>NC_136701.1:4773877-5401377 GCF_947650265.1 Symphodus melops | reverse complement strand
CCTCTATGAATTTTTGTAATCGAATTATTCGAGTTATTCGAGGAATCGTTTCAGCTCTAGTATGAATTAACAGCCTAAGACGCAGCCTAAATGTTTCTTACCATCTGTGTCAGTTTACCTGATAGCTGATGACAACAATTGTGCAGGGAGGTTACATAGGGAGGTGGACGTTGCATTGCACAGTTGTTTGAGTCTATCCTTAGAGTCAACACAATCAGTTGGCCTTCTGTCTTTTGTTTTTTAATGAATATCCCAGTTGTGTGTGTATACAGCATATATTTTTTGTTTCAGCCATTTTGTGCTATGTTCTTCTTTCACCTTAAAGAGAAGCAACGCCCACGTATGTTTTTGTAAAAGGTGATGTGTTTTGTTGGTTTCCCAACTTCTTTTGTTGTTCCCCAAAGTGCATTTATAAATGTCTTTTTAACAGCAAAAAGAACACTGGGAATAGTCAGATTCTACGAACAACCCACAATTTCCTTTTTAATTTTAAGTATTCTGTTGCCAAACAAGTTTAATCACAAAGGTCTTGTGACACAAGTCGGCAACATCTCAGCTTTCTATGAACATGTGCTAACTCAAATGAGTACTACTGTGATGACACAAAGACCGTTGCTAAGTATAATGGTCAACTGATTTATGCTTACCCTGACTTTCCAATAAAAGAGAAGAAAGACAAAGTAATGTCTTAGATAGATAGATAGATAGATAGATAGATAGATAGATAAGCGAGCCATGGAACTAGTTGTGTGCCTGCAGTGAACAATAAACATTTATTTCTACAGCCTCATGAATTAAGCATTGTGTTTTCTATTTTTTTCTATGTAGTGTTTAGTGACTGCTCAGTAGTGTTTTTAATTTTGACTGACCCGGGGCACAATTTGACAACAAAGTTCAGTTTTGAGCACAGGTTGAACTGTTTTGAGGTAAACGTTTCGTTTTGCAGGAGTTTTTTTTTTTTTAATGTAGCTTGAGAATTGGGTTTGTGTTCATCAGGATAAAGTCTGAGTGATGCTCAAGGACGTTTGTGGTAAAATACAATACTATGATGGCAAGTATGGTTGTCAACCAGACTAATGCTTGACATCACAGTGTCTATAGCCCCATTTCTACACAGCAGTCCAGTACAGATCAGTACAGTTTGACACAGTTTGGTTCATTAAGCCTGATCCTGTTTGTGTTTCTACAGCCTATTGCCCTATTGGCTAGGTGGCGTGTAAGCCGGATGCTGATAGCCACTACGTAAGAGCATCACATGATAGCAGCTAACCGCTAACAGCTAACCGCTAACTAATAAATTCAACAAAGGAGAAAAACGGCGACACAAACCAAACCTACAATGGAAGACATCCAGCAATTCATCTTCTCTGTCCCTGGCATGTGACTCTTTATTACAAAACTCAATCAGGCTTTGTTTCAGAGAAGGCTGTGTGTGGCGAGGAGAAATATAGACATAAACAATCGCCTATGTGTCAATGGTTTAAACATGGCAGAGTTTTGTTTGACGATGTCACACGGCAAGTGCCGATTCTTTCAACCAATCAGCGGACTGCAGTGTTTAGCTCCACCTTTTCAGGTCGACTCGATATTCTTGGCACCCCAATGGAGGGGTCCCAAAAAGTAGGACAAAAAGTTATTTGGGAATCTTTCCCGGGATTAGTGTAGGGAAGCATCGCAAAATGTGCGCCATACCGAGACGAACCGATCCAAACCACTCGGTGGAAACAGGGCTTAAGTTAGCCTCTAGTAAAAAGTGAATGCTTTTGATAAATGTATGGTTAGTTCAATGGATAGTTAGCAAGGTGTGAAAAACAACAATAGTCTTTTAGTCGATTCTCTCTACTGTTAAATAACAGCAACCACTGACTTTGGGAATTGCCTTCACGGTCTACATTATGAAGTACATGACACATTTTTATACAGCAACCTTTTAACCTCCTGTACAAAGTCTGAAAGAAGATCAGTTAACGTCAGGAGTGGTTACTTTAAGCTGCTTCATGCTCTTGGTTCAGATTACATGATTGATTCAATTGAGTTTTTCTTTGAAAAGGTCACTACATTTTGGTGACCCTGCAGTATGATTATTTCCCTCTATTTTCATTGATGTAGTTTTAAATGAATAGGCCTTCGTTTTTGTAAATGGCCAACTCTGTTACTGCATTTCTATTTCAGATACAAAAAAACGTGCAGCTTTCATTACCAAAGTTGTAAAGTAGAACATCTTTACTCATATGTTCTCTTTAAAAAATAAAAAAAGGTGTTCTTGAATATCACCTTGCATAACCGCTGCACTTTTCAAAGCTACAGAGATCATTCTAAATCTGTATTTCAAAGTAAAAAAAGAAAGGTTCATGAATATGCATGAGGTGGAGACATGTTTTAATCATTACAAGATTGATACAGCTCTGTTGTGTGAAGCACAGTTGAGTCCCTGTGCCAGTGAATTCTTCATCAGGCCGCATCACACAGCAATTAGCTTGACCCAGTTTTATTCGAGAGAAGCCGTTCAAGCAGCACTCAGTCCAATTCGGTTTCACCTCCTTTTCCTTTTTTTTTTTTAAGTGTTCAATGTTGTGTTGAAAAACGCATGATGATGACTTGCTTAGTTTTTGGAATATCAAGACATCTCTTACCATGCTTTTGCTGGTGACACAACACAACTGTGTGTGTGTGTGTGTGTGTAATTTCTTTCTACCTATGCTGCTGCTAGTGAAATTGATTGGCTTGCAGCTACAGCAAAACAATCAACCAATCGGAGGGGAACGCCTGTCCACTCACACCTTAAGAAGCTTGGCCAGCTCAACAGTGTGAGCTCAGCTCAGCTCACCACAGTAAGGAGCAGTCACACATACTCCGTGCACCACAGTCCGTCAGTGCCACGGTTTTGCCACCCAGCTCTGGAACAAACTGTCAGAGAGTCTGAGGTGTGCTAAAGCAGTTGACACATTTACATCAGCACTCAAAACATTAATGTTCAATGCTGCATTCAAGTAAACCACCATGTCGGTTTTCCCAGATTTAGCTGCTTTGCTTTGGGTTACTCACAAATGTATGTATGTATGTTTTCACTGTTTTCTTTAGATCAATTTCTATTTTCCAAACTTAATCGGTTCTAAATCGTAATTTAATGTTTCTACCTGAACTTGTTTTGCCTTATTAGATTTTGTTTATTGTCTAATTATTATTCTATGAAATGTTTGAAATGCTTGTTGTGCCTGTGTAAACCATTTTGAATTGCTTGGTGTCTGTAAGTTGCTATATGAATAAAGTTGCCTTGCAAGTTAATGTGCAATAATTCACTGTAATTTAACTTTTCTTAACATTACCAAAATGTGAAGATAAGTTCTTAACATTAACACATAATACATTTAGTATGGTTCAGTAGACCCACACAAAATCACATTAGGATTTGTTCTTGTTAAGAAACACACGGTTTAAGTATGCTGTTCATGTGTTGTTTGTTTTAACTAGTTAGTGCAGTCAGGTAAGTTTTATGAACCTTTCTTTTCTCTCATTAAGACAGTAAGTATTTAAAACCTCATTTAGAGTCCTCCTGTTTTAAGCAGCTATTGATGTGAGCAGTTTGCACCCTTTCACTTTGTCTCTCTTTTTGTAGATGATAAAAGATGTATCTTGTATTTTTTTTAATAAATAACTGTAATTTATTTTGCATGTCTTTCCCCTCTGGAGCTGGGTGCTAACAAACGTGTGCACAGCAACCTCAACATGTGAGACAGCGAGACAAAAAGCGGCTCTCAAATGAGGAAACTTAAAGAAGCAGCCATAAAAAGTAAGCCTTGATCCTTGAAAAAGAAAAGAAGAGGAGGAGATAGCAGCGGGAGCAGCACAGAGACAAAGTGTGTTAGATTACGTCTCAAGCTGCTGTAAACATGCAGAAACAGGTATATGAAACATTCTCTAACATTCTTGATTCTATGACAGGCTTTCAAATGTATCCCAACTTAATTTAAAAAAACAGAAAAAGCTGCAATTCTAACTGTGAAATCTGTACTGAAAGGACAGGGAGAGGCATTAAGAAGGTAGATCACAAACGCGTTGAAGCAAGTACGGAGGCGGGCTTGGAAACAAAGAAACAGAGACAAAAGCTTTCTTTCCCATGAAAAAACTCCATTTGAATGTTTCAGCACTGAAATTAAACTGGAGTAGCTTTGTTGTTATGCCTCTGTGTGCGTGGCAAAAGCTGTCTGTCCTTCTTTCTAATATGCCATCTAAGTATCATTAACATCCTGCACCACAGACATCAGACCAGGTTTGAGGTGGTCTAATGTCTCATTTTTAACAATCACCTGACAACACCTCTTTCCATTTAGCTGTCTATTTAAAGGTCCCATATTCTGCTTTTTCTACTTTTATATGCTCTTAGAGGTTTCCAGGTGTCTTATGCATGTTTAGGGCACATCTGTGTGTAAAAAAATTAAAGTCCGCTGAAAGGCGGCTTCTCCTACATTCTCATGTTAACAGTAGCAATAGCCGCATGAAATGCTCGGCCCCTAGCCCCCCTTCTTGAAAATTTGTGAAGTGACATCACATAACAAATAGGTCACTAATCCAAGCCCATTGGCTTGTTGTAATGAGCACAAGCTCCCCCACGGGACTGTAAGGTTCCCAATATGGTTAAAGGGGCAGGAATATCCGATAACAACGCAAAAAACTGGCCAATTACAAGGGCATATAACTGCCGACCTATCAGATCAGACTTGGCACACGTGGGGACAATTTCTTTAGTGTTTTTTTCTCTTCGTGGGGGATTCTCAGCGTTACAAATGCAGGCAAATAAGAGAGCCTGCATGGAGCGACAGTGCATGAAAACCGACACTTTTTTTAAACATTAGTGAGCATTTGTGAACGTACTATAGTAGACGCATAAAATACATATGAACTCCAAAAAGGACACAATATGGAACCTTTAAGATGCAAGAGTTCTGCTCTCTCCCTCACCTGCTCTTTTATTGCCAAATGTTCTGCTGCAATTATTACATGTTCTCAAAGATGCAAATGTGAGTTGTCTGGCTGATCTAATCTAATGTAAGATGCAAAAGGGGCTGTGTCCAGTCTGGGGTCATACTCCAAATACTAAACCCGATGAAAATAGAGTTGGTCTTTTTTACGTCTGAAAGCACTCCACTTTATAAACCTTCTGCATGCACAACACAACTTTCTTACAAATGAGCCAGTAAGTGATGAGATGTATTATATCCTGTCCACATTACACTTTGTAGGCTGCGCCTGTTACTCAATATTTACCTCTTTGTTTTGTCTTTATAATGAACACTTTAGTGAGTAAACGACTATTGAGTTCACTTTCCACTGTGAAACTGTTTCCACTAGTTTCCATTCTCTTATAGAAGCTTGTGTTTATTTACTGTCATCGTGATATGGACGCTGCCAGTTTGAAACAGACTAGAAATAACTTCTCCTACCATTCTGATAGATATTGGAGGTGGCAATCAAACAATGCCAAACTGTTCTTCATCTAAAAAGTCAAAACATGAGGCTTTCTTCCAAGTGTGGGTGGCACATTGTGAGCTGTCATGACATGTAATATATATTTTTTTTTGTGGGATCATATCTCTTCTTATTCTTCATTTTAGAAACACCTGCACCAAATGCTTTCCTCCTCGCAGTTATAACTGCTTCATTCACTACTGTAGCGTGCGATGCCAGGGTATTGTTCTGTCTGGAAGGATGGAGCAGCGTTCATGTCTGCTCTATGATTCCGTGAATGGCACTCATCAGCAGAGTAATCACAAGTCGACAACATCTGTCTGTGCCACAGTGGTCTGTCAATCACGCTCAACACTGCCAATTTCTTTCCAGCAGTTGGACTTCAGATGTCGTGTAAGCTTCCCCCCCCCCATAATTTACTTGTCAGGACTCAAAGTTGGAAACGCTGGAAAAAAAGAAGTTTGAAATGAAAACTAAAAACAAACCTATGGAGAAAGGAAAAAGAATTTTCGGCATGTAAGGTCATTGTAGCGGAAGGAAAAAGTGGGGCCATCTTTCTCGTTTAGACTTATAAATGCAGGTGTAGTTTCACAACAATAGACAGAGCCTCTTATATGTACTGGTGTGTACGGCTGCTCATGACTGAGGCCAGCTGTCACTCACAGCTGCAGTACCATGGGGGAGACACAGGGGCGACATGGTGATCATCTTATACAAAGTAAGCAAAATCAGGCGGAGTTATCCTCCCAGATGTTGTTATTGACAGCTGTTAAATCTCTCTCTCTCTCTCCTTCAATGCATGGCAATGACAGGAATTACAGATAGGCGTTGTTCAGAATGTCACCCAAATCCGATCAAAATCCGATCTAACTAACTGACTGTCAAAATTCCAAATTGCAAGCAACCACATCCGCTCTGCCTGTCTGTATTAACATGGTCTGATCTATATTGATTTCAATTTAACAGGATACGCCCATGAAATACAACAGCAAAATGGATGACAGAGAGGTGTGTTTCTTCCTTGCGCAAGCAATCTTGTGGAGCAGTCTGTCCACGGGTTGTTTTGTTCCATGTTTGTTTTTTTTATTCTTGCTGTTTTCTTCCAACGACTAAAGCTAGAACAGTTTCCAGCTTGCCGGATCTGTACCATTGTTATTGCCGATGGTTTCGTGTTGTGAGTGACGCAGAAGACACATTGAAGCGACCAAAGCGTTCAGATTGAACGGAACTGTAGGAATCCAATTTGAATCGCATTCAAAACCACCTGTGTATGTGGTTTGAATTAGATTTGGAAAAATCGGCTGTTTTGTTAAACCTAAATAAGCTCGTCCTTCCTAAAAATGATATAAATATAAATATTAGAAGCTTCAGTCCTAAAGGTTCTGCTGCATTGATGTCACACAAATCAAATAAGAATATCTGCCCAGTTTATTGCCAATACCCATAACAGGAGGGCTCAGTCCCAACCTGGTTTCAAGGACAGCCCATGTAAAAGCCATCTATCTAGCCAAGGTTATTTAAAAGGAAAGACATCAGGTTGAGTGTACATTAACAACCTATCCACTGTGGGTCGAACAGATCCATACTGTATTGTCTTCTGAACAAATTGTTTTCCCTTGACCATGTATCTTCTAATCCTGACAGTGGCCCGCAGCCAGAGATTCACTGGACTCTGCTGAATATTTAATGTGAAGTTGAAATAAGGACTGAGTGCTGCGGTGAAGAAAACAAAGGGAAGACTTAAGTTGGCTACTGACCAAAGAGGCATTACTCAATGGGACACACTTATCGTTTTCACACAGCTCTTATTCATGTCACCTTCTGTATTCACAGCCCATTTCCACTCCCAGCTCATCAAATGCATCAACTTGGTCAGTTCCCAACCCTTCAAATCAAGATGCAGTAGCTTTATTTTATATATAAATAAATATTTACGACTATACACCACCCCACCATCCACGCAGTGTCTTTCATTAGGATGCTTCCTTCTTGACAGCAGGAACTAAGTATAGAACCCCTGACCTTTTGGTTGAGAGACGACCGACTAGACAATTGATCAACCAGCTGCCCCTTGAAGGTGATGAAGATGAATTTGTTTGAATGTCTAACTTTGTTTTATATGTTTGCCTGTATGCCTTTTTAATACAAAGAAAGGACAGTGGATGTAATCAGACATCGGATCGAGAGAGAGTGGGGAAAGACATGCAGGAAAGGAGCCACTGGTCGGTTCAGAGGACTTTAGCATCACTGACCACTAGCTACCAGAGCCCCAGTCTAACCCGAATTTGCTAATTTATTACCGCATAGCTGTCTGCTTAATTTTGCATTTCTAATTCTACAGTGCCTATTTATCACGTTCAACTTCACTGACTTCACCATTGAGCCCCAAATGATCAAACTGGACCTAAAAGAATACATTTAGCTTCATATTTGTGGTATTTTCACAAGTCTGAGCTGCTGTTTTTGTCATGTCGGGGTCTCCATTTGGGGGAACTATAGGCATGTAGAAGTCTTTATTTCTCCCATCAAGGAGCATTTGCTGTCTGGGAAAAAAAAAAAACATCTACCAAAGAAACATTCCTCCGCTCATATTTAGTTAAAAAAAAATAGGCTCAAGTGAGGCTGTGCACCTTTTAATGCTGTCTTAGTACTTTGAAATGTCTTCCGTGTTCACCAGAGCAAGTTTTCTCATTGCATTTGTCATTTTCTTTGCAAAATGTGGGCCGTCTTTCTGCACCATCAGCTGCTACAGCACATTTGCTCATGTTCCCGACACCATGTGAGTGTGAAGATTTGCAATGATTTGCCATGAAAACAAAAACACAAGGTGGCTACATCGCAGATTTGAGTCTTTCTACAAATGCGGTTTAACTGAGGAAGAAGGCTGCTCGCTTTAGTGCTGAACTAACAGACACACGCGCACTATCCTCGGAGGGATCAGTCCATTATCGCTGGTGACAAACATGAAAAGCAAACGTAGAGGAGTTAGTCGCAAAAAAAAGGGGGGGGGAAAAGCACTCTGCAAGAAAAAAACTGACTGCCTGCAAGAATCTCTTCGGCATCTCGCCACAGTCTCTCTTTTCATTAGAGCAACTCCAAGAAATGTCAAGTAAGATAACCCATTATCTTTGCTGTTGACAATAACATACACACGCACACACACACAGACACAGACACACACACACACACACACACACACACACACACACACACACACACACACACACACACACACACACACACCAGGCTCCCTGGCTTCAGATTGGTGTATATAACTTTGCATGTGTGATTCTATTGCTTTATTTACCACTTCTCCTCCTGCTGAGCCTCAGCTCAGACTTTGTAGTGACAAGTGACATCCTCTCTTTCTACTGGCCGGGATTGTTTAAACATCATGTTAACCGTTGACAATTGTTCAATCATTTTCATCTAATGGAGAGATAAATAAATAAAATCATTCAGTATGTTTGAGATTTTTCTCTTTAAACCGTCAGTCCTCTGTCCTAGGCACGTTTAAATTGTGATGAGATTGTGTGGTTAATTAATCATAATGAATTCTTAATTAATGCACAATAATTACCACCAGAGGACTCTCAATCACGGCGATAACAAAAGATGATGTCTAGGCTGGGGGGAATCATGGGAGTGATTCTCTTTCTCCTACTCGAACGCAAACACCCGCTAAAAACTAATTCTGAATCAAGTCAAGATGAATGAGCGAAATCAACCGAGGAAAATAAAGTTTTCTGACAAACAATGCAAGAATAATTTACATGACTTCTTTATTATTACCGCAGCACATATAGCCACAGTATGGCAGCTTTCAGTAGTAGCTTCCTTATGCATCAGTCTTTGATGTAACATTGAGTGTTTCCATGGCAACAATAAATACGTTGTCTGTCATGGTGGCCGCCTTTAAACATTAAAGTTACCACAAATTCCAATTTACACTTCAACCACTTCACTAGTCATGATATCCTGACTATAAAGATTAGGTAGTGAGTAAATAAAGAAATGGTTTTGTAGTAGGAGGCTGAGATGTCTCAGGCTCTTTGGGCTGTAAGGAGCAGGTTTTCTCTGGCTCCACATAACACAGGCACAGAGGAACAGCTGGGCTGTAAGCATTCATGTCATGTTGAAGGCTGAACATCTGAATCTATAGAGAAGCAACGCATGACTCACACCGCTGAATGCTCAGTGGGAAGTGTGAAGCCGACACAATTAGAACACAAAACACACATACAGAGTTCGGTTCCCTTTCTCCAGGCTGCGAGGTGCGCTATAAGTGACCTAACCAGCTGTGGCCTCCTGATAAAACAGGCTTTATTGGGGTTGGATCCTGTCAGCACACGGGTTAGCAGCCTAAACCTCTGCAGTTAATCAGGTAACAAGCAAGGCTTTATTCAAAGGATTAAATACGGGCATTGACCATAAATAGTCATGTTGCTATGCTAACACAAAAGCGACAGATTCATATCAGATGGAGGTAAACGGCCTGCATGTAGGATGATCATGTGAAGCATGTGTTAGGTGTGTGTGCCTCAATCAGCTTTAAACAAAGGTAATACTGTACAGCTTGTCTGACTCATTTGTTTTAATGAAATTTTCTTACACATGAAAAAAAAACGAAAAACATTTAGCTTCCCCCATAACATATTTAAACAATCTGAAATTGACCTTCTTATTCTGCATTAGCGTCTGAATTTACACATAACCAGTCAGAGCTTTAGAGTCTGTTTGGCACATTTGTGGCTGCAAATAGTTCACAAAGGTTGTTTTTTTCAATGCCCAGTAATCCTGTTTCCTGTGACTATGGCTTATGTTAATTACCTTCCTGTACAAAGCAAAACACCCAGGGCAGCATGCAAAAAACTCTTTGATACACGTCTGAAAACCTATTTTTCTGCACAACAAAGAAATGTGGGACACATTCTTTAAGGTAGATTTATAAAGACACACTCACACATCATGTTTGAGCGTAACCTACCCTCTCCAGCAATCAGCCGTGTATCAACATGGAAATTCACTGAACATACATTTGCATATCAGTTCTAACACTCATTACAACTGGGAATGAGAAGAACATAGGAGGAAGAGCAATGTCAACAATTGTAAAGCAAGGGTAATGCTGTGCAACAGCAAACAATGATTATGCACAGTAGAGGCTGTTTTATGCAGCATTTTAGCTTCTTCATCAGATCCTGGGTGGTAAAAATGTGTTTTTGATGTGTTGTGATCCGTCATTAATTCATTTTTCAGGTGATGAGAGTCAGTATGTTGCTATCACTGGATCACTTTCTCAATAGACATTGAAATCACATCTTTTTTCTCATCACTGGCTGTGTTGTTTGTATTAGACCAAACAGAAACCCTCAGCACTTGTGTGTTTGCATTTGCAAGCCAAACAAGCAAGTCAATGCTAACCAACTTCTCTGTTACTGTTGTGCTAGCTTCTGCTAGCAGTGGCCTGCTCAAGTACTTGTTCAGTCACAGTATGCTAGGTTTAGCTGTTGCAATTAGCTAAATACAGCAACTGAGCATCTGGAGAGGAAAAGTTTAAGACAGATAGCATATTCTTTTAAACTCAGATTAAAAGATAACTAGGCACAAACATACATTTCTACTATTGGTGTTGCTCTATTTGTCTTTATAATTTTTTCAGCCCACTATCGTTTCAGTAGATCACTGTTCAACATGACTCTGCTCCACAGGCAGAATTAACTTTCCCAAATGTTGCTAGTGCTAAGCTCATGATAGATTTATGTTGGTTCTTTGCAGAGGAAGTGACAAAGAATGTTGAGAATCTTTAGATAAAATTTGTTACGAATTGGCGCATTGGAAATAAAGATTGATTAGAGACGTAAGACTGACTTGAACCTTTCATTTGAAATTATCCTCACTGTTTCATTATGCTTTAATGCAACTTTACCAAGGTTTAAACATATTTGTGAAAGACTAGCTTTAAAACAGTGTGCTATGGGTGCAGCTGCCCAAGAGAGAAAGCTGGTACGCAAGTAATCCACACTAATGCAGCGTCTCTGGTCAGTGTGTCCCGCACACAACTGTGCAAACATTTGCCATTTGTCATCGGATAGAATTTGTTGACAGTGTTGTGCAATAATTATTTAACCCATTTAAGCCCATTTTGGTCAAAATGACGGTCGACCATCAGATATTTCAACTTTGTTCAAAAATGTATTTTAACAATAGAAACAGAGTAATGGGACCTCTGTGCAACAATCACAGTAATCAATTAAAACTATTGTTTAACAATCCAGAGTTAAACAAGAAGACCGTTAAAATGTTAATACAAGGAAAGATTATAAACAATCCCTTATACTTTCAGTTATATTATTAATGACGTTTGTTTGGCATTTAACACAATGAGAAAGGGAAAGAAATAGCACAAGGTGTATTTTACTACCATTATATCTTCAAGATTCAAGCCGTACATTTTACCTTCAAGTATCTCTGTGAACCTGGTGTGACGGATGAGTCTATAGTTTTTCTTAATTACCATGTGTGTGCTTCGGAACAGGTTAACACAATTCCCTTTTTTGGCACCAAAGAACATCTCATATCTAAACATCTTAAACTGGTTACAGAACCAAATTAAATTTACAACCGATACATTGACATAAAAGCCAAGAACAAATGTTCTGTCTTACCTCTTGGTGAATGATGCTTCCATATTATGTTGGCCTCAGGTCGACCGACTGCCAGGCACATGAGACTGGCGCTGCTCCCCTCGTTCACTGTGACGTCTCTGGATATGTTAGTGATCCTGGCGGGTACTGCGGAGAGAAAGACGACCATGATTGATGTTTCGAGCGTAATGAATGACTCATAAAAAAGGGCTCTCTATTCCACATGATCAGAGCAGAGATGAGGTTAAAAATAATAACTCAATTAGCATGAAATTAGCTGACAGATTTGACAATTCTCTGGCTTGCCATGGTGCTATACATGATTGATTTTCCCTCATCTTTGCCACACCACTCATTAGACAAGCATCAGACTGTCTGTGAGTACAAATAATTTCATCTCTACGATTGGACCAGCGTGTTCAGTGTGTGTGTCTGTGTGTGTGTGTGTGTGTTCATTACATAATAAACACGCCTTTTCTTTTTTGTACCTGCGCCTTAGGACTACAGATAATATGGATATTGTATTTGATTACCGCCGCTTTTTGTAAGTTGTGTCCCCATTGGTAAAGCTAAGTTCTCTGAGTCTGTTTCTGGAGTCTCTGCTTTTCAAATGGTAGGTTCGTCTGCACAAAAATTCAAAATTTACTGGAAGTACAGTAGGACACAGTAAAGCCAACATTATCGTCAATCGTCAAAGTACTGTATATGATAGATGAGAAGGTGGATTCAAACTGTGTTTCTGTGTAATCAAATACTCAAAGAAATAAAACAAATAGTCGACCAGGTTAGAGACAAGGAAGATAGAAGTGAGTTTTGGCAGCTGATGGAAGTGAATTCAATTTAATTAAAAATGTATTTATGCCCAGGGGGCAATTCATATACCATATGAAGACATCACTCATTGGAAGGTTCATGACTTTTTTAACTTAATATTATTAAAGGACCCATATGTAAGATACCCAGTGAAATAAGTTATGCAATGGCTTTAAGATTAAGAAAACATGATATTATAAAGAGCAGGCTTCCTCGTAAACAATGCAGCAGTCAGTATGTCAACCTGCTAAGTTTTGATTCTGATATGGGATAGTTTGTTTCTGACAAAATAGACAGTTTTAAGGCACACCCACATGGCCATTCTGGACGACCTTCAGTTTGCTCGGCAGACCAACAGGCGTTGCAGTGATGGAAGTGGGCAGTGAATTTCCACCCGGGGTTTTTTTTTATTTAATTGAATTGAGTATTTTGAATTTGGACTGCAGTGCCAATTTTAAATGCAATGTGTCAAAGTTACATATTGCTCCTTTAACAGCAACAAAATTCCCACCAACAGTTCAAATAAACTTGGCCCATGAAGACTTTATAGTTTATAATAACCAGAGCAGCGAGGTTGACAAGCAGAAGCAGAATCTATGGGCACTCAACACACGTCTAAGCTATTTGGACAGCATTCATCTGATAACAGAGACGGCAGGCTGCCGTGTTGTTCAAACACTTCACAGGTAGAGCGGGTTAACTTCAAACAGATGATCAGATGACGTTTTTGATTGGTGTCCCTCCATCTGTGTGCGCAATGACACCCTCCCGCACGCTTGCTCGTCCATTTGAGTGCTCTCTCCCTCTTAGATGTTGTTCTTAAGTAAAAGAAAATCTATCTCACAGGATGATCATACATCTTTGATTTCTTAAATTATATTGAAAACCTTCAAAGCACGAGTAAGAAAAGAAAGATCTCTGACCTGCTTCGAGTTGTTTCAATCTGCAGGAGGTATTTTAAACAAGTTAAACACTGATATAGTCAATGGACAAAAATAGCGTTTCCACATTTCTTTTAAAAATAAAACTATACTAAGTCCCTTGGCATAGCTTTCTAATAGGTGTCCTGCTAATCCTCCATGCTGTCAATATCAAGAGAAAAGTCTTCTATACAAGTCTGTGCTTTTAACAGGATTGCCAAAGAGATAATTTAATGAGTTATGAAGGGTAAAATGCAACATGTGGTGCTTTTAAGGGCTTCCGTATAGGGCGGGAAGAGGTTTGGTGAGGACACAGCGGGCTGCACTTTCTCAGCCACAGAGACCTCCGGCAGAGATGAATGAACGGGCATGTGTGCGCAGTGCAGCTGACAGGTCCTCCAGCTTGATAATGCCAGTGGCAAGGTGATTAAAAGCACAGCTCCCCTGTCACCGGGGCTGCTGGGCGGTGTGACTGGAGGCCTGGGGACATGTCACTCTTCATGTAGCCACAGCCGAGGGGTTGCAGCCAATAATTAATTAGAAAATGGAATCAAGAGGCTGCTTCAGATTGGAAATGGATGCTTTCTCTGGCTGTTTGTTTAACATTTGGGATCAACTAATATGGTTTGTGTACTTTATGAGAACTTGCATTTTTTATCCATCTGTAATTGTGCTGTTAAATCTTTTCCATTGACAGAAGCAGATGCACGGATGTGCCACAATGTGTCATTATCTGCAAGGCACAAGAACACAGTGGTATAGAATTGTTGTCAGTCACAATATGAATTGAACCATATTTTGCATTTTCCCAAACAATACAACGGTCTCCTGTGTTCGGGATCTTTTGGCTCACACATTCCCTCGCGGGAATGTGAACAAATTTCTAAAAACTTGATTTTTTTCAAAGGTCAGTAAGATTCTAAATAAAAGTTTTCAAAGTAGGCTGGGAAAAAAAAAAAAAACACAACTTCCCGCTTGCCTCCTGGGAGTCACACCCCCCATACTGAGGTGATGAAACAAGAGATCCACAAACTTTAGATGCAAAGGTAGCAGCCATTTCACAAGATGTATTGCCTTAAAACTTGGAATGTACGAGTAAAGCAAGATCTTCTGAAGCATTAAACATATGGTGAAACTTAAAAATAAGGGAAACAAAGCCTGAGTAGACGCAACACAAAAAGAGACAGATTGCACTTTTCTTTTTTTTTTGCAACAGAAAGTTTCAGCGTCTGTCTGCCTGTTCATATGAAAATGTGTTGATAGTGTCATAAAGTTAGGTAACTTATGGTAGCAGACAGGAAAAGGAAGATTGTCAAAACCTCTCTTGAGGTTGCTCTCACTGCTTGGTCAGCTGTGTATGAATGTGTATGAATGGGATTAGTGACCTGTTATGGTAACTTTACATCGTAGCCTCTGACATCAGTTTGTAAATGGGTGTGAATGGTGTTACTTTAGAGGACAGAAAAGCAAGCTCAAGTGTGTCCTTATATAGGAAAATCTATTCACAGGGAGGCCTGGGTAAAAAAGGTGTACAGCCATGGTACTCTACAGCCCAAGACATGCAGACACACTTAATTTCATTTAAAATATTGAATAAGAATGACCAGACACCTTCAAAAATGTCACGGTTAGGGCTTAAGGAGGAGGATAGCTGCTGGAGATGGAGTAAAAACCAAGGTACACTGATCCATATCTCGTATTAATGCCAGATTGTCAGACATTGGTCAGACATTGTCAAATATATTAACAATATCTTAGCAGTGCATGGTAACTTGTCATCCAAAGTGTGTTGTTTGATAATATTTATAACGGTGTGCAGGATGGTGCTGAGGCATTGGAAGTCTGCTTTAGGGGGTGGAGATATGAGTCTCCTCATGGAGCTCGTAAACTAGAACTAAATAAATGACATCACAGTGCAAAAAAAACCTCAAACCTGAAGAGTCAAGTTATATGGATGTCAGAAATGGCAGACCAACTTGTTGACTTGTGGCATCCTGTAAAATACACCAAAATGGAAGCGATCGGGAAAGTAGCCTAGTTGGACCAGCATCGTTCCTGCAATGGATGTAACAGTTAGCCACATTTAGCTTGACCATCATAACGTAACATAACACCATAAGTTCTTCCTGCTCGTCATCCACCATGTATATACACTCTAAAGTCATGTTTGACCGTGCGAGATGATGAGTGTTGAAAGTCGAGACTCTCGTTGTTGGTGAATGAATTGTCTGTTAGTTGGTGGTGTGCTCAGTCGGTCATCTTGTTGCATACCACATATGAGAAGAACAATGCTATAAAATCTGTCATGATTTGCCATTTGTTATTTGTTTTGTGGAAGAAATAAATCATTTTCAATTCAAAAATTTCATGTCAAATGATTGATTTCTAATAGGCTAGTGGCTATATAATGAGTGAGATAATGTATAGGGGGTGGGTTATCACAGCATCTGCCACTCCTGCTTGACCTTTACTGGTTCCATTTCTCCATAATGACACACAGACGATACATCTCATACTTAAAAGACTTTGAAACATTTAAAAACTACTCAAAAAATTTACAAAAGCACAGCACTATATTTGTTCTAGAGCAACTCGTCATTAAAATCCACTTATCAGAGTCATGAAGAAATTAATGAGTCATTAATTACCCAGTCTTTCCTGAGCCCTTCCCTCCTCCTTCCTCTGCAATTACTCACAGCTTCACCATTGACACTCATTATACAGCTTATTTCAGAGTTTTACTTAAAGAATATTATTAGTTTAATAAAGACTCAGTATGATCAGGGGAGTCATTTAATGTGAATCCTTTGTTGAGCATAGTATAGCTATGATGTAATGATTAGTCCATGGCAGCAAAATATTACAGTATTGAAACAGAGGACACAGGTATAAGACAGTCGAAAGTAATTAAACAAACAAAGCAACCAAGCTGAGAATGATAAACAGCAGAGAGGGAGGGAAGACGTGATGAACAAAAAATGACTGGGAAGTAGATGAAGTAAACTGTTCGATTATACAACACTTCAGTGAGAATATTTGCCTTAGTATCAATGCTATGTGCATTTCAACGAAATGTTACGATCAAAAAAAGAGCGGATAACAACTTACTGGAGAACACAAAATGTAACGCAGCAGCTCATTCGAACTTGCTGCAGAAAAAAAGTATTAGACAGCTGGTAAGAGAAACTCAGAGCAAAAAATTTTTGCTTTCACACATACAGCTGCTCCTGGAAATATGATTGTGAATTGGTCCGTGTGACCTGCGGCGTAAAAGCCCTTTGAGTAATGCTGTGGGAGCCAAGTTACATTCATATGCATTAAAATAACTAACAAGCAGTTATTTATGGGATTTCATTGTATAAGTTCAATTAAAAGTCAGCTAAAAGTGATTTGATTCAATTAATGTGGATTTAATAAGGATGTTTTCTATAAAGTTAAAAGCATTATAGTATTACTGTTAAAGCAGTGAGGTAGGTTACAAACACTTTAAGAGAGCGAGCTCTTGAGTGTTTTGGAAGGGTGAGACGAGATTCAGGCAGTTGATCAATTTAGGACCAAGCCACATGGTTTATTAATGTGGATAACTTAACTTTGAACACTCCTGTAAGGTTATTCAACAAAACTGTGTATTAAAGGAATTGTTTTTTATAGTTTTACTTCAGAGTCCTGTGGTAGTTTTTTTCCTCTTCAACTAAACATACAAGAGTAATTCCAAGGTCATTTTGATCCTCAACCCATCACAAGTGTTATAGAAGCTCTCAAGTCCATTAGCCATTTACCATTAAAACATTTTTTTAAATCCTTTTAGCACTATAAAGCCCTGTTTCCACACAGCAAACCGGTACGGATCGGTACAGTTTGCTATGGTTTGGTTCAGTAAAGCCTGATCCCGTTTGCGTTTTCACAGCCACCAGTGCCATATTTGTTAGTCGGCGTGTAAGCCGGATGCTGATAGCCGCGCCAGCTATGTAGTAGCGTCACATGCTAGCAGTTAACCGCTAACTAATAAATTCAACAAAGGATAAAAATGTGACACAAACAAATCCAACGATGAGGACATCCAGCAGTTCATCGACTTTGTTACTGACATGTGGCTCTTTATTACAAAACTAAATCAAGCTTTGTTTCAGAGAAGGCTGTGTTCCACGAGGAGAAATAAACAGATGTAAACAATTGGCTGGGTATTTAAACACGGCAGAGTTGTGTTTATCGTTGTCACATGGGAAGTGACGATTCTTTTGACCAATCAACACACTGCTGTGTTTGGCTGCACCTTTTATGTTCGGCTCGGTTACTTGGGAATCTTTCCTGGGATTAGTCTATGGAAGAGCCGAAAAGTGCTTGTTGTACCGGGACGAACCAAACTGGACCGCTCAGTGGAAACAGGGCTTAGCAGTGGAAGCCTGATAACTTACCTGCCTTTAAAAAGAGCCAAAACATTTAGCAAATGACATGAATGTGTTTCACACTGATGGAATAATAGGCCTCTTTCTGCTTATACTCAATGTGTTCACTGCAATAAAGTGTTGTTGAATAAATCAAATAAGGTTTCATCACCTGGTCCAAAGGAATGGTTTGATATCCACAGCATGAATGATTTTTGCTTACGTTAATATCATACCAGTTATTTTATCATGTTTTATTCAAGGTTTGTGTGTTTTAATCTAATTGTCTGTCTTTTCAGTATATAAAGGTGTTTGTGTGAAAAGAGCTTGCAGGAGTGATTGCACATTCCAACATGTGTTTGACGTAACCCTTCAGTCAATCACTCACCAATTCTAACATAGGTTTAGTTTAAAGCCCTAAACAGTTAATCACTCACCCACTTTTATATAGGTTCAATGAGCCTAATCACTTAAATGGTTTTCTGCTTAAAAGGAATTAGTTACTAGACTAGATGTCAGTTTATGATAAGAAACAGGTAGGAAGTGTCTTCCCCTACAGATTGGAGAAAGGATTCGGGAGTATGATGCATCAATGAGAGAAGCGGAACCAAACATCAGGAAACTCATAGCTGCCCTAATAGGAGGAAGGAAACCACACATTCTTGAATGCATTATTTGGTTAGATATTCTCCGTCTAGTGTAGAAAAAGGGTTCAGGGAAAGATAGTCGGGGCTCAGACTTCGCGAACTGACCAGGTATCTGTCTGTTGTCAGGGACACGTAGTGTTGAATCCAGAGACTCTGTAACTTGTATTCTTGATTCATCGGGTTAATAAACTCTGTTAACCTGAAAGTCAGTCATTCCTCTCATCCCATCAAAAGAATGTGCAGAGAGATTAAGGTATTTAAAGGAGTCAGATTTCTATTTACAACATTTAGGAAAATTATTAAACAGCTAACTTTTATTCAACAACATATATTAAGATCATTAATCAAGTTAAACATTAACATGACCCATGCATTAATCAAGCAAATTATACACATACAAGTGTAACTGATAGGCACATGGTGTCACTAGTACGTGCAAACTAGTACAAATTGGGAAAGAATATTCTTGAATGAAGAACCCCTTTAGCTCTAATTTCTTTTTCTTTTGAGAGACCTGACGTCAGAGGAGAGTCTGCATCAGATTCATCTGCACGCAGAAGCCTAGCTGGTAAACTGTCTTAATGTAATAGTGACGAGGGACTATCGAGAAGCTATGTTAATTTGTTTTTTCAGTATTTGGCAGAGCAGCACACACTCATAGCACGGCACCACTGTGTTTATCACTCTTAATGAAAACATGATATAAAAAGCAGCTTGGCTCCGGATTGTTTGAGGATGAGCCTAAACCTTTGACATCTCCCAACATCAAAGCCTCCACTCCTGTGCCAACACTCACCAAATCTATAATGGATGCTAACGCCTCTTTCATATTGAATTAGCATGCAAAGGAAACATCAAAGGAGTCACTGTCAGGGAGTTTTATAATCTGCCATCTTGACTGGAAACAATAGACTTGCATGACAGACATCTGGATGACATTCAGTGTTCTTGTCATTTGTTATTGTTAATTCAGAGGCACAGTCAACTCCAAGAGGAGAAACAAGAATGAGATACAACGATTCCAACCTGGAAAGTCTGATAAAACACTTGAGGGTTGTGTGCTGCTCATGCTTTGGTGAGGTGAAGATAAACTAGATTACTTTCCCAACTGGCTGAGAGAAAGCACAAGCAGTGACACCTGGCTGAAAACTTCCAAGCTCTCTCAGTTCAAAGGCAGCTTTTCATATGGGACCCACTCCATCTCCGAATCCAGGATCCAGTCCAAAGTGAAGACAGCCGCACTGAAGTGAGACCAAATGGCAGAGTGTGATGCTCTGGGTAAACATGTTACCTTGTGATCAGCTTGAGAAAAGCCCCACACTCTGCTGCAGAAGGCTGCAGTCCTACAAATCTTTGGGGAGCGATCAATTTAAACTCTGCTGCAGGCGGGAGAGCGGTCACAAACAAACTGTAGGATATTTTCAGGATAAAAATGGCTTTAAAAAGGTCTCCTTATTGTACAAGAAAGTGAAAAATTTTCATAAAAATCGCTCAATTAGTAAAATAGCCTTAGTTTAACAAATTTCATGGAATTATTGAAAGGAATGCATTTAAAATATTATACTCCAGGCTTCTACTTTTTGTAACCTGAGAGTAAATGACATACAACAAGTACATTTATCTGAACATTCTCTGATACTACCTAATAAAAAACTGACCATAAAGAGGCAATTTCCCCTTTTCAGGAGTATAACAGGAGATAACATCACAGTATGAGAGTCCTTCAGCATATTCATTCGTGTGTCTTTTCCTCCAGATGCAGCATTCATTCTGATCCATCTGAGACCCTTGTGTATCTAAAAGCATTTGAAAATGTTCCTGTAGCCAACCTCAGTGTGTGAGTCTTGTTAGTAAGTTGGAAAAAGAACACATAAGAGGAAATTGAATATATTTAGTGCAGGTCAAAAGTCACCACTGCTGAAATCCCTTTTTAAATGAAATGAAATTACAGACAGTTTATTCATCAATATGATATAAATCCTTTTTGACAGGAGTGCATTGTTTACAACGATCCTTCTTAAACCAGCTGCTCTGCCTCTGATCTGAACAATTACACTGCTTTTATTTTGACTGTGTTTGTGTCTGGATATGATTGTGTGTTAGAGAGTGTTCAATTTTTGGTGGACTGTTTAAAAAAAATGCATACTTTGAATAATCACACATATATTATATTTGAACAAATATAAGGAGACTACCTCGACCTGTAATTCATGAAGCCTTTAGCTGAACAGTAATGTTGTATTGTTACAATATAGCTCCATTAAAAGTACCTGTTTACTCTTTCAGTAGCTAGTGGTGTAACAGTATTTGTATATCTGGTTTGGACGTCAGGTTTGGTGAATGAAGTCTTACAATTTATATGTCAGGATTGAGTAAAAAAGCAAAACATGGAACTATCCAGGTGGCGGTATTGCTTCTTAATGTTTTTCTAACCGCTAATGCTTCAACCAAGAAGAGGAAGAAGCAGGGACAACAAATCCCTCAAAGCTGAATCATATAGCAAGTTAACACACCCCTGGTTAAGAGTATTATAGCTTCTACCGAAATCACCTTGGGGGGTAAACTCCATAAATTACACTTCTAAACAGACAAGATGGAGACTTCTTTCACATTACTCCCCCCTACAGCATCCTGTAGTCAGTGATAGACAGACTACACAACAAATAACTGAAGCCCTGCCATTATTAATTTCAATGAAAGTCTCTCACATCATGTCAATAATGTCTGCCACACATTCTTAATTGCAGAATTAATCAAGTTATCGATCAGTGCTAAGTGCAGAGCATCAGTCATGCTAGTAAAAGAGCTTTGCCTTTTGGAAACCAGCTGGTTTCAGATTGTGTGTTTCACTTTTAGACTGTAGTGTTCAGCACATTTATCAGACACGCTAATGCTTAAATTGATTCATAGCTGCCTGCTTATTATTCAAAGGTGTCTGAGCAAATGTTATAGTTGATGGGAATAAAGCAGAAGACAAATGTAGCAAGACAACATCGTGAGAAACAGAGACTCCTCGGGAATGAGGTCTGAGATCACACAACTGAAGGCTTTAAGTAACAAATCCATCAGCAGAGGATTTTACAGCTGTCTGTTCCATGAGTTAAAAAAAAGTGTGTCAGGCAATCGCATTTTAAAAGCTTTAAGTATGACGATCACACATTTTTGCATAACAATTCTATTAAACTAGGTCTTTCCAAATATACATGTTTGGAAATGCAGTGTGCATTTGTGTGTCTCTGGCAGAAATGTGAATATTTCAATATGGTGTTTATCAATCTGCAACCTAATGTTGTGTTTGGAAATTCCATCCAGAAACTAATCCTGACTTGCAACTGCCGACTGGTAAAAGCAATTTAAGGTGGATTTTATATAAACAGGAGTGTCATCATCATCATTTCAATTCTGTGCAGTATGTCTTATATTCACAGCATGTCCACAGCCTACAAAATCAAGTGATTGGCAGTGTAAATATGAAGATGCATTTTGCAAATGGACAGCTGCAGAGAAACTATCATGGCAAAATGGTCTCTCATCTATGTTCCCTTTTCTACAGTCTCTAACCACACCAAATCCTTGTCTCATCTTTGAAAGGCCTGCAGACATGTTTTTCACACAACAGATTTTAAGGTCTGTGACGGATTAAAATGCAACATTCCCTGCAGAGCGCAAAAGCCACTCTCATGCATAACACTGAAGATGTATCCTGTCGTTTTGCAGTTGGACGCATGGTGCAGAAGGGCGAAAAAATTGACACAACAATGAATGAAATCTTTATGACGTATATCTTTACAACTTGAAGGACGTTTAAATAGGCAGCCTGTGAACATGGACATATTCTCAATGATGGCAGTCATTGACTTCTGAAGAGAGGCAATGAAGCCACATTGAAATTTTAGGTTTTATTTAGTCATTTTAACCTCCTTGTGTTTGTGCTTTTTTTCTCTCTTTCTTTACTGTAATACTCTAAAGAAAAGTGTTTCCTGTGCTGGGCCCCATGTCGCCTAGCGTTAGCCAGAAAGCACTGGCTGTGTGCCGCTGTATGACTGACACTGCTCAGTAACTTTTTACTGAATATTTTTTAGCACATATTTGGAAAAGAGTGCAGTAACGTCAATAACACCTTTCTAAAACTATTTTTAAACTGGAGCACTGAGAGGGACTGCACATAAAAGAGGGGAAGCGCTCAGTAAAAAGGCGCTGAGTGCTGCACTTTTTCCCCAGGTGGCTGCCAGCTGCCGCTAAAGCTTTCTCCTCATTTCAAACAACTGCCATCAGATGGATACTGGGTCCTGTGTTGTATTTTGTTCCCCTGGTCATCATGTCGTGTCTCTCTCCTCCAGTTTTCATCACCCTGATTTCCTTCACCAGTATCATTCATCCCACCTGTATCTGATTGCCCTGTTTTCTATTTAGTCCCTGTCTTCCATTTATACGTCAAGCGACATGTTCCTGTGTCATGTATCTTCCCTGTGGCTTCTTGTTTTGTTTTTTTTGCCTCCTCAAACTTTGTGTTTGCCTTTTTTTATTTTAATTAAGTAGTTTCTGTATTTGCATTTGGGTCCTCCTGGTTTAAGTACACAATGTGACCGTTTTTTTTAAATTATTTTTTGTTGTTGCAAACATTGGCTTAATGTTGTTATGGTTTGTGACAGGGATTCCATGGCTTTTGCAGCCTGCCTCAAGCGAAAACTTGAGGAGCTGCACTTATGAAACTTCTGCATGCAGGGTTTATCGTTCAACGCCGGAGGTTGCTGCTTTATTTCTTTTTTGAAGGCTCTTGCTGAAATAAGCCAGAGTTAAGTTCACATTTAACTATTATCATATATTACGTTTATGATGCAGTTGTCTCACAAACTGACTGGAATGCTGAATTCTTTAATGCTACCTGCTGCCTAAACCACTGACATGGCATCAGTTCCCAGAGGAAACCATCATTTTGTTTGACAATAAACAATGACAGTCGTTCAGTTCCAATGTTCTGAATGAAACTTGAATGTAACTACATGTAGTTTTCAATGTATTTGCAACTATCCATTTTACTCCAACTTCCCTCAGTTTAAAATGAGAAGAAGTTATAGGAATGAAAGTTTTGTCATGCAAAAGCAAAACTAGTCCTTGATATAAGCATGTGTGCCCTCATTATTATTTATCGGTATTTGATGTATATTTGATCTTTTATTTAGCCAAATATATTCCCATTCAACTCGTGAAGGGAGTCCTGGCAGTAGGCAGCAGCATTATCAAAACTTAAAAGAAAAAATACCAGAACCACAGAGATAGAAATTAGATCAAACATTGAATTAGCTGTTTTAGCACAATGGCAGCCGCCTGCAGGAGCGCTGGATTATGCAATCACTTCTCATGAGTCAATAATTGTAATTTGCGGCTCTAAGAACCAAAGACAGTATAGACATCCAGTAGCTCTGCAGAAGTATACAATAAAATAAAAATAAAATAAAAAAAACACTGAACCCTCATTAGGGTTTTATTTTCACAGACTGCTGACAACTTGAAAACTCTTTTCAAAAACTTTGGCCGGATCTTGCTCCCTAAATTATGTAGAAAACTTCAGTGAACCCAACAGAGATCCTCACTTCCTTACTTGTTTAATTGGTGCGCTTGGCCTGCACTCACGTTCATATCTGGCTCAATGAACATCAGTTACTTCTGTGTGATCAGAATTATTTAAGAACTTGGACCAAAACAGGCGTTAAAAAGTCCATTGGGTTCTTTAACATGCAATTGCCTTCTCTCATGCTGGGCTTTAGTTTATCAGTTATTGTGGTTAATATTAACTTTACTTAAAAATTACAATGCCAATGTCTTCTTCCCTAAAAGCACAACAAATGTTTATGCTAGATGCATTTGATAATGTGCCCAACCTACATGCTAAATAAACAATGCAGAAATTGTGTAAATAATAAGAAGAAATAGCAGTGTCACCAAAATTGATAAATAATCAGAAGGTGGTCAGACTACAAGATCATAACCATGTTAAAGGTTAGTTGATACATATATATGACTGCCTCAGCTCAGCTGAGTGTTCACTAGCACAACATGACATTTATATTGCATACTGATATATTGCATTATGGTTGCTTTTGATTGGTCAGACAGGGAGAAATGTAAAATGAAACATGTGTTCAACTATTTTCCACTGAAAGCACTGAAAGGTGCTTTATTTTAAGTAAAAAATAGGCACTGCCAGCGATAACACTTCCCCCCCGCCAAAAAAAAGACATGGTTACTGGACACAGGCCCGAAACAATACCACCTCTCAGTCAGTGCAAATGGTAAATAGACTTAAGCTTGTGAAACGCTTTTCTAGTCTTCTGACTACTCAAAGCATTGAAACGCCTCTGGCCACACCTATGCAGTCATATCCATCAACCACAGAACTCGGATGACAGAGCTGGGAATGACATCACACCCGAGGTAAACATGTTCCAGTTGCAAGTCGGAAAAGCAACATGGGCACCTTCAGGAGTATCTTTGCATTGTTAGCCAATGCCAGACGATAACAACACATGTGACAGTTTGTGCACAAAATAAAAGGACAACATGTAGAACTTGCACGACACTATCTGTGTGATTGATTTAATCAATCTGTTAAACTGGAACGCAGCAATGCACTGATGGGATTTAAGGGTTGCTATGTAAAGAATCCATCAGCAGTAAATAATCCCATTTGTACAAATTCAAACATTGACGACAAAGAAGCAGGAGCAACTTGTTGTTAAGTGTTTGGCCCAAGGACATAATCAGTCATGAAGCTGCAGGAGCTGGGGGTCAAACCTCCAACCTTCCGGTTCACTTCTGTCAGAAGTGTAAAATAATAAGAATCAAGAAGCCGACAACATTTTTTGGCAAGTTTTCTTGTCAAGCTTACAACACTGCTGGGCATGGTTAAATGATCAGTGACGTTTGATGTCAGAGTGTAATTAACAAGAGATTACATTTATGACAAGTTGTTTTTTTTTCTGTTACTAATTTAATGAAATGAAAATGTTATTAGACTGTCATGATGTCACATTACAAGTGGCAAAAAAGTCAGTGTGCAGGCAGCTGTAAAACTCCCATAACCTTTTGTGAGTGTTCATTCTCAGGAATTCATTTATCTCTGTCATTTTTTGGGGTATTCTTTTACATCTGTCAACCATCTTTACCGTTGTCAGCCAAGTGTATGTTTTGAGCTGTGAAGGAAATTTGATTTTCAAGAGATGAAGAAATGTATATATGATAATAATTGACATTTGCTATTGAAGGTAATGTCTTCCTTCTCGCCTATTAGATTGGAAAGAAATTTGCCAACAGTACCTGCTAACAGAATATACAGTCAGCTGGTGAACATGAAAAGCTCTTTGTGATCTATTTGTCATCTGATCTCGGCCAAGTACATTCTATGATAATCCACAGTCTTTTGTTATTTTCTCATTCAACATTTACAACAGTAAGAAGCCCAACTAACCCCCTTAAATACACAGATTTTGGATAATAAGCATTCAAAGTTACTACAGAATATGACAGCACTACAAGCAAAACACAAATGCACCGCATTTCAAGTCTAGATCTTTGGTCCTCCAGCATTTGGATATTTGCATACTCAGTCAAACAATAATCCATGATTACAATAACTTCAGTGAGCACGAGGTCCCTCGGAACAAAAAAAAGGTCCAGAGTTGACCAGTTGTTGGAAATTCAAGCTTTTATAAAGACAAAAGGCCAGTCACCTCTCTGATATGATCAGCCTGCAAGGGGATGCCCTTATTTTGTTCACTTCATGTTCATCTCAACCCAGACTCTGAAAGGGCAGCAGAGAGATCCACTCCTAATCCCCCACAAGGTGCACATTACTGGCAGCTAAACGCAAAAGGAAGACCAGGATCCTCAACTCATCCTAGACATCAGTGTGTTTCTAAGTTTCAGCTTCAATACCCAACAAGGGGGCAGTCAAGATATACCGATTAGATATTTGCTCTTACAACAATTATTCATGTGCTCCTTTTTGCTATTGAGTTAACTTTTTCTTCTTTTTTTGCCATTTAGTTTATTAAAGCTGTAGCTTGAATCTTGGCAGGCTAAGTACAGCTGAGAACCCAAACTTATTATCAATGATTTTTAAGTAGGATATATTTGTTTAATGATATTACAGTATTCTCATGAGGCTTACAGTCATTTGTTTACAACCACTGAAGTACATTGAATGTCATTTGCACAATGGATCCAAATCCCGGGCAGCTAAAAATAAGAAACTCTTAATGCCATGGTCTTTGAGTTAAGCCCTGAACAGATGAAACGTGTCAGATTCCGGCTTTAGCATGCAGTCCTCTAAATTGCCACAGGCAAACTGGAGGCATGAAGCCATGCATCAAACCAGCCTATTGCGGCTTCCACTCACAACTCAATTCAATTTAAAAGGTCTGATGCTGCAAGCAGACCACAAAAATACTGTTATTGAAAAGGAAGCATATGAGGTAAAAATATACAGGTTCTCCTAAGGTGCCACTTTTGTGTGGAGATAAACGACCCTAACTGCGTAGGTGGTTACAAGACTGAGCGTTTAAAGAAGTGGAAAACAAGCAGAAATAACTTTGGTTTTAAGATGACACACATTGAAAAGATTGACCAAAAAGTGTCTCTAGTTTTGCGCCCAATAAGCCTGTGCAAAGAAAAGACAGTGTGATAACAATCTGCTGGAAGTTAACATGACATAACATAATAACACTTACAGGGTAGCTTATACAAATGTTTTTCTTGAAGAATGGTAAGTGTGAAGAAATGCCTTTTGTCATAAAATAAATTAATATTGATGTTAATGTATCATTTTTATTTATTTTTTTCTCCATGTGGTTCCTTGGGGGGCTTAGATTTTCTTCGATACAGGAAGGGGCTCACAGGGGGAAACATGTTGTGAAGCACTGTCCTTAATCTGTTATCTCCAAAAAAGTATAAAAAGAAGCAACTTTTGATCATTACTCCTATTAACTCTCCTTAAAATCCAAACTGAACTGGCTGTCACAGTCTTCAGAACAAAGGGGACAAGTCTACAAGCCCAACATAAAACACAACATTTGGTTCATCTCAGATAAAATGAATAAAAAAAAACTTCAGGTGCACAAAGCTTCTCCATCACCACGTCCACACCTCTGCTTTCTCTTTGGATTCACTGATATTTTTTACATTTGAGTCAAACAGATTTGTTTTCCTTGTCGGATGTGGCCTGCACATATTTGATCGAAGAGTTAAAAGATTTCCTGAGCAGAGTTGGAAAAAGAGAAATCATAGCAGACGGATGTGTCCTTGAATTAAAAATACCTCAAGCCAAAGTCAGAAACAGAGTATCATCTTAAAATCTGTTTCAGGTTGTTTCCACTGCTGATCCTGTGTCTATTGGTTAAATTTAGACATTTCTGTGCTGTGTGGAAGAATCACAACAAAATACACAAAAGGTTAGGGGAAAGCATCTGTCTAATACTTTTAAATTTGCCTAAATATATCATGACTAATGTAGCTCCAGCAAAAGTTCAGTCAGTAAGACTTTTTTGTGCACGCTTGTTTTATTGTTTATTCTAGTACCACATCAAATTGCTTCTCCACGCATACTCACTCATTTTGTTGCAATCAGTTCACATCACCTGGTAAGATCGACCCAATAGCCCTTCTCCACTCCTTCATTGTTAGCCTATCACATTGCTGCTGTCTTGTTTAAAAATGTCTTTCTCCATCACTAGTTCATTCATGCTATCGTTACAAGCAACCCTCCACCTCCACATCGTCACCAAGTCTTCGCAAGTTCATCACAATCTTCATCCCATCAGCCTCAGATCAAAGCATCATTCAGTGTCCGCTCAACCCCGGCCTTCACAGTCTGTCTCAGATGACATCATCAACCATTTTCTTCTCATCAACTCTAGTCTTCACAGTTCAATCAACTTCTTCATCGTATCCACCACGACGAGATCATCCGCTAACACCTCCAACACCAGTGTCTGGACGTATAAATCTTGTTGCCCCTCAGGGCAGACATCTTCAACCCTGTCTCCCTGTGGAGTTCAAGCACCAAAGATTCACTGACAATCACCACTCAGTATTACATATGTAAAATAAACCTTCCGTCTTTTAATCATTTACTTGTCTCACTTGATTAAAATAAATCTGTGTTGTCTTCATGCACACAGTGTTGTGGGGAAAAAGATCTAGTTTGTTCCTTTTTCAATCTTTGAAGTACAGTTATATAGTTAAACAATTAACTGAAGATTCAGTGTAGCTTTTGTGTTAAAAATTTAAATTAAGGTCACAAAATTCACCATTAAGCCATTGCTATTAGCATGCTAATTTGTAGCATATTGGCTGCTTATAAGTCATCATAAATCATGTTTACATTCTGTTATTGAGTCATGCTACACACAGGCTGAAATTACACACACATCCTATGGACACACTAATGGAGAGAGTGAGGGGCTGCCTATGAAAGAACAAAGCCAGAGTAGGGTGGGGGTTCTGTACCATGCTCAAGGGCATCTCGGCAGTGCTTAGGAAGTGACCTGGCACTTCTCCAGCTCCCAGACCACTTTCCACACTTTGTTCCGCACTGGGACTTGAATTGGGCACTCTCCGATTCCCAACCCAAGTCAGTAACTCAGGCCCTACATTTTAGCTACTGCAGCCACATGACCACACTCTATGGCAAATAGTCCATAAACTAAGAATATAATAATAATAATAATTTTTTTATAGGTGCCTTTCATAACACTCAAGGTTACCTTACAGAAGAACATTGGAACCTTACTTTAAAGTTTTGCCTTTGTCACATAATTTTATGGAATTGTGTGTATAGAATCATTGATAAAGAATGTTGATTTTTTTTTCTTACAATATGATACCTTACTCTTCTATATTTTCAATCATTTGAATATTGTTATATATTTAAAACAAATGTTAGTCCAAGCAGCAACCTCTGATTATGAAAAGTGAAGCCAACGCCGAAGCGCAAAGTCCTGCAGTTCTTCGAGTGTCTGCTGCAAATGATGAGTGTTATTCTCAGTTAGGTTTGTAACTGACATGATTGACAGTTAGGCCCAATTTGACATTTGTCAAGAGTCGTAAAGGATAGCTGACGTCACTCAGGCTTTGTCCATTAAATTATTTTAGTCTGAATTAGGAGAGATATTCTGAATGTGACCATGTCACTTATTGCACAGTGTCTGCTTTCTATAGAGGTTCTCTTTCTGCAGCTAATCAAACAAGGAATTCAGTAAAGCATGTTTAAAAAAACTGTTCTTAACATTACCAGGGAAAGGATGGACACTTTAAAGCACTTATTTAATTGTCCACAGATGGCAGAAGGAGCGCTGAGGGCCTGATTCACGCAGAACGGATTGTGGTCACTAATTGCTCCAAACATCATTTGCTCCAGCTATCTGCTCCGTCTCGAGGTGTGTTTCACGAGGCATATAAAGCTAATAATATTCAGGTGCAAATGCGTCCAAAAAAATCTGTTCTGCTCCATTCAGCAGCAGGGTCTGAATGTGGAGATCAGTATCAGTACCTTTACTCTGTGCTGACAGAACATACATTTTATCCACGTAATGATGATGAGCAACAAGGGGAGGGGAACTTTTTCAAGCTTATTTCAAAGGCAGCCTCACAAAGAAAGTCATGAAATTCACTGTTATTCGTCCCTGAATGGAGCAAAGAAGGACGGAAAACAATAACATTAGCATCCTCGTTATAACGCTCCCACACATTGGGATGAGCCTTAGACTGATTCCACCTTTGGTTGTATTAATAATTGTAATTCTAAAAGCTATGACTTTTGACTAAGGATATAAATATTAATTGTGAGGCAGCTAAAAATTGATTCAAAGTTGTCACAGTTCACATCGATACTTTAAAAAATGAATCACAGTAACAGGGTCTGAAATCAACACCAGTCAAGCGCCAAATGCGAGTAGATTTTCCATTTCAGAGGGCTATCTTCCACATGCCGGGTAAATGTTTAACCATAAAGTAGCATAGCTAACTGGCGCATTAAAATGTACACAAAGAGAGCAGGTGCAAAGACACTGTTTGCTCTGCAGCGCGGTTTATTGTATTTTATCTTTTACATTTAAATGTGCATACTTTATTAATCTCCACATAGGGAAATGCTTGTTTACTCTGTTGTTGAGAGACATGCTTCTTATACACATGGGACCACAGTACACATGACCTTTGGACATGAATTCATGTTAGAGATGGCAGAGTGGGGGCTGCTACTCGGGGAGCATGCCAGTGGTTGGGGGTTTTGGTGCCTTGCTCAAGGGTGCCCACAGTACTCTGGAAGTGACCTGACTCCTCTCCTCTCCAGTCACCAACCCACCTTCCATACTTTGGTCTTCACCAGGATTTGACCCTCTGGTTCCCTAGCACAGACTGAGACGCTGTCGTCAAGATTTAGAGGTGCATTTACTCTTTGTGTGTGTTTCATGAATTATGCTGTAATACTCATTGGCACAGGGAGAGGAGGCATAAAAACTCCACAATTTATTTTGAGAATCACAAGTGTTTTCATTAAGTGTCACCTTTTTTTCTTTACTGTTTTACTGAAAGTAAACATTTGCCAACAGTATTGTATCTCCTTAACTGTGTAAGCAAACACATCTGGAATGACTTTATGTTTTGGAAATCACACTTACAGTCTATGACGACACACAATTGTTGATTGTTTTCCTTGCAAAGATAATGTTTGACATGTGATAAAAAAAAATACTTACTGCCAACATACACTTAACAATTAAAAAAAAAAAAAAACCGGCTAGAAACTGCCTTATATATTATTAATTATTAATATTTATTTTTGTTTTTGTATATAACCAGCAGAAACCTTGTTGAATTAAAAAAAAAATCTAATTTTCATGAGTGTCTTGGCAAAGATTTTGCAACGACTGGTCATTTATAGCACAGTCACTATTTACAGATCTTAAGAATATTTACTGTCATTCTTCTGCAGAAAATAACAAAAAATAGCAGAACCAGAAGTACACTGCATACTTGAAGTTGCAGAGGTTGGTAGAATCTGTATCAGCTGAGGCTTCAACATTAATAAAACAATATTACATGCAAGCAGGATGCTAGCCTGGCTTTTTCTCATCCCTCTAGAAAGCTAACCTGCCACACTAACAGCACAATGGAAAGCAACACATACATATGTTGTACCATTCTTTAAGAGCACAATGCCAGCTGATATGGTGCTGAATACAGTGCTCCTCTAAGTCGACATAGTTCATGAGATTGAACAGTAATATTTTAAAGGTCATATTAAACTTATTTTCAACTAGTTTAATAAGTCCAAAAACAGGTCTGTGAAGTTTCTTGTCCACGCTGATCCTGTAATTGATCATGCCTATTAACCCCTCTATTTCAGCCCTGGTCAGAAATAGTCTGTTTCTGTGTTTGACCACGCCCCTCTCTGGAAGGGCTCAGGTGGCTTTGGCTTTCTTGCACCATGCCCAATAATTTACGATGATAAAGCTGACTGGGAGGGCAGAACTAACACTTAGCTGTGGGAGTGTCTCCAACCTGGGGGCGGAGAAACCTCCCTCTATGATGTCACAAAAGAAAAATCTCCAACAGGCCTGTTTGAGCATCCATTATCTGAAAAATTGAGCTGACAAAAGACAAAGAAGAATATATATGATTAAGGTGTTTGTAGAGAGACCTGGGACACATTAGTGTTCAAAAATCATAAAGTAAATACTTTACTTCAAAGAATGGAGATGTCGGAAGCCTGCTTCAACTTTTGGGAAACTCTTACAATTGTTTTTGTTTGTTTGTTTTATTTTTTTATTTTTTGGGGGGGGCATCATAAATCTGGCAGGCACAGACAAATCCCTTGTAAAGTTGTTTGGTGTACGGCCAACATAAACTGCTTCACGCCTCAAAAACAGGAGATAATCTCTTTAAAGATAGGCCTCGTCGATCAAACAGGGCTCACTTTAAAGACTTAACAGACTCACATACCCACTAGATGAGCACGTCATTGTTCAGTTCTGACACTTTTTCATCTTATTAAAAGCATCTCGTTTAATCAGAATGCGTGATTTAGGATGCTTACAAATTCCACAAACAGTGCCTCAGGTAATATAAACTGCAGGAGCAATTCATTAGCAGAACACAGGGCTGTTGGATGGAACACATCAAAGAATATATTTTGAATCACAGCCAAGGAAGCTGGTTTAACATCTCTGCATGTGTTCATCATGTGAACACAACCATGCTACATAACAGGAAAAAAACATTTAAAAAAAAAAACGAGAAACAGTGCAGCATCAGCCAAATAGCCAGCGAGCTCAGTAGGTGAGACATTGAAAGTGAAATCCCCACCAGCCTCGGGGAAGAACGAGCAATTTGAAATGTGTTACACAGGCAAAGCTTATAGGGCTTACTCTCCAATTTCAGTTATCCTAATGTTGTGGAATATTTCAAATGCCTCATTACTCGCGTTTTGCAAGAAACGGAGAAGCCTCTCTCTTCTCTATAATGAGCCCTGAAGCTTATTAGACCAGTGTGCATTGAATTGAAAGGACCAGTCCCCCCACCCCCTTCTTGTCTTTATGGCAGCGAGAGGCTTGGGCCCTAATCAGGAAAACACAGAGCCACATCATTACACATGAAGAAACTAAAGAGGATAATCCTGTCGTCCGTTAAGGGTGTTTTATAATAAAATTAAATTGCCCCTGCCGTCTGACATATCATGTACAGGCCTTCTGTTCAGGAGATGCAATACGTTGCCTGATGCTTTTTTTGTTTTGGTATTTCAAACTGATGCTCTCAAACAGACATATGTAACAAAGGACTCCATCCCCACCGCTTCAGCCGGGCAGAGCCTCCCTGAAAACATGTTGGCTGCAATGCTGAGGCAGCTAAACACATTGACACAGTCTCCATTTACTCCCACCTCCTTCTTAACTTGCAGTGGAAGCTGTATGCAGCATTATTTTCATCAGAACATTCTGGCACCCAAGCTCTTGGCAACTTTCAGAATAAAAACTGTCAAATGTCTGGTCGAATAAAGCATACTTTAAGAAAACAACTCGTCTTGAATCAAAAGTTTGGATCAATTCCTCAAGCAAGCGGCAGAGATTCTTTGAAAACTTGTTCCGACTTTAAACATCCTGTGAATTCTGATAGGGACCAGGGGCATCTGGACACTTTACAACCTATTTACTGTTGGAGCAGTTTTTAAAAAATGTTAGAAGACTTCTAATCATACTAAAACTTTATGATAGATAGATAGATAGATAGATAGATAGATAGATAGATAGATAGATAGATAGATAGATAGATAGATAGATAGATAGATAGACAGACAGACAGACAGACAGACAGACAGACAGACAGACAGACAGACAGACAGACAGACAGACAGACAGACAGACAGACAGACAGACAGACAGACAGACAGACAGACAGACAGACAGACAGACAGACAGACAGACAGACAGACAGACAGACAGACAGACAGATAGATAGATAGATAGATAGATAGATAGATAAGAGTACATGCATTTTAGTCAACATCATTCTTCATTAAACATTTAAGAAAAAGGACTTTCTTTAACATTCAGTTCTGCACCTGGATGTGCAGAAGTATTGAGAATAGACTTTAAGTTTCCATTTCAGTCCAAATAATGGAGCTGGCCTAATTAGCTTGTTGTTTCTGTTTTTGTCTGCTGTGCAAACTCTCTAGCTCCCCACTCTCCCCAGCACACCACACCAAAGAACAAGGCAACAACAGCAGTCTGATAAAAAGGTGCACCAAAAAGGCCTATGGATGATAAAAGATACCCGTAGGACTGAACAACAGGCCTGCCTTAGAGGACTTTCAAATCTCTACATGGGCTGTGATTCTACACAGACTCCAGCAGGTTTGATCTGGGTCAGAAGTATTCCAGTTTTGTTTTGTTTTTCCACCACAGTAAGGTAAAATAACTTCATTTTGTTCTTCTTGAGTAGGGAAATTCAGGTCACTGTCCCTGATAGCCAAACATTTCAGGAAGATCCGACAAAATGATCACAGATACATTTTCACAAAGTTCCCTTTAATGTGGTGTTGGGTGCAGAAACATGTGACCTCAAGGGCATATAACTAGTTCTAAAAAAAAATAACTTAACCTCACAGAGTTGAAAACTCGATGCAGGGCTGCCTCTCAAATTAGAAAAGTTATTACGTTTCTGTTATTGGAAAATGTCTTTAAACACCAGAACACGAGTTTCAATTAAATCATGAACAGGTATTAACAATGATGCTACCAGTCAAAGAATAATGTGATGTTTTTTTAATTGAAATGTTAAAACGAGAGATTTACTTCCTCGTCTATTACCTGAAATAACTCGAGGGAAATGTGATAGCGCTCACAATTCAACCCACTGGCAATTATTAATACGACCATTTAAGCTTTGCAGCGCCAGTGGGTTACAAATGAGGCCTTCCTGGCGTGTCTCATTGTGAGACATGTAACGCTGCCTTCACTGGCACACATACTTTAGCACTGTTCACTTCTCACAGTCCAGCCTCAAAAAGGTGCATCCCCTGTGAAAGAAGCAGTTTGACTGTGCTGAGCCTGATGACACACTTTTCTCTGCAGCTAAACCATCAAAAGATCCCCGGCCCAACAAAGTACATTTGGTCTGTCTTTTTACCAAAATGAATCTCCCTGTAAGCTGCTGGAGCACAGACTTCACACACCTCTGTAACTGTTACTGTTTGGGGGTGTGCCACCTGTCTGTTCTCCCTTCAGAGCGATCTTCTACAAACCACCATGAAGCCATGCTGGACAGTGTACAAGTGCGCACACATACATGATATGCGTTATATCAGTTGCACATTTCTGTGACTGTTTTGAATTTTTTTGGAAATACAATGACATTTCTGCAGTTTCCCTTTTGTAATATACTGTGAAATGACTGTAGCTGGATAAGTCCCAAAAATAAATAAATGCACAGAGAATGATTCACAAATATTTTACGATTTACATACAAATGACTTATGAATTCCTTGATTCCCTTTTAGGAAAAAAAAAAAAAAAAAAAAAAAACAACATTAATGGACGGCGGAGGAGTCTCCAAAAATCCCTCACACAAATGCAGTGAAGTTCACAAACCACCAACACTTCATAAATGCAGCTTAAACAGTTTGTATTTAAAGTCACAAGAACCAGATGTGCTTTTAACACACTTTGAAATGCATTTTCATTACACATATTAAGAACAAAAAAAATATCTGTTTGTGCATCAGAAAACATTTGTGAATTTTTGTGTATGAAAATGTTGATTCTGAACTACATTTCCACAGGCTTAACGTAAAGTGGATTGTGAACGTAGACAGGAGGGACAATTCGAACGCACCCTCAGTGTTCAGCTCTGCAACATTGAAACATTTCTGCTTTCTAACCTCTCTTCACTTTTCAAAAGCATCTCCAATATTTATCCTAATTTGAACACGTTCCTAACCACAGATAGATACTTTATTGATCCCGAGGGAAATTCAAGAACAGTGTTGGGGATCCTTTAAACAACCCATCTCTCTGGTGAAAACAAATACAGACCATTCTGCACCAGAAGTCAGCAGATTAACATAACATGTCCTTTAATGGCTGATCATACTGTAGTACAGTAATGTCCTGATTTAATTCAGCACATATCTTACAAAAGAGACATTTATTGCCTTACATGTTTTTTTTTAATCTTACTGTGTGGGTTTATTCCTTTAAAGATGTATCTGCTACTTAAAAGTTGTTAAAAAAAATAGCAGCAGCAGAAGTAAAGACAATGATTTCTTCTCCTTTTCCCCATGGATAAAGTAAATGCTGATGAATCTGACTTAACATACTGCACCTACAGAATCAGGCCATGGCTGGCTGTGTTCCTGATTGTAAGGATAGTGTTAAAAATGCATGATGACATGAGGTAACAAAGGTAAAAAAAAATATATATGGCTGTCAGAACCGTGACACATTGACAGCCCTGATGGAAAGGTAAAGGTGGACCAAAGAGAAAGGGCTTCAAAAATCCAAACAGGAAAGTTGAATAAAATACTGCTAAATATCTGTTAACCATAAGGAACATATTTCAAGGATGTGTTAGTATGTAAAATGTAAGTAAAACAAAATGTTTGATGATTTCTAATTGCATACAAAAACTGCTGGTATGGAGACATGACCATGTATGGAAACTCAGCACTCTGCTGCTGCTGATTGGATTGAGTGCAGCTGCACCCTGTTCTAAAACACCTGTTTGTCGCCTTGTATCACAAACCTGATGAAGCAATGCGGATGCAATGCGTCTTCTGATTGAGTTTGTAATTCAGTACAAAGTAGAAATAAGTCTGCCCTCTTGAGTTCAATAATACTTCTCATCAACTGCAAACTGTTTACTGGTGAGAAAAATATGATATGAATGATTAAAGTAAGACTAAAGTAACCAAGCTGCAGCAAGAAATGCAGAGAAAAGATTGACGAGTACAACAGCATGAAATCTGATCAGACAGAGAGGTGTGTCTATTTCTGACACAAACAATCTTTGTGGAGCAGTCTGTCCACGGGCTTGTTTTCATACGTTTGTTTTGATTCTTGCTGCTTGCCGGATCTATGTCCTCGTTGTTATTGTCGATGGTGTTGCGTTGCGAGTGACGCAGGTGACACATTGAAGCAACTAAGACGTTCCAATTGAATCAGATCTATAGAAATCAGATTTGAATCACATTTGAAACCACCTGTGTATGTGGTTTGAATCAGATTTGGAAAAATATGTCATGACTTTTTGTGTCCAGAATGGCAAAAAAAAAACAAAAACTACAAACTATCTAGATGTGCTAAAAATCTGATTTGGAGGTTCATTATGAACAAGGCCTAAAATAACCTGCTCCGGAGCAGGTTAGGGTTGCAGCACAAGTTACCGTAGCGATATACCCAGGGAACCAATTGAAATGCTTGAAACCCAGGGTTAACCCTGAAGTTATCCCTCTAACTCTAAAGTCTGCTTCATAGTACAGGAACCAGACCTCTTCTCCAGCTGCTCTGTTGTCATTGGGAGGCTTCAGTCCAACAGTAAGTGCTAAATGGCTCCTTACAGCTAACTACTTCTAACACTTCTGACAAGTTTTAACTCGACTAGAGTCCTGAAAATGAAGCCTGCAACTGGCACAGTGAGCACAGAGAATCCTTTTCCCAGCCTACACGTGCGCTCATGGTTTCCAGATGGGAAAATTACATATCTGTTGTGTTTTATATACACTAAATGTTGAACTGATTAAACTTCCCCAACAAAGTAATGTAGAAAAGACACTGGAGAGAAATTGTGACTGTGTGAAAAGAAAAGGAGAGAAAGTCGAGTGTGGCAAATCACCTTCAAAAAAGAAACACAAGAGTGTGCACACATACAGCACTTCAATCACACTAATTGCCAGGCTGCTTTAATTCCTATTACTGAGTGTCATTAGATAAGTATTGCAGCTATAAATAAATTGTAATTATGCGAAAAAGATCCATTCCATAAATTACTTTTAGTGAAAGTGCAATCAAAGAAATTCTTGTTTTTATTTCATCAGTTGGAAGAACTGAGGTGTTTCTGGTGGTGTTTTTCTGATCGATTTTATGGAGTTTGGTTTTTGATGTGCTTTCAGATATAATTACAAAGACCAGAATGTAGTTTCATTTTTTCCTGTTTTGGTATCAGATCAATAGAGATGATCTGACAAGTCCTTTTTTTAACCTTTGCTGAGCTAATGTAAACAATCCTCTATTTGTAAGGGAAGTGTGCATTCATTCCTATCTGCATTGTGGATTGACCCCAGCAAATGAGCAGTGAGATTCACCATGTTCACAAATATTCCCCTCTGTGTTTTTGAGTTAAACGTGTTTATCTGTTGCTTCTTTGTAAAGAGCCACAGTGTTTGCTTGACTAAGGTCTGACACAACAAAAAAAGATTTTTAAATCTTAAATAATTGGGTAAATGTAAGAGACCCCGCACACGACGACAAATCCAGACAGATTACCAGTTCGGTTATTTCAGTGTGTGGTGTGCAACGAGACGACCAACTCAGCACACCATACACTTAAGGCGCATTCACACATACGCCGCTGACGGACCACGGCGCACAACGCAGTAGTTAGCCACCACTCTAGTCAATCTTTTTGTTCACAGAGCGGATGCTGTCTACTGAGCCTACCAGCCGCTCTGCTGTGTTTCAAATACGCTGCAGATCTATTTTCAATGGAGTACGCTGCAGAGTTAGACAGAACATCACAACCTGGAGAGGAAGTCAGATATGGAAACGCACAGAGCAACACAATATACGGACTAGCGATCGTATTTTCCACTTTTTTTTTTCTCACTTTTATTGACGCGGATCAATAAAGTTTATAAAATAAATACAAATAAATAAGTAAATACTGCTACAAAACTTCACATTAGTTACAAGTTAATATGTGAAAGGCTTGTAACCCGAACCTGCTACACCTGTCCTTGTTTTTTTTTTTCCATCCTTGTTTGTTTTGATCGGAAAGAGCAGATTATGTGACATTTCACATTTATTTTTGCACGGCATTGTGGGTGTTAAATACAAAAAAAATCCTAAAAGAATACATCCAAACCATACTGCACATAACCCTTAAATTAATGAACATGTATACAACATGAGGCTTTTTTTGTCTGCCTGCTTTAAACATGCTCAAGTTGAAAATCATTTAACCTTTTATAAAGGTGTCGTTGACGTCACCAGCTCTCTTCTCCAAATGTATGATATTCTCTTTGGTTTTGCCCCCCCCCCAAAGAAAAAAGTAGTAAAAAGTAACCGATCAGTGTTGCAAGAGCAGGAGATCCAAACCTGAGAGTTCAACTTACAACAGTGAGTCAGAGTTTGACAGTTTGTGATGCACCTTAAGGATGCAAGGCAACCATACATACCCAGTCTCACGCCTAATATCAAGAAAAGTCAAATGTTAAAATTGGATTTGTAATACTTTATATGCTAAATACTATATACAGACCTATTGCTGTGAGTAACTGTTTTGTAATTGGGCTTGAAGTGTCTTGAAAAACAAATATATAGTTCTATTTAATGGGTTTTCACTCAGTCTGGCAGCACCCAGGACCAATTGCTACAAACACCAATTTGCTTTTGTTTAAAGAAACAACTTTCAACAGAGACGCACCAAAAGACGCCTAGGTAATAACCCCGTCTGTGTTCAGGGCTGTTTTACTCAAAAGCTAATTTCAGCTGTCTCCACTGAGTGATACTGACTGAGGGAGCTGGCTGAAGATTGGCACCAGTAACAGTGCAGCTAATGCAGGAGAGAGTGCTTTATGTTACACATTTACACTGCAACCAAGGTGCTAATTATAAAGGTATTTCACTGGGGATATGTATCCTTAACAACATCGCTTCCGACTGTAAGGCAGTAGTTTTTCATTTCACTCACTGTTGTTCATATAAACCTCATCCACTCCATCATTTCACACTAAAACAGCTGCAGTCATTGTCCAGGTGTTGGCAGAAGCTGTGTGAAAAGAGTAAAAGACACAAAGGTTAATTGTTGTATGCCCATACATCATGGCTGAGTGACAACGATGTCACACTGATGGCAAACCATACAACCCTTTCAGTGATTCATAATAGCGCACATGCATGCGCATCATTTCATGGCCAACTCACACGAGGCAACCCGTACTGTGCTCCGACACATTTGACCCCCAAAGTCCAGTTTGTTTGTTTGACACTGTATTGGCCCTAGTTTTATTGGAAGAGGTGGGCTTTGTTTAGTTGAAATAACAATACTGTTGAACCCATAAAATCAGTTCCATCATAATATTTAATTTTCGATTATCTTAAGTAGCCCGAAAGAGCCCGAAATTAAAAAATAAAAAATAAAACAAAAATTACAAAACCAAAAATACAATAACTGGTCGATAATGTAACAAAATGCTGAGCCCATAACGCTGAGCCCATAATGTAAAAAGTTGATACTATTTTGGTCTGTGATTACAATACGAGACACGTAAAATTACTTTTCTCCTAATAGTGTAATAATTGGATAACATCATGAAGAGAGTCAATAAGTTATAGCTTAAAGGTATAGAGTAGTCAGTGCATGAGCTTGACACACAACACTGGCTGTGTTGTATCTGAAGGGCTCTTTAGTGATAGTTTTCTGTGAACATTCTAGAATTTTTCTGGCTTCTCGAAGGTTAACAAATAACATTGTAAACACTGAGTTTGTAATCAAGCCTTGCTTGAGTGCATTTACATAGACTCGAATATCCTGGTATTGAGCCCTATCCCGGTTTTGATCATATTCGGAATATGAAGTTTACATGCTCAAAGAGAAACCTGGTTATTCATGTCCCTGTATACATTAATCAATAATAGTATCCTGGTTTCTGATTACTGCATCTTTTTTGCGCAGGCGCACGTTTATTTTTTAAGACACAAACCTTTGACATTTAGAAATCTGAGAAACGTGAGAACACTGTGGCTTATTCATAAAAAAAAAAGTAATTACAGCAAAAACATCCCTTTAATTTAACCCCTTTATGAATAAAAAAAAAAACTAAACGTCTCTAACAAAAAAATAATCTCTAATAAAGAAATATGCAATAAGATCTATGAATGTTCTTTTTAAATTCCCTTGTTAGTCCACAGAAAAAGAAGGAAGTCATCCACCAACGCGGCCGTTTGCTCATCAAAAACAAAAAAAAGTCCATCCAAAAAAGGTCGATCACTGCTATACCAGAATAAAAAAAAACAAACAAGCGATCTCACCAGGATGCGTGCCGGATCGGGCTGTATTTATTTTGTCCATGTGTGGTCTTTATTATAGCCTACCTTCAAATGTGTTTTTAGGTTTTATTTAGCGAAACATAAAAGCTATTCCTCTCACCAGAATAAGACGCTCTGGTTTCCGCCATCATGTTTGTTTTGCGTGTATTTCACTTGGCTGAGTCTGCGCCTACACAGGACCTGGTGTCGACAGTGCTGTTAGAAACCGGGATTAGGAGTATACATGCCACAGTATCCCGTTTTCTTTCAGAGTTCTCCACGTAGCAAAATTGGGTTTCTCAAAACCAGGATAAGGGTGTCTCCATGTTTCTGAAATCAGGATATTTACATGCACAAAAACAGGAAACGGAAAACCCCAATCTAAAGTGTGACACTCAAGTCCATGTGAATGCACTCACTCTCAACATAATGTTCAAAATTGATTTTCGCAGTGTGCTAAAAGTACTATACACTGAGCAATCAACAACAGTACTCACTACTTAATATACATCTCACAGTTGTTGCAAATCATGGACAAGGATTCCAATGAGAGCTATTTTTCATAGACACAAACACAAGGTCAGGACATATCCAAGGTCAGCAGGGTTTGTTCATAGAATCACAAAACATTGCAAAAAAATAGGTTGGAAGGATGGAATACTGATGGGAGAGGTGAGGCAATTTATTGTTTCCCTCAGAAAACCTTCACTTTCTGATGTATCTGCTATATCAGAAAAGCTGTGCCAGTCACAACGTTCATGATGAAAACTGCAGCAGACAGCAGACACCTGCTTTTTTTTAAAGATGCATAAAAATATTGTTTTTGAATTTGCAACTTGCAAAGTTGAGCACTTCTAAACTGCAGCTGGATTTTATTAATACAACCATGTGAAAGGTGCAGTAATTCATCTGTCACTTAACACAACATAGTTAATAATAATATATGTATTTATTTAGCTTTCATTTATATTCATTTAGTGTTTTCCTGTCCAATATCTTTTCATTATATAATATTTAAAAAAAACCTTTTTAAAAATTTGCTAGTGTCCAAAGTGTGGCCGGGGGGCCATTTGCGATCCTTGAGGGGATTTTTTGCGGCCCCCGACTTTAATTGAAGAATCTGAAGATTTTGGCCCAAAGCCTCGTTCAGATGGCATATTTTGTAATGTTTTCTTTTTCATGTCAGCAAAGGCTGAAAGATATTTCTCAAATAGAAAATGTTCTGCAGGATACATTTATATTTCTTTATGTAGCCGCTTTCTTTATTTTCCAAATATTTTGTAAATTATGAAAAGGCATAATTTTTGCAAACAAGCAGACTGTTGTTTAGGCATTTAATAACTCACCGTTCAAACTGTGCTCGCTTCAGTTGTGTGTGACATGTCGTCATGCCTCTCTCCCTTTTGCCTATAGACCCTCTGTCATCACAAATGTAAAGTAACTTATTGTACTTTAATTATGGACTTCAAAGCCCTAAAAAATTAGAACAATATAGTTTCTCACTGCAATTAGATATTTTGTGTTTTATGTTATTTTTGAAGACGTCAAAATACAAAAAGTTACTGACAATATTACTTATACTATTAAAAAAAAACCTTTAGCCCGTGAGCAATTCCAACACAAACATTTTGGCCCACAAGACAAAAAGTTTGGACACCATTGCTCTACCTAAAAGCAATGAAGACAAGCAGAGCTGTCTGTGGTCACAACACAACCACTGAGTCCAATATGTCACTTCATCATCACACTGTGGCCTTTAATTGTTTAGAATTTGCCCTGAATAAAATGTGTTTGTCTTGAATTAACTGAGCTTTAGCGCATCAGTGTTGAAACCGATTTTAATTACACTGTAGGGAGTTACAAGTGAGTGTGGGGCCACTGGCTCTGCTCTGTGTGTCAGAGCGAAACAAGCATAAGACCAGGAGACTACATCGGAGCTGTGTTGTCTGTCACAAATCACAATGTAACACTACTATTTTACCCGCCACTGTTGCTAGTAGGTTGAGCAATCAGTGTTGCCATGTGTACTTGCTGCTGTTTTCATCCTGCACTGTGAGCTAATGCAACAACATTTCGTTCTCATCTGCACTGTAAAGTTCAAGTTTGAATGACAATAAAGAAAGTCTAAGTATGAACTAAAAAAAAAGAAAAAAAAAAGAAGTGTATTTAAAGCAGTGATGATGGTATGGCAAAAAAAATCCATGATATAGCAGAACACAATACCTGTGAGTATATTGATAATGATTGAAAACAGCCCATCCTTATGATTTTACGAGCAAGCTACATGGATATAAAGGCTGATCTCTGCCTTATGTTTCATAAAAAAAAAACATGGTAGGGATATTTAAGGCATCTATATCAAAACCAACTTTGGGGAATTACTGTGGCTCACAATAACTAATGCCTGTTCAATCAGGAGAGACTTAATTGAGAATGAACAATTATTTATTGACAATGAAATGTGCGACAATTTTAAAGAGAACATTAGACATTAGAGATACAGTTTTTTAGCAATTTGAAGGCAGAAGGGTGATTGGCTGAGAAAGGTTGAGGCAGTGTGGTTGGTTTATTACTTAGAGAATACACCCATAGTCAGCTGATCACCAGAGCGTGAGACAGGGGAAGTATTAAGGGGAGTGGTTTGAGAATAAATGAAGAGGTGAATGAATGCTCGAAAGAACAACAGTCCTCCTGCTTGAACTTACACTGAGCCGCAGTTTTGTAGCAAGTTTCCTGTTTATTTTGTCTATATTGTTATGATCTCTTCATTTCACAATAAGTCCTTTTTATCTGATCTCAATGCATGATAATGTATGGCTGTGGACCTGGGCTCTCTGAAGCTCGTAGACACTGATGGATATATGGAAAGAACCGGATGGAAGAACCTGGAGTGCTGAAAAGTAGTTTGATGGTTATATGATATTTGCTTTGACTGGCAGTTCAATTTTGTCACATCATCAAAAAACATTGAAGATAGTTTGACCAAGGAACCTGTCACTGTGAATGATTTCACTGTTGGATAACGTAAAAAAAAAGTGATTTTCTCTTTTTGAAAACATGCCTAAGAGTAAACCTGGCTTTAATGACAGCACCTGGTGAAAATGATAGCTTCCAAATTTACTTAAGTCTGAACTTAAAACAGCCACCTTTCTGCAAACGGGAATATTTCTGCCAACCTCGTGCAGGTGTTAGTGATTGAGACAGCTTTTGCTTTGAGGCTTTCAAAGGGGCCCCTTCTGTCTGACATTAGTGCACACTGGCTCATTTTAAAATGTGAATGAAGCACATCATGCTATGGATTAGTCAATCCCTGCATCCACTTCGAGAACTACCCCATGTATTTTTTTGTTTCATTTGCCGAGGTTGAGCATGTTCAAAAGTTGTTAAACACGCTTCTTTTGAGATATCAGATCTTACATGTGAGAAAATTCATAAGCTTTTAAAGAACTGCAACTGACCAATGGAAAAATAAAGTTAGACACAAAAACTCATTACTATGAAAAACAATATATAATAATAATAATAATAATAATAATAACAAGATCAGGAACGTGTAATTATGAAAAAAAGATCTCTTAAATATGAAAAAGGTTTGGATAGGCCTTTATCACACGCTAATGCTATAAGACCGTGGGCCATTATGGTGCAATCAGATTCTTTCATTTCCTTCTCGAAATGGGACACTTGGAAAGATTAATGTTGTTCAGTGAGGATGGCATTCTTATTAGAAAGTCAACATGCCACCCTGTACAAGTAACTTTGAGAAAATGTGTCCTTCCGTCTGTCCTTTTTTTTTTTTTTTGGTGAAAGCATTGTGCTACCATAGCATGGCAGCTACTTAGCCTCAATTAAAATAACCAAAGTGCTTACAGAAGCTGTGGCATTGCACCATTTGCCCAGAAATCTCTGGTTAAGCTTTGAAAATGCTTAGGAATTCACAGAATTCATTTCCTCGCCAGCTCAGTTTGGTAGTGGAGAGTATTCCTGCTTTCAGAATATGCCTTCTGAGACATCTTTTTTTTTTTCTTTCATATTTTTGCTTTGGTCTGATGGGGGTGGGGGGTGGTACTGGGTCCTCCTCTTCCAGTGTCCTGCTCTTTGTTTCATCATGAAAAAACATCACAGCCCAGAGGATGATACAAGGCAGACTGCTGGAGGAATAAAAGAGAAGTGCACTTGCTGTGCAGGGTGTTCAAATCGGCAAGCTATGAAGCGCAATAAAAGATTGTTTGTCTGCTGTTGACTTGTTCTGTTAGCATCCTGTAACAAGTTCTCACTATGTTTGCAACAGCACTACTTTATCTCTTTGTCATGAAAACAACAAGCCAGAATCAGCTCTTTGGTCAGAAAGATAATGCAGTATATGTAGGACAGTGTAAGTGGACTATGATTTTTTAGTCTTCCAACGACTTCTAGCACTTTTCATGTAACTTCATGGTATCTTTTCATTTCTTGATTGCGTAAACATACTTGCATACATACTCATCACATTTCTCAATGACATATTGCTGTATTGTTGAACATTTTTATTTCGATGTCTGTGAAACACCTTTTATTCACTGATGATGGAAGCTGCTATGGAAAGTACTTCCCATCAAGAAGAATGTGTCACATTTGACGGGTAAATACAGCAGAAGTATCCAGTATATCCTCTGTAAATGACTCTCTGAGTCATAACTGTCTAACATCATTTTTTACATGGAAGGGACAGCCTTTTGTATAAAGCTGGTTCAGTCAAGGACTGAAGAAAAGAAGAAGAACATAGTCACTGTTTATTTGGATATCACACAAGTGTTTCTGTTTATCGTCGTGTCATTTTATGTGCAATATGTAGCTTAACAAAAGTTTGCTGAAATTAATTATATTATTATTATATTGTATTATACATTCTAGCCTCTCACAAAAACTGGTCCATATTTTATATATCATACATTTTCCAGAGTTCAAGCAAACTATTATTATTTATTATTATTATTTCTCCTTCAGTTGTGCTCACTGTCACTAAGTCCCAAAACACAGTCTGCAATAGTGGGTGGGGCTGTATCCGCCCTAACTGTTGGAGATGGAGGATTTAACACAAAAAAAAAAAAAAGATGGTGAATTGACTTAAGCTTATATAGCAATTTCACAAACGGTAAATGGACTTAAGTTTGTCCATTTGTGTTTTAATGGATATTACCATATCAGCTGATATTGTACTACTAGTTACACAACATGACTTTTGTTAACCGTTTAACTGTTATTGTTTAACTTTATTGATTGCTTACCCAATGAGGCTTTCTTTTATTAACTAACCTGACTGTGGAACCACACACACGATACATCATTACAAGATGGGAACCTCAACTGTCAAAATGCTTCAGGTCACCCAGTGAGCTATTAAATGTGCTGAGCTTGGAGTTAGGATATGTCGTCAAGGGACAATCAACCAGCAGGAAAAGCTCTTTGCTAAAAGAACAAGAAGTGAGTTCTCTTAGGTTGGGATCAGAGTGTCACTATCACTTGATGTTGAGTCACAGTCTGTGGCTCTTCTTCGGCCCCCTCTGGGCCTTGGAATGCATACACTACGCATTACAAAGCACTCTGAGATATCATTCTTTTTGTGGTGGGGGGCTTAACTGCAGACTGTCCAGTGTGTGCAGTCACCATGGAAGCAGCTGCCCTATATTCCGGAGGGGATCAGCTGACAAGGTCACTGGGCTGATTGATGTTCGCCTCCAGAGTCCTCTCCTGTGCACAGGTTCATCACCAATCTCCATTTCTGAGGTGCTAGAGAGGAGAGCGCCTGTGGGGACGAGAGGCTCAGCTGTAATCCCCTGCGGACTTCCTGATGCCATAAAGGTGGATGTACTGCTCTGTATTCATTCATTTGTAACTCTGGGGTTTGACATTCATCTGCACTGCTTCCTGCCCAACACAAAACTCTGACAAAGTGGAAGCAATTATGTATGAAAACCGATGGTGGCTGGTACATTATTCTCCCGGGGGCAATTTAACTTCAAGGAAGAACACATAAACATAGAAGAAATCCAATGTATCCTCTGTAAAAGATCAGAGTCATGGCTGTCTACAATGGGTGTGACGCGTGAGTCCCGCTGTCTGTGTTGCTGTCTGAGCCCTATTAACTTTGTGTTTACATCGTGTTGGACAGGACGCCCAACAGGCTCATTCCCTTGTGTATAAAAGCTGTTTAAGGAAGGGACTAAAGAACGACCATACCAGCCAGCTAACGCAAAAAATGCAGCTCGCGACTGCGACTATTCTATCCACCACTTGTGCTTGGTTCTTAATTATTGTGTGTCCCCATTTGGAACTCCATTTTGCAACTTCGGGGAAGAGGGGTCGGAGATGTGTTGCTGTAGAAGAGCGAAGGATCCAGTGTGGCAGAGGTGTTGCTAAACAGCAATTCCAATGTTTTGTTTCGTTGAAACATGAATCTGTATCGACATTGGGTCATATACGTAGTCGAAATGTGAAATGTATTTTGAAGTTGGTGCCTTTTTGAAAGAGACAAAAAGCAGAAAGTGTCTTTTTGGCTCATGTGGCTGAAAGACAACAACTCCTAGAATGCACAGCACAGCAGGCAACTCCTACTGATGCTATGGTGTATTTACAGTCTATAACACACGGCTGTTTTCTCAACTGATTACGAGAAGGAATCTCAGAAATTCCTGGCAGCAAACATACTCTCTGTCTGGGTCCATAGGCAAACAGTGAGAGCACCAGTCTGCCCCAGCTCTGCCTGCGATAGGCAGGTCTTGTGCCCCAGCTGCCGAGAGGTGCAGCAGACAGATCCCGTTCCTCCATCAGCCTCAACTGATCAACGCTATATTGTGGCTCGCCGAGATTAGAAACAAAAAATCCCCTTCATTCATGTCAGTTTGAAGTTGAAACATCCAACCTTTTCAGCATTCTCAGCTTTCTCCACAGAGCCTGCTAGCACTGATCTGGTCTGTAGATTCAGCGGTTGAAAATGTGAGGAATGAGCGATGTCGTTTGACCCCTGCCAACCAAATCAGATTCTGATGACGCAAAATGAGGATTTTTGTAGAATTATCCCTTTCTTTATAATGTCAAGTCCAATAGGTCTTTTTTTTTTTTTTTGGAGTGAATAGATTCTTAGTTAATTTCTTATCATACCCACAATCTGTAAAGTTTTAGCTGTGTCAATGGCCTTTGGGCTAAATTAATTTTGTCCAAATGATCAGTGAATCAAGGGGCTGTGTCTTGGCAAGTGTCACACATTTACAATACACAAGTGAAACAAAATGGCTGCTACAGTGCTTAGACTGAAAAGAAAAGAAAAATCTCCTATTTGGAGATGTACAGTTGTTATTCTCCACTAAAGCTTAAAATGATCTGTTAGGTATTTGAAGAATCATTTTCCTCATCTTTACCATATAAGAAAGCGAGGGCTGAGCTCTGCTAGCCCATTTGTAGCAGCCTTCCCTGACTTATACACTTCTGTGTATTGGCATGTGTCTAATCAGACAGAAGCAGCATTACAACATTGCTGGGCCCTACAGTCAAACCAGAGCCAGCATGGGAGGAATTCAGTGCAGTGCACAGACACCATCCACCAAAATAAACAGAGGGGATTACCTGAATAAATATCACTGAGTCTACTTCAGCACAAGCACAGTATCATTCTGCATTTCATTTATAAAGGCAAACTATTCAGACACACAGCATACGCAGTAGCATATTAAAATAATTACCGTAAATTCCGGACTATAAGCCGCTACTTTTTTCTCACACTTCGAGCACTGCGGCTTCTACTCCGGTGCGGCTAATGCATGGATTTTTTATGGGGGACAATGAGCTTCTGCCGCAAAAACATTTGACTTCGTCACGTCGGATCTTAATATCAGTCATTTTGCGCTTCATGCACGCACCCTCATGATGGAAAACACACGGAGAAATACATATGATGCAGCTTTCAAGTTAAAGGCGATCGACCTGGCTGTCAAAAAAGCTAACAGAGCTGCTGCACGTTAAGATGACACTGACAGCGACAACAGAGACTGAGGAAGTGAGTAATGAAGTCATTCTGAGGCAGTGAATGGATGGACTTTTTCTTGTGAAATATATTACGGTCATCTTTTTCATCAGCCGTGTTACAGACACCGTCGGCTAGGCTTCGTATTGTAACGGTTCATGTTGTAAAGTCAGTAGTTGATAATGTGTTCATAATTCCGATTATGTGGAGAGTCAGTGAATGCACCACCGAGAACGTGTTGAGTGGCTGTATGAGAGAACGCTGGGGGAGAGAGTTGGATTGTTACGGCAAGTTATGTTGCTCTCTGCTGTAAACGGCGTGGTCACGGCCGACAGTGATCGGGTTATTAAAAATTATTATTTGAACGCTCTCGTCGTCCTTTAACGTCCGTACGGACGCTACAGTATTTGCGGATGTTACCGGTAGCCTACGTCTGTGTAAATAGCTCTTGTTATAGCGTGGACACCTGCGGCTTATAATCAAGTGCGGCTTATATATGTACAAATACACTTATTTACTTATTTTTAGCCGGTGCGGCTTATATCCAGGTGCGCTCAATAGTACGGAATTTACGGTATATTGTGCAGCCCTTTTCCCCTCCATACACAGACACACGCACACCTTGTCATAAAAGGCATGTTTTCAGTTAAAAGAATTTCGCAACAAAGTCCATGCTTTACTTGAATTGTAAAAAAAAGTCACACTTGCATCTGTAAAATTCAAAATGTTCATGTTTTTTTCCTGAGGACACTCAGTCTCAGACTGTATCTCAAAGAGATGTATTATCCAAAACATGAGAGAGCTGAGAAAGTGATTTTACAGTTGACTTCTCTATTTGTATTAGCAAAACCTCAAATCTTTCTCCCCAAGTCTCTACTCGATTCTATTCCAACTTGTGTTGTAAAATATTCGATGACTATCTTGTATCTGCATGCCATATGTAATGACCAACATAAAACATTTGTTTATATGTGGTTGTTTTTTTTTTGCTTCGCTTTAGTGATTCATACCTCTCTCTGTTCTTCGGTTTGTCACTGACTAAATGACTAACTGTCAGTCTGTGTTGGCAAAGGTTTCAATCACACACAGTAAATGTCAACTTAGAAGATGTGATGAGCTACTCACAGCCAGGGCCACGCCCATGAATCAAAAGAGTTCCCCTTCCTCTCTGCTGTAATCAGATGACAAATACTGTCCCGTCACTGTGGCAGTCCTGACAGCGCTAGCGTGAACTCCACTCCCCTCTGCAGCTGGTACATTTTGGTGACATCAGCAATGTAAAGCTTTGTAAATCACAGCCTACTTAGAAGTTGTCTGGTATGTAAATGTAATGTCCTGCTGATTTTATATTTATTCATTTCTTAAATCTTTTATTTTGTTTAATTTTTTAATTCGCAGAGTTTACGTAACTATGACATATCAGCAATAAGAAATATAGCAATCTTGACATCCTATTTTCTTGATAACATCCTTTGAAGTTGGGTGTTCAGATGAAAGCAAACTGTAGCACCTGTGGTTCTAACCTTGTTGGATAGATAAGATACTAACATCAATCTAGGTCCTAAAAGAGTCTGCACCTTAAATGACTCACAAAAGGAGTTGTTGTTGGTTTGAACAGTTGACACTCTTTAATATATAAACTTTTTTTCTACCATGTGAAATGAGGAAAGACATCTGATTTGAGCTCTCTCCGAGCATTATAGTATCACAAGATTAACTTGGTTGTGTTTTTTTTTTAAGATTTATTTTTGGCCTTTTACTTATTTTCTTAACAACGCTGTGAGGGAGGTACCTTTGATCGCTGCGGTGGAAATTGAAATGATCATTGGTTGCATTTCAGCTTTTGCTGGCAGTAAAGTGATACAAGGAAATTTGCCAGGTTCGACTTCATAATATTTGATATGAAGCAGGTAGAGACCAAGGGCTGGTGTTTTACAATGAAGGTAGTATATGATAAAACTCGACCCCACCATCACCCAAAAGGAACGTCTAAATCACATGTATTCCTACCTGACTGTTCAGACCAAGGTCACAAAGTACAGATCTGTGTATTCATGACATGAATGGAGCCTAAATTGGATTTAGAAAATATTCTGAACTGTCACTTTGGCCTTCAGTGATCGTACCTTTGTTTATGCAGTTTGACTGTAGTTTAATTAATATAAAATGTTGACTCTAAGTAAAAATGTCATCATGGTAGTACAGTTGACTTCTTTATATCTAAATCCTCATTTGACTCTGAGAGTTGTGGCAGGAACTGGCCTCCTTTGTACCACACACTGTTTCTCTCACATGCCCACTTATTGTTGGAGCATTGTTAGAGCAGTGTCATCCCTTCTTTTGTGTGACAACACAAAGCACCAGCACCAGTGTTTTGTTGGAGTATCAAAGCCCACTGTCGCCCTTTCCATGTGGCTCCTTTTGGTTCGGAGTGTGATCTTGCAGCAGCCAGATGGCTTGTGTTATTCAAGGTCGGGGGAAAAAGGACAGATAAAATCCATGAGAAAAGTATAATTGGAGACATAGGAACTGTCAGCAGTGGAATGTGCTTGCCTTTTGCTTGATTTAAAAAAAAAAAAAAAAAAAACATGGCCTGATTTTGAATTATACAGTTGGAAAATTACAGTGTGAAAAATAATCACTCTCAATTATGATGATACCATCTGTGTCCAGGTGGGATTTCCTTGATGCACGCCATTCTCTTCTCTTTTGGATTCATTGTCAAGTAACTTATACATTCTAAGTTTTAATTCTAGTCTAGAGTATTAGTGTTAATTATTCGTCACAACTCACCATGTAGGAAATCGTTTTTCATCATGAGAGATAGGAGAACGTCTAGGTGCTTAAAGTTGTATTAGAAGGACTTTGGAATGGAACTGAACCAGGACATTTTTCAATGTACTGTCCCCTAAATCAATATCTATCAGCAAACTTAAATTAAATCGAGATTGAATCCCGGTTCCATCACCGGCTCTACGCTGGCCGAGTTCCACACACCATCCTAGAACAAAGGAAGGGAGGTTTCTTATTTGACTTTCCTAAAGACTCGCACTGGTCCAATCCAAAAAAAAAAAAAAAAAGGTAAACTTAAGTTTGCAATTCTCCGTCTATAACAATGGAAGCTTGAACACACAATGCTGTTCTAGCTTGGATCGGGGTTGACGCCTTTGGTTATTTGTTGTGTCCAAATACAATCGCAGACGGACTGAGCTGTGCAGGTCTTACCTTGAACAATGAGGTGCACTTTTGTGGATTTTGGTTTCTTGTTTGTGAGGATGGAGCAGACATACGGCCCTTCGTCGTGGACGTCCACATTTTGGATCTTGATGCTGTATTCCGTGACCGCTGTGTTTTCCATCAGGATGACGCGAGGGTCCAGGGACCACTTCTCATTTCCAGCAAATAGGATGGTGGTGCGATTGAGCCATGCCACTCGAGATACTTTGCTGTCAACATTGCATCTGAAAGGAAGAAACACAACCATTTTTTTTATATATGTTGACCTTCACAAAATGTCTTCGTCTTTTTACAGACCGTGAAGCCTCTGAAAAAACAACAACTTTAAAATACAATCAATTTGAAGTCTAGCTCTGTGAGTGAAATGTAATGACAGATACTGCAAGTTTGTTGGCTCGTAGTTAAAATTGTGGCAGTGTGACTGTGGTAGTTGGAATGTGACAAGAAAAAGTCAAAATGGAGCCTTTTTTCATCCTGGAGAGATGACATGATATTTAAAAACTGACTTATTGTATTAGTCCATCTAAAACTGGACTTCTAAGGGTATATTCACACCAGAAAAGTCGCTTTCTTTGGTTCGGACCAAATACAATGTTTCTTTTTTGGTTTGGTGCGGTTTGTTTTCACATTGCACTTTTCGCAAGAGGCCCAGAATTCATAAACAAAACCACGTGTGCAAAGATCGTTCGATCATTGGATAAAAAGGTTTAGGGTGGGGTAAAGCGGTAATCACAAGATGAAAGTAAACAATCATGGAGAACTTGCATGCTGCACTCGCTGGTATTAAACATTTTAGCAACAATTTCACCCATTTAGTACAGGTACGAAAATATTTAATTGTGTAAAAAATGTAGATCTATGTGTGGGCAATCAACTGGTGTTATGATGAATGTGGCCGAGGTTATACATGAAGTATGTGGCGCAGGGGAAAGGAGGAGCATCAGACTGCCGCGGGGGAAAAGCGCCAAGAAAACTCTGCTGCAGCTGCTGTTCTGTTCATAGTCTGTGTGATTTAAATGTATTGGATAACAAAAGAAAAGAGCGATGAAACACTAGTGAAAGTGTCTGAAAGATAGACTGAGGACTACCTCCGTGTCTTATATCAAAGAAGTAGGCAATAGAAACAAAAAAGAACACTGTGCTTCTAACCAAACAATTATTTCCCTTAATGCGCGAGGCAACGGGAGCCTGTTGTGTCCAAAAAGCGGTACGATTTTTAGAGCTGGGTCGGACTGAGGTCTGGTTGCTTTCACACCTCAAACGAACCGTACCAGGGTTCGTTTGGAAGCGAACCGAGACCACCTCTTTGGCTGGGTCTCGGTCCGGCTGTTTGGTGCGCACCTGAGTTCGATGGTTTGTATTCACACTTACTCAAAAGGTCCGCACCAGGGTTTTAGTTTGTTTCAAGCGAACCAAACAAGTTAGGTGTGAATAGACCCTAAAATATGTGTTACATATTTATCAGACTGAAATCGTACTTTGTTCTAATTTTTCAATGGTGGACTGATAGAGGAAGTTGTTTTGTCCAATTATTCTTGCATGTCACTACACCAAAGGTAAATGGACTTGAGCTTGTTTAGACTTTATCTAGTCTTCTGACTTCTCAGTGCGCTTTTACATCACAGGTCCCACCTACCAATTAACACACTCATGGCAGAGGCTGCTATGTAAAGTGACCATCAGAAGTGACTAAATCCCATTTACACACATTAATACACCGCAGACCAAGCAGCAGAAGCTACTTTGGGGATAAGAGTCTTCCTCAAGACACGTGGCTGCAGGAGGTGGAGATCGAACACCAGACCTTTCCGGTTGAGAGACGACCTGCTCCTCTACTAACTGAGCATGCTCTAAACTTCCCGCTCACGGCTTTGAGAAGTCAAGCAGCATAAGTGCGTAGAAGAAATCTTGGAAGAAATTAAGACCAAGGCATTATCATGGCGAGTGATCGAGTGAGAACCACACACTTTTTTTGAAAGACAAGGAAACACACCTTATGTTGTTGTTAGAATGTACAGAGCTCTAAAGTTGCCCATGTGTTATGTGTTGGACATACAATTAGTTGGCTGCTTGCTTACTAGTTCACAGTTGTTTGTTATATGACGTATTAATTCAGCCTGAAGAAAGTCCAATAGTAACGAGCATTACTGGAAAGGTAGTATTTCGCTCTCTAACTGAAGTCTCAGTGTGCTGGGACAAAGACAGAAGCCAAATAAATGGCCTAATCGAGCTATAGCTTCAGCGAGACTTAACTGTCCATGTAAACATACTGACTTTAGCCAGAGACAGAACCCCCACAGACCAGGTGGACCAGAATCCTTATCTACCTTGAAGTTCGAGCTATCATATTAGCTATCTCCAGTGCTTAGTCATATACATTAAAAATGACTGTACACTGAGATACCCTCCTCTCCCTCTAAAACAATAGTAATAGATATAAGACATGACTATGTGAATAAAAGATGGTGAAAAAACATTCTCCATAAAGATTTTATCAAATATATAAAAAATGAATATCAGACACTAAGTGCTATTGTTCAGCAGCCTCGTTGCCTGGGGATAAAACCCTTGAGGCAGTTGATACATGTTCTAATGCACTTTAAACATTTTCCTGAGGGAAGGTAAGAAAACAGACTGTGTGCCGGGTGGGTAGAGTTCTTTTATCTTTAACACCTCATTTGAGTTATGCCCCATTCCAGCTTCCGTCTGTTCCTGCACCATCAATAAATCAGTTACTACAGGATGTAATGACCCCAGACCTTCACCCTGACTTATGCAGTAAAGAAGTCTCTGAGCTCCTTTTGCAGTTTCATGTTAAAGTGGACATACAATGCTCATTTACAGCTTCACATTTTCTTCCACTCAAAACTCTGTTTGCTTTGCATGATGTACAATTCAACAAACTCTTTATCTAACAAGTTCAGGTACTGCCTCTTTAAGGCCCTCCTATTGACGCCATTTTCGCCTGCTTTGCCAGCTCTGAGGAACCCTTAGCATGTGGCGTGTCCTTATTCCTGTGCTTAGGGCATTTCATTGCATACAGAGATGTCACAAAATTACCATGGTGAAAAAAAACCCTCAATACTGGCGTTTCTATCAACCTGCAGAAAAAAATGGAGGAATAACACAGACTTCTTTATAAAAGACTGTAACGGTCCATTGTACTGTAACACACAAGGCTAACTAAGTCTTCTTTTGAAAATCTGTCTGTCTGTCTGTCTGTCTGTCTGTCTGTCTGTCTGTCTGTCTGTCTGTCTGTCAGTCATGGTCCGTCTGTCTGTCTCTCTGTCTTGTCCATCCTACTGCTTGCATGGCTGCCTGCTCATCTCTTGCATTCTCTGCCGACACAACTGACACTATCGCAAACAGAAAACGTGCTTAATAGATTTTATTCTGAGGGAAAGTCGTTCACTTTTATCATTTGAAAGGGTAAACTCGTATGACTTGGAAATTCAACAGGAGATGGAGTGAAAGGAAATGTAAAATATGAGGATGAAATGTTAGCCCCGCTAGCTATTTGCTGGGTTCCCAGAAACTGACAAAGCCTAAAATTTTACCAAGACTCCCCAGAAAACAAAAGTTAGACTACATACGGTTTTTTTGTAAGAATAAATGCAAGGCATATATGGATGGATGGATAGATGGTCATGCATTCTGACCTCAGAACTAACAGCTCTTCAATTACTTGGGTAGACATTATGTCAGGTCTAAAACTGACACTCCGCAACTTTCTCTTAAGTTAGTCTAGTTTGCGCTGCATCTGTAAAATAGATTCTGAGAACAAACAGACAGACATCAGAATTCAGGTTAAAATACTTGCAAGGAGAGCAGCTGGAGACGGCAAGAGTTCACAATCTCCAAACTACTCTGCTGTTCCGCTGCCCGTCCTTTCTTTTTATTGAAGAAGAACGCCCTAATTTACATAAGATAAGAGTGAGCAATAAGGGAGGGGGAAAAGCAGGCGCGATCACTCATATCTGCACATGATGTTTGTTATAAGAACAAATATGAGGATAAGCTGCTGCCGTGTCCTTGGGCATCTTCAGCATTCCTCCGGTATCAGAAGCCGGCGCCACCGTTGATGACGCACACTTGCATACTTTCTGCAAAACAATCTGAGTGGAAAAGTACAGAATGTACTTTTTCAGCACTGAGAGACACTTTGTTTACAACGGCCTTGCACAATGACACTTCATGATAACTTATACACATTTTGTTCTAACACATTATTGTCAGAGTCATTCTATGGCGATATTTTGTGGAGTCATGCTTTAGCTGGAACTTTATAACCTGTTGATGTAGTCTAAACTCTGCAATTAGATCATTATAGGTGAGGCTTATAATACCCATCACTGCATCCTGTACAAAAAGGTTGTGTGGTACTCTCCGTGAGACAAGACACAATCTCAAGACACTTTACAAAAATCATTACCTACAATGAACCAACATGAATCCATCATGAGCATGAAGGACCGTTTAGCAAAGTTACAATGGCAAGAAAAAAAAAATCCTTTTAAGAAGAAGAAAACTTGGCTGATGACTGCAGCCTCTGTGCATCGGACACACAAACTAACCACTAGGCCACCAAGGCCCTTGGCTAAAGAGAGCTTTTATGTGAAGGTAAAAAGCCAGTGGGAAAAACGAAACAAAATGTGAGGAATCAGACTATACTGGTATGTAGCTAAACAGAAAAGACAATTGAAACCCATGTGGACGGTATTGAAGGTCTTGACTGTATTAAGGTATTAAACAAATCATCAATGACAGTACGTGGAAACTTTCATGCATGTGTGATAGAACCGAGCAATTTGGAATTCAGAATCACAGTTATTATTGTAACCACAAGTCAACTCAAATAGCTAACTGGGGTGCACGTTTGGCTCTGTAAAAATAATATGTTCATCTATCAAGCTTTGTCCCAAATGGTGTGGAACAATCAGACAACTGAGATAAAGTGATGGAGATACAAAAGAAAGAAAAGAAAAATCAGCAAAACATGAATGAAGTTTGCCATTTTTCGCTGAATGAACACTATTAAGTGTTTTAAAAGTCACTGAAAAAGCCTTGCAGCAAATTTTGTTAAAAACATCCAGAAGGAACAATGTTGTCCTTAAAGGGGTACTTCATCCATTTACATGAAGCTGTGTATCATTAGAAACATGGTAGTAGTGTTGAATGGTCATGAGTCCAGCCCTCATTTTGCCCTGAGACGAGAAAAATATGTTTTTCTTTGCCTGGAAGCTTTCTTCATGTGATGCAATATGACGCTTTTTGCATCACATGAAGAAAACTTTGCTCAGGGCTTGTCTCAGGGTAAAATGAGGGCTGGATTCACGACCATTCATCACTACTACCATGTTTCTAATGATACACAGCTTCATGCAAATGGGTGAAATATCCCTTTAATGCTGAGAGAAACTCTCACCTTACAAGTCTCAAGAAGTTTTTAATGTACAGAACTTAGATGGATGAACAAACATGAACTACAGAGCTTTATCCACTATGCATCAGGATGTAAAGGGTTTTAAAAAACTGTACATTTCTAGTCTTTATAAAACTTTTATCTCCTCCCTTAAATGTAGGTCGAAAATACAGAGATGTGTAAATATAAAAAAAAATATGTGCAATTCTGCCTTTGTTATATACAGTAACACATTAGGGATAATATGGAATACTTCTACACTATGAATGAATAAATGTTTTTATTTTGGTCAAAGACATGCTTACTCGTCCATTTCACACAATTACATTCAAACAATCAATGACCCAAAAAGGAATAGGTTGAAGCCCAATGTCTATTTCTGTCTATCCTGTAAAACCCTTGATAAAACTCAGAACATAAAAAATATCAAAATGTGTTACAGAGTAATTGGGATTATAATTTTGCACTAGTTGATTATCAACTAGATTAAATGTGACAACATGAATCCATCACTTTCAGACAGAAGCTGGCATGGCAGTGCTAAGATAGACAATTCTTTCAATGCCAATATACATAGTCTTTGCATGCTGCATTCTGTTGGTTCACCATGGTTTTTCTCTGTCAGACGGTGTGCGTCCAGTACGTTTCTAGACCATGAGCGCAGCCATGCTCAGCTTTACACACATCACAGGATAACTACAGGATCACACAAGAACAAAGAGAACAAAATGTGCTAACGGCATGTTGCTTTGTCTTTCTGAGGATGACTTGTTGTTCGCTTGGTGCCTGTTATGATGTAATGTTGATTAAGTGACGGAGATCTGGAGTCTGTATATTGTGTTTTATTTTGAAATTGCCCGGACGCTCTGTGCCTTTCCTTGTCTGACGTCCTTTCCAAGTTTATCTATTATGTTCAGATTGATGCATTCTTGTAGAAAACAGACGAAGAGTGTATTTGAGGCAGAGCATAGTGGCACTGCTGGAACACTCCGGAGATGGGCCACAGCACTTTCCGTGGAAACAAGAACTGACTAGAGTGGCAGCAGACAGCACTGTAGTACAGTTTATGGATATTGACAGTGACACTGTTTGTGGTAATGACCTGTATTACATTCTTACTGGTCAGCTATAACCATGCCCCTCATAGAGATCATTCAGGTACAGTAATGATTCTACAAAGTCCTTTCCTGCGTATAACAGGAAACCAAATAGATGGTTTGCTGTGGCGCAAATTACGTTAGTAACATTGGGTTGTCTAGCTGTGAAACAAAAAGTTGTTTGTAAGTGGAAGATTGGAATGTCTCACTGTTTTTGTTTGAGCAGTTGTTAGGAATAGTTTGTAGACGTATTAGGGCTGGAACAAGCTGCTGCCATAATTAAGGCATCTTTATCTGGGCCTCGAGCCGTACTTCTCAAATAGTGGGGTGTGCCCCTAGGGGGAGCATGAGAGGCATGGGGGACTTTCAGTATAGATAAGTTTCTGACAGGAGTGAAAGGAAAAACAGAGGAGGCGTCAGAGGCAAGAAAAGCAAGTGACAATAACCGGCATAAACCTAATAAGTCCAGAAAATACAACATAACACGGCAGAATTCTGGTGATAGCAACTCATACAATGGTTTGTACAGATAAATAAATAAATAAAATCAGGTACTCCATAGGATTGTAAATTGGGGGGGGGATACTGTGAGGTCTTTTTTTTTTTTACCATATTGAATGTGTAATTTACAAAATAAAAACACAACCTTCTGTTTAAATATTGTGTCACAAAATGGGTGAAAATGAGAAGGAATTAAACAATACAATCAAAAGGGACTGAGATCCTGGCCGATGTGAACACATGGGCCTACTCTTACTCTACACACCTTCCCCTAACCCTCTTAATAAATAGGTGTAGAAATGATAGATAGATATGGTTAAGGGGGAAGCAGTCCTCACCATGCTGCTGCCCAGTGTGTGTGAGAGAGACTGTCTCTGCACCCCTCTGCTCCCTGTCACTCTAAATCACCTCTTCCTCCCCGAGCGCTGGCTGCACTCAGGTGCTCGACAAGCAGAGGGAGGAGGGAGACCACAGAGAGAAAGAGACCTATACTGCAAAGGATTTTCGATTATTAAGGTAACGTCAGGGTTAACACTGGGTTTTAAGGGCTACAAAACTTCTTACCGGGGTAGAGCACTGTGGCAAATTATTTGGAACACCTAACCTGCTCCTGAGCAGGCTATGCTCAGCCTAGCGGTTATGTCGTGCACCCCATGTACAGAGGCTACAGTAATCATCGCAGAGGCCGTGGGTTTCAAATCTCACCTCAGCCCTTTGCTGCATTATCACCCTCTCTCTCCTCCCGACATTTCCTGTCTCTGTTCAGCTGACCTGTCTACTAGACATTATAGAGCCCAAAGTTGAACAAAAAAAAACAAAAAAACACTGTTATCGGAAACATAAGATGATCGAGGAGTACGTGCAGTGTTCTTTTTTTTTTTTTGAGTTGCTATGATACACACACGCACACAATCTTAGGTGAGTTTTTGATCAGCTGGGCGACATCTTGTGTGACATGTTTCTGAACATATGCAATGATTTGAGATTTTCCGAGATATCTGAAATCTTAAACTTAATTGCAAGACACCTCAAGACACCTCACTAATCAAATATTTTAGAGAGCTCCGGGTCTGGACAGGAATGCATCACTGACCACTATGCCTACTGAAAAAACATGCCACAACTTTTTTGTAGTTCTGCACATAACATTGCAAATCTGTTGCAGCCTTGAGATGCCTTCACACTTGACCTACTAGGTTAAGTTTAGAACAAGAAATCAGGAATATGAATAATAACCACCGTAAATGCAATGTTTTTAATGGTTATGAAAACATGTCGGGCCTACATTCGTATTTAACCACACATGACTTTTGTCACTTCACATTAAAGGTCACATATTGTGCAAGATAAACTTTACCATGTTTTTCAAACACTAATATGTGTCCCTATCTGGTCTACTGACCCTCCAAATATGTGAAAATACCATGCTCGATGTTTTGCCTGCTCCACTTTTCAGAAAATGTGTGCTCAAACAGGACATTTGGAGATTTTCCCTTCATGACATCACAAAAGGAAGTAGCCCGTCATCCAGGTGGGCGACACTCCCACAGCTAAGTGTTTTTTCTGCTCTCTGAGTCTACCTTTCCCCCATAAACTTTAGGGCATGGTTCAAGAAAGTCCGAACTACTCAAGCCCTTCGAGAGAGGGGCGTGGCCAATTACAACTCATTTGCATTTAAAGTTATAGACACAGACATAGACTGTTCTGAGAAGGGCGGAAATAGAGGGGTTTATAGGCATGATCAAATACAAGAGCAGAGTTTATTTTAACCAAAAACTAAAATATTTGACATTTAAAAGGAGAAGCTAGGATACAGGACTAACATTAGTGGCAAATTCACTAAAGAATACAATTTAAGTTTGTTGGACCTTTTGATTTAAAACCATATAACATGTATTTCAATATATTTGATATATTTCTTACCTTTACATTTGCAATGAAAATCACTTTGATGCTTTGTTAAATAGATGATATGGGGATACATTTTGCAGTGTATGTGCACATGTTAGCAGGAGACAGCATACTGATGAAGAGTGCAAGTGAATGCTGCAATGTTGAGACTGGTCAATCAATAATGAACATCCATAGAATTGTGGAAACCAAACCTATGCCCTTGTAGAGGATGTTACTTTATTATTTAGTTTATCTTCCCTTTTGCCTTGAAGAAATATATGAGCAACACATTTGTATTCATTCCGCTCCTGGAGAAAATCCTGCCACTAAACAGATAAAACTACGGAGTCAATATTAAGAGAAGCACAACATACTTGAAAACCTCTGCGCAGTGAATAAGCTGGAAGAAACAGCTCGTAAAATGTAAATATAAAAGGTTATCTCCTTCTCATGCTATCTCCCTGGCAGCTGCTGTGATGGTGGAGTAGGATTTAGTTAAATGCATGCCAAGTCGCTGCAGTGGAGAAAAGGCTGCAGGTGAAGGTGCAGCAGGAGGAAACTTTTCATCTAATTTTATGAGTCGTGTCCTGCAGTTTCTCCATGAACACCACTGTTTTTTCTCTTTTTTAAAACACTTTATCTACTGTCTTGCTACGAAATGTTAGTCTGACTGGAAGAAAGGCTGGGATGACAGATTGACAGAGACTGCGATTTTATTGTTTTGGCTTAGGCTATAATGACCCACAGCAGCCTGTGTTTAAATGTAATTATATATATATTTTTTTTTTAAATGATCGATAATTACAAATTTCAGTCGAGCACATTTTAATTATATTCAATAACGTGGAGTCGGGCCCTGAGGTGGGGAAAGTCTGGTTTACACAATGAAGTGCACCTGGCCTTTAGTGCTTAAATACCTCGTGCAGAGTTGAGGAGAGCAGAGGCTTTTGTGCTCGACTGTAGTTCTTCTCAGTCAGGCCTTGTGGGTAGTGGTGTTTTGTTGAATTAGTTTCAGAGTTTATCTTTTTTAATGATTCCTTTAGTCATCAATATATAATAAATTCCTTGGTTTTTTGGGGGGGGGTTTTAAGGTATTTTATGTTACTTATCAGGTTTGTTGGTTGGTTCCTGTAAGCCTCATAGGGCTGCTCTACTGTCGGGTGTAACAAAGCTGGAGGTTCCCTACTAGTAGCATCATTTTTGGAAGTTGTGTTCCAGCTCAATGTTGCCATATGACAAAACAGTTTTGTTTAAGATTAGAAAAAAAGTTCGGATCGTTGATAATAACCACTTCACATAGATTGGTTATGTAATTTAAAAAATGCATATTGTGCCCAAATGCCCAACAGAACTCCACTGACACGCATGCACATTCTGCTGCTAGCAGCAGGATTACCTTGGGTCCAGTGCCTGACTGCCTGCAGGAGTTAAGGATCAAACCACCAACATCGTGGTTGATGGACAACTAACTGTAGCACTAATCCACATCTGGCCCCAACTTCATCATGTCCTGCCAGAAATGAGCTAGCTAAGTGCTAGCTACTTACATGCCATGACATTTTGTGGATGTTTATCCAGGTTGTCCTCTGGGCAACAGTTCTTCTAAAGTAATCAGTATCAAAGCACAAAGGAACACATCTAAAATCCGCTTTGTTCAGTGAAAAGAGCTGATCCACAGCTGTAAATATGTCAAGATATGAGTAAATATATGTCTTCTTTTAAAGTTATTTAATGCATAACTTTAAAATGACTAAATTATTTCATGAATTTTGTGGTCAAAGTTATAGAAAACAGAATGTAGACGTTATGCATTTCTCTGATGAAAGAATGCTTTGGACTTAGAAAAGATGTTGTCCCCCCCTTTGTCCAATCATGCTTTCCCATGTTGAAGATAATTTTTTTGTGGTTACCCACATGGTATTGTATATATCTGTATGTTGTTGTTATTTTGTTTCATCTCTTAATAATGAACAAAGTTAATGGGTTTATTTTTACGAGAAGCCTGTTTATTTAGGCATTTATTCTGTTAAGCATTCTTACTCGTGTTGTTTCAATCAAACTTACCAATTGCAAAAATACAAAAATGCTAAAACTAAATTAATAAAAAAACTGCAAACAAATCCACCGAACAGAACCAAAACTCTTTTATCTATCATCTGCTGTCCCAATCACATGCTGTCATGCTGACCAATCAAAACAAAGTTCTACTATGAACTTAGTTGGTTCTCCTGATTCACTGCAAAGAATCAACCCTTACAGCAGCATCTTTTGCTCATGACACGTCACTTGGACTTTATTCAGACTGCCGCCAAAATCAGATTTTTCCCCAAATTGGATCAAACTCTGATCTAAGTGACTGACTGTCCACATTAGAAATGGCAAGTGGCCAGATATGAGCTGCCTGTCCATATTGATGTGGTCTGATCCACATTGGTTTCTATGGTAACAGGTAACGCCCAGCAAAAACAACAGCAAAAAAATGAATGACAGAGAAGTGTGATTATTTCTGATGCAACCAATTTTACAGAGCAGTCTGTCTGTGGGCTTGTTTTACTACGTTTGTTGTGATTTTTGTTTGATTTGCTTTATTTTACTGACCAAAGCTAGCTTCCAGGCGCCGGATCTACGTCATTGTTGTTATTGTCAATGGTGTTGTATAGCGAGTGATGCAGAAGACACATTAGAGCAACCGCAACGTTTAGATTGAGTCGGATCTGGAATCAGATTTGAAACCATCTCCTCAAGTGGTTTGAATCAGAAAATCAAAATTGGATCTCATGTGGCTTTTCGTGTTCAGACTGGCAAATCAAAACCACATACAATCTGGATGAGCTAAAAATCAGATTTGGAGGTGCAACGTGAACAAGGCCTAATTCAATCCCGGGAGAGGCGAGATTGATTACACCTTCAGTCAATCTGGCACTTATTACAGAGCTCCTCACTGATTGGCCCAAGAGGACAGGTAATAATGTGTGTGAGCTGAGCAGACTGGTTGATGTTTGTCACTTTTGAGAAGGCTGTGAGGAGAGCAAGCAGAGGACATTTGCTGAAGAAGGACATTTCGTGTAGCCGAAAACATTTGTGTTTGAACTGAGAAACCAGTAACCTTGTAGGCGATCCTTTCCCTCCTCACACTGCCTGGCCTGCCATTCCAAAATACAACACAAGTCAAAATTGATTAAAAAAAAAAGGTCACATAACAAAGTGAAGACCAGAATGTAATCATAAAATATCAAAAGCTTCATTACTATACTTTGAATAAATGAAGGCTCACGTCTATTTTTCTGGAGTTGTAAAGACGGACAGCAGAGTTCTTAACAAGCACTTTTATGTGAGCTAGTTAGGTCATAGTCTGACAGAGTTTCACAAACTGGGGCACCTTGATGCCAAGAGGTCTGAAACTTTAACATCAAGACGGCAGACAGCTTTTTAAGTGGCTGCACTTGTGAGAGCCAGTACTTGGAGAGAGGCAGACAATGGGTGGCACTGTCAAAAACTGTCCTGTTGTACCACTCTGCTGACAGTCACTGTACTTTTCTCTATTGCACTTTATGTCAAAATGCTTTGGATCGGTTGTGTCTGGTCATGAAACCTCTGTTGGGCAAAGTCCCCCAATGCCGATCTCAGAGCTTCAATCCAACGTTCATATTAGCTATGCTAGCAGCATGGTTTTAGGGATCAAAACACTCATTAGTACTATGTTCACCATCATCAGGAAAAGGTGCACGGAAGATGTATTTAAATTATTCACTGCAACAATAGGTGATTGTACAATTCACTTATTAATCATACTGACAAGAGAATTTCTCAACGTAAGCAGTGACATGCAACTTACAATTTGTCACCTTGTTGAAATATTCACTTGTCATTTTTTAAAGTTTTTCAGGAAGCTAGATGTTGAATAAATAGTATTTTTAAATTATTTTACTCAACAAGGTAATGAAAACAGATCACTATTGACATACTAATAATGTTTATCAATTGTGTAACATGAGAAAAATAAATGACTTTTTTAACATGTCTGTGACTTAGGCTTTGATTCTGTCACATTGTCATTTGTACTTTATCTGGATGTTGAGTTTCACAATATCATGGCTCTTATCAGACACGGAGCAAGGAGGCTGTGGGTACAACATGATCCATAGGAGACAACAATACGGGGAATATCACCGCCTTGTCCAGTAGTTGCTACTGGATGAAGCCCGGTTCCAAGTCTATTCCAGGCTTTCTAAGAAACAATTTAGTTATCGTTATGTTAGCAGGAAGAACTTTATACACTATGTATACATACTGACAACAGCTCACATGATGAAAAAAAATAAACACAGCATCAAGTGTCTGTCCAATCTGCTCCCACACACGGAACTTTCTGTCCTTGTTATGGTATTTTTTATCTGACATGTCGTACAGTTGAGGATACACTGAAACAGCCAAGACCTTTTCTCTATATGTGGTTACCTTCACAGGTGCATCCAATCACTAATTAAGGCTCTTGCTTGACCTGCTGATAGAAGAAGCCACTGAACAAGTTGGCATGTGATTTTAAACAACTTGTAGGCTTCATACTTTAATGTATGTCATACAAATTATCACACAGTTGCTTATTTATTTTTTCCTAATTTTTTTGGGATAAACCAATCACAGGTTCTGAAAAAAATGTGTGATACCTAGCGATGAGTTGAACTACGCCCTCTCACTAAGATATCAGTTTCTGGCTCTTTCTTGCTCAGAGATGCTCTGAGAATCTTCTTAAATCACTCTGAGGTTAAAAGTCCTCTGTAAGGATTTTTTTTTAAGCTAAGGCATAGGATCTACCTGGGAGGATTACAGAATGTTTGAATACAGGCCCAGGACTTTTCTTGATTTTTTTCTTTTTCTTTTTTTAAAGAAAATTCCTCAGCCCCATTATCTCCCTGTGTTTACTGTAAAACAATAATCTTTCCCTCTTGTGTATGTTTTACACTAATGTTACTGTGCTCCTGACATTTTTTTAGCCAATCTACTCCAACCACCTCCTTTGGAATGAAGGACTCCAGCACACAGCGTTGCCAGCCATTATCCTGTAAGCAGACTGTTTCTATGGAAACCAAACTTCAACAACAATACGTTTTTTGTCTTTTTTTTTTTAATTAATATTATTTCTGTATTTTCTATTTTCTGTGCACAAGTTGTGGCCTATGGCTGCGTCCACTCAGCGTCATAATGCACATAAGGCATATGATTGAAGGCACTTGAATTTCCCTCGGGATCAATAAAGTATCTATCTATCTATCTATCTATCTGATTGGTGCAATGTGAATTGTAAAGGTCAAACAATGTGCTATTATAACAGTTCTGTTGCTAAATTGAGTTATCCATGTTAAAGTATGTTTCACATGTGTTGAATTTTAAAAGCATGGAAATGAGCATGTGCACACAGCTGAACAAGGGCATGAGGTAATAGATTCATCATTAAACCTGTCTTGTGATACCTTTTTAATGAATTGGCTCCATGAAAATAAAGATTGATTGATTAAGGATTGACTGGTACAGGTATTTAGCATTTCTTACAGTAGCATACAACTTTAGGTCACATGAAACTGCAGCTCTCCTTTTCCCGTCTTATGTGATGCTTTCTGATATCTCACAGGTCCCCTGGAACAATGTGGGCTGCAGACAGCAGATGCATTTTCTTTATGGCAGCATAACAAAGTTTGGTCTGACACTGCAAGCTTAAACTCTTACACAAAGTCTGCCATCTGACACTATGAGCGAGCAAAGAAAACAAAGCAAGTTACAGCCAAGCAGCTTGTTGCAAGGAAAACTTAGAAGCCACTTGATTCGTCTGACCTGAAGGCTGCAACGCACAGAATACGCTGTTTTCAGAACCACAGTTCAAATGACCTGGCTTTTGGAATTGTTTTTTTTCTTTTTTTCTAGATAATAACTGGCCCACACACAAATCTGAACTTGCTAAATTGTGATGTGCTGCGGTTGCTGTGCTTCTTCTTCTTCAGTCAGTTCAAATCACTTTCTTTGTTTATGATTAAGTTCCACGTAAAAATCCACAGAATGTGTGCTCAGCTGTCCTCACATGCAGATTCTGTCTTCAATGTGGTTTTTGCTCTGTCCAAAGGCCTGCGTCCTATCCCACTTTGTCTGTTTCTGAAACATAAACTGTCAGATTTCACTGGGTTCGATGTGTGCCCTGTTCTCTCCACACACAATGCTTCATAGGAGTTTTTGTCGAATTTTGTCGGGAGGAACCCCTGCAATTTCTTAACATGTGCCCGAGTTTCCCTGAGAAAAATTCTGTTTCTGAGCAGAATGTCCGATATGACTTTAGGTGCCGCAATGCGAGAGTACCTGTTTTTAACCCTGACAACTCATTTCTAATTTCTATTATATTAGTCAGCAAAGGCAAAACTGAACTTCACAGTGCAGAGAATGAAATATCTCGTAAAGGCAACGTGAACAGTGAGCATGCGATCACACGCAACACTTGTCACACTGTTAGGACCCAGTGTAAGCCCCATAGCTACCCAGTTATAGTCAATCTACTTATAATGACTATCCTATAAAAAAAAAGACAAACACCCTGCATCATTATGTGAAATTACAACAAATCCCTCCGGAAAAAAGAATCCCAAATTCAGGAGCTGCTGTTGGCTGCAGTTCATTTGCATTCTGATAATAAACTATGCTGACAAAGTCATAACATGGGTAATGTATCTTCTGAGTTTGATGCATTAACTGGAGCTTCCAGATACTTCTCCTATAAGCACAACATTAAAGCTGTAGTCCTCTTGTCAAAGACATTCACTTCTTCAGGATTTGTCCATTTTTATGTTCTATCATTTGCAGTTGTGTATTCAAGATTGTATCTGCTCTATTGCAACCCCAAATGTAAACAGGCCTGTCCCTCGTGCTGCTCTCACTACCCCTCCTGTGTGCTTCTGTCATCTTGAAACCTTCTGATGTATTTTATCTTATTTCGCTGCATATTGACACACAATGCCTGTCAAGGTGTCCAAACACATTCATTCCTGTGTGTTTGCACTCCAGCAACTGCATCGACGGGAGGGTTTAACTTTCTCACAGGAGAAGTTGTTTTTGCTGGGTTCAAAGTAGCCACAAATGTTACCACGGTTTAAACCCTCAACAGTCCCAACAGTGCTGTCAAACAACAAGGACAATAGTGCACACTGGAAAAATGGTAATGACTGCCGGAATATAGGACAGAAATGACAAAACATAATAGAAGACACTCACCTCACGTGGTTTTGAGAAGCAGCTAAAGTTTAGAGCATGTTCAGCATCCGCTGTGACTTCTTGATAAATGGTAGAAACACCAGAATAGCAATCACATGTCTACATGCTGCTCAACCACCCACCCAACAGGCACAGTGCTTTCTAATATTATTTTCCAGCCCTAGAATCTTTTTTTTCCCATGTATTATTTGATATGCAGCACACCACTGTTGCATCAATATTTCAGGTGCCAGACACAAAAACAGTAACAAGAATGTACCCAAGAAGCAGCTGCTTTCTCAGCAGCATTCGATAAAATAATAAAATAATATATTTCTACATTATATGCCCAATGCCGCTTTGAGGACTGTGCACTGAGGAAGACATTGAGAACAGAAACATCTTTTGAGTCAGCTTCTCTCTCGTGGGCCCACAGGCAGGGTTTAGCTCAGACTGTGGATGAAAATACCCAATACGGCTGGTACGCTATTTGGCACTCGTGGCCGTTGCAGACCTAAAAAGTAGCTCAAAGAAAGCAATGTCTATTGTGTGTGCAATGCAGTGGGTTTCTGAGATATAAGTCTATTTCAGTCTGCAGTATTTAATAGAGATGTCGAAAAGCAAGCGGGGCCAAAAACTGCCAATCATAAGGAAGGAATGTACGCCGAGATGAGCATCATGCAACACTGCCCAAAATGTCAGCACCTGTGAAAATGTTCATTTCCCACAAATCTACTCCGCGCCTTGCATTTGCATATCTTTAGATTCGTTTGGCAGCAGTTTGAAAAGTATGTTTGAGAAGAGAAGGTTAGGCCACGGCGAGCTCCCGCCCTGCAGAGTCCCTGAGACACAACGGGTGACAAAGGATTCATATTAAAGACAGATTATTGTTTTCTCACCACACAATGCCTAGCCTTCAATCGGATGGACCACACTGGATGAATAGCATTACTCATACTGTCACTTCCCTCTGCCACTGCAGGGTCAGCCATATGGGACTCCGGCTCTATCACAGCGCTCCATCAAAGTCGAGACGTGACTCGGAAAGTGGAGAGAAATACGCCCCACAGGAATATTGTGACAGACATTTTAAGTGTAGAATGTGTTACGATTCGGCTGCTGCCGGCCTTGTGGACCAGAAAGTCACAAACTTTGGCTTTGACAAATGCACACTATGTAGAAGCAGTTTGGTTTCTGTTTGAAATCAGGTCAGGGTCCAGTTCCTTTGTCTTCCAGTTGCAATGCAGATTGTTCTTACATAGCAATGGCCTTTTTTGTCAGCCTTGTTTTTGTGATGGATCGCGTCTCTACTTAAATGTTGAAAAGTGTTGCACCCTTTCTGTCAGCGCTTTCACAACTAGTGTCAACATTCAATTCTGATTGGTTTATTTTGGCATATTACACTCTGCTGCAACATCACAGCAGACGGTTATGTTGCCACTGATGCAGCAATGACACAACCCTATTTTAAAACCGTTTATTGTCATATCAACCAAGTGTTTGATGATATTTTAGAAAAGGGAATCAAAGGACTTGGGACAGAACACTTCAGCAAATGCCATTTGTGGATTTCAGTGACTCTCCTCTTGATTCATTGAAGAATAAATGCTTAGTTTAAAGGTTGACATAAAACGCTATCCTCTTTGTCTGTTGCCTGCTCCACTTTTCAGAACATGTGTCCTCAGGCGGGCCAATTGGAGATTTTTGCTTCATGACATCACAAAGGGCAGGAACCCTTCTCATGGTACACCATGGTGGCCAACCTGCCGCTCTCGAGCAGCATGCGGCTCTTGGCCTGTTCGCATGCAGCTTCTTTTTGTGTGTTCTATTTTTGTGTTTGTGTTTAACATTGCGCGTCAGTAATTCACTCATACTCTGTGCGCGTTGCGGTCTGTCAGTGCTCCTCACTGCGCAGCACAGCCGCCACTCTAGTCAATCAGTGTTCACACAGCGAGCACTGCAGTCTGTCTCCGGAGTGTGCCACTGCGCCCTGCTCCGTCTCAAATACGCTGCGAGTCTACTTTCAACGGAGTGCGCTGCAGGCACGCGTCAAGCTGGACAGAATATGATCAACCAGACAGGAAGTCAGACAATAAAATGCACAGCACGTCCGGTAAATTTCAAAATAAAACACAATATACGGAATCGCAATAATTTTCACAATTTTTGTCTGTGTGGAGTGGACACTATTGTACATTGTTATATTTTGGATTGTGGAATTGATTGAAGTGTGTGTGTGTGTGTGTGTGTGTGTGTGTGTGTGTGTGTGTGCGTGCGTGTGTGTGTGTGTGTGTGCGTGTGTGTGTGTGAAATGTTAGTTTTAAGTCCATTTTTGGTCAATATTATGTTTGTGGGACATAAATGTGTCTGAGCAGAGTTTTGTGTCTGTCTATGTGTGAGGGTGTGCGTGTGTGTGTGTGTAGGCTATTGTTAATTTTTAGATTTGAAATCAGGGTGTGTGAGAGATGAATAGAGAGGAACGTGGAGGAGGACGGGAGTGCAGGAAGGACAGAGAAAAGCAGAGAGCATGTGTGCGCCCGTGTGTACTATGTGGCTCTTAAAAGTAACACTATCAAAAATGTGGCTTCTTTGTGTCTAACTCGTTGGCTACCCCTGTCATACACAAATGCAAAATAACCCAAAACAGCTAAGTCACATTTAAAGATACGAACACAGAAATACTATCTTTGGTGCAGGGCTGAAATAGAGGGGTTTTATTGATATGAAATACAGGATCAGAGTGGATTTTTGGAAAGAAACTTCAGAAACATTTTTTTAGGGGAGCTCTGAAACCTTTAAACTTGTTGAAAAGGGTTATAATATATGACCTTTAATATGAATTATAGAAGTTTGGTGGATTCATTTTTAAAAAGCTATAGACTTTGCTGTGGCTATGGAAACACCTCAAAAATCAATAAAATATTTTTTAAAAGCAATGTTTTGTGTGAGATGATGAATAAACTTAGTAAGTAATGTTACTCAGGCTGGAGACACACAGGAAAGAATTAAATGCCCCTTTAAATTCTGTTTGATGTTCACATTAAACAAACAAAATGTAAAGTGATTGGGGACTTTCCCCCTGCTATTACCACACACTCGCTGTACATAATTGCTTACTCAGTGTGATAAACATACTGCTTCATGCATCTGTCATACATACAGTATTTCAAGTATAGCTCCTTGCTGCAGGGCTCCACTTGATGCAACAGTACAAAATATGTAAATTAGAGGAAGAGACTTAACCACTACACCAAGTCATGTCATGCATATTTGCATATAGCTCAGCTATTAATCTTGCCTTCCCTTCTTATAACTTTTTCATTAGACTACTCACCAGAACAACCAGGACAGCTACATATGGTGGAAACACTTAAAGTGCTAATGCTCTATGACCACATGGCATTCAATAATATCACACATTATTACCATAAATTATTCATAATTACTCACTCTGTATTAATCTATTCCAAGGTCACAGGCCTTAGCTGCTATAGACACCAAATGGACGCTTCTTCCATGTCACAATTAATCATCAGGAACAGATAACTGGTGGGCAGCCTCCAAGCTCATGTCAAGGATTCGGCATCATTACAATGGTGGGTGTAAGCACAGACAGCTTTAAAGTGCATAGAGGCGGTTTGATAATGGCCAGTGCATGCAATTATTACACCATTAGAGTTGTTTCTGACGATAAACAGCTTGGAGCGACACATTTAAACTTATCTGGTGGAGAAGTAATGTCAGCTCGAAACAAACACATTTTAAACATAGTGTGAGGGGCCCCTAAGCGGTGCGGCCATGCATTCTTTCACTAACAAGGACTCTTATCACTGTGTCTCCAGCTTCATATGCAATACAGTATGAGCTAACTCATAAGCAAGCAGCTAAGGACTGTAGGAGTGGTGTCCAATTAGAAGGGAGAGGATGACTCCTTCATTAGCCTGCTGTAAAGCAGATGCAGAACAGTGAGCAGGGACAGGATGAGTTACATCAGCTGGAGGACAAACACTCACACCCTGGCATGAGAGCAGAACAAAAGATGGTTGGTGGTATTTAAACCCATTCACAAACCTCTGTGATTATTGAGTAATTTGTGTGAACTGCAGGAAACAGTGAGAGGAGGATCGTCACTATGCTGGTGGGGAAAAATGCCAGAATTTCAAGCTCATCTGTGTGCATAATTCATCGAAACGTACAAGCCAACAAACTTACAACAACAAAATAACCAGATGTCACATGTTGTTGAAGGATTAAATAAAAACAAAGCTTCTGTGGCAGTGCACAGTTAAAGCCCCTGTGAGGAGTTCTCAATTAGTTGTGAAACAGGCTGAAATTAATACTGATGCCTCTTTATGACCCATGAAAGGAAACAAGACCATCAGGAAAATAATAGATCATTTTCAGTGGCGGCTGGTGCATGATATTGTGAGGAGGACGCAATGTCTTACAGATTGGCCAGGAAGTAATGTTACTACTTTAGCTTAATGCAAACATATTATGGAAAATGTTGTCAACTGGTTTTCAGAATACACAGTGTGGGCACGTATTTCCTACACTCTGTGGACATAGACTTAAAACTGCCAACACGTCATGCTGTTCGGGTCTGCTGTTCTGATCTATTTTTATCAACACTCTGTGCTCAGATTGTACTTTTGGATGATAGTGTGTAATATGATTTCAGGCTCAGTTTTATATTTTAAGTTAAGACGAGAGTCAAAGGAGGCCAAGAATCCAAACATCAAATAACAAACTACATTTTCTGTTGCTGATTGTATGATTTACTTCTCGTTGGGAGTAATGGGAAATTAAACATGAATACAAGAAAATAGTATACACGTGAACAGGGTATCAAAAAACATTATTTAAAGGTCATATATTGTGTATTATGGTAACCACTCCTGATCAGTATTATGTGGATTCTGCCACCAGGGGTCTCTCATCAATACAATAATACAATGACGTTAAAGCTGGCGGCGAATGACGGGAGTTCTTTCTGAATACGAACGAGTGAAACCGACCTGAGGAAAATAATCCGTTTAACATCGATGTATCCAGGTATAATTTACATGATTTTTATTACAGCAGCACATACAGCAACAGTTGCGACAGCTGTGGCAGTCTTTTCCATAACATACAGTGTTTCTGTACAGCAACAATAAATATAGCAGCTCTGTCCACTGAAATGATCAGGCACGTCCTGATACAACTATAACGAAAGTCTCTGGCTTTGCTAACTGTTGGGAATATTTGAAACACTCAAAAACAAAAATGTATACAACATAGGTTTAGTCTTTTTTTTTTTATAAATTTACATATTTTAATGTAATCATTGTAATAAAATGCTGATGTACTGATAAGCAAATGTGTTACCGTTTTTTTTTTTCAAATGTCATTATGGATAAATGTGTTTATTACTGTAAACATGTTAGACAAGCTGTGAATTAACATGTTTTCAGTTGTCATTATGTTGTTTTTTTATGTAAATGAATAAATTTTTCAGAAAAAGAAAAATGTGTCATCATGAAATGATGTGGCAGTCCTCATGAATTTCTTATATAGGTCTATATTTAATATACCATAATAGTAATTTATCATTTTTCCATCGTTTTACCTCAATGCAGTCATTGTAGAATATTCAGTGTGCATATTTAAAATGTGTGTGTGTGTGTGTGTGTGTGTGCTACCTATTTTCAAAGTTAATAATCAAATTCTATTCAATCTATATTATAGGATCCCCAAAACATTAGCATATCTATTGATGATCCATGTCTTTTAATTCAAACGACCACAAAAATCTCATCGTTTCTTGTCGAGTTTTAAATTGAAGTCAGGCTTGGTTATTATAGACAGAGAACAGCTGGCGGTAACATTATTGGACTTTTAACATCCCCATTAACCTCTTGTTACAGCTATACAGTGGTGATTAACATGTCATGTCATTTTTCTTTTTGCGAGCCTTCCAAAGGTACTGCTGCTCTATTGTCACAGTCACAGCCGATTTTTCATGAAGCATAAAAGGAAAAACTCGAATTTCATTTTAATTATAAACGCTGTTCAGTCCCTGTGCAAAAGTGCAGCTGCTGTATGGAAGGTGCTCGGAGTGATATCATGGCATAAATGAAACATGCTTTGCTCACTCTGCATTCTCCTGGGCATCCAACATGCTGAACGTAAGGAAGCTTTTCAAGGACAGCCAACTGCAGAGTGCAGAAGGCAATGATTCAGCAATGACTAAAAGAGCTATATGGGTAATATTTCTGTTATTTCTCTATTTCCTTATGTTGTTATCTTAAATCAGTAACAGCTATATAAAGGAAACATTTCAGTTAAGTATAAAAAGACAGACAAGGTGGGCAGCATTGACCACTACAAAATCCAGGCTATGCTTTATGACAGTATGTTTTGATCTCTACATCTAAAACCAGGCAAGCGATACAGTGAAGAGGTATCCAGTGGTTTGTGCATGTGTCCTACGTATGGAGGATAGCCCTTCTGGTGGGAAACCTGGGTTTGAATCATACCTAACGAATAACTAATTCACCAGCGGCAATTCCATACATCCATCCTGTTTTTTTGCTTTTTTGCAGATGATTAGCTTATTTTTGTTTCATCTGGCTTGGACCTCCAGCAGCCATTCAGTTGGGATAACGGTTCAAGCAACTCCACCAACAGTCCTCTGCCAGAAAACAGCGGATTGTTCCCTCAGGGTTGGGAAGGAGTCCCTCACTCATGTGAAGGAGTTGAAGTACCTCAGGATCTAATTCATAAGTGAGGGTCAAATGGAGATTGACATCAGCAGTAATGTGGTTGTTGACTTTTGTAGTAAAGAAGACAGGTTTGAAGAAAATAAAAGGATGGACTGAGAAGTACATCACAGTTCATTATAGCTTAATATAGCTTAGTATAGCTATCGATGGACTAACCAAATAACCACTGTAATCACAGTTGTTTCAATTTCAGAAACACTCTATGTTATGAAACATTGTTATATGTATCCAATATTTAAATATTGTGAGTAAACCCTTGTCCTGGCAGCAGAGGCCAGGCTCTTAAGTAGACAGAGCTTCCCTAACCTTTAGCGATGGGATCTGGCACCGCCACCACCTCATGTCCCCTGACTCCCAGCCACCACCATCACACTGTGTCGTCCCCACAACCCCCGCCGCCCTCATTCATGCACGGCCTGCGCCGACCTCCAACTCAGTGTGGACAACGGAAAAGCAAGCAAAAAATCTCCCCCATCCCATTTTTTTCTAACTCTGAGTGTGATCTTTGACCTGCTCTTTTGTAAAACGTGTGGCAATAACACTTGATATAAATTGGTGCTATACAAAAAATGATTAATTGATTTCATATGGGGAAAAAAATACAAAGCTTATTGTATCTTTTGACAGGCAAAATCAACATTTTAAGAAGTAGTAAGTTAAAGCAACATTTAATATTTATCTTTGAAGAAAACAGCGGCATCATTATAATTCATGTATCCAGTGGTGTTGTAATTATACTGGTCACTGTTGATAAGGAGTCAGAGGCATTTCTCAGATCTGCTCGCAGACTTTCACTGTGTTCTAAGTTTGATATCTAAGGAACCCTGCTTTCTATCTATAATTTACTTCCTTGTTTGGGGCTGGAAGACATCTCTGATAAACTGGCATAATAAAAAACCCTCCAGACCTCTCAGATCAGCCGGGAGTCGTCTGATAACTGTTCCAGACTTAGAAACAAAAAAAACCAAAAAACTGGGTGAAACAAGGGTGAGTTTCATGCTTCAGATATATAAGACAAAGCTTCCACAAGATATGTGACTCGACCCGACTTTGACTCCTTTCACTTTATCCTGAAAGAATGTAATATGTTCCTCCTCCATGTGTTATTAAAATTTCATACTGCTTAAAACTGCCCTTCACCCTTAACTGTTTCTTTATTTTTCTTTCTTCCTTTTTTTATATGCCTCTAAGCTCTTTGAATAATATGAAGTGCATGAATGTTCAGTGCCTGTCTCCACTTCAACTTAGCTGGATTCATTTTGCAAAGAAAACAGACGTTGGGGCCGTGGCATTGTTTAACCCCAGAACCCCTGTAATGGGAATGGTTTCCCAGTGCCTGCATTAACTTTTCTGCTTAATGTGGTGCTTTAACTTGGAGTTAAAAAAATAAAATAAATACATGTAATATTCATGGAATGTGCACGTTAAAGGCAGGGTTGGTCATTTTCTCCAGATCCACTTATTAAGATTTGAATTGAAATTGTCTTTAGTTCCTGACAGAAATTATTAACTCATCTGCTCTGAACAAGTAACAAAGAAAATCTGTCATCTGTAGCAGTTATAATCTTGTAAAGACTTCGACCAATGTCTGACACAAGGTACCTATTTCATGAACCAATCATGTCTCCTTGCTAGTTCTCTACCCCTTGAGTACACTAGTTTACACTGAATGCACAGACGACACATGACGTTTATTACATGCATTATGATCTATTTGTGTGTTCACTTACTGACATGGTATGACACAAATGAGCCTTATGACTTCCTGAGCTGAAAATACTCTGAAGTCTGTTATCAGTCCATCATGCCAGAAGGGTCAAAGAACCACAAGTTTCATCAAGTTTTTATTCTCATTAACGACATCCCAGTGGTGAGATTTGATAGAATGAAACTTTAATGATCCCATGTGGGAAATTGATGAGATGTCACTTTATAATTCTGAGAAAGTCAAATGGATTCGAAGCTCGGGCACTTGATAAGAGCCGTCGGCAGGCCAGAAATGTGCCTTTAATTTGCAGACTCTGGTGTTAAAGAAAAAGGTCATATGTTCCATAATCCATGGCTCTGTAGAGTGTCACAGACTTAAACGAGTGGTGAGAGATACACTACACTGTAACTTCAGATTTTGGATAAAGGATACGATTGAGTTTCAGTGGGAACTGAAAGTTTGAAATTGTGAAAGAAAGACAATTTCAATTCATGAATATTCTTACATTCTTCCACTGCATTTTTTTTTTTTTTTACTTTAGTGAAAGAAAAATACAAACAAATGAGCTCTGTCTGGGGTTGGGAGGGGGTGCCTCTCAGTCTCCTCTATAACACTGGGCATGACAATGGGTTTTCTTGACGAGTCTTTAACATTATGTTAATAATGCAATGCTTTAATTGAATGTCTGAAAACAACCATATATATCACAGCACCGGTTTCTGGAAAATGTGCATAGTTATGAGCTGTACAAACATTACAGAAGAACTACAAGATCACACAGGAATAGAAAAAAAAAGCAAGCAAGGAATAGCAAGGAATATATGTTTTTTGTTTGGTGCCTTTTTTGACGTATTGTGATGAAATGTAAAGTGATTGAAAATGCAGTCATCAGTCCATATATTGCGTTTTATTTTGTTTTATTCTGTTTAGCTTCACGCTTACTTGCAGTTTGCTCCATCGAAAATACACATTTTTAAGCATAAAACAGAAAGAAAATAATAAGAAAATGACGCTAAAATAAATAAACAGATTCTGAAATGAATCAGCCTGTCCGCATATTTCATGTCCTCATATCTTCCCTCTGAAAACATTACAGATCCCATGACCCAGTTGCTTTCCTATCCAAGTATCATTATTCTGACTGTGCTAAAATGCTAAGCAGGAGTGACAGAGGTATAAATGTGTGTCCATTTAAATCATCATGGTCACTAGAAACTCATTTGAATCTGATTTGGCGATCTTTAAATTGATAGGAGCATGCCAGTTTTCAACACGTTGCCTCAGCCATATATCACTGTAACCTTTACGGATGTGTGCCAGCAGTGGTCTATTACTCTGCCGGGGAAATAAAATGATACAGAGAGCAACAAAATGAGTAAATAGCTTGGCAACATGTTCATTTTCAATTTGTGTTGTGGCAATATAAATTGAATAAGACGCTGCACTCAGTTATTTAAGGTCAATTTGCAGTCAGTTTAAGATGGGGAAAAAGTGTTGCAAAAACAAGTTAAAAAATCAAGTAAACAGACCTTTTTTATCCATAAAGTATCAGTACAGATCTGACCCTAAAGGTTGGAGCTGGACACGCTGCAGTTCATTTATGGTTGAAAAAATATTCACTTCCTGTGCAAGAGTGGTAAGAAAACACAAAACGCAACACGTTTAAATGTCCTGTGGATTTGAAGTAATTCAAGGCTGTTTTTTTGTGACTATTGTCAGCGCACTGCACTGCCCCATTGACAAACTTAGATATGCAGGCCTTCCTAGGAATCATTGATCTTTGATTACTGTTTAATGTCCTTCTTCTTTGTTGAATTTATTGGCAGTCTAAACTATGTTGTGTCACTGTGATTTTGTGTAACAGTACGGTTGGCTGTAGAAACGCAAGCAAGATCAGTGTTTACCATACCAAATTGTACTGTGCCAAAAGTGACCACTTGGTGGAAGCTGGGCTTTATAATCCTGAGTTCAAACGTAGCCTAGTTTGAACAATGTGTTTATGCATATTAACATTGAAAGTGTAGTTCCAATGTAGGCAGAAGTTATATCTTAAATATTACACCTAAAAAAATCCTTTCTGAAATACACTTTTTTCAAATTATTTATTTGATGCATCGTTATATCGGCTGTTGTGCATTTGCATCATGTTCTTCCGAATAAATGACTTCTCTTTTTTTTTTTTTTTTTTTTTTCAACTCAGAGTGTCTGCTGATCAATTGGTAGAGTTGGTCGTCTCTCAAGCCGAAGCACAGGGTTTCTATCCCCAGCTCCAACCGCTACAAGTGTGATGTACCACTAGGAAAGACTGTTGACACTGCATGTGTATGAATGGATTTCAACCAGGAGAGACAAGTGAATAAAGAACATTATTTATATATTTATATTTTATATCTGTGGGTGACATAAGAATGTGAATAGACAGAAAGACTTTGGCGCTTGGACTCTGGAGCGTAGCTGCTGGATGTCCCCCCCCATAGAGTTGAGACGTGGTGGTGAAGCTGCGGTCTTGCTAAGAACAGATGGGAGAAGAATTGATGGATGGTTATTCTGCAAAGGCGTGCGGTGAGGCGGAAGTGGAGGGGCGCACAAAACATCTGCATGAAGGAACTAAGGTACAAAAAGAGTCACATTAAAAAGCTCAGCAGAAAGATGATAGGCTGACAATAATGGAGGGATGCCATGTGATTGGTAAAATGAAGAGACAGCTGATTACCCAATGAAAGCCAGAGAAAATGTAAGAGAGCGTGCATAAGATGGATGAGTGAGCGATAGACCCTATTGTGAAGGCAAATTGATCCTGATGACTGGACATACACTACAGTTTTCTTAGTTAATACTAATAGACATAGCAGCCTCAGTGTGTGGGTAGATGTAACCTGCAGTGTGAAAAGCAATTTCAGTAGAGCAGACCAGAAAAAACATATTTTTATTCACCATAATTCACACTGATTATAGTAATTAATCTATTCTCAATGGTGCACAACACTTGCACCATTACTATGTGCATACATATCTAAGTAGAAAAGTTAACTGGCCACGCCCCCAAAGTCTTGAGAAATGGTGAGATGTGACCTTTTATTTTCAAATTGGGTTTTCTAACAGTTGTGAGGTCTTATTTTCTCTTAGGTTTTAGTCAATGCTTAATGAGACTCCCAACACAAACGCTCTTCTTTTTCTTCTCTTTCAAGTCAAATTTCCAGAGGCTTAAATTACATAAAATATCCAGCTGTTTTTTTCTTCTTTTTTTTTTCAAACTCATGCAAGTTCAAAAGTGACTTGAGAATGTTTTAACGAATCAGACGAGATAAACACCGTAATGTGTGCTTGCCTTTGGAAATTGTGTGTGTTTTCCAACAAGTGACACACAAGTTTACTTTCACCTTGAGAAGCCAGCTGCCCTGAAACGCATGACTGGAGCGCGGTTAAAGGAAAGTGGCTGTTTAATATTGCAACAGTGCACTGTTGTTTTATGTTCCTGTGCTGGCCGGTAATGGAAAACAAAGCCTCACTTTGATTTTGTTGCTGTAGGTTCTGTTGTGAAGCAATAACAGTGCTTTCCAATATTCAATGTTCAAAGGGGGAAGAAATGGATACATTTTTGTTCAATTATTTCAGTGATATCATCAGATTTCCTATAAACGTTCCTAAATTGTTTTGTTAGTGTGTCAGCTTTGATGCACGTTATGGGGAAATATATCCTGTAAATGGTGTAAAATAGAGTAGAGTCAGTCATCTCTCAACTGGAAGGTTGGGGGTTCGATCCCCAGCTCCTGCAGCAACATGTCCATTGGACAAGACACTTAACCATCAAATTGCAGCCACTGAGGTGTATGTATGAATGAGCTTAGTTTCTTCTGATAGTCACTTTAGATAGTGATCAGTGAAAGTGAATGGATAGGTCTGAGTAGTCAGAAGACTATAAGAGTGTGCGTTATGATGATGCTGATACCAATAATTGTGTTGGTAGATTTTAGGATCACATAGAGAAATTTCCAGGAGGAACAGTTTAGAAGAAATGCCCTCTGAAAAATCACAATGAAATGATTATATGTCACACTATATAGATCAAGGTCACTGTTTTTCCTTAGACAATGCTTTTGGCCATAACTCTTAAAGAATCTCAGCACCACTTGTAGCGCTAACTTGTACAAATGTTTTGCATGGTCAAATAATGACTCGGTTACACATTTCATTAAAATTAATTAATTTTTGTCAGGCCATTATAATTTTCTCCCTTTTTATTTTTACATCTTCACACCTTTCATCAACATAGATGTTTTTTTTTTCAGTCTTAAATCTTTAATTGGCCCAAGATTATTGTCACTTGTGTCAAACTAATGGACAATATCCCCTTGCGTTACCCCTCACATGCCTGTTAATGTTTCTGCTGTTGGTGGGAAGGGTCCTTTGACAATCACATGCTCTTCTAACCATCACAGAAGCAGATGTTTTCTGGTTTTATGTCCCTCCTGTGGATAAACATGGAGCAACTCCTCCTGCAAGCAGCTTTGTATGTCATCTTTTAATGTGTCTTTTTCCCTCTGTCATGGTGCTTTTAATGTCTTGTGTGAAGCACTTTGAATTGCATTGTTCCTGATCTGCTAGAGAAATAAACCTTACTTGACTGGAGCAAAAAAAAAAAAGGCTGCTACTGATATTTTATCGACATCATGACATGTTTGAATTTTTCAGCACTTTGGGGTTCAGTATCAAATGTTTAAAGTTTTATCACGGTGAGTGTTCCTAAGCCCTTCATCTCACCCTGACCGTGCTTAGTGTCCATTAAGCATAGCACCAGTGTCTTTTTTCAATTGTTTTCAATAAGCAACAGATCGCGGGCGCCTGGTGAAAAAGCTCAGTGCCCAGCCTCTTTTTTCCAAGCGCTATGCCTTTTTTGTGCAGCTGCTCCAAGCGTTCAAGTTGAAAATATTTTTTAGCAGGGCCCTGTTGACGTCTCTGCACTTGTATGATATTCCCAGTAGTATTGGAACCTATGGATTGTGTGTCAAACCCTCATCCTCTTTGCTCCTTGTCTGATTGGGATTTAACAAAAAATCATGCAGTAAAGCTCAAAGGAGCAGTGTCGGTCATACAGCGAGTGGCCTTTGTCTTCAGACTGTTGTCATGGAGACAGGATGGACGTGCATTTTTTTCTCAGCATAAAAACACTTCATGCAAGCGCTCTCGTGTGCACAGCCAGCGCTTTTCAGCTCGGAAAAAAAACACAAGGTGGACACGGGGCCTGAGAGTTTAAGAGAATGGATTTGGCCATCAAGCATTTACCACTGAATGTTAGGAGATTGTCAGGAGAGCAGTGCAAAGGGGCTACTCAAATCTTTTGTGCACATAAACCATTCTAACATGGAGTAATATTTGCCTTCTAACACATACTCTGTGTGAAGTCCCACAATAATTAGTCCCACATTATGTGTGTTTTTTCTCTGCCCTCAGTTTCTCTACTTGTCCAGAACTTTGCAAGGTTTCTAAGTACTCTGTCCCACCTTTGGAGGTGTTCATTTGTGACAGAGGTGGTGTTGTGGTTAGGGCTAAGATAAAAAAGTTGTGGTTGGGTTCATTTTGGTTTGTCAGAAAAATTGTGGTTGGTCCCAGGTGCACCACCTCCGTATTCCAAATGTTTCTACTTTTTCTTGACGTTTATTATGTTTTAGTTTCTCTCTCAGGTTCCTTGTTTGAATCCCTGTCGGACAGGAGCTTTTCTTTCCGGGTACTCCGGCTTCTTCCCAAAGACATTTTTGTTAGGTTCACTGGTGACTGTAAATTACCCAGAGATGATGTGGATGTGAGTCGGGCTGGTCTCTATTTCTCAGCCCTGTGATTGGCTGTCCTCGCCCAAGGACAGCTGGTAATCAGCTCCAGCGCTTTAAGGTTACCTACTTTAGAATGGTAATGTTCAGCCTTGAACAAACCATATAGAACAGTAAACACAGATGGTGATGAGCCAGGTACAAGAGTTCAGAATCCATCAGCTTTGATCTAATGACAATTAAGGCCTTTCTCTCTGTGTCTGCTAACCTGCCAATCAGTCTGGCAGAGTTGGGCGTAATTGTTGCTTTTCAGAGAGTCATGAAAAATGTCAGGCGTTCACTTATATTCCAACTCTAGCAAGGTGAAATTAACTCTATACAAGAACGTCTGTAAACCTTAGGTTCAGCAGAATCTACCTGTCAGTCAAGCAGCTCCTCAGTCGACTTTGTACCTGATGAAGGCATCTTCAAGCTTCTCCCTGACAGTTATTAACAATGTTGTTTTTATTGCAGTGCATTTGACACATGTATTCACTGAGGTGCACATGGACATTTGTGTAACCCCTTCAGGACATCCTCCATATTTTAAATCAACATGTTGCAACATCTTGAATAGGAAAGCGCACATCAAAAGAATTTATTACCTCACGCCTCAAGAATGGCTGCAAGGATTATGAGAAAAACAAAGTTTACATGATCGGTCCCACAGAATCCATATTTCATGAGTTGTTTTTCTTGAACACAGTATACGCCTCCAAAGGAGAACGTCTGATGTGGTACTAATAAATGTTTAATGACATTTGTTATGGATAAAAATGTTATAGAACAGCGCTGAATATTTAAAAGTAGCAGGATTGCAAAATGGTTTAAATCAATATGTGTACTTTATGCTGTTTTTTTTATTCCTTGTGGTTTAACCCTGGTGGTGTTTTTTATGAGGTTGCCAACAAATTACCAGGAACTAAATGAAGCAGTCCACCTTATGACCTACTGTTTATTGCGGAAAACTATCCCCTAAAGAACACCTCATTATGAGTGCATGGCATCTCTCTCTCTCTCTCTCTCTCGCCGCTGGTTTGAATTATTCTTCATTTACATGCTGTATATAACCAGCTATCTATTGGTAATGGCAATATGGTACATTTTACTTAAATTGACACACATCACAACAATGTATTCAAAAAGTAATAGAAGAGTTATCAATAAAACAGTCACTAGCAGAGCTGTAGCTATCGAATATTTTAGTAATCGAGTATTCTATCGAATATCCCGTCGATTAATCGAGTAATCGAATAAATCATACTTTTGCTTAATTAAGGTTTAACTCGTCTTGGGTCGTCCCTACAAACCTGCTTCTTTGCAGTTACCATGGAAACGCCTGCTTGTTACAGCCAACCACCTCTGCTCTACAGCTGCTGATGATGCTCACCATATTACTGACAGGGTCCCAAATTCACTTTCTGATTCACTGGTCAAGGGGGCAGGTAGATGAAAAATACAGGCCAAACACGTTTTAATGGCTGAAATAGCAAATACTGTTTTGTGTAGCCTACACATCTGTTACAGTACATTTAATTGAGAAAGCATTATGTTCTGTTGAATCAATCACAGAATCAATCATTATGTCAGATAAGGAAATTGAGAAACTTTAAATATATATTTGCTAAATTATTATTAAAAACTTAACAGAGCCTCGAGGCAGCGAAAATTCCTCGATGAATTTTTGTAATCGAATTATTCGAGTTATTCGAGGAATCGTTTCAGCTCTAGTCCCTAGAACTTATGTTGGTAATGCAACTGGAACGGGACTGAGGAGGGGAGTAAAGGTTGGATGGCGGATTCAATTAGAACAATGAGCCTCCTTCACCAACCGTCGCTAAGAACAGATGTGTTTATAAATCCTACCTGATGACTTTTTCAGATTATATTGTGATACACTACTTTTTCTAATGTGGGATTTACCAACACCCACAGAGCACTGTTCGGCACATTTGAGTGCTGAATATTGCAGGAAGGGAAGTGCTGTACATGTTAGGTTTATTGAATCCCAAGCGTCTTTAGTTGTGTCCCTGACTAATCATGACACACACAGCTGAACAAAACAACTTCTTTGCTGCCGACCTCCACTTCACTTCGTTTGGAGTCTCGCTCTGCCTGCGCCATCTTCGGCTCTCCATTACACATCTCCACAACCTTTTTTTTTTTTTTTTTGCTCCTTGCAGTTTCTGTGTCTGCAGGACCCTGCACTCATGCCTTCTATATGGACGTTAGTCGACGGTTGCCTATGGTAATTGGTAGGCATGTGCTTTCAATTGACAAACACGAGGAGATAATAACACAGCTGTGAACTATTGAGTCATTCAAGAACATGTTGGTGAATCTGATGGGAAAACTTACTAACAACTTAAGAACAATTATTCAGAGTATATTGGTGAATGAGGCCCATTAATCCCATATATTCTTGAAAACGTTCTGACTTCATGACCTCTCTGTTTCTCTCAGCTTCATTCTCATTATACTGAAGATGTAAATCTTACTGCGAATGTTACACTACTAGAAACATAGTATCTCCCAGGGAATAGTTTCATTCTGAGTGTTTGTGGAATTGAGTCAAAATAAACAACCATGACTATGTTCATTCCCCCAAATGCTACACTGCTGCCAACTGAGGTGTTTTTTTATTCATTGTTCCTGGCCCACAATGCAATTCTGTCATCCAAAGGTAGATGATGCATTAGGCTCCACAGTAAAGCTGCAAGGACTAGTGGAATTCAATGATAAACAGATGTAAAAAAAATAAATATTACACACACATATGAATCAATAACATTCAAAATTGGTAATGTTTTACAGCAAAAGGGATAATTTAATGCTTTGCTTTATTTGCAATAGAGAAAATGTCTTTGAGAAATTGTTAAAATATTTAGCTGAATAATTGAATAAAATAATCTCATGCTGCAGACCTATTTATAAAAGGATTCATTCAATGCTGATTTTTTTCCCATTATGTCTGAGTGTGTCTGATGAAATGCAGAGAGAGGTATTTATGTGGCACTGTAATTTTTGGTCATGATGCCAAGTGCAGCCACAACAATCACCCACACGTAACCTGACACTGCTGAAAATGTGCGCCCATTCATTGTGTATTGCAAGCGGCTGCTTCACTGAGCAAAGCCTGCAGGGAAATAGATTTTCAACAGCTTTTTTTTCCACATTAGTTCATAATCATGCATTTAAAGAAAGCAGGAGAGTGCTGGTTTGATTGAAAAGATTCTTCAATTAAAGAAAACAAGTGACTAGTAAAGGAAAGCAGCATGACTCTTGGTGAATTGGATGTAGACTGCAGGTTTTCACTTCACACCCATCAATGTTGCAGTATGCCGAGACCTCAACTATCGTATCAGTAGCTGTCAGCTCTTTAAAATACTAAGATGTAGAACAGATGGCACGAGTAACAGTGACACAGTTGCAAAAAAACCCCTGCCCATTGTGGACTTTGTTGAAAGCAATGAAACTCACCAAGCAGGAGGACAGTTTTGTTTTTGTACTATTTTGTTCCTAATCAGATATGTGTATCATTATCTTGAGCTATTTTGTCTCTTGTCTTCCTATGTTTTTTTTTTTTATTATCTTCGGTGTAAAGCACATTCAGCTTTCAGTGCCTGTAATAAAATGTGCTTTAAAAAGAAACTTGTATGCTATTCTCTGGGAGAGCCATGTTCATAAGACAGTTCATAAACAGTTTCATAAGACGGATATGTCTGCTGCAATATATATTCAGAATATTACTAATATGAATTTGTCAGTTAGTACTTTTTTCCTACCAGTTTGAGTATCGCTTCTAGTTTTCAGCAAGCATTGAAATATGGAATCAGTGTATCCAAAAGAGGCAGAATACAATTAACCACAATATTATCCTGGAAACTGGATTTCATTTTAAGAGCTGTGTTCACACAGATACACACTAACACAGTTTCTTACAGACTTACTGGGATTTATCATCAATTTGATGCTATCATATGACTAAAATGTCATTGATAAGCTAACAGAGATAGCGTTGAAATAATATTAAGTCAAGTACATTATTTTACAGTTTCTGATCATCTCGACAGTAGTGTTGTCATTGACTAAAAGTCGGTGGTTTATGGCCTGAATTTAGCTAAACTAATCATCAAATCAAAGGGGCGGGCGATGACATCTGTCGCTGATTTACTCTACAAAGGCGAATGGAAGCTGATTCTACTGTAATAATAAAACTATATAGAGATTTTCTAGCAACTATTAGGTTTATTCTGCAACTCTAGCGTCCACCCAAATTGAAATAAAAATGCTGTTAGTAATTTGAATAACAATATTCTTGTCTACTTGTATCAAAAGCGCATAACTTACCTCTGCTAGCCAATAATACCACTCATATGGTTGTTGTCTAAAACTGATGAAATGTATAAAAAGTGTTCCTCAGTAAACTTCCATTTGAAAGTTCAAACCTGAATAATTAATTCATCACTGCTAACTCGGTCACATCTTAATGTAATGCTTTCCTAACCATGAGCCATACTTAAGCAAAAGTGGCACCACAGGGTTACTTGGACCACCATATTTTTGTATGTCAGGGCCACTGATCGAGCAGTCAAAACTGACAAATCTAAAGTGAGACAACATGGACATTTTGTATACAGCTCAGTAGCATGTGAAATCTGCATTTAAATCTCCTGATTAGATATAGAGGAGTAGATATAAACATGTTCAAATTTGTACACAGTCTAACACAGTTAATTGTACGGCGTTTAATCAGCAGCATGAGAGGATCCACCTGCATCTTCTGTCTTCATAGAAACAAATGTAAACACAGATGCTGAAGTCATAAATCTGAAGTGTTAATCAGCTCATGACCGAGGCTACAATTAAACCAACGGTCTGATGAACGCTTGCTTCTCCAGTGTTCCATGAGAATATTTGATTAGGCATCTCTATTTGCAAATACAGTACCTACGAGTGAGAGTTATTGATGTGTGTGCTTGCTCACTGATGTAAGGAGCACTGGCACAGAGCAGCGAGTGGGCGGCGTGTTTAATTTGTGTTGTGGGACCGATAAGTTCTGGAGAAGCAGCGGATCAAAAGGATCTGACAGCTCCTGAAACTCATCTGTGGGTTGGCTGAGAGTTTACGGCTGCACGATCCAGACCCAGCACGTTGGTTACGCGGCCGGAACCAAAAGCCCCCGTCAGATCAAGAGTTCAATTTAGCAGGACATCATTTCAAAAATGTGTCATTTCTCACAGTTCAATCATTTCAGTAGTCTGTTGTTAGTCCTGCCAGCAATCACTTCCAAGCCTCTCAGGAGAAGTGAAGAGTTCCTGGCAAATTTCATAAAAAATAGCCCGGGACTATTCTGTTATCTCTGGATTTCTGCTGATTTAAGCTGTTCTGCTCCCACTTCACCACGTACGCCGGAGGAGATTACATCTAGTACAAAGTCGACTACCTTTTCCCTGGATGCTCTGCCGCACAAATCGCTCAAAAAGGTCATCGATACACACTTCAGCTGCCATCAGCACAACGGCCACTTGGGTTTTCACCAATTATGAATGTGACTGAATTCATCTGGAGGACTGAGTGACTGAAGGGTAAAATTCTGCTTGAGTGACATTTCTCAAAGGACATTCACACTTTCTTTGAGTGAATAAAGTTCATCAAATCAGCTCAATCCTATCAATCTCAGCACAACCTATGGACACAATTGACAATTGAAAGTTTTAAAAGATCACCTAACATTACCTATTTTTAAACACCGATGGTCATTAGAATCTCAAAACTAGCAGAACACCATGATCCACACTTTGAGAGCTTTTTAACACTGTGGCTCCAATTATTTCCACATATGTTAAAGGGCTGTTAAAGGGTTTATTCTATGTGAATAAATATAAATACATTCATGGTATATATCCACAACACATCGTCACTCCCAACTCTAAAAATGTAAACTCAATGTATTTGGCCCTAAGCGTCAATTTTTGACTGACTTGTAGAAACACTCGGTTCAAGTTTCGCACATGCATGGCTTTGTTGTCCTGTAAGCAATAATGTATAGTATATCCATTGTTTGTTTAATATTTGGGAGATTAAGGAGTCAGATATTCACAAAATGATAACTATAATGCTAGGCATGGAGCAAACCAACAGGTGTTGCAGCAACGAAAGGCATGGTGGAAAGGCAAGCAAACTGGTTCAAATATAACTGATTGTACACAACCTAAAAAGCTTAAATTTTCATAAGCTACCTGACTACAAATGTGGTAAAGCTAGGATACATAGTAGAGTATAGGGTAGAGAGGTTTGAATGCAGACATGTTTCAATACCGATGCAGAGCTGGCTAAACACTGAAGCTTCCATGTCCATGAAATGGCAACTTTGAGTGTGCCTGGACTCATGCAAGAGCTCTCTCTGTTGTTTTGAATTTCAGCTACAATACCAAATGTTATCGTCAAACGTTAGTGTCAGAGTTACATTAGCTGTTTTACTTTTCAAAATGTAAACAATATAACTTTAAAATAGGCATTCATGAGAAAAATTACAGATCATAATGAGTTTTAGATATAAAAGTCAGACTAAGCTGACTGCTTTTGACTAAGCTTCAAAACATCAGAGAAGGACACTGATAACGATAAAGCCTTATATCACAATCGGCTATGACTAGTATCTGCAGGGATGTAAGTTTTGCCATCAGATTATTTATTTCTCAGTATCTGCAAGACAAATCATAATACCTTTTTACTGAGCAATGGTGTATCCAGTTTGCAACCGTCCAATAGCATCACAGCCATCTCAAAGCCTGTTGCTTCACAAAGCTCTCACCAACATGTCCAATATTTACTCTGGTCTGGCTTCTTGGTCTTCCTCTCTTTAGCTTCCTCTTCGTTTAGCCTCAGTCTTTGTATCAAACATTACAGAGACGGGCTAACTGGCTGCTTTTGTAGCGGATGCCCCATGAACTTCTCATGAGACGACCACAGCCAAAGTCACGTAAACGTGTCGTGTACTCTGTGGACACATGAGATATACTATTCTCCCTTATGAACGTTGTTGTGCTATTGACCTTTGAGACTTTTGAGGGAAGGTGGAAAAGTAACATAGTGTTGCTTTAAGCATCAGGCGTGACCATACAATCATACTGGGTTAGTCAGTTTGCTGGAAGCATCCTTTCCTGTGCATGTCATTTCACTTTATTGCCTCATATTCATCTTCATTCTGTGTCAAGAAAAGGTTGTTCTACAGTAGTTTTTGTTGGGTTTTGCTTCTATCTCTTAATAACTGCGATTATACAGTACCTCTAAACATTTGACAAGTGGATTAACAACTGCTCAGTTCCACTTGAAACATTATTCTTGACACATTAAGCTAGCTTTCATCTTCTCAAAATACAACACTTCACACCTGCAGAAGTGTGTGTGTGTGTGTGTGTTTCAATAAAGTATTATCTAAAAATAACAGTGTAAGAAGATTCTTCCAGTGTTTCTGAGGGTCACATTTTGTAATGACTCCTTAAAGTGAGAATTACATTTGTTTTTCTTTTATGCCCTGGAGCAACCTGCTTTGCATATTTGCTGCTGATAAATGCCACGCTTTAAGTGATGTCTTGTATTGAGTTTTTTTGTTGTCTGAGCTTTGCCTTGATTGTTTGTTTCTGCAGCTAGCAATTTCAAAAAAGTGCAAGTGCTGCAATAACAACACGCTTTTTTTTTTATCATACTTTGCTTTTGCCACTGTGGGTTCTGCTGCTCCGTATGACAGCAACACAAGAAGATGATTGACTTGTGGGCTGGGTGTAGGAGAGAGATAAACTACCACATCTTCCTTTCACTCATCCTGTCACTGATGAGACAAAAAAAGAAAAGATCCTTTTCACCGAGAACGTTCATGTGTCAACACATGATTATAAAGCTTCCTTTGTGAAATGGGATGATTTGCCACATCAGAGAACATCTCGCATTTTGATAAAGACTTCCACGAGATACTTGATTTGTCTGTGCAGATCAAAAATACCTGCCAGTCAAAACAACTTGGAGGGAAATCACAGGTGGGGAGGATTGAGAAACAGCTGGTCTCTTATTCGGCAGCACATGGAAATGTAAGCACCACGTTAGTCTTTGGATGATGATATGTTGGAGGGAAAAGGAAAATTGTGTCCGTTTGAGCATTATGGCACAGCTGCTTGAAATTTTATATTTTAAACTATTGATAAAAAATGTTGTCTTTTGGGGAGTACTGGGCATCAGACCGTGAAACTCCAAAACTTTTCTATAATGCACTGCAGAAAAATCTTTCGCATTTTGATATTCTCCCATCGTTAGACTCTCCTTTTTAGGTACGAAGAAAATGGCACACTTCTCTTTTTCTAAACATGTTTTCAGCATATATTGCTTTTTTTTTTTTTCATGTGTTCTCTCCATGTGCTTATTCGGCTGCAGCTCACTACTCCAGTCTCATCTTTCCTCTTTCATATTTTGGAGGTCATTGTTCCTTTCACTTCCAAAGCCTGCAGTGCTCATCCTGTCACTGTTGTCATCCTGCAGGGAACCAAATGCAGCACATGTGACTTTGATCCAATTTCACAAGAAAGACAAAAGCCTTTGTTTTCATATTGGCTGATCACTTGTATCTTGCATGTTTCTCTTATGCTGTAAGTTTACCAGGTATTATCTGGTTTGCTACCTGGTTATACTTTTTCATAATTAGCCTGGGAACACAGCTGTTTTTTCTTGTCTGCTTTGGAAAAATAATAAATCCCAAGACATGTATCACATATTATATGGGTGATTGAGGCTTGGTTAGTAGAGTTGGTCTCTAAACTGGAAGGTCAGGGGTTCAATCCCCAGCTCCTGCAGCAACGTGTCTACGGTTCCTTGGGCAAGACACTTAACCCCGAATTGCTCCCGCTGCTTTGTTGGCAGCGTAAAAATGAAGCCGTATCTTCTGATGGAAACTTAGCAACTACATAGCAACCTCTGCCATCAGTGTGCAAATGTGTATGAATGGGTAGGTGTAAAGGTTCTCTGAGTTGTCGAAAGACAAGACAAGCTTAACTCCATTTACCATATTCAAAAGAAATATCTCTGCAGTTAGTAAATACAGGTGTGTTAAAACAGCAGTTACAGGAATAGTTTCAGTATTTTACAGCACAGAGCCCGAGAAGAGATAAAAATGACCTCTGTATTCATCTTTTGTAAGAAATGAAGTTGAATGAGTCGTCCACTGAGTCCAGCAGCAAGAGGTACCAACTAAACTCTCAAACAGCATATTGATTTAGATTTGAAGCATAAATAAATAAAGAGTTCTCCAGCATGTACCACTTAAAGCCAAACTCAAAACATCGAGCTGCTTCAGGCCCAAAATCTCGGTTTGGGCTGTAAGACAAGCTGCTGATAGTTTGGCCTTGGTGCGTCATGCATGATACGAGGAAGCTAATAACACGTTCCCTGGGGGTGCTGGTAGCAGAGATGATATGGGAAAGCAGAGATACAACTGCACACCACAGGGCGCTTCACCCTGAACATAATCTGCCACATGCATGCAGCTGCAATCTGAATCACCCCAGAGGTCTCCTTAGGTTTAACTCGACCTCGAGCCGCTCTAAGGTGCCAGGAAAAAAGAGGGCAAGCAAGGTCTGACGGCATCGTCTCTCACCGTCTCTGCTCACTCTGCTCCAAAGATTGAAAGAAGAAAGAAAGAAGTTGTCTTGGCCTTATAGCTAAGAAGCCTTTCATCGAACCATGGCAATCAAACAACATCTTTAAATGTTCTCGGTGTAAACACTCAAAGACTTCATTTCGCACCAACCAGCAACTCATTTGACTGGATCCTAGATGGCACGATTTTAAAAGCTACCTCTCCTCAGAGCTGTGTCTATAACCACTCCATTCCCTCAGGTGTCCTTCAAAGGTCACGCCTTCCCCACACTCCTTTTTTTTTTTTTTCTTGCCCGACCCGAGCGGTCATAAGTCACAGTACATTCATTTGAGCTGAGCTTTCTTTGCCATTCTCTCTAGACATGGAATACCTCCAGTGGCAGAAATATGTTGACTGGCTGGTGCAAGGCAAAGGGTCAGGTATGGAGGGACCTAGGGAGGTAATTGATTGGTGCTTTGCATCCGAACCTCACAGTTTTCACAGCATAACAGTAGATAGAGAGACAACTGTTCCTTTTTGTTCCTTTTTCAGAGGAAATGATTTTTTTTTTGGTGTCGGGGTATAAAAGAATATAACTGCTGAGTGTCATGTACTTTAAAATACAATGTTTCCATCATATTGACCATTAAACATCTACAATACATAAGATTCTACAAGTGTATATATGTTGATATTGGTGCTTATTGAGATGTTAAAAGAGTGACTTTTAACGACAGTGAAAATAAAATAGCTACTTGTTCTGTGAAACTGATGCAAATATAATGTATTGAGGTGAGGAGTTGTCGTGCATGGCATGAAAAGCGTGTAGAGTGCAAAGTTTCGATCAAAAAAGAGGAAGGTCTCTTTGCATTGTGTTGCAAAAAGATTAATTAACAATGCTATTTTTTCTTTAAGATCAGGTTAAAAATATGTGTATTCAATGATTTATAATGGTCAGTGAATTGCAAATAATGTGATTTTCTGGATTGACAGACACCCTTGTTGCATGAAAAGGAATGAAGGCTCTAGCTATTACGGTTCATTATGTAAGATAATTATAAGCCACATCATGCAAACAACAATCTCCCGTGGGAGGTCCACTTTCATTGGGTTAAGCCACATGTTGAGCCTCGCTGTGCTTGTTTATGATAACTACCCTGATATTAATGTTTGATGAAGTGAATCCACATTTTTCCATCCCAGTCCAAAATGCTGAGAATAATCTGCTGCTATGTGATAATGACACAGAGGTGATTATAGCCAGGATTTACATTTGACTGAATGATAAACACAATTAACAGCTCTAGCCTTGTTGACTGGGCTGTTGGCAGAAAATGGGTCATCCACATGTGCCAGCTACTTAGTATGCATGACCTCCTTCAGCCAATGAGCTCAGATCTGCTTGGATGGCCGTGTACTGTACAAGCAGAGGCTCTTGTAAACAACAAGACGTTTTCCCAATTTTCTCACCAAGAAAAACACAACAAACCCCTGCTGCTTGACACGCACCATTAATGAAGCATGCAGCCTGCCTGTACTAACTACAGACAAGACTCATCCTAATGATAACAGGGACGGGTACTAATTAATATCTACAAATAGTCCAACAATTTACGAAAGGAAAGGTACAGCTTGGCAAAACTACTTCTTAGACCATCATGATGTCAAAAGTTTGTTTGTCGACAGGATTTTGAAGCTATCACTTTGGCTATTTTTTACCATCGTTTGGTCCTGAAGCCAGTATTTTCCATTTTTCAGGCTGTGTAGCTTTCAGTGCCAGGTAACCCCATCCTGAAGCAATCCCTTAATCGATTCTTTGTCATCATTTGCAATATGAAAGCCATGCTGTATTAAAGTAATCTTGCAAACCATAAACTTAATAGAGAAATGTTTACTGAGGCAATACATCATGAGAGAATAAGGCTTTATGTTCTTATTGGCTTACACATCAACAGACTATTTTGAAACAACTCATGGTCCTGGTGTCCAATACAACACATGCAGGTTCATACTGTAGCACTTGCCTTGTAATTTTACTTTTTAACTTCAAAATGCATCCCCTCTTTTTAGTTCCATGAAAGCAATCTCAGTGAAGTCATTCATTTGATTCACAAGATATTTTGAAGCCCAGTGATGCCGGTCGCAACATTGGAAATGTTAATTCCTCCTGGAAAACTGCCACACAGCCACCTGTCAGTCAAATCAGCCACATATGCAAATCTATCAATAACTCTTAGCTGTAATAAAAGCAAAACAGATGATTAAAAAATGACCTCCCCCTTAACAGATTCATCAACATAAACATGTTAATTTCTGCTATAAAAATGTGCATTTAATATGGGACCTAATTGGGGCTCTTTTGCTTATCAGCCAGCCTCATGGACACTTGGGTGACTGTAACATTTTTTGCACTTCTCTTGGGGCAGCTGTGGATCAAAGGTGGGGGGTTTGATCCCAAACTCCTTCCGTTTACATGTCAAAGTGCCCTTGGGCAATACACTGAACCGCAAGCTCCTCTCTCTTCTACATCAGCTGTGTGTGAATGTGGCTGAATGGGTTTATTTAATACTGGACACTTCACAAAGCAGCCATCAGTGTCTGAATGTGGTCTCATAGTTTGCAATACTCTCAGCACTGCATACTGAACAGGTAGCTGAACATTATAGATGAGAAGACAAGGATCCACAATAAAATTGGCTGACTTGTACTTTTAAATAACACGCCTTTAGATGTAACTGTACAGTTATATGGGTGGAGGATCAGTGAACAATCCATGAGTGGTCCATTTTCATCCCAACACAATGATAAATGGAGTGAATTTTGCACTCTAAAATCTTGACTAGTTTGAAAAATTACATCCAAAGGATAGAGTCAGAATACGTTATATTAGGGAAAACTACGAACTCCAGTCATCCATTCTGTCTACACTCTCTATTTTAGACTATAGAATTTCTTCATGCTTGGTTAAATCAAATGAATTTGTAGTAATAGATTTTTTTAGACAGCATGTAGATACCTTGTATGTGATTCCTAACTGTTTGATTTCAATCTGCAGTCAATAAGAAAACAACATCTGGCTCTGGGCGGTTTGCAGTTGGTTAATGCAGGCATTATAGTGTTTTTTTCTGGAATAATCTGTTATTATTTGTTAATTTGTACACCAGACTCACAAGGACTCTGAAGGAATGGTCTACTAACTTAGATAGTTTGACTCTTCTCCTATCCTGCGTACCATAAAGAGCCCAAAACAGATTTTTTTCCATTGGTACAGCCAGTGCTGTACATGAGATCTTGAGTGCAGCCAAATTGAAACATTGTGATAGCAGAACAGTTTCTATCACTGCCTTTGATAGTTAATTTTGATCTGTCACTTTCATATTAGTTTTACAGCCACTGAGGTGTGAACAGGTACATAGGAGGCAAATTGCAATGTGCTAAATTAAGACATTTACCCTTTTACAGGCACAGTCAGTATACATGCACTGTTAGGTAAAGTGTTATAGCTTTAGGCAATTTAATTGGACTACTGTCCTTGTCCCAGTGTTCAAGCACCAGAGTAGAATCTATTTATTGACATAATTATGTAGAACGCCTCTAAGGAGATGGTGATATTTCCCCTTTCAGCTACAGACCTCCTTCAGGTTTATCTATCATGTTGCATACTCAACAATCAAGTTAGCAGGTGCCACGCTGTTTCTTTCTATCCACAAATTGAAATGTTTAACTCCTTCAGAAAACACAGCATACTCTGTGTCAGCATGGTTGTCGCTCAAGCACTCGGCACTGCGATATACCTTTGTCCTGTTAAAAGCTTTTCTTGCATTTACAATACACTGTTTTAATGAGGGGGTGGACTTTGTCTGATTTCAGTCAGTCTTACATGTTTACATCTAAACTAAAAGTCCAGTTTCAGTCAATCAAACACAATTACGTAATTTCTGAACATCATATATTTCTACTAGATGAGAAAGCGTTCTGCTAAATCCGTATTTACGATATGGGGGTGGGTCACAAACCGTTAAACATAGGTAATGCAGATGTAAGGGGTTTAACTAAATGTCCCTAATGCTGAATCTATAAAACAGGCTGGATAATAGAAAATGGCATAACCCAGTAGGGGGTCTGACGAGATTCACGAAGACACGCAGATTGTGGAATAGACAGACAGACAGACAAGTTTAATGATCTGTGCATCCGTTAAATACTTTAAATCCCTTCCAGGTTTAGGTTCCTCTGTACATGGTATGGAGAATCATATTACCTTTACTCTTTGAATGTCAAGCATCTATTTAGAACACTCTCTGATTACACTGCTAGCTGAGTCAGTACCTTTTGCTTCAGAGACGTTCCATATGATATACATTTCTTCACGAAGGGTCAGAGCTCCTCAGAATAGATTGTTCTATGCTGACATCAATATCATTTCTACAGAGTGTACCCAAGCTGTACACAGAAATCCGTACTATCAGAAGAACAGATGTTTCAGAATAATTTACACGTTACAGTTATTGCAGCACAGAGGCAAGTGATTTGAATGTGAGTGACACTTATTACAGTCGTCCACTCTCTCCCTTAGTGTAAAAGGCTGAATATAGTAAAATGCCATACAGGCGGGGCCTTGTAGCAGTTTTAAGTTTGCTTTATGCATGCACTGTCTAAATAAACAAGTGTGCTTCATCCTCCCTTTGAGGCTGGAAGAAAGGACTAGATAATTATGCTCACACTTGCATAATAATTATATTAATTCATCAAACATTTTCTCTGAATGCGCCTATTTCAAAACCTATTCATGTCTGATAAAAAGCATATTGAGGTCAACAATGTGGCTGCTTCAAAAAAGATGTGAATAAAAACAAAGATTTATAACTAAAAAAAACAAAGAGTAAAAGTCTCATAATTATACACAGCTTGTCTTTGATCACGGCCATCTTGTGTTCTTGCAATATTGCGCCTTAGAACTAGTTGTGCAGGAATCTTAATAAAACGAAGCAGATGCCTGTGTTGTGCAGTCTTATATCAATTTTGTTATTCGGTCTGGATATTTTCACTTCATTTCACACATATCTTAGCCTGCATGGCAAAGCCCCCGAGCTTCGGCTCTCAGTTGACATCTCACTAACATGCGTGACGGAGGCAGAATAACTACCAGAGTCTGAAATAGAAGTCACCCTGCGCTCACAATTGTCAATTCGGCTGGGTTGGAGATAGCCAGATTTATCTGTGATACAGCTGTCCATCATCCTATACAATCACTTTTCCGTATCTTTCATCAATCTGAATTACTACGGACAGCTTCTGATAACATGCAGCAAATCCCAGCCTAAGGTGGTTCGGGGCTCAAGCTGCAGCTCGGGCCGTAGTTTTCATTTCAAGAATCACTTGGAGAAAGTGACGGCAGGTTCTGAATGTTTTTCCAGGTTGATCCATCCACTGCAGGAGAGCCATGATCCGTCATACGAGCGCCTCTCTGTTCATCGTGTTGTATCTTGGGCTGTGTACCAGATCCAGAGTGCAGGTATTTCTCTCTGCAGCCCAGACGTTGCTATCTGCATACTGCAGTGGACATTGAACATTAATCAAACTATGGCCCCGTCTGCCTGCATCTCTCACCTAAACAGCAGCAAGTGCATCGAGGTGATAATGAAAAAACGCTCCATCACCATATGCCGTGTGTGTGAGTAATTAATTTGAAATTAACAGGAGAGGGGGAAGCGCCGGCACGTCTTGGGAGGGATTTTGCATTCTGCGTGTGCAGTGGTTAAACGTTGGCAGCTTCTGCTCAGTTGGATGCTTCCTTGTCTGATTCATCTGCTTTCCTTGAGCTGTTTTCAAGTCCAACATTTCACCAGATGCTTGGTTCATAAAGAAACAGTGGCTTCTGCCAATCAGGATCTTAACACCTCAGTGATTTCTCAGCTCCTCGCCACAAACAACAAAAACTTAATCTGACGTGTCATTTGTCAATAAAACAGAAATTGGGAGGACATAGAAAAAGGTTTCATTACAATTACCTAATTTAAAAAGTAGATTTAATATTTCAAAGCTTGAAAAAACGTGTCAGATTTAGCTTTGTTTTTATTCTCGAAGGTCATTCTCAGAGAGCCATTGACGATTGGTATTCAGTTCATCTTTTATTCTATGTTTTGAATAATTTAAATGGTGCAAAAGAGTTAATCTAGCTAAAAGACAGCAAATCTAGTCTGTTGATAAAGACATTTAGTAAATGATTTCCATGGCAGATTGCTCACAAGAGATTAAAGATCCAATTTGTGCTATATGGCAAGATGCTTCCATTTCCTCTACAGAACATCAAGCAGCTACATTTGTGTTTTGGCGTAACAAGGGAAAAGAGAAGTAACAAGATATTTCAGATTTGCACATGCAGACACACACACACACACACCCACCTACAAACACACACACACACACACACACACACACACACACACAGACACACACACACACACACACAGGGGGATGAGAGGCAGACAGCTAATAACCCATCAAAAGAAAAACTGTGGCTGCCAAAGCACCGACCACAGTGTCTGCTCCGGGCCCCAGGCTGCAGGCCGAGACGTCCCGACGCTTCACAACATGACCTCCATTTTACAGACAAATCAATCTATGAACGACGGGCTAATTGCCAGAAAACTCGCAGCGTGACCCATTAGGCTCCCCGTTCCACCCACACACACACATGGAGTGACATGACAGGCCAGTGATGATGTGGAATGGCTGGAAATTTTTCAAGACTAAAATACAATTACTTGTATCTTTAATTGGTGGTGCTGGCATGCTGCTGCTGCGGCACACAGAGTTGCAGTTTCACTCTTTGACCATTTTTCCAAGTCTCATTATCTGAATCTGAGGTTTGGTGTGCACAGTTAAAGACGGAGCGGGCTCTGTCCAAATGATCTTCTGTGAACTGACTCCAATTTACATTGTTGGTCAAAAGCATGTCAAACGTTGCTTTATGGTCTGCTGAGCTGTAGAGTTTCAGCAGACATGTTTTCTTGACTTATTCTGGACGGTAAAAGTTTGATGCAGCTAGCTGATATTTGAACTATGACAGAGAGCAAAAACTATCATATCATCAATGATCATAACACCTAATCGCACAATTAAAAACCTATATCTGAAATGTATTTTGGAGTCTAATAATCTTTAAGTAACACTTTTGAGAAAAGCTCTGATATATTGCTTTGACTGGCAACTTAAACAGTTTAAAAGGCTGTGATGAAGTGATTTAATTAAATCTGATTTAATGATGTCCATTTAAAGTTGTTGTTTTCTTTGTTTTGTTTTTTTGCCATTTTTTGGGCTGAGATTGTAATTAATTAAAAAAAACATAATTTGATATACAATTTTAGCTCTCCTTGTAAAACAAATATACTTTGAATTGCAATCTTAGCCCATAAATGGCAAAAAAAAATACATAAGAGTTGTAAGTGGGGTCACTTCAGTGAAGGACCTCTTCAGTTGAAAACAGGGCATAATAACATCTGTCCATCTCAGATACATTTTCAACCAGATTTTCACACACAGAAAACTATTTTTTATTACTTAACATTTTTTGTTGTTGAAAGGGCAACAGAAACAATGACTGTAGTGACATTTCTACAAAGTCATTTGGCAGTGGTTGGTAAAATGGGAGATGGAAGATCTTTGTGTCTTCTGATACAAAGCACTTTTTTTTTAACCGCAGGTCACTCCATCCATGTCACATTTACACACTGATGGCAAAGGCTGCTATCCATCAGTATTTGCTACTGTATTTATAAACCATCACATGACGCAACAGCAGGGGAATTTAAAATGTAGTATCATGCTCAGGGACACTTTGACATGCCACAGACCACAGATCTTCCAGCTGGGAGATTACCAACTTGACAACGGAGCCACATCCTTGATGCAAAGGCCAAATTTCAACCAACTTTTTATCTCAAAAAAAAAAAAAAAGAGAGAGAGACTTCCATGGTCTATCTGATGTTATCAACAACACATTTAAACATTCTCAACAGAAGAAGAAAAAAAAAGACTTGACATGCAGCTCATACCTCATTAGAAAGACCCCTTGGTTCTGAAATGGTTACTTAATACCCAGAATAAGTAAGGGCATTACAGAATTGTTGGGTGTCTGATAAGGGGTTGTAGACCAGACTTTATTGCAGACACTATTGAATTTAAATCGAGGTCCCTCATGGGAACTTTTTTTTTAATTGGTGACTGTGATGCACTGCTCACCTAAACAATAATTTCAGCTGCTATAAATCTACTCTTAACATGAACGTGAAAACAACGCTTTCAGATAAGTAGTGAACAAAACTCTTTTTGTTGCCTGCAGGTCAAACTTCGTACAACTTATGTTACCCAAGTTCCTTATGAACATATTCAAAATAAGAGTGCACTGCAGTGCTAAAAGATTACACCACAAAGGCTATAAAGATAATGACATAAGGGATTTTTCTGAGCAACAAAGCATATTAATGTATTTACAAAAATCTCTGGAAAACTCTCTCATAATTCAATCTGTATTGTTGCAATGAAGTTAGAATCTTATCGGTGGCGTAACAAAACTAGCCTGTACTTGAATCTACTGTATTGTTTTGTCTATGAAAGATTAAGTTGTAGCCATTATACAAAACAGGTATGGGCCAAGACTTGAAAAACACTGGAATTCCCCTTTACACAGATTTGATATGAAGCTGGAGTAAATGAGACACACAACTAAATAATTAAGTCTAAAAATTACACCCGGCCTTCAAATGGTTTTATCCAGTATTTGGCTTGAAGGTCAGACCATCAAAGTCAGCTCTTTTCAAGTGTTGTTATACGATAAAAGATATGTTCCAAGTGCAGACAATGCTCCAATTGAAAGTAAACATTTAATAAGCACAGGGAAGCTGCATTCCCACCATAACTAGCTGTCAAAGCCTCCTCTTCTTTAGAAGATGTTGTCTCTCCTCCTTCACACACTAACGCCTAAATTATTTACAGCAGACTGAAAGAACCCCCCAGCCCCCCCACACACACACACACACACACAAACACACACACATCCACGTCCATTGAGACAGTTTCCAAGCACTTGCCGTGTAGCTATCAAGCTCTTTCTTGATCAAGGACAACTGCGCTCACACCAGGCCTTCCAGCTGCAGATTGACAACGTGAATCCACTCGGTGAACAAAACCGAGTACACAGGCAAGCAATCAATAAAGCCTCTAAACTCCTAACCCACAGTGCCAATGTTTGCTATCAGAGCTACTGTACAATGAATTTTCTGGTTCTGAAACAGAAATGCAAATAAATTATATATAGCCTACCATGCTGTATGGACAGAGTAAGAAAGGATAACATTGAACTAATGCGAATCACATATTGTGCCATGGCTTCCTGCAGATTTCTTTACTTTACAAGGGGAGGTGCGGCACTCCACGAAGCCAGAGCTCAATTAAGGATGCTATATTTAGTTCAAAGGAGCTTGCACATATTCAAGCATGTAGCTAACACATTACAGTGTGAGAACAGTGCATAGGTTTGGAAGTTTGGTTTGGTTTGGTTATCTACCATAACAGCTTAAATCATGAAGTTCAAATAAGTTGGTAAAAAAATGTTACTCTATTGTCTCTACCTTTTAAAGGAAGAATGTGCGACATTTTGATTTAGTCACCTTTGAGCATCAGCATGAAACCACAACAAACTGCTGTTTGGAGAAACCTCTACTATTCTGAAGCATCCGCTCTCCTCCAGCGTCACACCTCCAACCCCTCTCCTCCCGCTCAATTTGTGTTCTCAGCACATGATGAATTTAATCACTTTTCCAGTGGCATAAAAAACAGTTGGCCCGTCTTGTTTTTTAAATGGCAGATTTCTTGAAAAACCTGAACAACTTTTCAGTATTTTTTATTTGTTTATTTTATTTTTTATTTTTTTTAAATGCGTGTGCATGACACTAATGTATGTTAACTTCTGGTTGACTGTTGACAATTGTATGTGTGATGCATTGACTTCAGAGACCTGACAGCGGACGTGAGGCCAAGCAGCTATCGCTTTCTTTGTTCACAGGTTCTTTAAAGTCAGCTCGCTGCGTCAGGGCTCTAAAGGGCAGAGCAGTGAGTAAACCAAATGACATTAAGGGAGGATGTGAAACACCCAGCGCGCTGATGACTGAGAGTTGACCTTTTAAATGTGATGCAATGCAACATTAGTCAACACAGCAGGAACAGTCTAGATGAGTACTATAAAGCCATGATACTGCCGTAAAGCATTCATTAACTGTCACTTGTTTGTTTTCTATCTCTGAGGCAGCTGTAGCTCCAACACTGTAACTGCTGCTGCATGAAGTTAGACCTGTGATGGACTGAGCTGGATGGACAGCCATCATACGCAAAATTAAGTTAATTTCACATTTAGTTTGTAGCAAATGTGATATGATTCCATTGTCTGTGATTGTCAGACAGCTGGAAAACAAAGGGCTCATTTCTGTGCCGAAAGTCCCCTCTCTTCCCTTTTGTTTCCACCCTTCTTGTTTATATAACCAGGATGTTTGGCGTGTTTGATTCTGACAACTCGCAGCTCCAGGGCCATCAACCAAGGCTAAAGTGTTCAATTCTGCCGTCTGTGAAGAAATGTTGTGAAAAGATATGCACAATGGAGAATGTTTTCCTAATGTGTTTTTGTGAGCGGCTGTCTGCACGTCATGTCTATTTGTGATGCTTCCCAGCACTGCTGAAAAAAGCCTTCTTTTTTTTTTTTTCTCCATTTGGCTATTGGAGTAAAACTGGCAGATTCTCTGCACAGTGAAAGCGCACACATTGGCTTTCTAGCAGAATTTTCTCCAAAGCAGAACGACTTTGTAATTGTCAGCAATATAGAGCCAAAAACATAATCAAGTTTTGAATACAGCCTGGCACAGGCGTGCTCTCCCAGCACACAATGGTTCTCTCCCCATAGACGGAAACATGTGCGCGAACAGAACCCTTTTAGAGCACATGAAGAAACGCATTACACACACACACACATTCACCAATCTCCCCTTTGCTCTGTCAGACACATGCGCGCGTACACACACACACACTGACCGCACCTGCAAAAGTACATTAAAAAGGATTCCAGCTAGGCTGAGTCTGCAAACCTACATCCTGTTATCCTTTAATTACACACCAGGCCATAATGGGGGAGGGTGCAATATTTACCCCCAGGCAATCTGGGAGGCTACAAATTGAAGATGATTCCTACACACGGCCTGGATTCTGCCTGCAGCCCTCTACCCTGTCTAACAGCTTATCATTGTGCAATAACAATGTCAGAGAAAATAGTGCACCTGATGCTCACCTCAGTCTCCCTTCAGATTCTTATTATCCATCATCACGCTGTGTATCTCTCTGTCTCTCTCTCGGAGTAAACAAAAAAAAAAGACACCTGGATCTGAGGGTATGATTGAGCAACTCCAACCCCCTTATTAGCCTGAAAATGTTCCTCGCTAAAATTCTGCTCTGCTGTAAAATGGTGGTTTGACAAAAGGATGTACTTAACTTGTGTTCAGTCAGAATTATAAGAAATCTGAGCCAGCCATTCGCTTCCCAGCAAAGTCTATTGAGCTCAACTGTGGGATTTGGGGGAGCGGCTCCTCCTCTGGGCTCGCTTCAGGTGTGGATTAAAGGCTGCTGCCGAGTTCACCGTGTGTGAGCTTTCGTCTGTCAAGCAGCTGGCTGGAGACGCTTCTGTCGCTTTAATTTTTAAAGTTATTTCCCCACACAGAAGGGAAAAGAATAAAAAATATTGTGTTCTAATATATTCCTTGCAGAAATGTACAGTTATGTGTGTCCTTGCATGACTGAAACAGCTGTGGGATATTTCACTATGATAGATGGCATTGTATAAAACAACAGGAAAGACTGAAGTAAGATTGAACAATTGTAAATGTAACAGTTTAGGAAATATGCAAAGTCTTTGGCGATTAAAATCTGTCATGATGACTTCATGTTCTCAGAGAGGTCGTGTGTCTGAAAGCAGGATAGGATACTCCTTTGGATGGAGTCCAGACACCGGTGGTGGTGGCGATGGAGGTATGCAGGATGTGAAGAGGAGAGGGTTTCTGAGACTGTATCTGAACTCTGCTGGGCTGGAATGGATGTGACCGGGACGGAGGAGGGTGGCAGCGATCGGAGTAAAATGGCAAGCTGTCTGCCGAAGATAGAGAACAGACTTCAAAATTTGACAGCAGCAGGGTGATTGGTCGGAGGAGGGTGTGCGGCAGAATCGGGTTGGATTATCACTTCAACAGGAAATGTCCATAAATCAGCTGATCACCAGAGCAGGGAGAAGGAGGGCGTGGCTAAGTTAAACGAACAAACCAGAATGTACGTGTGAGAGAATATAACCTTCCTGTCCTCCTGCATGAACTTCCACTGAGCAAAATGAGCAAAATGTCATGAAACTAAAAAAGTACTTTGAAGTAAATACATTAACACTTATTAACAATTAAAGCACATTGTATTGATGTGAAGCTAACAATATGTTCAGCATAAAAGCTGTAGGCCTGGGCGATATGACTAAAAAGGTTATCACAATAAAACATATATCAGTTGATATTGATAATCATCACAATAAGAAAAAAATATATCGTGATAATTATCATTATCGTTTAATCGCCCAGGCCTATTGACATGTTCTGAAATGTCATATCGAGTATGTGGTGATCTGTAACATGTCATGTTTGACCTTGGATTTTCAATTCACATTTAATATAACCTGTAATTACAAACTATTTAATCAAGGTGGAGGTTTCATTTCATACAATAATTCTCTCGACTGGATTTATGTCAGTAGTCCAGAATTAAAGTTCCATGAGTGATTCAGATCTCAGTCTCCCAGATGAAACCTTCTCCCCTCTCATCCACCCTCGTTTACATCCTTCACATTTGGCTCTTTACATAAGTGACCCAATGAGTCCCAAACCTCCCAGCTGGAATCCAATCACCGCTTTGTGTCACGATCTGATTGTTGCATTCAGACCACAATGCCTCTTTAAGGATCAGTTTTGGGTTGCACAGTGTTGTAGTGGTTCGTGCTGTTGCCTCACAGTTAGAAGGTTCCTGGTCAAATCAGGGCCGTTCGGTGTGGAGTTTGCATTCATGGATTCCTCAAGGGACAAAAAAATAAATGCTTGTTAGGTTAATTTGGGGCTGGTTGACTCTGTTCTGTTTTTTGTCTCATGACCCCACTTTGGCTTTTTAAAACTCTTCCCTGAGGCAATCGAAAACAAACACAGGTGATTGGTAAAACATGTTAGATTTTTTTCAATCGTGTGATAGTTGATGTAATCCATTTTAGACCACATTATGTGGAGAGTGCATAACGTTTGTTTTTCTCAGTGCAATGTGTTCACCGCCAGCTGAACATGCATTAACAAGGTTGGAAATGAATGTCTGACACGTGGATAACTGACAGACAGAGATACTTCAAGTGTTGTGACACTTTCTTCACTTTTCCACTGTCATTTGCTGAATGTGATAAATAATCACTCTGCTGTGAGGGGAGTTTACACTGAACTCCAAGAAAAAAATCATTCGATTGCTGATGAACGGCCTGACACTTGATCTCTGAAAGAGACTCGAGCGAGAATAAAGCAGCTCTTGGCTACACAGACTTGTAATCTGTCAGCACGTCTGACGCCGAACAGCAGCGGAGAAAGGTGTCGAGGGGAGAGAGAAAATTGCAAAAAAAAAATGTGTGGCAAGGCAGTTGAAGCTGCAGGCAGAAGGCCATCACTGCCCCCTCGCCTGCATTTCCACCGCCACCTGCCTGACCTCTGGTCCATCAAAAACCCATCCAACCCTGAACTATAAGTTAATACCAGGCATGGCACCACAGCTCTCAGCAATCAAACAGGTAAGGCTGAGACGTGTTTGAAAAGGCTGTTTATTTTGTCACCGAGTGGACATCATGCCTGCTGTTCCGTTTAAGCTGTCAGGCGTCTCAGGCTCAAAACGGGCGCAGCTGGCTCCCAGCGAGCCGTCAGCTGTAAGATTGATGAGGGGAAGCCTGGCAGAGGGAGGCCGATACAGGCGAGCCTTTGTGTCCTTCTCTATGTACACATCATTTTCGCTCATTCCACCAGAGGCTCTGCAGCAGCAGATTAAATGACAGAATACATTTCCATCAGCCCATACGCATTTGTTCGAGCAAATTTGTGTAGGCATTCAACAGGACCTGGAATTAATTATGCACGCTTTTATCCCACTGCTGTAATGCAATCTTGCTATTGTTGAATCAAACATAATTGTTATCCTCATGCATTAAATCATATTTTATCACAATGCCAGATAGCGAGCTTGTTTAGTTTTCCGATTTGTACGTACAACAAATGGGATTTGATGAGTTTAAGGCCAGAAATGTTTTGAAAACAGTGATGAATGAAATGTTTATGCACACTTAGCTTTAATTCACCACATCAAATGAGACTTTTGCGTTTAAAGTCATTACTATCAATAGGTAAACCATTTATTATATTCACACAGAGAGGATATGTTCTCTGTCTTTTTGCTCAGAATGATAAACTCATGGTGAATTCTAAGTTTAAAAGATATATTTTATTCTGATCCATATGTACATACATAAATATTAAGTTACAAATTGGATGTACATACTAAACTTTGGAAAAGTTGTATTTTTGTTCAACACAAAAGACTTTATTCGTTGTTGTGTAATCTCTCATCCATAATCGTGGTTTCCTGCTGCTCTGCACGAGACGTTACAAGAACTTTGTGAGACTTGGCCAAAACCTGACGTCAGATCAAGGCATGAAGCAAAGTTATAGGACATTTGCATCGTGTTAGCTCTTTTAAGGAAACACCCAGCTAGCTCAAATTGTTGTGTGACTGCAAACAGAGGAGGAACAAAGTAGGCACATCGAGAGGGGCGGCTGAAATGAACTGTTTCAGGCATAAGCTGATTTAACATCCATTTTCCAAATAGTCTGGGTCCTTTCCCGCTCGGGTCAATATCTGGACTGGGAGCACAGCCATGAGCAGCTTTACACATGTCGCAGACAACAACACGATCAATCAAGAAAAAAGATGTCCAAACATGTTGCTTTTATCTTTCTGAGGAGGATTTGTTATCCGTTTGGTGCCTGTTATGATGCATTGTTAAAAAAGGGTTAGAATCATTTTATGAGTCCATATAATGTGTTTTATTTTGAAATTGATGGACTTCCTATTGGTTGTTATATTCTTTATGTGTTTGAACTGGCCGCGGTAACACTATATGTGAGTATATGGTGTATGTTAGGGCTGCTCAATAGCTGCGGTTTGTTTCAGGTAATTAAATGTGCTTGAAGAAAAAGTTGGTGAGGTGAACATGAATCAATGTTATCCCACTAGTGTTAGCTGTGGTTAGCTCACACTCTACATCATGTCCATTTATCAAATAAACAGCCTGTCTTCATTAATCCTCACACAACAAACACTGCTGTGTTTGTGTCGGCTGTGATATTATAATCCGTTCCTCCCAACCTCCCCTCTCTAAACTGTAAAACCGCTGTTTGATCAGGGGAGCCACCCTGATCACAGAAGACCGCTCTGACCCCCTCCACCCCTCATTCCAGATATTTCCATCAGGCAGATGCTACAAAGTCCCCTCTGGTCTGGAAAACACTTATTACAAAAATCCCTTATGCCCTCTGCAATAACTGCCCTGAACAATATAAATATGTGAAAATACACTTTTTATCAGCTGTTCTTTTTAACAAGCCCCTTTAATGTCTGTACTTTGTGTTTTTAAATGTGTGTAAGTGGTCTCTCTCTCTATATATATATCTTTTTCGCAATGTAACTGTTTGTCAAGAGGCTTTAACCCCTTGAAGCCTATTGTCGCGAATTTGCATCAAACCTCTACAGCTCCAAATGCAGCCAAAATAGCGTCCGCATTCCTCCACTGTCGGTTGATGCACTTTCAATACATACCTAGGAACCTGTTTTCAAAGAAACATTCTCAACTTAACTTAGCATCTACTTGAAAGCAGAAACACTTGGAAACAAATTTAGGCGTCAAGGCTTTAAACCCGTCTCAGCTCCAGCCCTCAGCCTGTCGTTAGGTTGACTGAAACAGACAAGATTTCCAGCATGGCAACTGCTGCCGATGAGCCTCAAGATCTCCCTGCACTAACAGATGATAATTACAGTCTATGGACATAACTTATTTTCATGGTAACCACAATGTATTCTCTAAGTTGTACTTTAGCTGGAACCTTTAATGTGTACAGCTTGTGGTAAGAAAACGTAGAGAGATAATTTCATATCTTACTTTTTCATCATATGATTTTATGCCTTCGATGAACTATGATAACTATATGTGGTATTCATTTTGCTTTTAAGATTAATTTTATTTTCAGGATGTCGACAGATATGAACAGTTCCTCCAACATACCCCTCCTTTTTTTGATTTTACAAATGAGTGATTAACTTCTTCCATCATATTTACACTTATTCAGGTCGAAGTTTTCAGTAAACAAACACACACAACAATTTATGACAATTACCAGACTCCCAGACAGATTCTGCCTGTTTCACTACATTTCATTTTCAGTTGAGTTACAATTACATCGCTGGTTTGTTAAGACTACCAACACAGACCATCATAATTAGTATGAGCATGATTGATAGGCGCCGACACTGAACAGAAAGAGCAGCCAAAGAGACTCAAACCTCATTAACTGATGAACTGAAATCTCGTTATGTTTGACTGACAAGTGACGACTGGGAAAAGTAGAACAAATCCAGCAGAACTAGAATAAAAATGAGAAATTACCAAGCACTGATGTAGGTTTTTTTTTTTTTTCCACAAACAAGGGTTCTGCTGCTCTGTAATGTGGTATGTTAACCAGAATTAAAATATGAACAGTGCAGAAGAAGAAAAAAAAAGGCACTGAAATTAGATTAAAAAAAAGTCCTTTCCTCTCTGCCTGCTTGTTGGTTTGGTTTCACTTCCTGGCTCAGCAGACAATAGGCTGAGTTGGGAAGACATGGGGAAAGTGTTTACACCTAAGTTAATTAGGCTTCAGCTAATTTAGGTAGATTGATCTCACTCTTCTGCCTTCCTCCCATGCCTCCAATAGCTGGGTTTGTTTTGTTTACACTTTCCAACACATTGCATTCATGACAGGATTATCAGACTTACATGCTTATATTTTTTTAAACTGTGGTTTATGTCAGATTGTACTCACTTACTTTGAGCTAGTTTCTGACATCACAGATAAAAAATACAATAAAATAAAAAAAAGAAGTCAATCATAGGCTGTACAGCATTAAAAAAAGATCCGATCTGATCATTGACTGTAAACATTAGCCTCTGTTGGAGAGGTCTATGGAAACACGTCACGTTACTGAGGCACAGTCAGGCCCGTTTGACCCCAGTAAGGCAGACACGATCAGATCGAGTGTGTACATGGAGTCTGATCCGAACAAGGATCGACATAAACCACCCTTCTTGATCGGAATAAAATTTGTTTTCGAATGAGTCTGATCGGATAGGTCTGTTCTTATTGACATGTTTACATGCAACATTTTGATTTTGATCAGGCTTTTATTGATTATTTGTGTCTATGTAAACGCAGCCGCCCACAGTTCAGTTTAGGTTATTATGTTTCTCTGGATTTGTTTCATTCAAACAGAGATAGAGGACTTGAAATCAGATAAACTTTCTCAACTCGTTATCTTTATCCTCTCCCTCATACCTCCTAAGCTGTTGTTTTCCCTTAATGATCTGCTGGATGTGTGGGAGGACTCAGGTGTGCGTTGACTATCCTCATTTGTACCATCAAGTTTGTGACTGCACTAAATGAACTCTTTGACAACTTAATGTATTTTAATAAATATGCTTAAAGAACGAAACATGCACAATTATCAAAAAATAAACTTTTGCAAAGTATTTTGTAATTTGAGTCGTGACTCATCTGTTCAACACACAGACAGACACACTGATCTTATCAGGATAACTTTCATGGCATTGGAGAAATCAGGGTTTCAGTGTTTTCCTTGACACTCAGGCATGTACAGAGGAAGTGCCAGAGTTGTTCATGCCATTATGTCCGACGCTCCACTTCCTTGACACTGCTCTGTCGCTTTCAGTTTCATTGGCTTCATCTTCTCAACACCCACAGACGACATCATTGGCCAACACCTCCAACAACAGGACAGATATTTGCTGCTGCTTTTTCCAGTTGTTTTCAATGAGTGGAGAGCGTTCATAGCAGCAGGTGGCACTCGGGAGAAGAAGCACATCATCCAGTGCCTTTTTTTTTTAGCTGTATTCAATGAGTTGAGCGCTCGCAGTAACTTAAAAATCGTTTTACTTTTCAGACAGGCTCTGATGACATCACTGGCACTCTTTCCAAATGTAAAATATTCCCCCAAGTGTCAGACAGACAGGGTGGACGTGCTGAGCTTTTCTTCCCAGAGCACAAACGTTTCATGAAAGCGCTCTCGAGTGCACAGCCAGCGCTTTCTGCCCAAAATAAAAATGCTAGGTGGACACAGGGCCTAAGGCAGACATTCTTCAATCAGAATATCTCCCTGTGGAATTAAGATGTACAGACTCTATGATAATAACTCTTTTTTTCCCCCACAAAATCTCTGTAAAATACATAGTTATCTTTAATAGATTTATTTCCTGTCTCATCTGAATGGAATTACAGGTACATAAATTATCTCAGGGAAACTCCACCACTTAAAGGTCTAAGTCTGGAATAAACTGTGAAAATATTTATTTACCAAGAGAAGCACATTTTGTTCTGTTTCTTCAAGCATATTCAATAAAATACATTAAGGTGTCACATGAGTTAATTTAGTCAAGAACAAGTAGTGCCGTCACAAACATATTTCATTTATGAAAAAATAAAACATCATCAGGAATAAAAAAATAATTTATCCTGAATGACGCACAAACGTCTGTTGATCTTTTTGTAACAGTGTTCTTGTTGGCTGAGGGGCTTCGGAACTTTTGGCAAATAAACTTAAAACATGGACGTTTCAGTTTTGTCTTAATACGTCAACACGTGTCTCTGTAAAGTAGTGCATCGGCCCATCCTACACATACTATATGTACTCTAGGGTTAGAAAAACAAAACATCACCCGTACATACAAGCTCCTCTTCCTGTTCCTACACATGTTGGCCTCCTGTAGGTGGATTTCTGTTTTCAGTTACCAATACAAGCCTTTGATACCTGTGAGATATAAAGGAGACACACTGTGCTTCAGTATTTATGGAGCAGTGTCCTCGCTTTAAAGTTGGCTTGCTTACAAAAGATAGTTGTGTAATGCAGGGAGCTGGAGTCTAAATTAAGACAGCCCACTTTCTGGGATTTAAGGAGCCACTTGGTAGTGCATAAAACAGACTTTATCACAACTAGTTTCTGTACTTTACAAAGGCTCCGGGTTAATTTCTGTGTAAAAATTTCGGCCAATCTTGTGCCTTTATGTCTTCCATCACTCATTAATTTGGATGTCTCTGTTTAGTGCACAGTTGCATCACTCTGTGTCCCTATATTCTCTGCCACTTTGTTGCCAGACCTGCTGATGCCAAATTGGCCAGCTATACTCTGGGGCTTCCTTAATGAGGAGAACTTCAACTGGTAGCCGACTGCCTCCCAGTAAGTAGCTCCTTAAATTATTCTGGAGGTTGTTAATCCAGAGGATGTACTGAGGGTGGAGGAAAAAGATCTGAGTGCTGCAGACTTTATCCAGTGTCATAAATTTTATGGACCCTCAACAACTTTGCCCAAGTAAATGAAAATGGTGGCGATATACTGTATATTGCAAAACTGTAAGCAAGTGTAAGTGAATGGCATTTTTTTAAAGTCAAACTTAAGGAAAGCAGTGAGGGCTCATTAAAGGATTGTGCAGCTTTTGCACCCTTTAAACGTTTGCAAATGAGACTAAAGACAATGTATAATTCAGAAAGGACACGCAAATTGTTAAATGGGACGCACATAAATATAGTGTATGGTGTTTCTGTGTTATGGGCCTGTTTGCATCAATTTTAATGAGCCATTCTGCTGACATTTAGGTAAACATTGACCCTGTTTATCAAAAGAACCCTATTGTGAAAATTGTCTATTTCACATTATGGCGCAAATAGAGTGAAACTCTGCTGAGAGTTGGTGGTAACTGTGCTGCAGTTTTTGTAAGGGATGTCATGCAAACACATATCAGGATATCTAGAATAATGCTGTATGGCATAAAAATAAATTATGTTTAAATATTACTGTTAATTTTCTTTTTCATGGCCACATGTAACTTTCTGTCTAACTGTAAAAACAATTCCTGTGAAATCATTATTGTAATAATCATTACTACAATGTGTCTCCAAGCTCCTCTCCAGGAACTTCAACACCCAAGCTTGTTGGTGAGATTTTAGAAATTGTTCTTTTATACAGGTGAATTTTATAGATAGACCAGAAGCCTTTAAAGACAACATCAACGTTGCACAAAAAGTAAGGAAACGTGTGTACGGTAGATTATTTCTTTGTTGTAAAAATGCCTCTTGTCCCATCTCCCCCATCCCATTTCAAGCCCAGCACAGTTTAGCAGATGGCTGTTCCGTCATGAGCCCGGGTCTGCTGAAGATTTCTGCCTGTTAAAAGAAAGTTTTTTCTTGCCACGCCATGACGGATTAAGCTGGGCTCTTGTAATATAGCCATAAGTAAGGTCCTTTACCTGCTTTTTGTAAACATAACGATGAGCATGGTCTTGTTACCTGCTCTTTTGTTAATGTTAACAGACAAACACTAAGGTCCTTTACCTGCTTTTGTAAAGTGTCTCGAGATAATGCCTGTTATGAATTGATGCTATACAAATAAAGATTGATTGATTGATTGATTCTTGGCAATGAATGTTATAATGTCAAGTGGCATATAATGGCAAGTTTTTCACGTGTGTAACCCATATACACAGCTCTGCTGCTTATCCCACAAATGCATGTTTCTTATTAATGTGGCATTTAACGAGAGTAATGTAAGCTGTTCATGATCATGTCAAAACTAACAGGTGCACAGAATTGCTTTAAACAGCATGGAATCACAGCTCGGGAGGCCAGACTAGCATTAGCACTGATACATGTGCTATATTGGACCATTGAATCGACATTGATGAGAGGGCTATGAACCATCTGCCTCCTTTTGAAGGCCGTACAGAGAGATTGATGTTGTTTATCATGTGTTCTATAAAAGCTCCAGAGGTGCCTTGAGAGCCAGCTCATAACTGGCCTGTAAATCGATATCTGTAGGACAGACAAGGCATAGCTGATGGGAGGCATGATTTCAGTCCAACTTGTGCATCTCTGTGTGCTTTGTGTTGTGTTCTGAAATTGAGGCATCTGCTACCAAGCAAACCCATTCCAAGGGTAGAAATGTGGAAAACAAACCAAAAGGTTTGCTTCAATAAACCAGCCCAATTGCAAGACCATTCAAAATAAATAAATAGAGGATGAGCTCCCATTTGGATTCCACAACCAGCAGCTGAATTGTCACATGAGGCTTCAAACATCCCTACAATGGCAAACAATTAAGGAAATACTTCTGCATCACGAAGATTGGCACAAACGTCATGCACACTGACTCTCTCTTAAGCACTTTCATGCTGAATTTATTCGGACTAATTCTAATCACTTACTGAACTGTTCTCCCCCTCATCAGCACCCTATTTATCCCCATTAAATATGCACCATTTCATGCAGATAAGGCCCTTTAATTTCACTTGCAGTGAATAATTGGTGATTACTCTAAAAACCCTGCCTTCCTTAAGATAAGAACCACACTCCCCATTTGCAAATACATACCATAAATCTTGTCCTTATCTGTTTTTGTTATCGTTTTTGTTTATCAAACATTTAGTGATCTTTATCTCCCTTTTCCTTGCCTTTTACAAACTAAATTCTAATAATGTACAAATTAATTGAATTATCTCAAGAGCTACTAGTGTGAAGAAGAAGTACAAGAAACTGATTACAGACAAAGACAAACTAAAGCAATCCCGGCTGCACCAGCCTCACAGCCAACGTTATCTTCGAGCATCTTTACAGATTCTCTGATTGGAAATTGTTTTGCACGGATACCAAATTGTTTTTAATTAAAAGATTAAATGATACCAAAAAGATCAATTTGGGGTTGTAATAAGTCATGTAAACATGGGAAATAACCTTGTACCTCAGCTGGAAACGTGTAATTGAGAATATTGGTTCCTTCTGCATTCCAACTCTTTAAAGCCAATGCGAGGTGAGTTTATTTGATGTTGGAAATCGTAAAGGTCCAACATGTAAGATATTTACTAAATGACATCTTAAACTGACCTCACTATACCGTGCGACATTAAGGAAACATTATGTTGACATGTTGGCTTCTCTGACAACAAAGCAGCAGCCAGTGTGTCGTCCAGCTAAGTTTCCTTTCCAAGGCTGAATGTGATTTTCGTTTGTGACATGGCTGTTTTGGAACTCGGTTTGCCAGGCAAACGTCAAACCAACAGGTGTTGCAGTGATGTAAGAGGGCAAGCAAACTGGTTGAGATACAGTATAACTCATTCTACCCGACCTAAAATGCCTCTGCATTTTTATAATAAGCTCCACAAAAAGGAACGTGGTAAAACTTAAATATTGGAGATACTTTTGAAAAATAGAGAGGTTAGAATAAAGAAAAGACCCATAAGAGCTGGCTAAACACTGAAGCTTTCATGTCCTGGACATGGCAACCTGCGGGTACAATGACTGGATGAAGGACGATGTGGAGGGAGACACCTCTCTCCAATGCTTTGAAGTTAGAATGTAGTACCTATATTAAACACTAGGAGTCAGAGCTACATACCGGTCCTTTAAATGCTTTGTAACTGTACTGGTTCTAACTGATGTTTGGTGTCTTTCACTACATGAAATGTTCTTTGTAAATTTAAAGTACTACTTTCTTATTTTATTTCTATTTTTGTGCTTGATTAGAGGAGAAACACATTTGGCTCTGTGTTCTGGGAATATATTATGGAAGTGACAACAAACTGAATCTATGATCTCGTGTCTATTTTGGAGGCCTCTCTAGACTTAGCCATACCTCTTATCTCTGTACATGTTATGTGTGTTTTTTTTGGGGGTTTTTTTAAACAAAAACAGCTTCCTTGTCAACCTTCAATAATCCATGGTGTAGAAAATGTTAGAAATGCAGTTTGCCCACTTCATCTTACACCTACCCCTTAGCATTTTTACACATTAAAAAATGTCTAGAAAGAAATATTTCATTTGTATGTTAAGGTTTTTGTTGTTTTTTTTGTTCTTGTCATTCATGAAGAGGCATGCATTTTAATTTCAGGCTGTTTAATAAAGAGCTAAAAACTCCTCACAGGAGATTTAAGTATACGTCTCAAATATTGTATGCAAGTAGATGAATTAAATCCTTTCCCTGACGGCTTCACCTCAAGATGCTGAACCCAATCTAAAGCCTTCAGTTTATGAAACTGACCCCTCCCCTGATGAATGAAATCTTTTCTTGAGGAAAGGAGATTATGTTTAAGGCTTCAGATTTCCTGCCTCTCTAAGACAAATTAATCTCTTGTAGCATTCATTTCAAACACTACACACAGCGAATATCTCTGCAGACCAATCAATCAGACCATGTACGGTGATTTGGATATACATCACTCTCTGAAGAACGCTGAAGCCCCTCGTTTTACAAGCCGGTGACCTTCCTGTAAACTGCAAACTCAGCCTGAAGTTAACAAGCAGCACATGAAAAGAATGTCACTTTTCAAAAAAATGTGTATGTTTTCTTTCGTTTTTTAAAAATGAGTGATTCTGACAACAACTTTGATCGAAGATCAAATCAAACATTCAAATCAAACATTTTTGCAATTTTTTCAAAGAAATTGCATCACGTTCTGGCATCTTAAAGGAACATTGTACGACTTGATCCAGTAGATGTCACCCTTGAGCACCAGCATGAAACCAAAACACGTTTGGCGACAACTCCACCATACTTAAGGATCCACTGTCTTCCAGTGACAGTTAACATCAGGGGAGGGAGTTATTAAAAGGAGACATATTAAGCACCATAAATTGCAATACTTTGCTCAAGCTGAAATTGATTGTGGCCTGTGTTGTTGTATTTGCAGGCTAATATTAAGGCACAGCTAAGATAGCTCCAAGCTTCATAGTGCATGTTGCGTGATGTAAAGACACTTGTGTGACATCCAGATAAGCAGTGAGTATGTTATTTTTTCTTTTATCTAGTCCTTGACTAAACAAGCCTTTAAATGCAAGGGGAGGAGCCGGCCGCCCTGTCCAGGTAAACACGAATAATGACTCCGACAACAATACAGCCGGCGAGACCTGCTTCTCACTCATTGTAATCAGTTATAACTCAGAGAGACATTTAAATTGAATATACTTCAGTTTTGCTTTTATGTGTAAAATGTCAAAGGTCTAATAAACTATGTCGTCATCCACATAAAAAACCTAATAACACTGTCTACTTCTGATTGAGTTACGCAGGAGTTGAAAGTTGTGAATTGTGCCAACTTTTTCTCTGAAGAAGTGTGTGGCAGTTTTCTCGCTCGGGGCTGATGGCGCTGCACCGATCCAAAGCGACACGGCTCATTTCACTCAAGACAAGCGTATGGATTTAGAGCAAGGCTCCGAGTGTCCTGAAAAGTTTACGGGCGTACCTGAAAGACAGAGCACCATCAAGGTGGCTCTGTCCTTGTCCCCCAAGCTAATTTTATCAGATGTACTGCCACGGTCAGGAAGCATTCCTTTTTTATTTGGCGGTTCGAGTGTGCCACCCGTTAGGCAGACAAATGAGAGCGATGCACTTTGTGGAGAACAACATCATTGACCCTGTGCTCCCTCACAGCTATAGATTTTCCTCCAATGCAAGCTCCATATCCACGAGGGCACAAACAAGGCCTAGGCAAAGATTAATTGAAGCCCTTTTGTACCCGTTTAGGTATTAATCTATTGGGGCACCTTGCCAGAGTGTTTCTCATGTCAGAAAATTACCAACGCTATTTGTGCCTCCTTCCAAACTATAGACTTTATCTATAATTTATAACATCCAACAGAGTCCTTCCTGTGTGTTTCCCGTGTGAGATAAAAATATCTGTGAACACATTCACCGCCCTCCCCGTTGTGCGTTTTCTTGCACTGTGTCTTTGAGATGGATTTCTGTGAGACAGGAGCACCATCAGGTGAAGAAATAAAACTCCGAGCCACACTGTGTAATATAAAGGCTGCACACAGAGGGGCTGGCTCCTGTAATGGTTCATGCTGACACACACAAGCAGGGGATGGTCACTTAAAAGTTCAGCCCTGTGGCACTTTACTAAAAAAAATGGTGTCGGGCTGCTCCGTTATGAAGTTGCTCATTGCTACTCTCCGGTTCAATAAAACTGAAGATCTAAGATATATATACAGCTTTCCTTTTTTTTGCCCCAAATCTCCAGAAAGCTTATCAAGCCCGGTACAACTATTTATAATATATGTGGAAGTGCCTTGCTACTGTAAATGTTACACAATATGATGAAATATATTAGAGCTGTGTTAAATGGAGCTCGCTTATTTTAAAGCCTACACTCGTGTGTGCACGTGTAGGATGGACTTCTTTGACCATACGCAGACTCGAACACTGAATTCTTATCGACAAGTTTATTTCTTTCATACCCTCTGACCTACAGTACATCAGTCAGAAGTTTATAGGAACTCATCATCTTAAGGCCAAGGACCTCTCCGACTGTCTGTTCCAAAAGAAACTCTGTAAACTGTGCTGCTGCCTGTCTCTGCCAGGACTCTCTTGATGAAGAGATTTAAGTGGGTCTGGACTGATTACTTTGCTTTGTGCGATATCACTTCCTCATAGTGTTTTCATAAGCTACACTTTGATCGAATCTAAAGAAGCTTAGCTGATAGTCTGCTACAACTACTGACATTATTGAACATTTAAAATAGTGTTCTAATAACAACAAATCTCTTGGGTAGCCTAATGGTTAGTGCGCATGAGCCACTTACAAAGGCAATAGTTCAAAAAGAGGGTGGCCATGGTTCGAATCCGATCTGCGGCTCATCTCTCTCCCTGGTTTTTGATTCTACTACTGATTCTACATTCTCCTGCAGCCACATTGAGTGGGCCCCATGCTGCCTCTGCTTTCCTGTCTATATTCCACTGTACATCACATTATGCAGTTAGTTAAAAAAGTACATTATGATGCAAATAGAGAACCTTGTACTTTGCAAAAGATGCAAGTCTCTCTGCTATAAGAAAATGAAGGCTCTTAATATAACAGATTTTATTTTATGCCAAAAAAAAATATCTTGGGTGTTTGAAGGAAGTCACTATTCATACTTTTAGCTGATAAACTAATGTTACTTTATGATCATATTAATATTCTCCTGCTGTGTCAAAGGAAGTGTTTCTCTGCACACAGATGTACTACAGTTATTGAATTTATTATTCTGAGCCATGAGGTGCTGAATGGTGATTTATTTGGATACTTTATTTAGATTTAAAGGACATTGTGTTTTAAAAATCTCCTCATAACCCTGACTATAGGCCTTACATATATGATATGGAAGTTGGAAGTACTGAACCTCTTACGGCTCTGTTTTTTTGTTTTTTTTTACAGCCTTATAAAACCTTTCCTTCTGCTGGCTTAAACACATTTGCTTCTAATTTTCAAACATCTTCTATAAAATTATAACATGTGCAATAGATCTGTCATAAGCAAATATATTTAGAATCTCAAATGATAAAAACATGTTTTGATCAAGCCACAGGATTTGAAATTGAATTTTAAGGTCAAACACTGGCATAATTTTTTTTCCAATTTTGCACTTCTGTCAACATTCCTCCAATTCAGAACCATGAGAGGCCTTTTCCTTGGCAGAATTAATCCATGCTGGTTAAAGGATTTAGCTGGTAGAAGGGACGGAAGCGACACAGTGCCTTTGCAAAAAAGCACAAAAGAAAAACAATTACCGCCTCACACAGTTTAATGCCATCGCCAAACAGTCAAATTGCCTTTTTCACCCATCAGTGTTCAACATGGGCGCGGGACGAGGGGATGAATTTGAAAATTGAAAACGTGTTCAAAAAAATCATTACCCTAAAAGTAAAAACAGATAGGTCTGGTTTTCTACAAATCCTGTGATAGTCAGAAGAACAGCAGCAGAACAGACAGATATGAAAGATATAGAGCAAAGAAAATCTATCAAATACGGTGTTGTCTTGGTATAACAACTAAGATAAACCTGACGTATTAGAATTCCCTTCAGGCATTGCTGGGATATCATGTTAATGGAAATGTGGACGAGAATGCACAGTAAACTTGACCTTTGACATCTGCCCACAAAATTCTAATCAGTTTGAGTCCAAATGGAAATATGAGCTAAATTGGAAAAAACTCCCTCCAGGCGATTCAGTTATATCCAATTCACACAAATGGGACAGAAATTATGGTAGAGGAAGAGTTTGTAGTTCTAATGCGATATCACATTGAAATTGATATCTGGGGAGAATGCCATTGATTTATTATTTTATCCTTTTCAACATCTTTGTAAAATGTTTTTATTTCCCTCACGGCGATGTGATTTAAAAATAAGAAGGCCCCTGTTCTAAACCAAGACAGGAGAAGTAATCCAGAGCCATATACAGATCTTTTCTCGTTGATTAGAAATCTGTGCACTGATCAATGTTTACACATTCATAATCTGTGCCTGCTGATTGGCAATCATTGGTATCGTAATCTGTGGGCAGGGATCTTAAAGATAACATTTTTCAGGACATTTTCATGGCAAAGGCATCCATCCGTTCCATTCAAAAAAAAAAATTTGATTTAAAGGTAGATTTCATTCGGTGATTGGACCAAAAAGCCCAATAAATACAACACTACACAGTGAATGGTGTAAAAAAATAAATAATAATAATTGGAAAAAAATATTCAGCAATAATTAGTTTGCAAATTTGTGCCCAAAGTTTAAGAAAACCATCCCATGGTTTACTAAACCATCACACACAGTTTACTGTATAACACCATTAACCAACGGTTTACAAAACCAATACCACAGTTTACTTATCGATGCCTCGCAGATTTCAAACTTGAGAGTATAGATTTAGACATTGGTTCTTTTCCATTTCTTAATTAACGCCAGGATTCCACATAAATAATCAGAATCAGAATAAAAATAGGAGCTGGTTAAACTGTAATGTAAGTGGTGTGGCGAAAAACATTAATGGACACTGTATTGCATGACTCTGTGAAGAGCAAATGTACCATTGCCCATGTATGACAACGCATGGCAGTGTGCACTCACCGGTCCCCAGCGCTGTAATTAAAGCTTTATGACCATGATAGCTTTGACCCCCGCAGGAGCCGAGAGGGCCGTCGCTACTTGACAGCTATAAATTTAGTGCAGAGTCAAACAGGTCACTGTCAACAGTCTGCTTTTCATGGTTCTCATTATTTTCAATGCCAAGTGAGGGACACCGGATGTCCAGTAGAAGGTTAAATGTCCATAACCTCGATATGCAACCCGTGCCGGGTCATTCCTGTCATTAACATGGAGATTGTACGACCCATGCTGCTTTATTTTAGCAAGATGGAGGCGATTATCATTCAACTGCTGTTACAGGAGTAATGCTGCAGTTTGACTTTGAATGTTTAACACATCTGAGATAAGTGGGCCATGTGTCTTGATTATCCCCTCCCACTGAGTTTATTATTAGAGGCATGCATTGTTTTTTCTCAGATGCAAGGGAACAAAAAATGGCAGAATAATGATATGATAGTTCAATGCTTAATTTTAGACTGCCCTTTAAAGAGTCTGGAGGCCCATAAAGTGCTGGATGGATGAGCCTTTATTATTTGGATAAAAGGCAAGGGTAAAAGCAGGCTTTGCTTAGTTTGCCTTAAACATTTATATCATAGCCAGGGTGTGTGTGTGTGTGTGTGTGTTTTGTTTTGGTTTTTTCCTCGCCTCTTTAAGGGTAGTGAAAGGGTGTTTGCTGAGGTGATGTGACAGATGGAAATTGCTAATCACTGAGCTTTCATCCCTGAATCTTTTCTTCTGGATTTAAAAAAAAAAAAAAACATAAGCTGCATGCAGAAGTCTGCACATGCACATACCTTATGCTCATAAAATGTAATTAAAATTATGTTTCCACAGAGTATTCTGAATGATAAGAGTAGGATATCACAGAGCCAAAATTGGTGATGTGTCATTTTTGTGTATTATTTTTTTATGATTTCCCTGATGGCAGAAGAAGATGTTCTAACAGCTTTAAAGTGCAATATATCTTCACACATCCTATTTAAAAACGCAGGACATTTAAAACACAGATAATCAAAGACAGTGTTTAGTGGCATTGTTGGACATGTTTTATATGCCCATGTGTGTAACCACAATCTGACAGCATTACATTTGGCCGTGAACAATATTGATTGGCCAATTACCAGCAATGGCAGCAAGGTGCCTGCGTCGTTACCATGGATACCCTAATAGAAGGGGGGGGGGGGGATATTGAATTTGGATCTGACAAACTGTCAAAGACTTTTTCCCCCCAAAAAAAAAAAGAAAAAAAAACATTTATAGACTGATGGCTGGAGCTCTGTTCATGCACTAAAAAAGAACACAAGGAAAATGTGTCAGAGAGTTTTGGAACAAGCCCTCAAAGTATTTTAGCAGACCACGTACATAAAGGAGAGCTGCTCAGTGGTAGGAGACAAACGTTCTTTTTAAGTGGTGTTTTTTTTTTTTTCTTTACTGTTCCAAAGTGAGTGAATGGTAACGGCTGGATCCTATTTTGACATATTTTCGGGTAAGATGTGAAAATTCATACAACTGAAAGAGCTCTCATCTTGAACTGTGTCTGTTCAAATTAAGTCCCCTTTTTTCCATCGACGGGCTCAGAGTTCTATGCAAATATGGAACGCAAGCCTACTTAGATACACCTTTTCTAAGAAACGTATGTAATAGTTACATTTCACTGTGCACAACTGGCAGACTGCACTGACAAAAACAATAATTTTACGTTGTAGAGGAAAGTTCTGGAGTCATTTGACCCCAAAATGAACTTGTTAATACACTTAAAGTAGACAGTATTTCAGTCAGATCTGAAGGCTGATGGAAGCAAGGCAAAAGGAGCAAATGTTAGGTTAGCCAGGAGGCTAGCACTAACAGCCACGATCAAATGTACATACGTTGATTTAAATCATATCGTGGAAGAGCCCATTCACACAGCCCACTCACTGCTTATGTGGGCGTCGCAGTCATTCCGTGTCTGCGTATGCCCAATGTGAAGCTACATGCTAACTAGGATTGGGTACCCAAACGTGGTACCAATATGGCACCGGTTCTGACGTAATAGGTTGTAACCGGACCGAATAAGAACAAACATTTCGGTGCCTTATTTCGGTGCCTGACTATTTTCACCGCCCCCTGTTGTTCCGGCATCAAATATTTGTAATTCAAACCTCAAGATGAATGATTTGAGTCACTACGTTGTAAGGGGAAGCCATTTAATGTTCACTTAATTAAAAAATTTTAATAACTGATTTAAAAGTAAACCAGTAATAAAACTTTGAAATCTTACGTTGAGATATAGTGTGTCACAAAAGCAGTCTTCCCTATTATCAGTAATTCAGAGATCAAACACCATCTACAGAGCTTGTGACACACTGTAACACTCTTCTACTTTCTCTAGTCTAAACTTTGTTAACTTCTACAAGCTCCTCCATCTGCCAGCTCGGTACATACAGTACTGACAGGTGTTGATTTAATACTGACAATTAATGTAACACACGTACACGGTGGTTACACATAGATTTACATGCTGACAGATGCTCTCTGATGAACGAGGCCTATAGCTTTGGAGAGACATGCAGCAATATGCAGGCAGAGCAGCGATACCCTTCATTGGGCTCAAAAGGTATTAGACCCGTGCAAATGTCAGCATGACCCCTTTAAGTCGAAACAAACTGGGTTTAAATCAGATCTTCATGTACAAAATGACATCAGTGAAATCCCCTTGCTGTTCAACAAGCCTGCAGACAAGTCCAAAAGTGCCGAAATTCTGAATCTGCGTTCCAGGAAAACAAGACTTTCTCCAATTAGATTGAAGATTGAAGGTAAACTAATTATTCTCTGGGCTAGCTGTTAACTTCTGGTCCAGAGCCACCTGGCAACAGTAAATCACTTCAGGAGCCACCCATGATTGTCTAGCGAGAGAGATATACTCTCTCATATCCAATATTATTAGCCCTACTCCCAAAGCTGTCAATTACAATTTGAAAAGAATATTTCCTGCAGATTGAGCTCAGCTTTAGTCACTGAGTATCATCTGTCATCTGCCACACCTGTTTGGGTCCTCCTCTTCTCATTTATCCAGTGAATGAGAAAACCATTAAGAATAAACTGAAACATTGGCACGGCTTGGTAACAACATTTAAAGGGTCTGAAATAGTTCTAATAGGTATGTCTATTTCATACATACGTGTGCATCCAAGCCAGAACCTCCAGTGCTGAATCCATACACATATCACCTCGTTTTCCTGTTTTTCTTTGCCATTTCATCCTTCTTGAGCTACTGTTGTCCTCGTGTTTTTCTTTACAATAACAGTCCTCATTTTTAATTCCTGTGTTGTTGTTCTGTATAGTTTTTGTTCTGTTTGCAGATAGAAAGTCTAATTTAAGGAAAAATGCCCCCCTCTCCCATTTTGTTCTTGACTATTTGTCAGTTTGAAATTCTTTGCAGCGTTCCGCCTTTGGTCTTTGGTCAATGATCCTGACAGTCCTTCTCTTACCTTCTTCTCTGAGTTGATTTTATATTAAGTTTAAACCTCTGTGCTCTCTTCATTTTCCTCAGCGGAAAGTTCCCTTCCTGTTCTTGTAAGGTGGGTTCGCTTAGGCCACTTGGTGCGACAATAGGCTATCTCCTCTCTCTTCATTTGTGGCTATTTTTGAGCTTCCCTCCATGCGTCTCCCAGGGAAGATTCTCAAATGACCTTCAGCCAGTTCTAAGGGACATGTGGTATGTTTTTTTTCATGTGTGTGGTTCTGAGGGAGTGAAGACTTTTTGTCACTAACCATCAGTATCAGAGGGATGCTACCGCTCAAGGGAGATGAAGCCTGAAAGAACCTCAGAAAAACAGACGCTGGGAATGTTAACAGGCTGTGTTAAAGATCCCTGCTGGGGAGGTGAAACACAAGTATAGTAAGAAGACTTTATATGCCATGTTTTTTTTTTTAAGTAACCAGTTTTAATCTAATGATTAAAAGCTTTTATGTGGTGGTGAAAAAAGGATTCCTGAGTGACCTCAGACAGCAGCCACACTGACAAGAATTGTATTCAGGCCCTCTGCAGAATTGGAAATATGAAAGTACACTGTAACTATTATAGTTGAGTTTCCAGTTATCTGTTCTTCACTTAAGAATTTATTTTCCTGACTACTTTTTACTTCTACCCTATCAATCAATCTATCAATCTATCTATCTATAACTTTACTGTTACTTAAAGTCCAATATGTAAGATACCTAATTAATTAAAAGAAGTAGTACATAGTGGTAAAACGTGGATAAATATCGCAGATGCATTTGAAAAATGGAGAGAAGTTAACACAGAGAGCTACAAGCGCAAGTCAACATAGCAAGAACACACTCACTTAAAATCTGCCCGTAACTGAGTGACTGCCTCCTCCAACAAGCCTGTGAGTCATCAGTAGTTTACTTTTTACAGACAGATGGTTTTGGAGGAGAATTAAGCAACAAAAAAGTGTCCGCATTACATGTCCCATGGCTGCTTGGAGATTTTCCCTTCATGACATCACAAAGGGCAGTAACCCCTCCCCCAGGTGGGTGACACTCCCACAGCTAGGTGTTTGTTCTGCCCTCTGAATCTGCCTTCTTACAGTAGACAATTGGGCATGGTGCAAGAAATCTCAAGCCACCCAAGCCCTTACAGAGAGGGGTGTGGTCACATACAGCTTATTTGCATTTAAAGCAACAGACACAAACAGCCTGTTCTGAGCATGGGTGAAATAGAGGGAGTAATATGCATGATCAAATACAGGCTCAGAGTGGATTTTAAGTGGATTTTTTTGGGAACTCTGAGACTTCTATAAACTGGATAGGAGGATAATGTGTGACCTTTAAGACAAATACAGACAGAGAGGGAAACTCAAAGGAGAGGCATATGTGATTTAAGGATGAAAGGGAACCAGGCATCTTTCCGACAAGTAAAATGAGGTTTCAGACAAGCAAGGCATTTAGTTCTTCACTTTGAAGATGGAATTCTTCACATATAACAGTCTATTGCACAAGGTTTAGTTGGCTTTGAGACAGTGGATGTAACTGTCCTTCAGAGGACATTCAATGTTTATACTGTTAATGCATTCCAGGGCTTGAATCCTTTTCCTTTAACTTCAGTTGATTAGTTGAATTATTACTTCTAAAGTCAACTCAACTTTATTTATCAAGCACTCAAGCCACTCGTAATCCAATTGAATATTGAAAAAAACAAAGTATTAGAAAGTATATACAACAATTATGTACAGCAAAACACAAGTCATGCAGTGTTATGGATCTGGTATGGTTTAAGATGAGTCTTAAAAACAACAATAGTGGGTCAAGGATAGATGTTTGGAGGACAGGATTTCAACAACATAGAAGAAGCCGGATTTCCCTAAATTTCCCTTTAAATTTCTAGCCAGCTGATATGGGACAGGAAATCTGAAAGGTAAGCAAGGGGAAATCCATTTAACACCTTTTACACAGTCAACAGGTAACTTCTAATGTTAGATTCTATCTCTACTCTCTTTTCTTACTGTCGTTTTCTCATGCCAGTGTTGGGTCCAGCCAGGATGGCAAAGTTCAGGCTGTGTATGTTTGGAGAACTACGACAAAAGACTCTTTATCCCAGCATGCCTTGCAGGTACTCCCAGAATGCCTTGCCACACCTAACACATAGGTGTGAAGTCTGGGAGGTATAAAACCGTCCGTGCCCCATTGTTCACTCTCTTTCAAACGTCGTCTGGCGACGTCCGAGGATACCCAACTCTGTTCCTGTTTCCAGCATGCTTCTCTTTGTTTAAAAGTTTTGGCGCGCAGCTGATCCAAGGCCTTGAAGCACACCGACGTCCTAATTTCCAAGCCTAGATCATCCACTTGAATGCATCTCAGAAGTATAGCGTTCTATTTCTCCCGTATTAAAACGGTATTGAAAGAGACTGTAAGGATTACGTCTCGTTCCGTCCTTTAAAGAAAGGACACCCACGGAGATCACCTCGCTCGACGGAGGACACGACGGCCCTGCTCAACCCCACTGGACACGCACCGCCATCACCTTACAACTGCAGAAAGGCCGCTCCAGAACCTCTTTTCTTCCTTTCATCAACCGTGGACAAACGGTTACAAGTGAGGCTTAGCTAGGTCTGGGCAGTTAGATATAGAGAGTGTGTTTAATAACTGAGTTATTATTGGGAAACGGTGATAATATTTGCTTGGTGTTTGACCACTGTGTCTTAGATTTTACCAGAGTAAAATCTCTTTTGTTCTCCTTATTTGTGCCGCTGTGTCCCGTGTGTTTATCTGTGAACTCCCGCATCATAACCGAGTAATAGACTCACTATCAGAAAGACTAGTGTGAACGCCGTCTGATACAAACCCGGCCGCTGGTTTCTGTTAGCGAAGTAAGCTATGCTCTGAGTTGTGGTGAGCTCCAGTCCGAGATTGAGCTGTTGAGATGCGTTGTTTTCTCTCGCTCTCTCGCCTTTACACACACACCTTTCGGTAGACGCACACACATAGAGACCTGTGGCTTTCCAGACGCTGCAGAAACGTAGATCACGTTCTGTGTCCGCCATCACGTGACCACGCGTGGTCGCTACCATTTTGTCTGTCTCTGTCTATCTGTTCCCCCCCCCCTTTCTCTCTCTCTCTCTCTCTCTCACTCTCTCTCACACACACACACACACACACACACATGTGCCACGCTTGTTTGTTTTGTTTGTTAATTGTAGTTTGGCTTATGATGGTTATTTGTTTGATTGGGTTTCATTGATTTACTTGATGTTGCTTTGTTAAATAAATTCTATTATATCTTAAAAAGTCGTTGTTTGTGATCACTGTGAATTTGCTTTGTGACTTAGGCTGGGTGAAAGGGCTTTGTGTTCGGATTTCACACCTTCAATTAAATACAGATTATTAATTATTAATGATATTGGTATTTAATTAAATAATTTGAGACTGATATTGGTAATATTTTGATTGTTCCCTGTTTACAGGGTGGTGCCCCGAGGTTTATTAAACGCAGTTTAATAACAATTATTGATTTAGATTAATAATTAAATAAACTTAATTATTAATTTATTTTGACAATCAAATTTTACGTCATAAAACCCAACATAACCGTTGGTCAGGTATTCGCTCCTGAAAATTCCCAACACCAGTAAGAAAACATTAGATGACTTTTTTTTCTCCACAGAAAACAATGTTTAAGTGTCAACATGAGCCACATGCAAAACCAGACGCTGAATCTACTGATGAAAATATGACAAAAAGAGAGGTCATAAACGTGACAGGGAAATATTACTGGAAAGCATCATTTGATCAAAAAGATCAGACTTTGGACATGTCCCCCTCTTTGGCGTTAGAACTTTCACCAGATACATGTGCATTGTGTTTCTGCCCCGTTATGCCTTCCTCATATGAGCCGTGTACAGCCAGGCTACTGGTGCTCTGAGACGAAAGAATTCTTGCTGTAATTTTGCAGATTGACTCTTGACAGCACAACATACTGCGAGGTACAGGGGGGAAAAAATTAAAACACATAAGACACTCAGATGTGTGTACGGAGTTATTCTGAAAACAAACCAGATGTTTTAATGGTGTTTCGGTGTCTGACTTCCTGTCCCACTTGATCTTCTCTGTGGTAAAAGAATGCGCCGAGCTCCTGCATAAATGGAGGTCTAACGGATCTGCTACAGAGGGCTCTGGACCGCCGGAGCTGAGACAGAGCTGAGACAGAGCTGTGACACAGCACCGCGGAGCCAGTAGAAGCACACACATTAAATAAAGTGAAAACCTTGATCAGCTCAGCTGCCGTAGAGTAGTGGAGAAGGACCAAATATGCATCTGTTGGAATTTGGCCATCAGGAAAACGCTGAGAAGCTGGGCTGTTATGCACACATCAGAGAGGTGTTTGGCGTTCTGATTTTACGGCCAATAACATGCTTCATATACTTAAGGGAATTTAACTGTGGCTGTTTGCTTAGTGGCTTTTGTAAACATTGGAGCAGATGTTTGCAAGCAGAACTAATACAACCCCGTACATAATGAATGTGTATATATAGAGGACATGAATGCATCTTTCTTTTTTCTGCGTAGGAACTCTGCTTGAAAACACACAAACTCTTCGCCAAGTGTATTTTATGGTCTGTTTTATACATAAATCTCTAAGAGCCATACGCTGTTCTTGTTTGAACAAGGGATGAAGGCTAAAATAACATGCGACTATAATCTTATAACAGGATTATCAATATTTTAGAGGTGCATAAAACCAAAGAGAAAGCCTCGTTTCTGGCATTTTCCTTTACATTTTATTCTTTCTAAGGCTTTAGACATTAAATTTTTTTTGATCAATGTAACCTTTCTGCCTTTTATCACATCAGTGTGAAAGGGGCACTTTTTATAGCTCATCTTCAACCCCTTTACTTTTCTATTTCCTGGCACATTTTAGTGAGGGATCATTATATTCTATACCTTCCTTACGGCCCAGTGAACTTGAAGCCAACCATTAGGTCTTCGGTCTGACTGCAGAGACATAAAGAGTGTGACGATATGAAGGTAACCTACACAGAGAAATTAATTAGATCCTGTCAGGCTTATGGGCTTATTATTTAGACCAGGTTATCCTCCTCCCACATGCTGGGGAAGTAGAAAAGCTGAACAGCAGCAGATAAAAAGTGTTTCAACTCAAAGGCTATCTTTACACTTCTAAAAAGGTAATGAGAAAACAATGTTTAGGATCATAACAACATTTGTAAGTGGAATCAGATCGAATACACATGCTTTCACTCAGCACGAAACTACTGAAAAGTTTCAAACATTTTTAGTCTAATAGGGTCACAAGTCTGGGATGCTGCCTTGTAAGTACAGTTGAAGGAGATCCAACAGACTTTCCAAGCTGACGAACATGTTTCATGTGGTCAAAATGAACAAACAAATAAACACTGAGTCGACTCCTCCAAGAAGCAAGATGCATCGCCACTTGAAATCTGGTTCTCAGATATTAATGAGCACTTGTCCATGCATCTCTGTCCCACAGACACCTGATGGTGAATCAGGATGGAAGAGAGGGGCAATGGGATGAAGGAGATATGTTTAAAAAGAGCCTTTGTGTTGGTCTAAAAAAATCTGCTGAGAAAGTTACATTGTGACCCTTTCGCTTTTTTTTTTTTTTTTTAACTTTAATTCAATTTTACAAACTTCATTAATTTCTTAGAGAAATTAACCCTCTGTTCTTGTGAGACATGCATCTCACACACATAGGCCCAAAAAGGACCCGTGGACAGGCTGTAGTGCTTTAGTGGAGTGACGTCAGAGCAGGACTGCTACTCAAGGAGCGCACCAAAGCTGTTGGGGTGATAGTACAAACGTATTCGTTCAGTTTGGGTACACTCTGAAGAAATGATCTTGATGTCAGCAGACTACAATCTATTGTGAGTAGCTATGACCATACTTGAAAAAACGTATATCATATGTTATGTCTCTGAAGCAAAATGTACTGACTAGACCAGCAGTGTAATGAGAGATTGTTCTAAACAGATGCCTGACATTCAAAGAGTAAAGGTAATGTGATTATCCACTATAGTGGAATCTAAAGCTGGAAGGAATTTATGACACATGCTGTGAACGGTATTTTACGGATGCACAGTGATCATTAAAGTTGTCTGTCTGTCTAGACTCCAATCTGTCTCTTGCGTATATTGTCAGACCCCCAATTGGGTTATGCGGTATTCTATCATCCAGTCTGTTTTATAGATTCAGCGTTAGGGACATTTAGTTAAACCCCTTACATGGGGTTTCGATGCCTTGCTCAAGGGTGCGTCAGCAGTACTCAGGAAGTGACCTGGTAACTCTCCAGTGACTAGACAAGTATGTTTTATGCTTTGAATTAAAACAGCAAGAAACTTTTGTTTCAGTTCCCAAACTAGGCTAAAGTATCCATTATAAAAAACAATATGACAACAGAAAGCAAGCTTAAAGCTCCTGTGAGGAGTTTTAGCTGGTAATGAAATAAACTGAAATTAATAAATGTTCACTTGTGTGACCAAGAAAAACTCATACTGACCTTTAACTAAAGGACTCATCATTTCTAACTAATCTTTTTTAAAGCTTATAACCACTGCCATGGGGTAGTTGTCATATAGACTGAGTTTACCTTTTTTTTGTATAAGTTCCTCCTCAAAGTCTAACATACAGGTGAGTGTTAAAAGACAGCAGTGTGAGGGCACTCTCTCGCTCTCCTCAGTAATCGTGGTGAGAGAATCAACTCACTGCAGTCAGGTGTGTGTGACTGATTGGCTTTGATTGAGCCCAGGTGTGGGGACTTTATATAAACTCAGGGTCTCAAGTGCTTGTGCTCACTCATTATCTCGCCTTCAGACATAGTGAGCGGTTCTCACTGCGGTTTCTCTAGTTAGCTGTCTGTCTGTGTATATAGGTCTGTATAAACACAAACAAAGAACCTGATCTTTGCTCTTCATTGCCAGTCTCTCATTGTATAACTTTGGGTGCTGAGTAGTTTTCTTGTTACTCTCGTGTTAAGTTTCGACTCAGCTGCATGGTTCCTCATCTCCGGTGCATTAATTAGCTTAGGAAGCTAGACGCAATTTATTTGGTTTTCCCCTCTCCAGTCTATCGCTTGTGGTTTTTGTGGTTGTCCTACTGGGATATCTTGAGAAACCTCTGGGTGTGCTCGTCTGCACCTGCGCCCAACTCTCGCCCTCTCCTGACAAGCGGAGATGAGACAGATGAGACTTTTCATCAGTAAACGAGACTAAAGGTGCATTAGCACCGCGTCCATTCACACTGGATACATTTTGGAATGTCAGCGCAGCGAAGCGCACCCACGATCAGCTGAACACACATCACGGGGGAACTACAAGATCATGCGGGAATAAAGAGAAAAATGTGCAGACAGCATCTCTCTGTCTTTCTGAGAATGATTTGTTGTTCGTTTGGTGCCTGTTTTAATATCACGTTGACAAAGTGATGGATAATACAATCGCAGGGCCATACATTGTTTTATTTTAGAATAGACCAGATGGTCTGTGTGTTTCCATGTCTGACTTCTCGTCCGAGTTTTTATATTCTGTCTAGCTTGAGGCGTCTCTGTGGCGTATTTTAAACGGACCAGAGCGACGTGGCGTTGGTGGCACGCTCTGGAGACGGACCTCAGTGCCAGCTGTGGGAACATGAGTTGCGGCTAGCTCCAGCGTACTACGCTGCGCTGACGGACCGCGGCGCGCACGGAGCATGTGTGAATGCGCCGTTCCACATGTTCAGGATTAAGATCAGCAATGAGAGGAGATGTACCATGTTCGATGGAAACTGAAACCGAAACAAAAGAAAATAATATCATATATATTCATGTAAATTAATACTGTTATTTCTATGCCAAGTGATAAAACAGCTTATTACTGCTATCTGCTGTTGTAGAGGATCACTTAGCTTCACAAAATGTATTCAGTAATGTCAAGTTCTCACTGATTCGCACTCTACAAAGGAATCCAAAGACAGGACTCAAAATATGGAGGTCAAACTCAACGCTGACCTCCTCAATTATACATGATCTTTTCTCCTCAGTACTGTGGAGCTGCTACTTCTGGCTGCCTCTCACTGAACAGAGAGAACATGTAGGAGTACTGTGAAGTATAATGGAAGCACACAAGTACACTGCAGTTTGACACATGGGTTTGTGAATGCCCTGAAGGGAATGTAACAACTTCCTGTATATCTGATACTCATGAATAATGTAGTAACCATTTCAGTATTGCATGATAACCGCTGATTACTTGCACAATAGTGATATAACGCTGTTAGCATAAAAAATAAAAATAAAAACACTGTTTTTCTGGTTATCTATCTGCAGGGTGATAACCTGTTCTCATTCAAGATTTCTGAGGCCAAAGAGCCTTTTGTGCGCCATTAATTTAGTTTACATTTCTACCCTGTGAAGTTAGAAAAAAAACTAAATGCTGGGGGGCGTAGTAGACCAGTTTTTAGGGTAAATGTGTTGGGAACGCTGGTTCAAGTCCTGGTGCAGACCAAAGTATGGAAGTTGGTCTGGTTACTGGAGAGGTGCTTGGTCACTTCTCGAGCACTACCAAGGTGCCCTTGAGCAAGGAAATCCCAACCTGACTGAATCTACATGAATGCATATCCATGGGTTGTGTTTGTCCATCCATCCATTTTCTGCCGCTTATCCGGGGCCGGTCGCGGGGGCAGCAGTATAAGCAGATACACCCAGACTTCCCTCACCCCAGACACCTCCTCCAGCTCTTCCGGTGGGACCCCGAGGCGTTCCCAAGCCAGCCGAGAGACATAGTCTCTCCAGCGTGTCTTGGGTCTACCCCGAGGCCTCCTCCTCCTCCTCCTGTGTTTGTGCATGTGGTTATTCTGGGTCTGTGTGTGTGAGAAGCATGTCTTTCATTGTCTGAGTGTAAACCAGAAATTCTCCTTGTGAATCATATTAATAAAATATGAATAATTTGAACACATCTAATTACTTCCTTCTATTACATAATCATTGATGTGGTTATACTAAAACTAAAAAATGCTTGTTATTCAGCCCAAGACATTCCATGAGATTGCTAGCGTTGTACAGGAGTTAGTTATACATTATATTAGCTGCATCATGCTTTATGTTGCCTCAGATAAAACAGCCTGGGCTCCTGGTATTAGTGCAGTTACAGTTGTTTCGGACTGAGACAAGTTCCCAGTGTGCCAATAAAAGGAAGTTGTTTATTTAGACACAGATGATAGCAAGCACTCGGGAGAAAGGTCATAGCTTTTACTATTATGGCAAAACATTCTTCCAAAGAGATACAGAGGGAGAAAAAAAACAAACCCGGCCCTGGCTGAGATGATACATCTCTGATAAACAAGAGGAGCATTCTGTTAAATTGGCTTATTGATTTTCCAAAGGTAAATTGTGTATGTCAGAAATGTTTTACAAGCAATTTTTTTTTCCTCTCCTCCAACCCTGCATGTAATATCTAACAATACCTCCACAGGGTCTTACAGGGTGACAGGGTGTTACAGCGTATTACACTGGTTAGCAAAAGTGACAGTCGCACAGTGTGTGGAGAATAACAGTAAAGGACTGTGCACAAGTTGGGGCTGCTGTGGCTCAGTTGGTACACTTGGTCATCTCTAAGCTGGAAGGTCAGGAGTCCATGTGTCCGTTATGTAATTGTGCATACACACTTAAAGTAACCCCAAGTTTCTTCTGCTGCTTCATCAGCGGTGTATGAATGGGATTAGTTACTGCTGATGGTCACCTCTGCCATCAGAGTGTGAATGTGTAGGTGTGACCTGTGGTGCTGAAAAGATTTGAGTCGGCAGAAGACTAGAAAAACATCATGCAAGCTAAAGTTCATTACTTTCACTCTGCCAAAAGAGTTACTAAGTCTGTATCAATAACCTGCTTTTATTATTATTTTAAATTTTTTTTTAATTTTAACAGCGATCCATCATTTTTCATTCATTTTTGTGTAGTTGTGGTCAAAGGACTCCAAAAGTAAGAATGAATGAATGTAACACAAAATCACATTTAAAATAAGCCGAACACTGTCCTCCCTCAAAACAACCCCTGTCAAAATGCTCTTGATCAGTGAGTTGACTCCTGACTGCACAGCGCAGTCTGAGTGCGTCTAAACATGCCAAAATTTAAAATATTCTCAGCTTAAAAAAAAAGGTAAAAACACACTGTCTCATTTTTTGCTTATTTTTCAATTTAGCTCAAACACTATACTTGAACTCATCCTTGCTGATAGCCATCAGTGGTGATTCTAGAGCCTGTTGGGGCCCTTGGCAAAAATTCACTGGGCCCCTCTAACCAGTGCAGTCTTTCCTATTGTCATTGCAAAATTCACACATTTTGAACCACTGCAAGGGCCCCCAACATGGCCTGGGGCCCAAAGCAACCTGTTGACAAGCAGAGCTTAGTCATTGGAAGATTAGCTGACAGGTAACAAAGAGTACAGTCTTAACCGACTCCTTTTGGGACAATGTCCTCAGGTTACTCTTGTTATTTGTTTTACATAAATATTGATTGATTGATTGATTGAAGACCAGATTCAGCCAATAATAGATCCATTGGTTAGCCTGTGCTTGTTCTTTGTTTTTAAAAAGAACTGTCCTCCGTCTTTCCACAAGTGAAAGTGTAGATAGCATATGCTGAGTATTAATTTATCTTTATTGTATTGTTCTTGCATTATTTAATTAATGTGACTGTTTGTTTTTGAAATGTTTTTGAAATGCAATTTTTGCTGATTATACTTTTGTTTTTTTTAGCTGTTGTAACAACAGATTTTCCCCTAACAGGGGATCAATAAAGTTTATCTTCTTTATCTTCTTCTTGGTCATATACATAGATACAAGAGGTGGCACTAGAAAACATTTTTACAGACGTGCATTTCACAGTAAACTTTTAAAGTTCTTTTTTCCTGATACGTTTGATCACCAAACAAAAACTCAGAATGATGCAAATGAAACATGGAGTAGAGCCTGATTCACTTAGAATATTTTGTGTTTCATAATTGCACAAATTCAGAACATGAACGTGACTCCAAAATGTGATTAACAGAGGAGAAGGGGGGGATCAATGTGAAGCAAATCAATTCATTACAGCCAGTGGTTTCAGCCACTTATTTGTCTAATGTGGTATGACATTCCTCCCAGATGACTCCTCGTCAGTTTTATCCATATTAATGAGCACCATCAGCTGGCAGACGGAGACAAATTCTCTCCTACCCTCCTCACCCTCACATGGTGGCGAAGTCGGGTTTGGATGAATAAATCAAGGTCACTTATTGACGCCTAAAGCAACCAACAACAAAACTGTGCATTAAAATGTGACATAGATCAGAAAAGCATGGAGTGTGGCTCAGCGTTTTCCCGAGGATGATGCATTTCCCCAGTGGAGGCCTCTGAGTGGAAAATGGCATGTATTAATTTGGAATGAGTATTTCTTTGCTTAACATATTAAAATACATTAGACTGACAGACTCAGTATCTAATCCTCTAGACTCCATAAAGCCCATACCGTCTTCCATGTTGGCGACTATAGGCACGACCATTGTTTTGAATCCTCAAAATATAAAATTGAGTCCTAGTTTTGTGTTGCAAACACTCCAAGCTAATGTCCATAACAGACAATGTGTGTCTGCATCATCACCATCAGCTTTGAAGATTTAATGTTGTTTCCTTTCACCTTGATTGCATTCGAAAATGAAATGTATCCACTGGTTGTGGTGAAGGTTAGTTCAATGCTCCCTTCACATTCAGAAGGGTTCTGTTGATGGGCTTGGCACTAGCAAAACCAAAAAAATCAACATGACTGAAAAAAAACTGTGAGGTCCTTTTTGTTGTGTTGATTCATCTTGTCAACATTTTAGTTTTGTTTTCTATCCTTTTTTTCTGTTTTGTTCATGCTTTCACCCATTAGAAAATATAACGACAGAGAAAATGCCTCACATGCAATATTTTTTAATTAAGTAGAAGGAAATTCTTGCACTTCAGCCACTCCACAAATGGAGGTCAGTGCTCTAATAGAAGGACTTGTGAATAGAAGGAATGTACACAAAAAATATAATTCAGTGGGTACTTTCCTCAAGACAAGATGCAAAGAAAATACTTAAAGCACATAAATTACTTAAGGCAAATTTAAAGAGTTCCAAAGGACTTCTGTTTCAATGCACTGCGTCTTCCTCAAAAGTTAAAACCTTGAAGTTGTATTTTTAGAAAGGAATCCAACTTAGTGATCATTTCTCTTTGTAATGCTTTTTTTTTTTTCTCTATTGAGAAGGACTACGCTTATTTAAGTGCTAATTATAATGCAACCATAGAAATCCTCTGTAAATCTTCTGAGGTCTATAGGGTTGATATACTGTATTACCATCTGATTGACAGTCTCCAGTCTGTACTTGAATGCTAATCAAAATGTCTTTTACTTGGAGAATGCCAATTAAGTTGACTTAGCCTGTCTAGTTTCCAGTATGCACGTCAATTTGTCCTCAGGAGAAAAAGTCAGTTCTATGAAATATCTCTATTTGGCCCGTGAGGCGAAAAGGAAAAAACTCAAATTGTTTTATTCGATCCATAAACAAGTTGCTAATCTTGATATAATGACTGTAATGCACATCATGTTTGCTGCATGATAGACATGTTCGGAGGAGGGCTTTCACATTGTGATCAGCACATGAGCTTAGGCTTGCAGCCAAGTCCCATTTAAGAGCCATATTTACTGCATTCTGCTACCCATTGACTATACTGTAGCTCCATGCTTTATGTTTAAATTGCTCCATAAGGATTAGTTAATCACCGTGCTGCCCATACAGAGCATTTTGCACACAATAAAAGAGCAGAAATATCATGACAACCCCACTCTTTAATTCCAAGTATGGCTCAGCTGTGCTATCCTTGAGGCAGCATTAGCCAGGGAACGGAATCAATGAGAAGCACTTTTCTCTGCCATATTCCTTCATTAGGAGGATCTGTTGCGTTAAAGGACTGACTGCTGGGATCCAGGACCCAAAGGAGAGGCGGGGGAATTAGGAATGATTTGTCTGGTCATGGGAGGCCGGTACTATGTGCTGACAGATGGTCGGAGACATCTCATTTCTGAAACGAGGCAGATCTCGAGTGCCACGGACAAAGAGGGACGCACACAAGCTACTTAAATGCTCACTAACAGCTCATGTGGAGGTACCTAAACGTGAAAGCTTTGGCAGTGGTGGAAGTGTTATCTGCCTCATTGCCAACGCACTGCAACAAGTAGTAACATGAAGAAGAAAAAAAACTGCAACACTCTCCGGTGAACTGTTTTCTTCTTTTGTGTTTGAGTTTCCAATCTGATGAGCCGATGATTTCAAGTTACTGGCTGAGTCTCAGACGGACTCTTTAAACGTAAGTATCATGGCCCCTCATGGCATCAAGCAAAGAGAGTGAACAACCTTTGCAGGAGAACGCCCAATCACCTGTCGAGGGCATGGCCTACTTTTTCAGCATCTGATTCTAGAAACAGAAACAATCGTGGTGGTCAGTGTGAAAATAACAGCCATTACTAAACCAAACAAGCACACAGGAGTTTCTTGACAGCCCACATAATCACCATGATGTATTAACTGAAACCATGTATGCACGGGAGGTCAGAGATGAATCTCAGTTAATCATTAATCAACAGAAATAAACACATTTATCTTCAAAGAGGACATTGTAAATATTACAATGGAAGGGAGTAAAAATGAAAGAAACTAAGTTAAAATGTTTGACTGGACACAAATATTCAACGCTCTCACACCAGATCTTCATTTGAGGCTGGACCTGTTACGATCCTACTTACATTAAAAATAAATAAATGCAACATTACCCCTTTTCTATTTAAATAACAGGCTACTTAAACATGAAAGAAGATGAAACTGACGCCTCTTTAAAACCTACAAAAGCCAATAAAGCCATCAAAGAGACAGCTGATAATTTCTATGACTTTGTCTGTTACCTCTGATAGGTGTCAGAAAGGGGGATTTACAGCATGCTGGAAAAAAAACCTTTTTTTCAAATCTCTCTATGCCAAACATTGATCGCCACTTCAAACACAAGCCATTCAAAAATAAAGAATGACATTTATTTGTAAGACAACACCACTTACACATGTGCAGGGAAAGATGTGTGTCATGTGTCCCAGTTTGTCCACATGGGTCGCCCTCACATTAGGCTGATTTTAGGAAGACTTCAGCCCCCCTAAAATAGGCCAAATGAGGTCACTGCATGTCTCTCCTAATTGAACTGAATTTATGGGGCCTAACATTTATTTTAAACGTTTTTTTTTGTTTGTTTTGTTCTTAATTTTTTAGGGTATTTTTTAGGATCCCTAAAACGTGCATTGAAACACTTTAAAAACCAACAAACAATACTGTTTGGTGTTTCTAAGTGGTGATCTATCGGTTTAAGTGTAGGCTACAGAAACACTTAACTGCGGATCCCCATGGTTCTGTGTCTCTGTGTTTGTTTGGCTTTCTGACCCTCCAGCTGGTTCCAACCTGTCTTTCGCCTTTTCCCCTTTGGACACTTTGCTTTTCTGACTTATCCCTGCTCACAGACCACATCTCCTGTCAGCTGCTGCATGGTACAGTTTCCCCGAATAAGGCACATGTTGCTTTAATCTGTGATTTCAAATAGATTTTCTCTCCAGCTCTCCACAAAACTTACAATTCATATTTAAGTTTGAAAATAAAAAATACTTGTATCAGCCATGTGATCAGAAGAAAAAACAATTATCCCCTGACTTTTAAACTCACTTTGAGCAGGCTAAACAGACTGTATGGTCAGATAATTCATGAAGCCCAAATCAAAACTCTCATCTACATGTGTGATTGAAACTTTAGAAAGCCCTTTGGAGCTCTCTAAAGTCCATTAGAGGGTTCTAAGTGCAGATGTATAAATAAGGATAATAAAATGGGCCAAAAGGAGGCAGGAGAAAAGTGGACGTATCAGAGCGTAAATTGCCCGGCAGAATGTGGTTTGAATTCGGAGAGTTGCTGATGAGTATTAATGATATCAGAAAAGTGCAACTAAACATTCACAGAGAGCGGACAGCACAGACGGCTGTAATGGATGTGGCTGGCTCTCAGGGATGGAGGATCTGGTTGGACTGCAGCACAGCACATAGGTTCCTGGATATTAAAAATTAATGACTATCTTAGTGATTTACGACAACACAAAGATGCTGAAACCGAACCGGTGAAAGATGGATGTCTAAGGAATGCTTAAAAAAAAGACTGATGCAGCCCTGGTGGACTAGAGAACAGACAAGACACCCAATCCCCATTCTCAGGTAAACCCAGCTGATATACATCTTTTTAGAGAGATACATGACTGCTGCAGTGATATGGAGATTCACAGGTTATGTAAATACATGTTTTATTGTTACACTGGATGTAACTGAAGGACTCTTCAAAAACATTACAACCCTCTCCAGTCAGTCTTATTTCAAACTGAAGCACTGCACTACGCCACAATGGTAAAAAAGGTTATAGAAAAGGTCCTTCACTTTCACTCCACCTTGTTAAACACACTTTTGGGTGGTTATTAGGAGGTCTCTTTTTTTCAACCCACATGAATTTGACATTTTCCTGTAGTGAGTGCACTGAGAGAAAAAAAAAAATGTGCAAAAAAATAAAAGATTGTTTTTTGGTCCTGAAAAAGGGATTATACAAATGTTTTTTTTTGTTGTTTTTTTTTAACTATTAGCAGTTGTCAAAAGAAAAAAAAAACTGGTCAAACCAACTCAAATAGTTTCAGCACTACAAGAAACAAACCCTGATTGTGGCTACTGAAACATTTGGGTTTTTATGTTGTCTATTTGCTTGGAAGCCAAGGACTCCCCCTGCTGGCTGACAGAAGTATAGGTCATCATCCCCCCCCCCCCCCATGTTCACGGAGGGAGGTCAAGTTAAAATATGTTTTGTTTTGAAACATGATTTCTGTCATCATAGTAAGTTCTTATCACTTCCCATGCTGGTTACTTTTCAAATGTATATTATTCAAAGTAGTTACGTTTTAAAAATGGAAATTTGACAAACAAAAAAATACGATCGAAAACTCTGTTGACAAATGGGACTCTTTGAAGCAATCCACAGAGGTCCAGTGGAGGAAAGCTTAGAGACGCTAAAAATACATTTAATGTGGTGGGGACTTCAGTCAGGGGCTGTTACCCGCTCGACACTATCTAAATGTTTTAAGAGGTCTGGAGCGCACAAAGACAATGCAGGTGTGTTTCTTTTTCTTGGAGTTGTCCTGCTCTCTCCAGGCAGGAAGCACAACTTTAAATTGTAAAACTCATTTATATTTTATCAAGGCTAACTTCATCAAAATAAACTTGAAAAAGTGCTCCCTCTCCTGATGGCTCATTACCTCTTAGTTGAAAACGTTTAATGCCGTCGATAAGAATGGGCAGCTCCGCAAATATCTTCTCTCAACATTTGGACACAAAATAAAAGTAGAGCCACTCGTTGAGCATATTTACGCCTGATAACCATTTCATCTGCTTCGTGATCTTTTTTTATTTCATTTACTTTATTAACCTGATCTGTGAATTTCATCAACATGCTTCTCACATACATGTGCATGAATCTGTGTATTGGTGAGAGATGTCAGAGTGGGGCTGCGACACACTGATACACAGGGAGTGTACCAGAGCTTATTTAGGCGTTGTGCCTTGCTCAAGGGCACCTCGGCAGTGCACCCGGCACCTCTCAAGCTCCCAGATCAACTTCCATATTATGGTCGGCATCAGGACTTGACCTGACCCAAATCCTTAAGGACTGATCTACTGCCCCCCAAAGACCCTTAGCACTCGACAAAGCAGAGAGTAGGAGCAAATGATTCATCTATTAGCTGCTGCAATCCAATCTTAGTGAATCAGGTCCTCAGTGGCTATCCACTTGTTGTACACAGTCTCAGGGTTTCAAGCTCTCTGAGGATTTAAATAGGAGTAGAATAAGCTGCATGATGAATATACTTTGACTTCATACAGGGCATTCAATCTGCACATCCTGGATATATTTCAACGTTCAACTGAGTCTGACAAGGACTGAATGGATATAATACCCACAGGCTCACCGTGTCGTTGCCTATACCATTACCTATACGTGTTTCTTCCCTGCACAGCTGCAGCATTTAGAATAGTGTGCTGTCCAAAATAAAAATGTGTTGATAGATATTTGACACGGTCAGAGGAAGTGTTGAATTAAAATGTTTAGATTTCTTGTGCATGTCACAATGACAACATTTTTTTCTGAAATCATTGCTTGTAAGATGTTATAGATCATGCTCACAATTATTTTTTTCATAACTACAAGTGTGGGTTGGAAATAAATATATTCTATATTTTTCCTCCGACAAAGCTTTTCCCAAACTCTTTTTCCAAAACTGCCTTTTTCTTTTTGGCAGATTGTTTTCCTGAAGCTGCTGAAGGAGGGCAAAGTATATGCTAAGGGGACTTGCAGGGGCCATGTGCAATGTTCACTGCTTGGCCAGTAGTAGCAACACTAAGCACAGACTGTGATGTCCTGATGTCAAGGAAGAGGATGAGCCGAAATATCTACATAATGTGCAGCTGGGCAGTGCTGCTCACTCAGGCTGTCTGGCTGCTCTGACCTGTTTAAATGGTCAGGCAAGTGTTGCATGTGACCCAGGTCGAAGAAGAAAGTTCCTCCAATTATTCTGAGTAAGATGTGAAAAAATCACTGGAGTTAGAATTGCAAAAACTTATATCAAAATGATGTAGCCTTTTAGGTTTGAGTAAGACTCTGACTGATATGGGATATTTGGAACCGATACCGAAATTATTTCTCTATTTAATTTATTGAGATAAGTACACTTGAAGAAATGCTAATCAAGCACCCAACAGTGTTCAAGTCAAATTAACGAAACTGAATCAGTAAATAGACAATTCCTCATGGACGTGTTTTAACCTGTTTGTCACTATGTTTCAATGTGTTGAAGAACATCTTGTTTGGATGGCTACATGTATATTACATCTGAAATTAGTTAAAAATTATGCTTCTTTATGAGCAATTACATTTGCAGGGGGTTCAGCAAAAAAAGACATAAAAGACTGGTCGTTCTTTTCCAAACAACAATAAAAAAACAAAAAAGCAAACCCTTATATTGGAGAAGCTTCAAACAAAAAGGGAAACAGATCCTCACAAACTGTTCTGCTGTTGAAGCATCAAATGTGTTCTTTCAAACTGATCAAACCTATTCTTCAATCCCATTTGCAAGGTATTGAATTGCTGCCATAAAATACATGCTGAATGTCGCTGACCCTCAGGACACTGTGGGGAGGGAGCACATCCCTGACCATGTTCAATCTCCACAAAATGTGAAGCTGACAAAAATAAAGAGGTGCTGACCCTGAATTTGCTGTATCAGCTTGTCCTCCAACATGCTCGTTCACTCAACTCAGAGCAGGAAAAACACATATCGAGAGTATTAATGTTTCGGCTGCAACCCGCATGCACCTTTACTTATCCAACTGCAAGAAAAATGGCTACAGGATAAACCTAAAATTAAAAAAAAAAAAAAGAATAGAGCTTCATTTCTGAAGAAACCGTTTCCCTCTTCCAAACAGCTATGAGATCAGCTTGTTCTCAGCTCTCCACATTCTGGCTTACAAGGCTAACACTGGACCAAGGGTCAGCTGCACATCACCTCAGTCGGCTCAGGTGCTAAATTGTCCACCTGGGAGCCAAATCACACACGGCCTGTTAGTGATTTGGCAGGGGAACCAGTCACATTGAGGGAAAACCTCAGATGACATTTCAAAGCTGTCCTTAAAGGCATTAGCAGCAGAACAGAAGTGACACATGCAGCCTTGTTGTGTTACAGCCCAGCTGTCATTGGGACTACATTGACACTAAGTCCATGTCACACATTTTCATTTTTGAAGGATGTCCTTACAGTACCTGTGAAGCGTTTATAGCTGGTTATAAACCAGACTGAAATCAATATCTATGCATTAATGTTATCTAGACAAGCAAACAAGACCATCAGCCACAATATTAACCCATCGACGCCTGTTGTCGCAAATTTGCATCAAACCGCTTCTGCTCCAAATGCAGCCAATATAGCATCCGTATTCCTCCACTGCCGGTTGATGTTCATGTTTCAATACATACCTAGGAACCTTTTGCAAGCATTAGTTTGTCATAGCACCAGTAGGAGACAGAATAACATCCATTTGATGTGCTATTTATGTGCTATTTTTTATGTAATATCTATTTATGTGCTATTTTTTATGTAATATCTATTTATGTGCTATTTTCATATAAACGTTCTCAACTTAATCTAGCATCTACTTGAAAGCAGAAACAACTTTAAACATTTTTTTTTAATACTTGGAAACAAATTCAGGCGTCAAGGGGTTAAGTATTTCTACATTTTCTATTTAGTGCTTGGAAACACAGCTAGAATGTAGGTGTTGGATGATGCAATAAAAGACATGCTGTCAGAAGACCTTTGGTCTTACATTTACCAATAAAGATTCACAGTGAGTGATTTGACTATGCCTGTTAAAATAGAACAGGACGAGCAAGCAATGGCTTGCTTTTCAAAGTAACGGTTTGCTCTTTGATGGATAGCAGGACGTTGCTCTGTGTAATTGGCCAAACAGAATCAGGTAGACTATTTAACGCAGCAATGTAGTGTATGTCCAATGCAGGTTTGAATGGCTTTCAAATGGCAGTAAATTAGGGTTAAACAGTGTGTTTTAAAAGAAAAACGTAGTACTAATGTGGTCAGGGTCAGTGGTAGATGAGCGAAGCTAAACAAAAGGGGAACACAAATTCATCCAGTTTCCATATTAGACCTCTGCCTGTTTGTGGTCAGAGCCACACAGACAGTGAACTGGATTTCTGTCACCCAAAGCTGAATAAGAAGATTTCAGTTGCGGTTCTTTCGGCTTTTTGTCCTCTAAGCTAGCAAAGAAGTAATGCAATCCCATTCTCCATTCACTGACAATTCATGTCATACTCTATTACTGCAGACAGGGTGTTTTTTTGTTGTTGTTGTTTCTGGCAAGACTGTATCCGCTCCCTGGTTACAGTCACAGGTCAAACCTAAATGACATTGTCAAATGGCCCCAGAGACTCTTCACACCTCCACAGCTCCAAAAAAACTAACCAACAGTGATCACAGGAATGAAACCAGCAAGGGCTGTTGTCCTTGTTTTTGCACGTGTTACTCATGAAGCTGCATGCTGAGGGGAAACTGGAGGGCAGATAAGCTGAAACACTCCTGTGTTTTTCCCTTACAGTGAAACTCATCACTTCAGGTGTCACAGAGGTGTTTGTCTGCGGTCCTTCACAGGTCAGCCAGAGAGTTAGCTGTGACAAGGCCTGCAGTGTGAAAAGTCGGACACTCTTCGCGGGTAGAAAAGGGTTCAGAAACCTATACAAATGAAAGAAAATGCGTCTCTAAAGGAATCAAATCACTGACTTGAAAGTCATATCTGAATATGTTTCACATTTGATAGTTAGGCTTGCTTTTATGCTGATGAGAACAACTTTTAAAAATCCTGTGACCGTTATTATAATACATCAGCAACTGTAACTCCTGCCCTTTACCTAACTGACTGACCAATCACATAACCGTAGTGATACAGACTGTAGAGATGCAATAAAAGATAGATCGTCTCAATCCATCACCACTGGTTGTGCATGTCTTAAAAAGAAACAACTTTCTAGCAATTTATATTTTTCTTTGGTTTTGAGTTACGCTGTTTTGACTGAATAGAATAACGCTCACGTAAGTGTGGGGGCTCAGTGACTGCAGAAACATCCATGTTTTCTGCAGGGGTCAACAAGGTTATGTCTTGCCCTCTGCTCCGACCACATAGCCAATAGCAGAAAAAGATTTATATTGATCGACACTTAGAGGCACCACAGTTTAGGATCCACAGCTGCTTTTCACAATAACAGTAGTGCAGGTTTGACACTCTGTCCACCTAACATAACAAAACAAGCACCACTTCATCGCTTAAAAGTCACTGTTTCTTTTTCACTGAATCAATTTGATCCACTATGTCACAAATACTTGTCACCCAATCCACCCGTTGGGAGGTAATTAGTAACTGATATTTATTTACAACTGCCAAATTGACACAGATTCAGGCTTGGTTCCTGCCAATTAAGGTCAATTATTCACAAAGGACAGTGCATGGTCGAGTCCCAGAGCGAACCTGTAAATTCCACTCTAAAAAAAGGCAGACTTCTTGCTTCCCTTGCAATCTACATTTCTAAAATACGAAATGAAATATTACCACTCAGGCAGATGTGTGAGATGGAATAATCACCATTATTTAACACAGCTTAAGTTCCTCTTTCCAGCAGGTTCTTCTGCATGTGAGAATGATGCAGCTTCGGATTGCCCTTGACTGTCTTAATAACACAACCCTGTAGAAATAAACTAACACCCTAGGTATGAAATGTGCCAGCCACAGGAAATCACTCAGACACAGCGATGTTTCATTTAAAAACATATTGCCAGGTCGTGAAAACATTTAACCCTAGAAAAAGCTGTGTAAATTGGCTCACGGGAAAAACATTTGGACTCAAGATCTGAGATTGAAACGCTGACTGTGCCAGGCTGGAATGAAAGCCGTGTATCACTGTTTCAACTTTAAAACGTTAATGCTTTTGGCTTAATGGATTTTATCTTCAGAGTAATACATGGCAATGTAAATGACGGATTCCTTGATAGCATTAAGGACTTTATCAAATAAATCAAAGAAACAGTCTGACTGAATTACATAGTTCCAACTATTAATCAATAAATCAATCAACTTGTCTTGGAAAGTAAAATCCATGCACTCCTGCTTTTTGTCTTTTTCAGCAATGCAGGAGCAACAGCACAATTACTGACGGTGAGATTAGCTGCCTTTTACTCGTACAAAGGTGTGCATCTGTTTTTTAAAGTTAGGATACCTTCTATGTTAATCCTTCAAGGCTTTGACCCAAAGTCAAAGAATCAAAGAAGCCTGCTAAGGCTTTTTATCTGTAAAAAAAAACAACAACAACATATCCAGTGGGTTTAAAGGTCCAATATATAAGGTCTATACTAAATTAAATCATAATATGACCTTAATATTCCATCAGACATTAAGGAAACATGCTCTGTTGAAATACTGGCTTCTCTGACAACAATGCAGCATCCTTTATGTTCTCCTTTGAATGGAATGGTTTTATGTTGTGACCAGAAATGGTCGGCAGTTTTAAATGCACCCCTTCACAGTCATTTTGCCCATTGGTTTGCCTGACAAAGGGCAAACCAACAAGTTCTGTAGTGATGAATGCAGGTAAGTAAGTAAGTCTTTCTTTATATAGCACTTTTAAAACAGTTAGTTACAAGGTGCTTCACAAATGCAAAAAGTAAAACATACACAAAGAAAGAAAAATAAATAGAAACATGCAAGAAGAAAAAAAGTAGGCATAAGAAAGGGTAATTGATTACATGAAGGCATGTCTGTGCAGGTAGATTTTTAGATACTTCCTGAAAATGTCCAGAGATTCAACAGATCTGTGGGTTTGTGGGAGTTGATTCCAGAGAGTGGGGGCTACAGCAGTGAAGGCACGATCACCTTTTGTTTTGAAATTAGAGCGGGGGATGGAATGATGGCCAAGATTAGATGATCTGAGTGGAAGGAGGATGGGATATGGAGTGAGGAAGTCAGAAATGTAGCTGGGGGCGAGGTCGTGCAGTGCTTTGTATGTAAGTAACAGGATTTTGTAATGGATTCTGAATTTGACTGGAAGCCAGTGGAGGGAGGCAAGAACAGGGGAGATGTGAGAACGATAGTTGGTTCGTGCTAATAATCTGGCAGCTGCATTTTGGACTAGTTGTAGGGGGTTTACAGCTGATTGGCTGAGGCATGTGTAGAGGGAGTTACAGTAGTCTAAACGGGACAAAATGAAAGTGTGATTAATATTTCAAGAGCTGACTGGGAGAGCAATGTGAACTGGTTATGAATATAAGTGATTCTACCCGACCTAAAAAAAAGTGTTAACTAGAATAACAGCAAAACGGAGCGAGCGGGTTTCTACAGCATCACAAACCTCCTCTGGTGCTTGATTCACCTTATATTTTTTCCAAAGCACAGCACAGAGGTTTCATTTAGACCACAGGGGACTGTTTGAAAAGGAGAAAAAGGGGGATAATATGTCCTCTTTAAAGTCTGGTGTCGTGATATTGGGATAGTATTGGTATGTGACGTGGCATGTGACGTTGACATTATGTTAAAAGAGCTGATTTATTGTGTCCTCCTCCTCTGTACTTTAAAAATGCATATCTGAAGTCAAATTTCTCGAAGTCAGCTTAACACACCTGATTTTTTTCTGGCTTTATTGAGAGAGGAGAGAGAGTGAACAGAGACAGAGATTGGGAGGGAGAGGGCCTCGGGTCGGAGTCGAGCCCGGGCCGCCTGACTTTAGCCTCCATGCATGGTGACGCGAGCAGTGCCACTGCGCTACAGGCACCCCCCCCTGATTTATTTTTTGTAAACCTCAATTGCAAGTTCATTTGACTGGTTGAAGGTTGAAGATCATGTGTAGTTCATGTGTAGATTGCGTTGAAGAAAACAAGATGAAGGTATCAACATGGAGAGTGCTGCAGCGTTAACCATATGGACAGATGAGGAGACACGGGACGTCTCTCTCACAAATGCAATCTCCTGTGTCTCATCAGGTCTTTCGCCTGAGCTTCTCAAATGCCACTACCTGTACATGCATTGATAAGCCTGCCTCTCCCCTTCTCTCCTCTTACTCTCAATTCTAAAGACCCTTCCCCCAAAAACCCATTTCTCTCTAAATTTCCTCTCAATACAGAAGCTGCAGGGGGTGCACATCGAGACGTGCCCGCACCCTAAGTCTCAACACCCTGGTTCCTGGCAGCTTCAGCTACTTTGTTCCCCGCTCATCCCTTGATCCTGACTCATCCCTTGCAGTCCTGAGGCCATTCATACCTCCCTACCTGGCGATCCTGCTCTCATCCCATTCCGCACTACCTTGACCCTTTAACACATTCCAAATGAACTACTTTTTAATCTGTACTATGGTGTGTTCTTGTTTGTAAACTGCAAGAAAAAAAAGACCGGATAGATATTTTAGACCAAATTAGGATTCCTTTTTTAACGTAATAAAAACAATGTAGTATTCAAAGCTTGTTATTTGTTCAAAAAAATGTGGAATTTGCTGGTAAAAAAAAAATGCTGAAATAAAAACACATCACACACATCAGTTTCAGCCTGTACCATCACCTTCTCTCCTAATGCAGCCCCCCTTTCCCGGACCCTTTGACTGCCTTTTCAATCCTTTGTATTACTGCCTCTTGGTTGCTTAAGAACTCATAGGCTCCTCACCAGAAGAAGGCAGAGTGTCCTCCCAGCCTCAGGGTGCTCCTGTCGTGCACCAGGTATCTATGAAATACACAGACAATGCTATCGTTTGGCAGCTCCACCATCCTTATTCCCACCTGCAGAATCTGGACGAGAATGATGTCCTTTGATTTCTCCCATGCTTTCAAACCTATCCAGTCCCTCCTGTTCTAAGGCGGGGGGGCTGAAAGCGATGCGGGTGGATAGCATGCTGTCCTGGATTACGGACAGACACTCTCTGACAGGCAGAGGCTCCTTTTCCTGCAGGGCAGTATGGATGCAGCCTGGATCAACAAAGGAGCGCCCCAGGTTACTGTATTGTTCACTCTCTACACCTCTGCTTTAAAGATTCCACTCCGGGTCACAGCAGCTCAGTGGATGGCTCATCTATTGTGGGGTGTGGAGGTCAGGGCAAGAATGGAGAAGTCAAGTGTGCCAAAAGAGTGCTGTGTGCCGCTACAGCGGTGAACATTTGCAGATTAGTGTAACCAAGCATTAAGAAGCGGATTTCAGCCTGTCACCAAAGCTGGCAAAAGGACTTGAATTCCCCTGTTACTGAAAGCTCCTGTGAGGAAATTTCTGTTTGTATGGACCTTGGCACTAGTCAGGATTTCTTATCTGTGATTCAAACCTGGACATGCTTAAAGACTTTTTGGATGGTTATGAAATAGACTTGAATTGAAACACGTCTCGAGAGACCTACCAAAGCAAACGAGAATCAGCAAGAAAATTGATTGTCTATGTTGTTATTATTAAAGTCTAAACCCCTGCAGCGGGGGTAGGTGTCACATGAAATCAGCCTTTAATCACATTTTCCATTGAATATTTTTACAAAAAGGAATGCTGACAAGAAAGAAGGATGAGATGTCAGCAGATAAGATGTCCAGCTTTGTCAAGAGACAGCAGTAAAATGAACCAAAACAAAAAATCCTCACAGGAGCTTTAAAGGTCACATATAAAACTACTTTACAACCAGTTTACAAGAGTCTCAGAACTCCCCAAAAACGTGTCTGTTAAGTTTATTTCCATACATCCACTCTGATCCTGTATTTCAGTTTGCCTATAAACCCCTCTACACAGGCTCTTTCTTTGTCAATAGCTTTACATGCAAATGAGCTGTGTTTGACCACGCCCCTCCCTGGAGGGGATGTGGCTTGGACTTTCTTGTACCATTGCCAACTATTTACGGAAAGGAAGAAGACTTCTAATAGCAGAGCAAAACACCTGGCTGTGGGAGTGTCACCTGGAGGATGGGTTACTGCCCTTTGTGATGTCACAAGGAGAAAATCTCCAAACTACACACTATCTGAAAAATGAAGCAGGCAAAAGACAGAGAGCGGATGACCTTTTCTCATCACTGGGGAGATTGTAGACAGAGGAGGGACACATATAGTGTTAAAAAAAACCAGCACATTTTATTTAGCATATATGTGACCTTTAAAACCAAGTTTTTTACACAACATACCTCACCCTGCGCCCCATGAGCTGTCAAACATGTCACTCATTATGAATTCTCTCTTTAAATGGAAAATGTAAATCACCTTGTGTAAAACAGACCTTAAAAATAGGTACATAGAAATAGTCAGTGTTCTTCTTGATGGTCTAGTTTGATTTTTTTAAACATTTAGAAGCATTAGTAATTCATTTACGTCTGTTACATACCCTGTTAAAATCTCCTCCCAGTCGGATTGAGAAGAAATACAGTAAAAAAGAGAGCCGAGTAAAACCAGAAGTACAGATTCATTTCCTTCACTTCAGGTGTAAGTGAAGAAGTGGAGGCTCTGAAATATGCTGTACTCACAGTATAACATTAAAAAGGAATGTTTGGAAGGGTATTTCTACCCGATGTGTGTACAAAGCTTTGAACCACAAATCACATTATAGGACTTATATCATTCTTACATACAGCTGCTGAACATGATTCACATTAATTTGGCTTTGATGTGCAAACCACTTATACTGGTTATGTAAGTCTTCTTCAGTCTTGTTTGGTTCTTTTCATCCTTTTACAACTTCTCTCTGTCAGTCGCACACATCACAACATCTTTTTTTCAAGCATTATCTATTGCACCTTTTGCACACTGCTCCGTTCTGCCTGCAACAGATTAAACATTGATAGCAAACATTTAATAAATTCTAACTCTGACTGGGTTTGTTACTCGATTTTGTTTACTCTGGTTTGTTACTAGATTTACGTGTGTAGGTAGTATTTGCTGATGAAAATCCCCTCCCACTGTCTCTACAACTGTCACTGATTTCACTCACTGTAAATTGTCAATATGAAAAAAGTTTACGCAGCGTGACTCTGGTGTTCTTGTTTGCTTTTGCAGGTCATAAAAGTTTATTTAATAAGCAACAAAAATCTCCTCACAGGAGCTTGAAAGTGGAAAGTACAAAATTTAATGTGACGCATGTAGCGAGCCGCCGCTGCTTTCTCTCTTCATCTTTGCAAGTTGAGGAGGGTGAAATGTATTCTTTCAGGGGATTCAGCAGACTTCTTAAAAAGTTCTGGTAATCAGCAGAGGCCAGCGCACATTTGTAATGGCGGAGAATGAAGGCAGGATTAACGCACAGAGAAAGACTCTCTGTTCTCTGAGGCTGCACAGAGCCGAGCGGCGAGGACGAGGACTGAACTGAACTCTGTCTTAGACAACACCCCCTCCGTGCCGAGCTGCTGCAGCTACAAGCACGTTCACCTTCCACCTCGTCTTCCCAGAGTGCATCAGCAGGCTGTTTAAACAGCGATCTGTACAGTAATTCTTATCCAAATACTCCATATCTCCGGCAGCGAGGAGCTGAACTGTACTGCCCTGCACTGACAGCGAGAGGTACTGAACGCACACGCTGTTATATGCACGCCAATGTGAATACATTACCAAGCAGTTTGCTTTGAGAGCACCCAGTGCCTCAGATTGTAATTGCAAAATGAGGAACGCAATCAGAACTGTTGTTAAGATCTTTAGCACCTCAAGGATGTGTGTAACTGATGAGCATATGTTGAAAGTCACACTTTCACGTGATTATTGCATCTTACACTCGTTCTTTCTTGCATCGTTTCGACTCCCTTTTTTCTACCTGTCTTTAATGCTTGTTTTGTATATGTCCATACTGATTTATTTGCTCATTTAAAAGAATGCTTTTATTATTCTTATTACCTTAACTGCTTTACACTGTAGTGCATAATGTGTTCACTGTTTCAGCCTCATTTCACCACCAATTACTTTAACACACAGAGGGCACTTTCAAAGCTTGATCCATAGGCAAATGGACTTGGTTAAAGATCTTGAAGACTTTTTTTTTTTTTTTTACCTCTCCTCCAAAATGTGGAGGTAAGACATCTTCAAAATCTTCTATCAAGTCCAGTTGCCTTCAGATCAAGCTTTAAATTAGCAATGACCTGGATGAGCGAGAACCCACACAGACTTAAAGACAGGACCAACCAGGGAGGGAACTATTGCCATTCCAATATGCATACTGTGTCCTTCAAAATAGCAGGCCAAGTTGTTCTTACCAGCTGATAGTTAGGGATATTCCTGTCGAGCCATGGCTGATGTGATTTAAAAAAAATAATAATAATCAATCTATAAAAGCAATGCATTCAAGCAGCATTGGGTGATTTGACACCCAATTTTTGTCCCCATCTTGTCAGATGACAAGGATCAATTGTGTTTCTTTCCTCTCACCCACTGCCAGGTGGGAAGGGCTTTAGCACCTCCTCACCCTGAGTGACATGTCAAAGGTATCTAAATGTATATTAAAGTAAGGATGCTTTATCATGTTGACAGCTTCTATTAGTGTGCAGTAAATTAAAACACTACTTTGTGTCTGTATGTGATGAGTACACACTTTTTGTCTGTGGTTGTAAATAGAGGGGAGATGAACATACAGATAACAGGCACACTTAAAAAGGACAGCAAGGAGGGAGAAGATAAGAAAACACTGGGACATGTGATAAATGCACTGAGTTAAAGCTGCTGATTAGAACACATTTGAGACGAAGTGTGTAAAACATGACATGCACATAGGAGATTCATCCAAACATAAGTGAATTCACACAAAGGGTTAACTGATCCGAAATGACACACTCTCTCCCGTCTTCCAAAACATTTCACCAAGTGTAACGAAAACAACACGGCCTCGAAAATGAAAGTCATAATTGCATTTGTAGCACACGCTCCGATCAATACGTACACAGCAACCCCTCCCGAAGCTGAATGTGAGTATCTTAGCTCTGTGCATCCTCAACAAGACATTAACCAAGCGAATCAATAACATTCAAGGGCAATGAGCACGAGAGGCTGCACACCGGCTTTACACCAGCACAACTTGCAGAAGGCATGCACGCAGGAAACTATCAGCACTCGTGAATTCATGTGATTTAAAAAAACAAAAAACAAAACACACGTCTGCCTTCTCTTCACATTATGATGACCTTTAGTAACTCCTGGACCGCTGCACTTGATTAGCTGCATCGTGTTAGGCAGGAGTCAATCCCCATGGCGCACAGAGGCAGATGAAAGCTTTAATTATTAGAAATAATAATAATAATAAAAAAACAGTTGGAGACTTACTTCAACACGGCGCTGTCCCCCTGTCTCACGGTGATGTTGTCCTTTAATACAGAATCCCCGCTCCTGGCTGGAACTCCTGCAGGTACAAGGAATAACAATTTAAGTCCGAGGACGACAAGGCATTTCCCAGGCACCGCTAGATAACCACTAAATCCCATGTTTCTTCTTTTTCCTCTGTCGCTGCGCAACTTCCAGGAAAACTTGATATTCCTTTCTGCGTCTTAAGCTGCGGAACGCAAATTCCAGCCCAGAAATAAGATGCAGAATGTCGTACTAGATGTGCGGACGACCTGGTTTAAGTCCAAGTAAACAGGATTGTTATGAAATACTGTCCGTGTCGACAGATGAAAAGTGTCTTTGCGCACAAGCAGCCGCTCTAGGAAACTGACTCAGGAGGAGAGAAAAGCGCAGCGTTTCACGTTGAAATGTGCTCCGTCTCCTCCGCTTCAAACTGTTATATCGCCGTGAAATGGATGCGCTCACAGAGATGCATCAGCAAAGACTCCTTGGGTTTGTTTGTTTGTTTGTTTTTTTCTCTCCCTCCGTGTTCTCCTTTCTCTCCGTCGTCTGGTTGAGACTCTGTAAAGCTGCGTACTCAGAGCGAAAGCCTGAATTCGCTTCAGTATCTTTTTCTGCCTAAGTAGGCTACAGCTCCTCAAGTACTCTCTCTCTCTCTCTCTCTCTCTGTCTCTCTGTGTCTCTCTCTCTCTCTCTCTCTCTCTCTCTCTGTGTCTCTCTCTCTCTCTCTGTGTCTCTCTCTCTCTCTCTCTCTCTCTCTCTCTGTCTCTATCTCTCCCCTCTCTCTTTTAATCGCCAGGTAGCATCTCTTGCCTGTACCATCAGGACCATATGGTGCGCAGCCTGCAGTGTGGCTCCCAAACTGGGGTCCAGGGACCTCCATTGTGTCCTTAATCCTCTTCCTACAAACATATTTACAGGGACCAGCGGCTGGTTTATTTAAACGTATATAGCCTAATGTGAGAAACAAGCCTCATGCTTACATATATTGAAAACAAAACCTTAATAAACTGTTAAATCTTTTAATTTTAAGTGCATGTATGTTTTAATACATGTCCTAAAATATATGGATCTGCTGCATTGCTTCCTGCGTCTTAACACATAGCCTCATAAAATAGACAGGGAGAGCAAGCCCGTCTACCTTTTTTTTAGCCTGCAATAAAAATAAGAAAATGCCACTTGAAATAACTAAAACAGATTGTTTTTAGATTTCCGTGGAACTTAAAGCAGCAAACAAACCTATAACAGTTATAAAACACACTATATCTCCAAATTGCAGCGTAGCATCTTCTTCTACTGCTCTATAAATGAGTGACAGGTGTCAAGACACGCCCCCTTCATTTGCTGATCATTTGGGGCAAAATGCATTCATCCCACAGTGCACACCGACTTGTAAGCAATGACACGACTGAGTCTAAAAAACTAACTCAGCATTTCTTAACTTAAGAAACAATCCATTTACTATCAAACTAAGAAAACATCCTGGTCAATATTTGAGAAATTCTGCCCCGCCCCCAGATGTTGGGAGGGTAGAGGGCAGCAAAGGTCAGAAGTCAGATGCAAACCCACGACAGATAAGATGGATAAGAACCATAGCCTCTGTACATGGGCCGCATAAAATCACTGCTTGGCTTTAAGTGCCTCCCATATTCACACACTCTTGAAACAATTTCAATATTACCTTTACACAAACACGTCAGTTTGTCTGCACTGTAAACATTGAGATGGTTATCATAAAATAAACAGGGAGAATAGCACCCAGGGGTCCGGAGGTTAGAAAATAAAACAAAGAATTAAATGTCACAGGAATCTGTTTGAATACATCAACTTTAACAGCAGGGTTGTATCTCAGTAAGTGCTGCAGCTCTTTGTTGATATGCTGTGGACCATTGATGGGAGAGATCCTGGTGACAAATTCTCCTTGAACATGATTTTAGAGAGCGTATCAAATATTTATGATCCTTCATTAGGAATCTGAACCTCTGCATGACACAGACACATGGAGAAACAAAAAAAAAAGATTTTGTGGGATTTATTTAAGAAAAAAAAAAAAAGAGTTTCAATGAAGGTCTCCGGACTTGAGAATCTATTCAGGTGAGCTGCAGCATAAGTGAAGATTCATCACTCTTATTACCTGGAACACTTTAATCATTTTAGACTTGCGCTGAAATGTTAAATATGCCGAAGTAAATGTGTTTGATGAATACAGCAAAGCTCTTTGTATTTCAGTTTCAAAGACGTGTATACACATTGAACATTCAGTGTGATGGCGAGCGAGAGCGGTCATTATTGCCTCAGCAGCCACAGCATTGAGTTAGGACTTCGGTCTGCATTGTGCTGCAGCTGATCAGCATTAAACCTTTAACATAATAATTGAATCCAACTCTTTCGTTATTGTTCTTTATACTTTAACCCATGTGACTGTTTCTGCCATACGATTCAAGTCAGGTGATAATCTATTTGAATTATTGACTGTTAAGAGAATGGACAGCACAGTGTCTCACATAAAGTGAAGGCACAGGATTTAGAGCTCCCCCTGCTGGCTTCCTGCAGTGTAGGTCAATAACTCCGCCCCTCTATGTTAAACGAAATGGTTCAACTATAAAATGACACATACATGTCAAATACTTTTTATTGGAATCGGGGTTCAAGATTTGTATTCAGTATTTGTTTGAGGCTACCATGTTATCAAATGCTATAAATGACAGCTCTGTTGACAAATGCAGCTCCAGCGGTGCTCTGCGGGCTAGTTCCACAAGTTAGAAGAAAAATGCGGGGTATTTTTGACCCATGGTGTGCATTAGAGGCGTAGTGATGCAAACATGTTTTTTATTCAAAAAGTAAAAATTAAAATAAAATTTTGTGATGATCAAAAACAAGTTAATTGAGGAATACCTGGAGTACTGAATAATGAAATTAATATATGTGGCAAAGACAGATAAAATTTAAAAATGCACAGCCGTGTCACTTTTGACCCATGCTGTGCGTTAAAGGGTTAAGTAATCAATGTTCATGTATGCTAAATTATTTAAAAAATCCTTAATAGAAAACAACAATTCTGAAATGTTGTTATTTCTTGAATTGGTTGCTTAGCAACAATATAAATTCTTTGTTTTTGTTCTTGAAATTAATTGCTAAGCAACAGGGGATCAAAGCATGGGATCAAAGCATATTCTAAATGACATCAACAAAGAATAGAACCCCTGTCTCTCACAACAGCATTCACCTGTATTGAAGGAACAACAGCACCACAGTGTTTACATTTGCAGTCAGTCAATTCAGATCGTCAACACATTGGATTAAGAAAAACTTTTCTACGAAGATTTAAACTCTTTTTTCGCAAGCAACAGAAGAAAAAAATAGTAAAAAGTAAGTAAAATTCACAAACTTTGTACTTGAAATATTGTTGTAAATCCCTGTTTGACCTCGGGTTTGACATCAAACATTTTTGAGTATTCAAGTTATATATATATATATATATATATATATATATATATATATATGTTTATGTATTTGCTGAGTAAACATTTCTACATAGGACTGTAACTCATGATTTTAACTCCATGTGTTTTTTCCTTTTTTCAGTGATGCTAAGGAGAAGTCTTCGTCTACAAGAAGGAGGCTATTACACGGAAGAGGGAACTCCATGTCTTAGCTACAAAGAAACCCTGTTTAGGTATGTATCTTTTGTGTTTCTGTTCATGTTTAGTACATATTATAGGTTAAATTCACTACATATATACACTTTGAACAGTCAGTCCTAATTTGTGTTTCGTCTTGCAGGGTCTTTCGGAAAAGGAAACACTTTCCTAAAAACATTCCTGTGAACCCTGACCTCCTCTTCACAGAGCACACTAACAACAGCACTATGAATAATCAGGCTGATGTGTTAATTGATGCCAACCAGAGGACAGGGACATTGATTAAGGATCAGACCACCGAATTAGGACAAACAACGAGTGAGACCAAGGCAATCAAGTCCTCAAAGTACAATGGTCTACAAAAGGCACTAAGCAGCTCATTTTGGACGTATATCAATGTTGTTCTGCTACTGCTACTGCTCCATCTAACTTTTGGTAAGTAACCTTCAAGCTATTTGATCCAAACATTTCAATTACACTAGAAAAACCTTGCAAAAGGCCCTATGATCAAAAAAAAGTTTCTAACATTTGTGCTTTGTATCCATCAGGAAACTCAGGAACCAAAGGTGACAACAGCTGGCAATTAGAATTTAAAAAAATGAAAGAGGAATCAAAGTCCCTTAAAGAGAGGATATACAGGTCTTTCCCTCTGGCAGACACGATGCCTAACTTCGCGCTGGAATCGCAAGGTAAGTTATCTACATCGACCATCTTTCTAAGTGGCAGCCATTTTCCCCTGACATTTTTGCCTCAGAGCTCAAATATGGTTGAAGCCTTAGAATGGTATATCGCTGGTTGCAAGACATAAATATAGGGAATGTGATTAATGTTAATTAAATTACTTCTTCCTGACTGATCAGAACATGGTAAATGCCGACAGGCGATGTACAAAGGCAATGCACAACATTGACGACTGTTCTTGAGAGGCAGTTTTTTGTTTTTTTTCCCGATCACCTTAAAGATAAAACACTTAATCATTTTTACACATTTGAGCTTACCTATGTGAGTGTGACCTCAGAGGGAAATGGCTGCCATTCGATTTAAAAACAAACATACTTTGTAGCATCATTGTGGAACTCGTTTGGAAGTTGATTTCTAACTGTCTACTTTTTTTTTTCTTGGTTTGTGTTTGTTTAGGTGCCAGTACATCAAAGCATTTGTCTACAGATACTTATTGGCCTCAAGCAAATGTCAACTTTGTATGGGATAAAATATTTCACTGGTGGTGTTCATCCAATAAACAGAGAGGAGTGATCCAGGTAAGTATCAATCAGCCACATTAATAGATGGTTTAACAGTCATATGAAATTACACTGTCAACATTAGAAGCTAATACTGACTAACACTGACATTTTATCTTTCAGAGTCATTCAATGATGAAACCAGGAGAATGCTGGCCTTTTTCAGGGGGTCGAGGACATTTATTCATCTCCCTGTCCCACACAGTGTCCATCACCCATGTGACTCTCGGCCACATCACGAAGAGCCAGTCACCCACTGGAAACATCGCAAGTGCACCGAGGGAGTTTTCCATATATGTAAGTGAGATCTATTTTGTCCCGATCAGAGATACTGTATGTGTAACATATGTACATGTTGGATATGCATACCTTGCAAAACAATAGAAATAGCTAATCTGTGTTTGTTTTTTCTTCATTAGGGAATGACGAAATCAGACGAGGAAGGCACCTTCTTAGGAAGAATGGTTTATGACCAAGACAGAAATCCACATCAAACCTTTGCTCTACCTGTAAGTATGATCTCAGCAATACATTGATACTTGTGCATTTTGAATGTTTATAATGTAGATACTTTATTGATCACAAGGGAAATTCAATGTCTATATAGATGGCAAGTTCTTTAAAGTCTCTTCCATAGCTCTGCTGATTTTTCCTTCCATGTGTTTCTCTAATTCAATTGCCTGACTGTTTTTTTTTCCTGTCTCTTTTGAACCCAAACAGAATCCAGACAAAGGTGTCTTCAGATATGTGAAGTTGCAGATCGAAAACAACTGGGGGAACGTTGACCACACCTGCCTCTATAACTTTAGGGTGCACGGTAAGCTCCCACTACCGGTGAATGTTTAGGGAGATGTCTATCTGAAGGAGCAAATATTTTGTAGGCGAGTAGTATCAGGGGCCATATTCATCAAATGATATTTCGGTTTAATTAATGTTGGTCTTGATCTATGATCAGTCTCAAAACCCCAAGAATTAGGATCAACTCTATATAATTTGTAGTCACAAAAACAAAACAGGATTACTTTAAATTTAGAAAGCAGGAACACAGGGGAGGAGGAGCCACGTGCAGAAAACCAAAATTTATTAAACAAAAGGCAAAAACTTACTCATAAAACAATATCCAAAAACCACAAGGAGAAACACAAGGATAATCCTGGGAGCAGGGAGATGAAAACGACAGGCTTAGAATACATGACCACACTAACAGGCAACAAAAGACAAACTGACTATAGACAATGAACCGACTAGAGACTAAAATAAACACAAGACTATGGAACATTAAAGCATACAAGGGAAACAATCAACACAGGAGAAAAACCAGAGAGGCGGGGAACACAGTAACACGGAAAAACACTAGGGAATAAATAAAACCGAACTCAAAACTCTGAAATATAACCTAAACCAAACCATGACACAATTATCCTTCCATTAGAGCCAGGCTTTAGTTGTACGGGTTTTCACCGGGTACTCCGGTTTCCCACCCGAGTCAACACACAACAGGTGTGTTATATTATAATGATGAAATAAAAAATAAACAACAATAATAATAATGACATTGAATTGGAACTTTCTTGCTCTTTTTGTTATTAAGTTACAATAGTGCTCGGCATGTGTTCAATACATTTTTGCTACGTAATACAACGTTTCACAGGATCAGCACAGGTACAAAGGTATTCGAAGTTGGAAGTGTGATGAGAAGATGTTTAAGTCTTAGTTCTAGTGTCAATTAGACTAGAAAGAGAGAAAAGTCTTAGAGTTGAGAAGTAAAGTGATGCCGGACAGAAGCAAATCCATCCATGGGGTCAGCATTCACTTTTTGTCAGCGTGTGTTGGCTTTGCACTGCGTTCAAAAAGATAGAATGCACGAGCTGCAAAGCTGAAAGACAAAGAGGATTAAAGTGAGAAGAGCTGTGGCACGCATAGATCTACAGAGACTCCTGTCCTGACTTTAGCACTGGACAGTGCACATGCAGCCAAAATACTTTTTCCCACAATAAATACCTGCAGGTGATGAAGTTGTTCTGAGTAATGAGAAGTCAAAATGTGTGAAACCACGCTGAGTCTCAGCGGGTCTTGCAGCTTAGTCATCTTTATTAAAACTAAAAATCACCTTGCTGTCTTTGCCGCCAACTACGCAGTGCCTCTGAAATGTGCATGTAGGTACACCTGGGTCAGAGTTTGCTTACCAGCGTGCACATTGCACCATCAAGTCTGCACAAACTTTGCGTTACAAATGATGTACGCCATTTTCAGGCCCTGTTTTGTACGTTTGAAAAAGGTCATAGATAATAGTTTAATATTGAACACATTCAATATCCAAGATTTTAAATTTGACCAGATGGTAAAATCACTCTTAACACATCTCAGCCTCCAGGAAAATATGTCACGATAATCTTTTGATACGTCAGATAGTCAAGCCTTTGCTGACTTTGGTTGGAAGGGGGAAATCAAGCCCAAAATAAGGCCGATTATCATGTTGTGTTCACTCCGCTTAAAAAGCATCCATATACTTTATGTCGGCTTCAATTCACTGTCAGGAAAACAAAAAATAAAAGTGTTTGTGTCAGTGGAAGCAGTGTGACATCAATGCTGTGGCACAGGGTTATTTTAGCATCAGCTTATTACAAAGGGATAATAGTATTAATAATACTAATAATTTATACTTTCAGCTTACACTTTGTTTAATGGACATGAACATACACACAGGCTGAAATACACACTCCTAGTGACATGCATTAATGGAGAGGTCTCAGAGTGAGGGTGCTGCCCACAGCGAGCACTCCAAAGCTGTTTTGGGGCTCAGTGTCTTGCTCAAGGGCACCGAAACAGTGCTCAGGAAGTGGACTTTCACCTCTCCAGCTACCAAACCAATCTCCGGACTTGGCCTGTGCCGGGACCGGCGTGCCAAACCGGCGACCCTCCGGTTCCCAACCCAAGTCCCTACAGACTGAGCTACTGCCGCCCCAAAAGGAATGAGGCATGGCATAAATCTGGATACAGTCTATGATCTGAAGCTGGCGACAACATCTAGGCTGAAAAATGAAGCCACACGAAATGCAATTCCACAAATGGCCACTTGGGGCAGACTCAAAAGGTGAGTCAATACTCAGTGCCTCGTGAAAAGAGTCCGACTTAGCAGCAGATGCCCCCTATTTCTACAGCCTTTCTAATTCCCTGGTCTTTATTGCTAATTTACCTTCTTATGAATGAATAATGCTTTAGGTATGTATAATTAGAGACATGGCCTTTTTCAGTGACAAACTGGTGCTGTCAACTGTCTGCTTAGCACCTCCTCATCTCATCCAGTCACTGGTTTTCACCTCTTTGTGTTGGTTCATTGGAGATTTCTGCTAATGCATGCACGTACCAGACGAGTCATTTGACTTACACTGTGGTTAATTACTAAAATGTCCTTTAATAAGTGTCTGCTACATTTTTTTTGTGTGGTTCTGATTATTTGTTATTAACAGGTATATGCATCTGTATCTTTACCACATCTTGTAACCTCATTCACAGATATTTCATGTTAGTCCATGTATGGGGATTTTCCCCTCAGATATCTGTCTGGCCTTCCCTGTGCCACGCATCCATTATTAAACAGCCTCTTAACGGGTAGGGACAGACAATTCAAAATGAATATCAAGAAGTTTTTCCAGATACTTAAATCACTACATTTTCAATTTAGATCTTAAAAGATTTATTGTACTTTCTTGAACTCGAAGGATGCACCTGCCTAAACAAATTAAGCACAAGTTTGCAGTTTCCTCCGGTTGCTTGGCAATGAGAAATGGCATGAAATAGTTATTTTCAATGAAATTTCCCCATTCAACTCTAGCTGCAAATGGCTGTATTGGCATAATTTGATTAAAAGCTACCAAACAGAACTTCATGTAAACTTCATAAATGAGATCCCTCTATAAAAAAAAAAACTGTAAGGCTGTAACAATATCTGGGATGATTTCTAAGCTTTCTTACAGATTGTTGGAGTTCTTCAAGTTGTGCTTTGGTTTGGGGTCATTTTATGGAAGATAAGCAGAATATTCTAATACACTCTTGGTTTGAGAAAAGCAACAGAGAGTAACTTGTAGGAAAAACACTGAAGTTAATACACACCTAAAAATCTCCAAAACACATTGACTGTGTTTACTGTGATGCTCCTGCACTATTTCTCTCCCCTCAAACACACACACACACGGACACACATCTGTATGCACGCAGCAGACTTTGGCCACTGGGGACGAGAGTGGCACTTTGCTCCAGATCTAACGGCAGCTCTCAGAATTAATATGACAGCTTTTGAATCTCATGAGAGGACTGAACAAGATAATTTCTTTACCTTAGCATCAATTTGGCATGCCGTTAGGATATTGGACGCGGGGCGACAGATGACAGTGCACTGACAGCTTCAGACGCCATCCGCTGGCAGAGATTCCTGATAATTGACACACAGCATTGTTCCCGTCTGGTGTCAGAAGTTTGTGCAGGTTTGAAAGCACTGACGGCTTGTGTTTTCAGGTCTGACTCCGGCTGTGTGTTCATCAGTCTTTTCTCCCATTAGAGAAATGCACTCCAAAACAGAATTTTGAGCAAGATGAATTATCCAAAGTTGTGTGTTTTTTTTTTTCAAAAGAAGACAGTATTTCTTTCTGCAGTATTTATGTTTGAACATTTGAACTCGTTCAATATTTTTTCCCTTCAATTATGCTCGGGTATCACAACCTCTTTTTAAGATTTATTACTGGTCTGGTGCTTGAAACTGAAACTAGCCGATAAAGATGATGAATGTCTCTTGCAGATTTAAAGGTGTAGTTTGTAGAATGTTGAAAGAAAAATAACTACATTTATAAAAAATGTAGTTATGAAAGCCAAAGAAATCCTACATAACGGGACAGGTCTGCTGGCACGGATCACACGCCATTTTAACACCTGATGTTCCAGTTTGGGGCGTTCCTGCATCTCTGTTCATGATGTGTGTTTGCGGGTTGCGAAAGGTAAACGTGGAAAAAAAATCAGGTACAGAAAGTACATGAAATAATTACAAACAAGCTTTTCTACAGTTTCTTTTTAAGTTAATAATCTCATTGGTTGAAAAATATCTGAACTTTAGGTTGCGATTTCTCTAAAAAGTCGGTGGTGTGTCCTGAGGCTTGACCAGTTAAAAACTGCGGCTCTAGACTCGATGCACTTCCTGTTTCTCATTGAACAATCTGGGGTGTTATTTTTCACTCGGACAAACAAAATGATAAAATGATAGTCTGTATATCTTGGGTTCATAGTTTTATGTTCAGCTAAATATGATGTCAGAGTGGGATTAATTTGCAGATGTTTTTTTCAACCTATTATCATTTCTGTGTTGAATTAATCAAAGTCAATGCATTATTATAAAAGCCCTACTTTCCATTTGGACCTTTCACTCTGCTGTTGCTCTCTATAATGAAACCGTACACTTGTTTTACTGTACCAATATTTGCTCAATTTAAGCACATTTTCCATCATCTTGACTAAATATCATATTCTCTGTGATTCAGGTACTGTAAAATCCAGTATGTACAACAGTCTTTTCTTTTTTCTTTTTTGAGGTCCCAGAGAATATACATTTTGAACCATCTTGCTGCGTGCAGATTTCTATTGCGTTCAGCGAGGTTTCTGTGCAGCTGTGTAGCCCTTTCTAGTGCCATCTGTTTTCACCATGTGGAGTTTGCAATCCTGCTGCTCCTGTACAGCAGTTGATCCCATCAGCCTACGGTAATGTTGATCATCGTTCTGCTCTGCACAGTGAAGCAACCGCTTGAAATACACATTGAATGGGAACACAATTTCCAGGTGCCATGCAGTGGGTGACCCCCAATTTCTACATACTCTGTGTGTGTCGTGCATTTGCTTCCACTATAGTCAATGATTGTGTCTCCTGAGCGTGCCAGCAGCTCCACTACGCTCTGTTATGTATCAAATAAGCTTCAAGTCCATTTTTCAACGTTGTACTCTGCAGGCATGTATCAAGCTGGATCGAATAAAACAACACGGACAGGAAGTCAGATAAGGAAACACTTTCTAAATGAAACAACATTTTTACCATTTACATCACTTTTGCAGCATGCACAGAGTTTGTGGGAAAAAAGGGGTGATGCTGTTAGCTGCACTCGTTGTCTAGACAGTGCATGTGTCAGCATATTATAGTGGTATATTAGTTGCAAGTCTGGTTTTAAAAGACAGCCAATCTTAAAGTGCCACAACACCTAAGTGTATGGACATTGTCTGGATTTTTTTTCTTAAAATTGTGGATTATTTTACTCTTAATGTTTTGCCTCCCCTAAAACATTTAGAAAATTATGACATTTCTTGTTCTGTTATCGATTCATTTCATGATTATATTCAGCTGTTCCCTTTCTTTATGTACAGTCTTCATTAGGTCGGAAGCTTTCAGGAGGTGTTTGACCACTCTCTAGTTGTTGCAGCAGTTTAAGACAAACATCAGCACAACAAAGAGGACTCTGGGGTGTTATTGGCAATACGATGTATTATCAACACTCTCCTGTCTTTATATCCCATTTCTCCACCAGAAGCAGCTAAACAGCCAAACTCTCCTGATTAAAACCCCACACAGAGTATAAAAAGGCACAACAAAAGCCTGAGGTCCGTGATTACACCATCCGAGCAGCTCACTACGTTCACCAAACCGCTGTTCACTGTGTGTTCACAGGTTGTTATTGAGGAATTATGATGATGTCTTTTGCCGGAGAAATTGGGCAAAGATAAGACTTAATTAAAATGATATCTGCCTGGGATGCAACACAAGTCCTGACTGTGTGCACGTCTTAATGGTTTTTTAAATTAAAACCCCTCCCTGACCTCAGCAAAATCTAAGATATGTGGTCTTAATTAGAGTCAGGGCTGCAGGGAGGGGGTGGGCTCAGGAACCTGCTAACAGAACCCCACACCCTCCTCACCCCCAACCGAGTTGATTTAGGTCACAACATTTGTCCTCAGGTGATGTGTTTCTTCCAACATTGGCAGGCTGTAAGGAGTCGAGAAAAAAGCCAGTTTGACTTTTCAACTGCTAGTTTTATTAAAAATGGCTGTGACAGTTTTTGTGATTTAATTTACTCTATTTAAATATAATTTTAGTAGTTGATATTAAATCGAAGAATACTCTTGTGATAGAAAAAGTGCATGACCCCAAAGAGCAGGAATGAGATGCTGCACATTGAAGAAAAGAATTGGGGTTATTTTTGGGGGCCTTGGTTTTAGCTTAAGTGTAAGCTAGGCTTGCCAAAGTTTTACAAATCTACTCAAAGAGTAAAAAAACTAGCACCATCACATGGTGAGACTCTTGTGTCAAAAGTGGGGGAAAAAACAGACAAAACATAAGCAATACTTGATTACTCTCTGATAAATAGGACTTTTATGGCAGCTCGAGATAACACTGTTAACTCTGTGTGTTACAATAATCATTTGGTCAGGGCAATTACACTTAAAAGAAACATCTGGGTATACTGTTTTTATTTCAATAGATAGGGAGGCAGCTGTGGTATTTTGAGGATAAGGTTGAACTTCAGTCCCTTTCAATCAATGTCACATTCACTATTTTTCCCGACCTCACTGCTTTGCTGTACAGTGGGTCAGGTGCATGCTATGACCTTGCCAAAGCTCTGTCACGGGCGAGGGTGCCAGGCGTGCAGACATGACAAATTAAACTGGCATTGTTTGCTGTGCAGAGCACATGAATCACTCTTGATGTAAGCCATAAACACACACAAACACACAAAAAAAAGTAAAGAGAAAAGAAAAACCTGAGTTGCCCATACTGTAGAAGCCGGATATATTGATTTCACCATGCTTAGATGAACAAAGCCATTTCACTTTGAATCAACGTGTTTCTGATTGGCTGCAGCCGAACACAGTCCGACTCATCTTGGCAGATTGTGTTTCTCATTTATTTCACTTATACATGCAGTGACATTCACATAATTTCCTGCTGCGATGCATTAGCGACAGACCCTGGGTGGTTTATTCAAACAATCCGTGCTAATCTTCATTCATATCATGCAAGGATGGGCAGAGCTCGCAGACAATGGAGCGGCCTCAGACCAAAGCCAGCTAATACCCGGGCAAAAACATGCGTAGACTGAATAAAGAGCGCTCAGTCAGTGGACTAAACAGGAGCCCTGGCACACAAACACCGATGTTACACAACTTATTCATGAGGGGCTGACACTGTCTGGTCCAGCAACCTTTTGAAATCAGAATGAACTTCTTTGCAACATAATTAGGAACCTGACGCATCATTTGCGCAATAATTGCCAGGGTTTACTCTTGTTTAGTTTATTCCTTATTTCGTTGTTCGGTTGTCGTTTCCATTGTTTGCCAAATGTTGTATTTTGCCATTTCACCCTCCTTGTCTTCCTATATTCCTTTTTGTGTATCAGAATTGCAAAGTGCTTCCACAGTCTTACAGTAAACAGTCCCTTTTACTTGTGGTGGAAACTCTTAAGACGTACTGTACTTTTCAGCAGGCGCGCACAGTAGGGCGATATTTCTTTTTACCTTGTCTGATTTATTTAGTGTTAGGTGCCGTCATTAGCCTGCCTCATGGTAGTGACACTCTAACTCATATGTGATGTGCACAATGATTCAGTAAATAATACAACTGCATTCACAGTGCATGTATAAAACTTAACCTAACATTTGAAAGGTGTGTTACCATGTTTTGTTTTTGTTGTTGTTGTTGTTGTTGTTTGTTTTGATTTGGAGGCACATATAAAGTGATGTTTTACATTTAATTTTGCACAGCATTGTGGGTGTTGAAATACATTTCCTGACATGATGCATCAGAACCATACACTGCACAAAAGTAAGTTGGTATCCATACTGAAATGTTCAGTCTACTGAGATGGACCCAAAAGAATGCCCACAAAGCTTCAGTCGACTGAAAAATCAGCACCGCACACTGAGCTTTTCAGAAAGGGCCCTTGTGTCCATGTTCACTATACTGTTCTGAAGTTAAGTGCTTCCTGTTTTATTTTGTAGCCCTTGTAACTTTGTATCATGTCTAGTCTTACTTCCTCCCTTTACGTGTTTCTCTTTTTGATTGCCTTCATCAGTTTCACCTGTGTGTTGTCTGTCACACCTGTGCTTTATTGCTCCAGCCTCTCTGTCCTCCTTCCCTTCTATGTCAGTTCATGGTCAGACCTCCCCTCTGTTTCTCTTTTCCTTGTGGCTCTTGTTTTCATTTCTTTTTTTTTTTTACTGTAAAGGTGAACCTTTGTTTTTTTCTTACATTTTTCTTTTAAATACATCTTTTACTTTGAGTCCACACTGGATACCTTTTTATTTTTGACAGTTATGACAATTATGAGGCATGTAATTTGGAAATCAAATCACAATGGCTGACTTCCTGGGTGCAGTATGCTCTTTTTTAGGTCTCGACATGTTAAATAGATATCAAATTGCATAGTAGTAACTTCTACATAGATCCCTATTTGAACATTTCAAGTGGGTGCTATGGAGCCATTTTCCAGAGTCATGAGTGAGACTCCAAAATATCTAACATTTCTCATCAGGCCTGATGTGTACCAAGAGTTGCTTTTGAAGTGTCAAACAGCCAAAGTCAGCTATTGTTGTAATTCTTTGCATAACAATCGGGTCCTTGCTCTGCTTTTGGTGCTCACACACTATTTATCAATATTTTTTTTTTTTGTATTCCTCTAATGACTTAATTTAATAATTCCTCCTTTAAAGACAATTTCATATCTAGGATTAATACGTTGTGTTTCAGAAAGCCTGGAGAGTTTATTTTGTTGACAGTCCTTTTAAACGTCCCTCACGCCTCCATGAAATGACTTATGTAAACTTCTCTGACTCTGATTGTAGGATGTCACGGTTACTTAGTAGGATGCCAATCAATTAGAAATAAATAACTTCTTTGTTATTGAACTGTCTGAAGAGCAAGCCTGGCTGAGTTTTTTCTTCGAGAGCAGGATGCTTTTTTTCTGTTGTCTGTTTCTCCTCCTAATCCAATAGAAACTTGATATATGTCTGCTTTGTACTGTGTAGGAGCTTAAGTGCTCCTGGCATGGAGAGCAGCACATGATTCCAACTTTGATCTCAGATAACCACATCTGCCTCGCTCTCCACCTATCAGACAGCTTTAATCAGACGCCTTCACTGCATCTCGAATAAAAGGCTGTTTATGTCCCTGACTGGCTTACAAAAGAATGTAAGGATGGTCGCTCGGTGCTCACGTGGAGGTCTGCCACATCTGATCAAACCTCCCCACTCGCTAATGCTGCAGAATGTGTCACAAAGTCACTCAATGTATTCACGGCATGAGGACATGAATTATTAAAGACGCTGGTACCTTTAAATGATTTTAACGTTCAGACTTCCTGTGTTATCAATAGGTGTAATATTGTCTGTGCTCCCAGCAGGCGTGTGTTCAGCAGATATGCTGATACACTCCCAGAGGCTCCTCGCTGACCTCTGCACGACTTTCTTTGTGAAATTAAAAGTGTGCACACAAAGCCAATTGAATGATGGACATAAAACTGAGAGCCCAAATTGCGCGGTGGAGCTACAAAACCATTTTCTTTTCCTCCAATCTGTCAATATTTTATCAATTTTTAGTAAAAGTATCGACTCAAGTAATGGACATGAAAGCAGCTTGAAGGTCAAAGCTAAATCCTCCTGCATTAAAGCTTTTATGAGAGCAAAGAAAATATGAAAGACATCAACAACGACTCTGAGTGTTTTACAGCTCTTGAACGTTTTCTCTTTAAATGAAAGCTGATTTTATGTTCAAAATATCATCACTGTCAAAAACAAGACAATTCAAGCTGTGCAGCTCATGATTTTATCTCCACATACCTATTTATTATAAAAGTCATTATTTAATGAGCTAAAATGTTATAGGTATTTCAGAGTAAACTGACCTACACACACATTTTTGTATACCATTTCTGCTTTAGTACATACGGGGACTTGAACAGAGGACCCAAGTATCAACAAACTGAGACCGCCCCCTAACATTACTAACTCTGTGTAACACATTTTATGCCATGCTCTGTTTTGAAAAATGCTAAATTACGCCAAAGAAACCCAAATTCAAAACAGACGTGAAAATGGGTGCTAAGATAGTCAGGACTCTTTTTTTTCTCCTCTTCCTCATGAACCCTTGGAGTCTTTATTTGTTAATGTGATTCAGATTAACAGTAAACAGGTAAACTTTGTTCCATATTAACATGGAAGAAGTTATTTTATTTTACAGAGTAGATTATTTATTCTCAAATTGTAGTACGAGTACCACTGGTGGAACGTTAGATCCCTCTTGTGGTACACAAGGAGCCTCTGACTCTATTTTTTGAATAAAGATTTACAGATTAAATGGTTGACAAGCAGAGAGCTGTGATGGAAAGCGGAGGACGCAGATATGACGTTTAAAATTATTTGCATGTGTGGCTCAATATGATGTATGGTGCGGTGGATCTGTCGAGCAGCACGGCAGATACTGAAGTCAACGATTGGGAACTCGGCACAAGTGCAAGAGACGACGTCAACAGTGCCAGTGACGCTACAGCAGCCACAAGCCTCAAACTACACGAAGGAAAAGAATAAGAAAATGTGACTTGAGTCACATCAAGTCTGGACTCTTTTGGAATGGTACAGAGAATGAGCCCAGGCCGAGTCTGTGGTGTGCGTTTAATAATACACTGTGCAAATCAGGAATAAAATGGCATTTTACAATGATTGGATTAAATCCAGAACTGTTGCTGGGTAAATGAGTTTGGTAATGATGGCTGTAAAATGGCATTCCAACAGTTACCTAAGAAGGAAAAAAGCCTAAGACGTTTCTGGAGCGTGTTAAGCCAGAGAGATAAGACTAATGAAGAGTGACGTGTTTCTGGCAGTATTTAGTGTTTGTTTACAACAAAACCCTCACAATGACTTCTTCATTACAATGACCGCTTTTTTCCTGAGAAAACAAGATAAACTTTTCTTTAAATCCAATATTATGGGTCATTTACACCAACATTCATTAGTAAGAAGATACTTTGGAAACTGTATTCATCAACACCCAGTGTCATTGTGATCCTCAGAGCAAGAGACCGCGGTTATCTGGGGCCAACATGGCTGTCATCTCAGCCCTAATGTCAGTTTCATCAACATTAAATTGTTCATTTGTATGTATGCAAATAAAGGCCTCTTTAGGCCTAGGGTTATGAACTATTTAGATGGTGACAATAAACGCGTTCAATCCGAAGGCTCTCATGAGAAGCTGTTTTAGGAAGGAGATGTCGTCCCACTTACAGAGTCTGCTCTCTTTCAAGGTGAATGCATCTGGCTGAGCAATTTCTATTCATATATTAGTCAAATGGAACAAAGGCCTCAGGAAAGCATGAATCAACCACATGCAATCAAATTTGACTCCAATTTATTCCTTAAAAATAGCTACTGGGTGATGGAATGTTTAGAGAGGTTACAGAAAGATCAAACAGGTAATTGTCCAATTTCTACACCAGTGGAAGTCAATCAGAAAGATATACCAGTGATATTTAATTTATCAACTAAGTTGTTGCAATAAAGATGGAGATATGTCAACATAGTATACTGACAGTCAGTATGCAATGCAAAATGTCCAACTTCAAGAATAGGAGATCATAGGCAGTGCCACCTGGCAGTGAAGGCAAAACATTTGGAGCTTCCTCCACTGGCTGCATTATAGATAATAAACCCCTGTGGAAGTTTGAAAGTAGCAGTGTTTTTTTTACCTGAGTAGATAACGGTATCATCTGCGTACAACTCTGTGTTGACCCCTGGGCAAATCATGGCAGGTTATGATTTGACCCCAGTATCTTTACAAAAGGGTCTCATGTTGATACGTTCCTTAATATGTTTGCTTGACTTTCTGAATGCTTTGTCTGTATTCTATAACAAAGGGGCTACTTCTTCAAAACAATACAGACTTATTATTGTGTATGGCACAAAAAAGGGAAAAAAAACAGGGGGTGGGTTTTTCATCCATCACCTTACTGTGTTCTCAAATACAGCAAGACTAAATGCAGACATTGAAATAACAGAAACTTGCAGATTGATAATCATTGAAAGCCAGAATTCACAATCTTACCTTTTTTTTTTTTATTTATTTCTTTTAAACCTATGTGTTTGTGTTTTTCCATTGTATGTTTTACTGTTCAAATGAAAGTTGTTCCTCTTTCAATGCTTTAGTGCTTCCTGGGCTATAAGGTCATCTCTCCTTGACGCCTTTGTGAAAGCTAAGCAGTAAGAAGTACATTTAAAGGAAGAATTTTGAAGCTTAAACACAAGTGACTGTCTCAGTGACAATGGGAGAGCTGCTTGCCACAACTAAAAGCAGTTACAAACGTTTGCACACGTCAATAACTCTGGACAGAATACTTGGAGGGCTTTCCATTGGAAGAAACTGCATAAAGTGTTTTCACCCTGTAAAAAGAAAAAAGGAAAGTGACCTTCCTATACTTCATTCTTTGTAAGAATCCATCACAGTCCATCCCATTTTTGTATCCACGCTTCTCTCTTTTCTAAAAGGCTTTCAAAGGCACAAGTAATGAGCTGATGTGCTGCTGAGTGTTCATAATGCAGCTATACGTATGATTAATTCTCTTTTACAGGCCATGGAGTGCACACTTATATTAAGCAAATACAAGAGGGGAAAAATGGCCTGATGCATATTTTTCCTTCTCCATATTTACCTCATTGTTTTTGTGTTTTCAGAGTCTGAGGAACTTCAAACTGTATTTGTTCTTAGTCTGCCATCCCATTAAACCTGACCTTAAACTACAAATAGCTTTGCTCACAGATGCAGTTGAGTGGTCAGGACCTTGGCTCTACACTACAAAGGCTCTGTTTGCGTCTTCCTGTGTGTGTGTGTGTGTGTGTGTGTGTGTGTGTGTGTGTGTGTGTGTGTATTCAATCATAATGACAAAAACATTGGGTTTGATGAAGGGTTTGCAGGATGTGCACTGTCACCAAACCCTTCACTGTATTATAAAATCAATGTCAACTGCTGTTTCCCGCCCTAAACTGATCAAACCAAAAATTGATCTATATTGCCTTAAAACCCAACTGGACTTACAAGCACAAAGAAAAACTAAAAGAAAAATGTACTCTCTAGAAAACATTTTAATCATGGTTAATTTATGTGAGGAAAGTTTGTGCATATGGTTGGATCATTGGAAATAAGTATTCATTTATGTGAATTATTTGATCTAAAATAGAAGCTTGTAATGTTTGTTCTGTTGAATAATGGACTTAATTGGGCATTTTTACTGGCCGATATTTTGTGTTATGGGTGGAGCTGAGTAATGAATGTGATTTTTGATATATTAAGTTTGTATTTGGTTTTCTAAATGTGGAAACTGAAGAAACTAATTAAAAGTGATGGATTGGTAAGTACTGATGTATAAACTGTATATGTAAGTGGACACACATCAGAAACAAGAACATTTGCTCCTATTACATCAGTGACAATTTGAAAACACTTTTGAAGGAATTGCCACTGCAGTATCTGTTCTCAGTTGTCACAATCCCGTTTACATCTTGGTTTTGGGGTCAAAATTCTGTACAAGACTGTTTTAACAGGACAACAGCATCCTGATAAAGAAAGCATCTGGGCCTAAAATGAAACAGTTAAAAGGTACACACTCGTAGGTATTCATGAAAGAGCTGGGTCTTTAGCTTTTTCTTAAAGGTGCAAAGAGACTCTGCTGATTGAATGGAGTTTGGCAGTTTGTTCCACCCCCAGGGGGCAACAGAGTCGAAAAGTCTAGTGAGTGAGTCTAGTGGTTGGATAAGACGACTTTCATTGGCAGAGCATAGTGGGCGGGAGGGAGTGTAGACCTGGATTATAGAGTTTGGGTTAGTAGGAGATGTTGTGTTTGCTGATTTTTAAGTGAGCAGCAGAGCTTTAAATTTGTTGCAGGCAGTAACTGGGAGCCAGTGTGTGGAGATGTACAGCAGAGTGACATAAGCTCTTTATGGTAGGTTGTAGACTGCAGCCTTGCTTCTGCATTTTGTGTCATCTGGACGGGTTTGATAATGCATGTAAAGTAAGTATTCATAATTATTAAGTAAGTATTCATAATTATTAAGTAAGTATTCATAATTATTTAAATAAAAGTATTTATTTAAGTATTCAGGTACATTTAAAACCCTACCTGCCAGTAGGGAGTTGCAATATTCAAAGTGTGATATGACATGAGTCTGTATCAGGAGCTGTGTAGCATGTTCTGACATATTTTGAAAAATGAAAAAACTATAATAAACCATTACCTAAAACTCTATCTCGACTTCTGGCCAAAAGTCCTTTGCTCTGGGATGAAGAAACATCTTTATAATTCTGCTCAAATGTTGTTAGTAAAACAAAATAACATATAATTCGGGATGAGGGACAGAGAATGCTGTTGGCACCCTGCTTCATTTCATCTCCAAACATTTAGACGAGCCAAATGCATTTGCAAATGCACTCTGTTTTAGATATCTCATCAGCTTTAAACCCAATTAAAGTTGACCATTTGGTGTCCAAAAAGGATTCAACAAGAACTGAATCCCTATTTGATTCTTTGGTAATCCTCTTTTCCCACGAACAGAGTCCAGTGTGTCGAAGAGAATAAAACCATATCTTTGATCATTACAACAAAAATGTCAGGATGTGCCTTTTCACTTTTTGTACACTGATTTCTGCCGAGATTCACCCCATAAGTACATGCGAAACTATTCTAAGAAAACAGCTCTGAGATTTCTGTTTTTACCACCGATGGCCAAGCGCTGTAATGACATGCTGGGAACAAAGTAGTCAAGTGGAGTGACAACATCAGTCTTGAGATTAAAACAAAGAAAATGTAGTAGGTTATTATTTGGTTTGCAATCAAAATCACAATTTATCACAATAAAAAGAATGTAACTCCTTGAGATCGTATGGGGCGTGTAAATAAGTTAATTTTCACGCCTGTGATTCTCAGTGTCCTATACACTGTAACAGCACAGGCTTGTGTCTTTCCATTACTCTAAGATCTAAACTGCTCCACCAAATAAAAATCTACTCAAAGATTGAAGGCCAACCACTCCAGACATACTCCAGTGTCTTTTTTCAATTGATTTCAATTAGGATAGAGCGTTCGCAGCAGGAGGCAGCTGCCTGGAGAAAGAAAGCACAGTGCCAAGCGTCTTTTTTCTACAACTTTTCCAAAAGACACTGTTCATGTAGCCTAAGCCCTTTTCCAAATGTAGTGTTCCTTGTTGTTTTGCTATGTCATGTCTTTTACCCACATCCTCAAAAATAAAGATACATTTAAAAGCAAGTGTTTGTCATACAGCAGCTGTTGAAAACAGACTGTTGTCATCGAGACAGAATGGACTTTCTCTTTTGTGCCTGGAACACACGCGAGGTGGACATGGGGCCTTAGGCAATTATTATTATTATTATTATTTATTATCGTACTTTGGTTTTTATGCTAAAACAACACTTCTGTTTACCATTACTGCTGGTAGTTATTTTTGAGTAACACTTGGGTAACCAGTACACTTTTGTCTTACTCTCTGTCTTTTTGTCACTTGGCATTAAAACTGTTTAGTCTGTGATAAGACCTCGGGGAGCAGTGATTTGTGTCTCTATCTCGAATGAAAAAAAAGAAGAAGAAAGAAATAAAACAGAGAGAATACAACACAAAAGAAAAGTATGACTCATATTTGTGTTTGGTATCCTATCTTCCAAGTTAGTAAATACTTTCTCTTAGCCTTGTTTATGCCGACTGAAGTTTATTTAGAGAGTGATGTTGCATGCTGACGGACCAGAATGCCCCTTTTTAGTCACAGACACACATTACCAAAGGCAACAGACTGCAGACGTGATTCATCTCCTGTGATCGTGATCGCTCTCTCTCTCTCTGTCCCACGCTGACACACAAAGACGTTCACAGCTAAAACATAACTGCCGGGATGCAGTTTGTGTTTCCTACATGGCAAATTGTGTTGTGCAAAGTCGACAAATTACAACAATTACATAATTTGACTCATTTCATCCCAGCTGACACTGCCTCCAAAAACTGGTATCATATCCCCCCCCCCCCCCCACACACACCCAATTTCCATATTTAATCAACTTAACTCAATAAAAGGTGATTGCTTTCGTGCTTGTGTCACAACAACACCCGCAAAACAGCTCATCGGGGGCATTTTGATTCCGCCAGAGCTGTTTTCTTTGGCCAACCAATTTCTGCGCTCACTGTACAAAAAGTCTGGAGGGCACAATTACGACCAGCAATGGAAAGGAAAATGTTGGCTTTGAGAAGAAAAATGAGTAGTAATCTCTCTCATTTTTCTTATCTGGGCAAGTCCGAGGAAGCCTGAGAGGGTACAGTATTTCCCAAGATAAAAGCCTAAATGATATTCCACTCACACAAACAGCAACACACAAGTGCATTCACTATCTCTGCTTGTTATTCCTCTTGGTTTGTTTTAAACTGAAGAAGGCCAGAGCTTATTTCCCCCTTCTGTTTCTGATCCGGGCAGACTTAAGCTGTTGTAAAACTGCACTTTTTTATTGTGATTATTCCCATTATTATGTCATCACCCTCTCCCTCTTCTTGCAGCAGTAAAAAAAAAAAAAAAAGTGCTCACAGATAAGACAGAGCACGCAGGTCCGGTGATTGAATACCTCTGCAATGGCACGACTCGATTAATTCCACACACTAGATCTTAATTAACTGAGCATAACCACACAGATGATTTGTGTGCCGATGGGATTCGGTCAATGGGGATGATTGCATGAAGCAGATATGCTCTCATTCAATATTCATTATATCCCTGTCCCATTTTCTCCCGGGGCAGACCAGGTCCTTCCAGAGATCAAGATATCTTCCTCATGTCTTCCAATGCACAAAGAGTTGATTTGAAAGCTTCATGTTAAATTAATTTTATAAAAAAGGTTTTTCTAAAAATTAATCAATGGTGAAATACCTTCTCCCGAGTTGATTTATCAACACTAGTTCTAACCTTCCCTGTGAACCAAACATGAATAAACACATTCATTCAGTGATTCACTGCTGTGCAAATTGCTTTTGAAAGCTCATACCCCCCCAATTCCCCCTCACATGTCTGATTTCAAGGCCAGTGTATTTGCAGAGCTAAGAATGCAATAGGAAGCCTTCAATTTTGGATGTGTTGAATAAGATGACTGAAAAGGTGCAGAGGTTTATTAGCAGCCAAAGCAAGGACAAATACAACGCTCAAAGCCTCTTGGAGAAGCATTACAACAGCTACTGACAAAGTTTGCACATCCCAACAGTTAATAATCAGGAGAAGAGCATAAAAGGCTCCATTTCTCACATTATTTCCATCATTATCTTCACTGATTGAATCTCTGTTTTGCAGCACAGTGGCCTTGACCATTGTTTTACCAACTGCTCCGACTCAAAGATGAACAGTGTCACTTGGCCTCTTCTTGTTTTCGGAGTTGAATGGTTACAATGTGAGTTTTTTGTTTGTTTTTTTGAACAGGAATAAAAGAAATGAAAATTGGCACAGCCATTAAGAGTTACAGATTCTTCAAAATATTAAACATACCATCATCCCAGCAATTATCATTGTGTTGTAAAACTCTAAAATGCGGACTTCCGGTTGCTAGATGGAGTAGAAGGACGTGTGTAGAGAGGCTCCCCAGCGTAGATTCAATAACTTCGCGAAAAGACTCGTTATTTTAGTAGAAAGTGAACATATAGATAGACAGAAAGAACCCGAAACAAAAAAGACTCGACAGACAAAAGCCACAATGCCGAAAACCCAAGACAAAAACAGCTCCGCCACCAAAGATAGCAAAGTAGCATCACAAGCTAGCGGCAACTCAAGTGGAGCTACAGGACACCCCGGAACGAGCATAACGTCGGGAGACTTGCTTGAAGCGATAAAAGAGCTAAAATCCGAGCTGAAGAAGGACAACGACAACCTGAGAAAGGACATTAACTCATTTCACACAGAAGTGAGCGGTAAACTCGATGGCTTGGCCGAAGAGATGCAGGGGTTGAAGGAGCGAGTGGGCGAAATGGAGACACGAGTGGGGCAAGTGGAGGACATGACCGTAGAAATGACCGAAGCGCTCACAACAGCTATAAAGCGCCAGAAAACTCTGCAACAAAAACTTACAGATTTAGAGTCTAGATCAAGAAGAAACAACATCCGCATCTTTGGGGTTGCAGAGGGTGAAGAGGGAAGCTCTGTGATGTGCTTCGTTTCAGACCTTCTCAAACGTGAGCTGCCACTACTCACAGATATGGACCTAAAGATACAGCGGGCTCATCGTTCCCTCGCGCCGAAACCAAGACCAGAGGCCCCCCCGAGACCCCTTATTATTAATTTCCAGGAATTCACAACTAAAGAAACCGTGTTAAGAGAAGCCTGGAAAAGGGGTAAGATTCAACTCGGCAACCGCCCGCTGTTCTTTGATCATGACTACGCTGCAGAGATCGTACAGAAGCGTAGGGAATACAACGAGATAAAGAAATGCCTGAAGGCGAAGGGGATACGCTTCCAGACACCCTACACCAATATGAGAATCCACTGGGACAGCGGAGTCCGGACCTACACTAGCGCGCACGACGCGGGGCAGGAGCTGCAGAGACGGGGCTACAGTGTGGAGGTGCCTGCCGCCAAGGACGAGGAGGATCCCGACGTGACCCGACTGAAAGAGCTGCTGGGCTGGCAGTGACACGGCAGGAACCCGCGGGGAATGACGCCTACTGCGGCCGATAGAGCTAAAGAGAGACTCCGGGAGTTCCAGAGGAGCCCCACAGAGTAACAGGAAAGCTGGCTTTGGGAGCAGCAATATGATGAACATCTAATTCACTTTCTGGATTAACACCTCTGAGCTGGGAGCGGCTCCAGGGACAGGACTGAGATCGTTGGACACATAGGATGGTGATAGTTTTATTACTGAGCCCCCTAATAGGGCCCTTTCTTTATGACAGGTTTTACCCTAGACCCACCAACGGGGTCATGGAGGAGGAGAGAAATCTGCTCCTCCTTTGGAGTTCCAGGTATTCCCGTTTTGTTCAAGTCAGATGTTCCACTGATACTGTTTTTTCTTTGTTTACGGGGCGATTGATCTTTTATGTTAAATGAGTGTGACACATAATATAATATCTTTAAATGTGAATGGCCTTGGTAAACCCATAAAGCGAAGTAAGGTTATAGCAAAACTAAGAAAGGCTAAACCAAGTGTAGTGTTCCTGCAAGAAACACATCTATCAAAAAAAGAACATGAAAAGTTTAAAAAGCTGGGCTATGTCAACTCCTTTTACAGTTCATGTAAGAATAGTAGAAAAAGAGGTGTAATAACATTGCTACCTAATTCTGTCAATTTTGAATTAATCAAAGAGGAAACTGACAGAGAGGGCAGATATGTGATTGTCAAAGGAAGGATAGACAGTGTTTTGGTCTCTCTAATTAATGTATACGCTCCACCAGAGAGTGACAAAACATTTCTAAAAACAGTTTTTGATCAAATTGAATCAGTGAGTGAGGGAATCGTAATCTGTGCAGGAGACTGGAACATTATTTTAAACTATAATATGGATACAACAAGTATTAAAAGACATAAATATAACTTATCCAAAAGCCTGAATACGTTAATTAAGGAATCCAGCCTGTTTGATGTGTGGAGGGACCTCCATCCACTTGAGAGTGACTTCACACATTACTCAGCAACTCACAAGGTGCATTCCAGAATAGATTACTTTCTGATGAACATTACAGACAGACACAGGGTTAAAGAATGTACCATAGGGACTGCAGACCTATCGGACCATAATACAATCTATTTAACCATAAACCTGGACAACATAAACAAAAAAACACTATGGAGATTGAATTTAGGAATTCTAAATAATATGGCAACTGTGGAAGATATAAAGAGTGAAATTAAAGAATGTATTAACATAAATAGAGACAATGAGGTTGACCCAACAATAGTCTGGGACACTGTCAAAGCAGTAATGAGACGTAATCTGATCTCAAGGACATCCTACATAAATAAAATGAAAAGGCTTAAATATGACAAATCACAACAACAGTTAAGGATATTAGAAAAACAACAACAAACAGATCATAGTGACGAACTGGTAGAACAAATAAAAATAATAAGAAAAGACATAGACAATATGGCATCCGAAGAAATGGAAAAGAAATTACGATTTACAAAACAATTATTCTATGAATCCGGACCCAAAGCCACAAAGATTCTGGCGAAGCGCCTCAGAACACAAAAAATCAAACACTCAGTACACAAAATTAGAGAACTAACCAGCAATAAATTAATACATGAACCAGACATAATTCAAAAAACCTTTAAAGATTACTATAAAATGTTGTATTCGCCACCTGAGAATATAAACGAAACGGATATTAAAAATGACTTGCTAAAACTGGATCTCCCCTCCATAGGTACTAACCAAAACAAAGCTCTAACCTCTCCAATAACAAAAGAAGAGTTGGACGAAGCCATCAGTAAACTGAAGGCTAATAAAAGTCCTGGGAGCGATGGATGCCCAAATGAGTGGTATAAGACCTTCAGGCAAGAGGTCTCCTCTTTACTGTTGGAGTCCTTTAACTGGACACTCCAGCATGCTAAAATACCCCCCTCCTGGAAGGAAGCGGTCATATCTGTAATCCCCAAAGAAGGTAGAAACAAAGAGTACTGTGAGTCATATCGACCAATCTCTGTCCTTAACGTCGATTACAAATTATTCACTTCAGTAATATCCAAAAGACTGGAATATTTATTACCAGAGTTAATAGACGAGGACCAGACAGGTTTCATAAAAGGACGACAAACCCAAGATAATATTAGAAGGACAATACAGCTAATAGATACAATTAACAAACAAAAAACAAGTGCAGCCTTAATTAGCCTCGACGCAGAGAAGGCCTTTGACCGAGTTAGCTGGCCCTTTCTTTTCTCTGTGTTGGAGAGGATGGGTTTCAGCAGTCAGTTTATTAAATGTATCCAATCCCTCTATGATGAGCCAACTGCCAGAATTAAGATCAATGGCACTTTAACAGATATTTTTACACTCTATAGAGGCACCCGGCAGGGATGTTGTCTGAGCCCCACACTATTTGCTCTCTTCATAGAGCCGTTGGCCCAGGAAATTAGACAGAATGACGAACTTAAAGGAATCACAATAGCACAAGAAGAACATAAAATAGGATTATTTGCCGACGATATTATCACATGCATAAAGAACCCAGACTCAACATTTCCTAAACTTCTGTCAGTTTTGGATAATTATGGCCTGAAGTCTGGTTACAAACTCAATATTAATAAAACACAGGTTCTGTGTGTGAACTACACACCGAGCAGCTTTATCAGACAAAAATATAAATTAAAATGGGACTCGGGAAGTATAAAATATCTAGGAGTCCTCATTACACAAGACCTGAGTAAACTCTACGAAATAAATTATAATAAAATTAATGACAACATACAGAAAGACCTGTCAAAATGGCTATCATTAACCTTAGATTTTAGCTCAAGAATTGAGGCAATAAAACTGAACATACTACCTAGACTGCTGTACCTATTCTTCTCTTTACCAGTCCGAATCCCAGACTCCCAATTTACAGCATGGGATAAGCAAATATCACGATTAATTTGGGGAGGCAAAAGGCCCAGAGTCAAATTCAAAACACTTCAACTGGAGAAACAAAGGGGAGGCCTTGCATTGCCCAATTTAAGAGAATACTTTTATGCTGCTCAGTTGAAATACATGGCATGTTGGTGTTCTCCAGAATATTATGCCAAATGGAAGAAAATAGAGCTCACCCAGAGCAGAAATCTACCTCAGACCAAACTAGGAGACAAGCACTACAGACACCAGGAAGACGACAACTTTACTGTCTCTGAAACACTAAAAACCTGGACGGATATAGTTAGAAAATATAAAATTGAAGGTTATTGTTATGGCCCTCGCAGACAACTCTTTTCATACCAGGACAAATTGACAAAACCTTTACAACATGGATAGATAGAGGTATTACAGCCATATGCACACTGACAGAAGGGAACATTTTCAAGTCTTTTGAAAGGGTTAAAAACGAATTTAAACTAGAAAATAAAGACTTGTTTCGTTACTTACAACTAAGACACTTTTTTGATACACAGGTAAAAACAGGTTTATCATCAGAAAGCAATGTGCTGGTTAAAATGATGATGGATGCCTATGAGGAAATGCTTTCCAAAGCTGTCTCTAAACTATATGCATGTCTACAGAAATGTAATGGTAATAACTCTCTGTATATAAAATCTAAATGGGAAGACGAACTACAGACCGAAATTTCAGAGTGTGATTGGCGTTTATTATGCAAGACACAACACAGCTCTACGAGCTCTAAACGCTGGAGAGAGTTCGGCTGGAAAAATCTGACCCGTTTCTTTGTCACTCCGCAAATTAAAAGCAAACAGACTGGACTACAACAAAAATGTTGGAGACAATGTGGAAACTATAATGCCAATCACAGTCATATTTTCTGGTCATGCGCCAAACTACAACCTTTCAGGGACAGTATTAGACTCTTGGAGGACATCCTAAAATGTAAGGTTCCCAGGGACCCATGGGTTCTGTATCTGGGTTTGATCCCAGAAGGAGTTATTATGAAAGAAGACTGGTACCTCTTCAAAATAATGATTGTTGCCTATAAGAAGGCCATTACAAGGAACTGGTTAAAAAGTGATGCTCCAAAAACAGGGCACTGGATGGTCATCATGGAGGAGATCTATGCAATGGAGAAAATGACTTTTCATCTGCAAATCAAAGCGGGTGACTTTGCACAAAAATGGAGGAAATGGACGTTATTCAAAAACAAGGACAATGTTTACTCAACTGACTGAGAATTTGTATGCCCCCCTTTTTGTATTGCTTTATGTTATATAGTTTATTTGTTCCTGCTGTCTCTATATAAAAAAACTAAATAAAAAGTTTTAAAAAAACCCAAAAAACTCTAAAATGCAATTCCTGACCTTTTCATCTTTCATGCTACTGTGCAAGTTTAAAAAAGCTGGTTTTATTGATTTAAAAAAAAAAACATTTATTGTGACTGAGTTGGATGATCTGACTTTAAATTCTGTTGCAATAAATGCATAAATTAACCATCGACTGTCTTTATGTTTCAAAGAAAAAATTCTGGTTTCAACTGTGGGCCCATTTTATACATAGCAGTACAAATGTATTTTAAATGTATTGGAAAGCTACTCAGACTATTGATCAGAATTGATCCGGTGACGGATGTGTCCGTCAGCCTGCAATGTAATCCTTTACGACAAAAAAAAGCATGTCCTCTGAAAGTATTTACAACCGACAGGCTTAGCTTTTTATTTGAAGTGTTTGGGGGCATCATGGAAAGGCTTCCATATGAAAATAATTTTTAGAGTGACATTTTTTGGGGTGAATTCAGGGACAGCTTTAAACACCTCTGATGTTGAAAAATATAGCAAATGCAGAAGTACAGAAACCTTAACACACACTTGTCCACATGAGACTTGAAGTCCAACACCCTATTTTAAATCAGCTAAGTTTGCTGCCTGTTCATGTTGCTTACTGCCACTGTACGTTTCAATGACTGAACCACAGATAAACCTACACTGTCATGACTACTAAAGGCTGTATGATCACATAAGTTTACATACTGATATTAGACCGGTACATAGCACAAAGATTCAAGCAATCAGCAGAGTTGTATCCTTCTCTCCTCTGATCAATGACCATCAGGAACACTTTGTTACCAGCATGTCAGTAAAATATTGAGGTGGTTTGAGATAAACTGATTATAAAGGCTGTGTGAACTCATCCAGGCCTCTTTGAAAGGGTTAGATCGCTCTCTAAATCCAACATGATGGATGAGCACACTGTCCGCTGTCAGTACCGCTTGCCTTAACAGCTGCAGTGTTCAGAGATTTAAGGTTATAGCACTGACTCCAGATGTGATTATGGTTGGCTTGATGATACTTCATATGATTCAAAATTGAAAATATCTTAGCTGTGTCCTCAGACCCGTAAGGAAATAACAAGTTTGTAGAAGTGTAAAGCAAACAGAGCTCTTCAGTTCAGGTGTTATTCTCACATCATCACAACCATATTATACTGTACTTACAGGTCTGTTGAGAGACCCAATCTAAAAAGAAGCCCACACTGACTGTTTTAACAAGGGCTGGGAAATCCAACATAAAATCACCAGATGTGAGATACTTTAATTGCCTGGTGGGTTCTGCCACTGAAAGACATCAATATATGTTTATAAAAGAATTTCTTGGCAAAGTCAGGTTAGACTGAATGTGAGGTCTCGAACACTCCATTTCCTTCTGTAGCTAAACTTTGAGAGCAATACAAGGGAACAGCCTGTGCAATTAACTCAAAACCTAAAAAATATATTTTTATTCACTGTGACGGCTGCCATGGAAGATCACAGGTCTCCGGAAATACCATTGTGACTTTCATTTTTCATTACAAGTCGAATCAGCTGAGGTCACATCCAAAGGGACTTTGCAAAGTGCTACTTTTCTATGTGTTTGTTTTGAAGTCTCTTACATCTCACACTTGAAGGGTTTGTGGAAGAAAATATCCCCAGCTTCTTTCCTTATTCTTTCCTTATTTTCCACATGTAGAGGTTTCAATATGCCAGACTCGGACCCCAAAGTAGCTTCTGATAGTTAAGCTAGAGCCTTTGCTGAGTAATTGATTACTGTTTGTTAATAGTTAAAGGTAGGCTTGGTTCTTTTTGAAAACTAGCATGATGTTGTTAGTAGCATTCCCTCAGTGCTCTGTCTACACACAACCACTGTCCTCTGTGCTGCCTCAAAAGCCACGCCCCTCACTAACATGGACGAGCGCCAATCCAAAAGTTAACTTGCTTTCAACAGGGCGAGATCAGTGTCTCTCCAATTTCCACAAAGCACCCTGGCCACCCGTTTACTGCACTATGTAACTTCCACAAAGCAGCTACCTGTGTGCGGTCATCTTTCAAGAAGTGCGTACAGCTTCACAACGCTATTTAACACACACCACCTTAAAAGCTATGTGTGAAATTACTATACAGATAAATATATTGCGCATTTTTTTGATTGTTTTTTTTTACAGTCCGGTGAGGTAATCTGGTGTGGGGATTTGAGGAGGAATGAAGGGATAATTTTGTTGTGTTCAAAAGTCAGGGAAGAAGCTGTTACAGAGCCTGGAGGATCTGCTTCGGAGGATACTGAACCTCTTTCCAGAGTCCAGTAACAGAAAATGTCTTTGGTGTTGCTGCTGATTTTCTCAGCCCTGTTAAAACATATACAACATGAACCAATTTTCAGGCCACAATGAATTAAGTTTGTGCTTTTTTTAAAATCACGACCACATCAGTTTTGTTCAGTGTTTTTTGAGACATAAGGCCTCTTGCTTAAAACATTCAGAATATTTCAACCCTTCATTTTTAATTCCATCAGCATATATTTATCTGTCAGCTGAGAGACTTGCAGGCCTCCACAGAACATTATGTCTATGACGTAAGAGCAAGAAGCCACTCGTCGTAAATAAGTGAGGTCACTGATGATCTAACTCAACACGGCTGCTTCAAACTGTTGGCAGCTGGGATATTTGCTTCCATTGTCCATAAATATCCTGATCCTCCTTCATTCAACGGTCTCTGCATTCAGCTGATGATTAATATGTGGCCTAACCCTGAAACGACTGAACAGGCAATGATGACTAATGTCACAGTAGGAAGGACTCGGGGAGCCATAATCCCTCACTGTCTTTAAATGTGCCTCACCCAGACGACCCTCCCCTGTCATTCAACATTTATAGAATAGAATTTATTTTCTGCACATTGCTTTTTCATTGTCTCTGCTGTAAGATGTGCCTGTAAATTTGCACAAAATTAGCTGTTTGTAAGTTATTTTTTGAAGCTATTCTTCCTGGAGTCAACTCTCTGGACCCTTATCGATCACCAGTGACGGGGGTTCATTTGAGGGCACTAGAAAAATGACTTTTACTGAATTCATTTTTCATAATGTTTGAAATTGTGTGTTATATATATATATATATATAAATATATATATATATATATATATATATATATATATATATATATAAACACACACACACACACACAATTTCAAACATTATGAAAAATGAATTGTATGTAAGAGTGTAGTCTGTAAAAAAAAAAAAAAAGAAATCAAAAGTTCATTCACGCCTTTCAGAACTTCGGCCCAACAAACTGGGAACTTGTTGGAAATTGTGGTAGGCCAAGGTTACATTATTAACTCAACTACGGAAAGATGATTAAAAAGTAAATGAAAACAGTGAAAGAGGAAAGTGAAAAGGGGAAATGTTTGAGGTATTAAGGGGAACACCAAATTGGAAGTAGAGGTGTCTTTCCTCACTGTGTACCAACACACTGCTGTCTGTGAGCTGACTTGGCTGTGGTGCGTCTAAAGGGACAAAATATCAGGAGATCCACGCAATAAGAAAACATTTGAAAAGCTTTCTGACCTTAATCACATCACAGCCCTTAGAATTATACTGTCGATATGTTGTGTATGATCTTTAATAAACATGCTTACTACACCGTTTATTGGGCGCTTGGGTGCTGCCGCATGTTCCTTGAAGAGAATGATTGTTTTTAATGTAATTCATAGTCTGAATCACCTGTAATTAGTTCTTCATGTTACAGATGAGTAAGTACAGAGAGCATGCTGTCAGCAAGAGTTGTCAAATTAGCCCTTATTGACAGTAATTGGAGGCACTACACCCAGCAGCAATTATTTTCCTTCCCCCTCCCCCCAGTGTTTTGCAGAGGTATCTTAACATGTAAGCTAATTTCATGTAAATAGACGCTAGTGATGTCAGCTGTACAGTGGAACATTACAATTTAATTAGAAACAGTGGAGGCTATTGCTTACAAGGACAGTGAGATAAGAGGAAACATTGTTTGCCATTGCAATTGAAATTAAAGCTCTTTCTTTCACTTCAATCTTCTCACTTCTAATTAGTGTTGATCTTCAACCAGCATCTTTAGCCTCAAGCTATAGATAAAGTAATGCCCATTAACAGGAAAAACTAATAAAAGACAACCACATCCAGACTAAAAGGAAAAGATGTTGAACTTCCATAGTAATGCGGTTGGTGTATCACCAATTCCGCCCCTTGGCAAATGCACCAGAGCTTGCTCAGATAAGCGGCTGTCATTTGAAATGCTCCTATCTACTGACAGTTCGTAGGGCTCAGCGAAAATAGGGAGTGATGCTGGCGTTTTGAGAGAGGAGGGATTTTCTGTCTCTTATCAGAAAGCGGACAAACTGACAAGTTTCCCATGTAAAAAAAAAAAGCTCAGGGTCAGAGTCAATCAGGCTCAGGCTTTTACAACAGGCAGCTCAAGCATGTTGTCATTTGATTTTACCAGATCAGGTCGTCATGAATCAGCATCTCGCTCATCCATACCTCAAGTGACGAGATGAGCAGAAGAGGTTTAATATGGCAAAGATGTTTTTTTTTTTTTTTATAACTGAGTGGTTCTAATGAAGATTCATGTTACACTAATGTCCTCTTGAATCTGTTAGAGGAGCGGTTTAGCGTTCTGCCCAGTAGCTGATGATTTTTTACCAGTGGTATGATACATGTAATACTGTATAAAGTGAATGCAAACAAAGCCAACTTTATATAGACTTGAATTAAAAAAGAATAAAACCCCAGTTTCAACTGTGAACGTTGTCCAATAAAAAAGCCACTTTTGCTCAAAGTATTGTAACTTTGGTATGTGAAGGACACTTGTGACACTCTTCCATTCTTGCACTGCTTTCCCTTTCTGATTTTCAAAAAGCTTTTTTATAGCTCTTTGGTGTCTTGTCCAGAATCACATGGTACCTTTTTTTTCAAAGATATATTCTTTACAGATGTTTCTCTTTTTTTTTATTGATAGGATAGCTGAAGAGCAAGATGAAATGAAGAGGGAAAAATAGGGGTTGACATGCACCAAAGGACTGGTATCGAACCAGTGGCTGATGTGTTGAGGACTGTAGCCTCCGTTCATACTCTGCAGACAGAGCGTAACTGGCACCAAACCACTGTCTCTTCTGTCTAACATAGATATACAAGGTGGCATCATTGTCATACAAAAGCCCACTGAGGCATTGTTTTCCTTCCTAAGATGTTTTGAAATTCAAAAAGCTCTTTTTTTTTTACCATGTTGAAGAAGAAACATTGCGGGGTATCTGGGCATCATTGGGTTTAAACAACAGCTCTTTTGATATAATTAGGCAGGACTTGGTCCCTGGTCTCCTGGGGAAATGTATATTCTTGGTCCCATCCATTGAACCCCACCACTGTTAGCAGTTTCCTCTGAACAGCTAATATATTCTCTGAAGAGGCAAACTTAAAGCCCTGTGCATTTCATAAAGATGTGTCTGATTATGAAGGGGAGGGCGGTTATGAAGCATTGGCACTTTGGGAATAAGAACAGATTGGGCATCAGGTTTGCGATTATCACCTCCTTTTAGAACTCTCTGAGTCGGAGATCAGAACAGGTGGCAGCAGATAACCTCAGTGGACTTGAAGTTTGTTGGAGTTAAACTGTCTTAAATGACTCACATCTTGCACAAGAGAAATTCCATATAGGAGAAATAGGTTCTATCTCTTCAGACATTTCACAGAGTCCTCTTCATCCTCATGCCAGGCTGTCCCAGCATTACAATAAAGACGAAAAGAGAAAGGCAAGGCTTAAACTGTTTCACTGGATGAATGTGGTGAAATGTCATCTGACACTGAATAAATTGTTCAGAACGCATTTCAGTTATTTCACACAGCTCAAACACTGTCAAAATCACAGACTGAGCATTACCAACAAACACAAAAAAACAAGCTGAACCATAAAACGTGTGTTGGGGGTAAATAAATTTACCCTGTGTATATGGAGATTTTAAATATCAAAGGTCAGGTCTAAGAGGTTCAAAAATTCTGTATTCTCAGGATTTTAAGGAAGGTTCAACATACTGTACATCCTGTTGCCATATGAGGCATTCTTTTCCTTCCGAAGACGTTTTGAAATTCTCTACTCTTGTATTTATGTAATGGAATGTAGTTTAAAACTTTACATGAGTCCTTTTCTTTTAATCTTTTTGTGATTTATTTGGCTGTGTGATAGATTTCCCCTTTGGTGACAGTAAATGAAAGTTTGTTTACATGAACTATAAGAATGTGGGATGTTGAAGTAGCACTGTTGTAATCCGTCAACATTACAACGCCAATGTTCCATAAATGTGGCTCTTAGCTCATTTAAACAGGAACCCTCCAAGTCCCTGCCGGGATATTATAGCCGCAGTGTTCTTAAAATGGACCATTTTCAAAGCTTGTTATCGTTGACTCTGTCCGTAATTTGCTCCTGCCAAAGCTGGCAAAAATGTGCTTAGGACTACAAGAGCAGACCCTGGGCTGGCTAACGTGGACTGCATAAACAGAGGAGGCACAGATGGGATGGGACAGAGTGTGATGCCCTGCCAGCTGCACTTCTCACCTCTGTCTTCAGGGATACCACACGCAGATCATGCCCTCCCCTATACAGTAATGCTTTTATCCAAGAACATACAACGCATAACAATGACCATCTGAACAAGTCCTGCTATCCGGATGAAGGTCTGTGACACTGAGGGCTAAATATTAAATGATATGTCCTATCATAGTTTGTCTAGTCTTGGAAATAAAATGACTGATCTTTTTTTGTGCTCAGACAAAGAGTGCATAAGCACAGTACAATAGCAGGAGTTATAGTAGAAACTTTGGACGTGTTATATATTATTAAAGTTTTGAGATTGGGACGCTGTAGCCTAGTGGGTAATGCGTGCACCCCTGTACAGAGACATAAATCCTCCAAGTGGGTGACCTGGGTTCAACTTTGATCTGTGGCTCCTTTTGGTGTGTCACTTTCCCACTCTCAGTTTGTGACTTTAACCACGATCCTATCTCTTAAGAAGGCATGAACAGCATAAAATAAACCTTAAAAGAAAAAGGTTTTTGAGATTTTGGGAGACATAAACAATGTTGTTTTTTTTTTTGTACTGACCTGATAAAGATTACACTTGATTAGTTGTATAATGATGAAATGGTAGATGTTATCTGTCTCTGGTATACTTTTCTGCTGTTGTAGCTGCTCCTACCATCTTCTGGAAGTAAAGTAAATGCAGAAGCCAGAGCGACAACCTTTTGTTTACACACACCAATAACTGGCTGACCTTTTTGTGCTCTCTTATGCCAAACCAGAGGCTGACAATGTGGTTAGTTATTTAGTTTGTTGCTGTGCGCATGGATCCTGGGGAAATTGCCAGTAAGTCTGGAGGACTTGCACACCAGCTTGTCCCCCCCCCCCCTCTCTCTCTCTCTCTCTCTCTTCCTGCACCACAATCTTTTTTGTTGCAGTAAATAGCGAGGAGAGTGTCGGATAACTTTTTTGTCCCCTCAAATAAATTTTGTTTAAAGTTACTAACCTTAGGTCAAGACAACTTATATCATCTAACCGAGGGTCCAAGTGTGTGTGTGTGTGTGTGTGTGTGTGTGTGTGTGTGTGTGTGTGTTGATCTGTTTTCCTTTTAAACCAAGTTTGAGAAAATCACACCACATATCAAAAACCTTTGTGTCCCAGACGCTCCTTGTCTGCATTGAGCTGATGCTTGTGCTAAAGCTAAATGTTAAATACTAGTGTTACTGAGACATTAATGAAAAGTGATGCTTACATACGTTCTATAAGCACAACACCTGAACTGTTTAGTCTTGTTGGCCAACGAATGCCCTTGAGGGTCAAACTAAAATATGACTGTATAGCGCCACAGTGAGAAAGGCTGCAAGGTTTTGTCAGGGTGTTTGTCAGAGCCTCATGCAAACAACTTTGGCCTTAGTGTTTAAGGGTACCCTGGGCCTTTTTCTAACCATAGCATGCACATTGTTTGACAAGACTTTAACCCTTATAGATAGATGTATCTTGATTGTCATTGTATATTATATAGCAAAACGGTGTGGAAGCATTCCTGTTAAAGCATTTAAAATATGTACACATACAGTACTCCAGCACATGTACACAAACACAAGCCAATCACATCTTACCCATATAATACGTAATTGTTTCAGGTCTACATTTGCTTCACAGAACTTGAACCCTCTGATATATCAATAGAGATAACCAAAAAAAAAAGAAAGACACTGACCTCAGCGGAAACCTTGGTTAAAAAAGCAACAATCTTTTTTTTGTTTTCTTTTGTTTTGCAGTGTTGTGCGGTAACACTGACCTAATTACCAACGTTAGACAAATAGTGGTTCGAAAGACTACAGAAGCATGAAGTGAACTACGATCTGTGGTGTAACCTTGTACATTTCATTAATAAACCACAAGGTCAAAATGTCCAGAAATTACCCTCTGATGTTTAAGCTTGTTTTGGATGTTACCAGGCATGTTTTCACCAAACTGACATCCAACGTTCACATTACAGTGTTTCATACACCCACCCACCTCACTCGACTACTGCCCTGACTACTGGGCACACTTCTTGTTGACCCTGCAGGTCATCCATGCATCATGTTGCATAATACTCCCCAGCTGTTTATGTTCCACACAAACACATTATAGCTAATATACATATGGGCTCTGTGCTACGGGCCTGTCCACAGCAGTGACTCATGAAGACAATGAAATGCAAGAAGAAATGATGACTGATTATCTGCACTCTTAAATGAAAGATCTGCCTACCCAGTCATTTCAGGATAATACACACAAATAGAACAAACAGATGTTTTCCATAATAGACCAGCTGCCTTGATACAGCATCCAGAAATTGTACTGAACAATCATTTACCTTTTTTAGTTGAAGGATACTCACCCACTGTGCTTGATGCACTCCCCTTCCATTAACCTAAACACACGTTCCCCTTCCAGATAAAACGTCAAAAATCCCTCAGGCTGGTGCAGTCTTAGAGAAACTGATTTTTGGGTCGGAAACTACACTAAAGTCTTGAACATTACTGCCACTAAACTTCGAACAAGTAGATACTTTTCCCTGTTTGGCATGACGACAGCTGATGTTACAGACAAACTCTGCAGTCCCAGTTAGCAACTTGTTTCGCAACCACCTTTTGAAATACACAACAAAAGCTTCAAATAATTCACAAGCTGGACATTTACAGCTGCACTTTATGTCAAAGAAAAACCTTTACAATCTTTCCAGCTTGTGTTTAACACAAACCTTATTGTGGGCATCTAATCGAAAAACTGAACCCAAAATCCCATAGATTTTAAGAGGATTTCAGGAACTCATTGACTGGTTTTATGAATCATTACTGCACTAGTCTATTGGCAATAAAATCTCTTTAAATACTATCATAAGAACTTTGCTTTAAAACCTATTCTGTTCTATTTGTAATGTCACTTTGGCTTTTAATAAATCAAGGTTTGTTTGCTTTTCCTCTGGAATCATCAGCCCTCTCCATGTATGTTTGGCCATCATTAACACAAAGTCCAGAAACAGCCAGGACGACTCTGACATAATGCTATAAGGGAAACCACGTCCACTCTTACATGCACACTCTGCCCTTGCACATTACCCTGTGATTAGTTTCCTTGTTCCACTTGGTCATATGTGCGTTACCATAAATTGAGATTAAAAGAAAAGCAAATTGTGCCTGTGGTTGCTGCTGCATCTGACCCTATAAGGAACACTGGAGTTAAACAGATAAATAAAGAATTGTGATCACATTTATCATACTGATATTATCCTAATTGCACAGCACTGCAGAAGGAAATTAAACCCTACACCTATTTCTATGCCCCATTTGTCAGGAAGTGAATGGCACTTAGAGGTTTGGCCGATGCTGATGAATTGTTGCTGTTAAAGCTAAGGACTGAAATGCTTCATCATTTCAATGAAGTGTCAGGCGGGTATAGTAGGTCGGCTATAGAGAGGCAACGTGGCATTTGCAAAAAAACAAAAAAACAAAAATAAACAAATGAGAAGGCAGACCGCTCCTCTGATGGAGTCTGGGATGTCTCCAGTGGAATGACCTTGGTTAATGCAGCCCAGGCTAAACTGGTTTGCCAAAGATTCCGTCTGATCCAATCAGCATCTCGTTCAAAATCAAGGACTTGCGTTTTTCACTTTCTCCTGGTTCAGGGGACTGTCGTTCCTCCTTTGTGAGCTGCTGTATACAGCCTGAGAGACTATAAACTCATTCAGCGTGAATCTCTCATGAAAGCTGTATTTGTGTCCTTGAAGAGCGAGAAATGAAAAGATTCAATATAGATCTGTTTATTCAAAGTACAGCAGCGTCTTTGATGTTGCACATGCACGCGTACAGAGGCGGCATTTGCAGAAAACAACGCAGGACAGATTGGACAGTAATTTTCATAAAGTGGATGGCTCCTGACAGAATTTCCCATTGGTCACAAACAAAATGGAATAAGGCCATTACGAAAAATGAAATCAAATAGATGATTACTGACTGAAGAAAAACAGACACATCCTGGTATGCATCAAGTCCTACATGTCAGAGACAAAACCTGATGTTCCCTTCTTTTTTTTTGAATAGTTCAAATTACACAATGACTATAGATTTAGTGAAACATAATGAAAATGTTTTGTCATATTGTTCACACATGTATGCCTTATGGTGCTGGTTACAGATAAGGGAATGTTTATTGCTAAAAAGGTATTTTTTTATTGGCCATCATCCCTTGTGTAGCCACTGATGCTCCTTAAAGAATAGCATATTTCATTTGCTTGTTGAGCCGATTACGTGAATAAACTGTGTCCCAGAGAAGCACGTTAGAGGTGACAGTTCTTGAATGTCATGAATGCTGCAGTTGCACATTAAAGAAAAATCAATCGGTTATGCAACCTGGTGTAGTCGCACTGCATAGGTTATTATGGGGGCGGTGGTAACCTGGAGGAGGCTGGGGGAATGGAAGGTCTTTACAATAGAGACATCACTGCAGCTGCTGGATTCTTTCACTGTTGATTGTTCATTGCTCATAATGTAAGGGTTCACAAATACCTGAATACCTGCTTACATACCAAAACACTTACTAGCAAAAGTGAAAGGGATGTCTTCAACTTGATTGGTAAAATTAGTCACATCTGAAAAAACAGACTCTTTTTTTTTTAATTAGCGATTGTGAATTAGCGATAGACACATAAATTAGATATATGATCCCTAAAAAGGGCATAATATGGGACCTTTATAGTCAGTGAAGCTTAATCTTGCTTTTGTAAATGATACTGAACACATCAAACAGCCCTTACATTTCCCTGATGCAAAGCTTGACTAATTTCACCATTCATTTAAACCTCAAGCAGTGATTAAGTGCCCTTGCATCCATATCTATGTCCAAACTGGACTTTCACTGTACGTAGCAGTCATCATGTAATTATTTTCTCTGTTCATTGAGATACATATGCTCACCATCCTGGTTGACGTTTGGTGGTGCTGTGTAGCCATTCAGCGTTGACCGTGCCCTGAACCACTTTCATAATTGAATTTCACTCGAGGAAACATTTTGGGTGTTTGGTGAGTTTTCAAGCATGTTAAAGCACCTAAATAAGCAATTCATTTGGCAAAGGATTAAAATAACCTCTTGAGTTTCACTAGCTCTCGCTCTGAGGTCAGTGCTCGGGCACTAATTATAAACCCTGTGTTGCTTTACTACCTTTGATGTTACTAAGGTCTCTATTTGCCTGCACAGTGTACGGTTGTTTCACAGGTTAAACAAAATAAAGCTTAATTTTGAAGACAATCCATCATCCTCCTCTCAGCTTTCAGTGTTAATCAGAAATAAACCAAGCATGAAGCAATGCTGAAGTGCTCCAGCTTTCACCTCTTTCTGAATGGACTAAAAGTTCATTAAGTACTGTTTTTTTTCATCAGCCAACATTGGCTTGCTTTTAAGAATTAATTTATCTAATATTGAGTTTTAGAAGTATTACTTAAGGACTTACCAAGAATGTATTGTATTTTTTTTGTTAAGGTTTATTTGAGTGTTTAATCCCTTAATGTAGGACAGTGAATAGAGACAGAAATGTGGGCAAAATGTCAAGAATGACAGGTGGGAAAGGGGCCACAGGTTGGATTCAAACCCAGCCCTACCATTTGGAGGACTATAGCCTCCACACTAGCAACTAGGCTACCGGCGCCTCATAGTCTCAGATTTTTTACCACTAATCTCCTGTATAGCGACAATGCTTTTCTTTCTCTTTGAATCTTTCCAGGGTATCTTCATGTCTGTACATTTAAAGAACGTTATACGGCAGCTTTGAAATGTATCAACGCAAAACTGAGTTGACAAAGAAAGACTGAATTAAAACATGTACATGTACATTTTAAAGTCCAATCATCTAAAAACCATTGAATATTATTGTGAGATTTTGGTGAACATTCATTAAAACCTCCAAATAATCAAATATGGCCTGGAAGAATGGAGTTCATCCACAGCCAAGCTGCCTTTAGGTTATACCAGCTTTAAGATCAGTATTTCATACAATGAAAAAAAAACCTAATTGCAAACCAACAATGGTAGTGTGATAGATAATATAAAAGGTTGATCACAAAAAGCCACATAATAGCAAAATATTCCACTCGTTTGAATATAAACTTTAGATTTGAACCCTTTCATTGGAGTTCTTGTAGAAATAGGCATTATACATGTAGTTAAAGTGGGGGGTTTACATATAGACTGTTAATATTAATGGACAGTGCCTGAGTGACATCATCCATCTGTTACTGCAGAGGGGCTTTGGAGTCCCATCAATGGCGGTTGCCATGCTGGAAATGCTGTCTCACTTTAACCATGAACCTAACAACAGGCTCAGAGCTGGAGCTCACCATTCACCGTGACACTGTGTCAGGTCAGCCATGCGCCTCATTGTGAATAACAAAGCTCTCGTAACATCAAAAAATTCATCCCCAGTACAGTGTGTGCCGACTGAGACATGAATTTATCAGAGAATTTTAATCAGGTGCATAGGGTGTGTATGTAACTTTGGGTGCTTCTGCAGCCAGCCTCAAGTGGACACTCAAAAACCGCAGATTTTTGGAAGCCCAATAATGGCTATATTGCCATGCAGGGAATGCTGTTTCAACCTAATTTTCTGTCAACCTAATGACAGATTAAGATGCAGGTTTCCCAAGTCATTGAACATCTTACATAGAATTCAACAACTTCTAAGAGCTGTTGTCATTAAATAGTGCCAATGCTGATGAAGTGCTGCTTTTTCTGAATGCAACATTCAAAGCTGACATTGATGTACATTATAAACCAAGCGAAGGTACATTGTGGCGATGGGGGAATCATTGTGTTGATGCTGTGTAATCATAGGGTAATCAACTGTAATTTGGTCATTTGTACTGGACATTGATTTCACTGGATGAGGCAAATTAGTTCAACTGTATTTCATTAAAGTCTCCAAGATCTGGATCAGTATTAGACAGAGGATTAATTCAGATAAATAAACCTTATTATCATGAACTATAATACAAATACTTTCAATTAGCAGATGGGAGGAATGGACACCATAACATATGTAGTCCTACAGTTAACAGTCACTATAGTTAAATCCTATAATGCATCTCTGCCTTAGAAAAAAAACTATATTCAAATAAAATTAATAAGATCAAGTAAACGTTACTGGCAGATGTTTGGCTTTTTCTTTTGTTCCTACCTTCTATACAAGAGTTGGTTGTGAACAAGAAGTGCTGCCAGTGGCGATTCAAGAGTCTGTTTGGGCCCACGGCAAAATTTAATGGAAGCCCATCCAACTATCATTATGTCTGCAAGTGTCCTCATACTTTTGCTCTTTTTTTTTTTGCACTCCCAGACAGATAGTTCCTCTGTCAGATGGGGCCCCGTTAGGGAGGTTTGCTCCTGTCAATTCTGTTGCTGCAGTTTTAAGTTTGTCAGCCTGTCTTGCCTGTTGACAAGCAGCGCCTCTGGGTGCTGCTACTATTTGTTGTTGTTGGGAGAAAACTACAACTCCCTGTTCTGGTGGCTTCTGAAGTGATGTCATTTCCTCCCCAACTGTTTGTGAGAAGCTGCTGATAAGTAAATTGGGAAGACCTTGCCAGGATGTGGAAACAGCAGCAGCAGACAAGGAACTGGGAACTTTCTTCTGTCTTTTACATGCATGACTGGCTATAACAGTTTTACATGACAGCACTTGTTGGTAAGCTCCTCACCAACTGAGCTGCGCTTGTTGCACTGTGGAATTTTCAATAACCAGCGCCACAAAACTCTCCACCAAAATCTCTCAAAATATTTGAACTTTATAAAAAGGAGCTGACAGCTCATGGTAGCTGAATATTGTGTTGTTCGGGACCACCGAACCAAAGTCGATATCTATGGCCTGGCAATAACCAAGTAAGCATAGCTGCCTTGTCACTCGGCTCTTGTTTGTAGCACAGCTTCAAGTTTACAGAAAAGAAATAAAAAAGTAGTGCAAAGTCCTCTCAGTTACAACAATTGATAATCCACAGTGCTAGACATCATTTTGTCTTTAAAGCAATAGCTCAGAATCCCACCAAAAGTTAAAACATGACAAAAATGTAAGAGTCATTAATCCAGCAAGCAAGCAAGCAGAGAGAGAGAGAGAGAGAGAGAGAGAGAGAGAAAGAGAGAGAGAGAGAGATGGATGAATCAGTGTACCCATAGAAAGTGAAAAAAGCAGGGCAGAAGCCAGCTAATGTAGATGTCAGTGCCCTCAAAATAGTTCTCTCCAAGGTTTCAGAGAAAAAAACAAAAGCCAAAACAGAAGGCTAAAGGTTAACAATTGATTCTGTTGAGGATTGACTCTGAGCATGTCAACATGCTGGGATACACAACCAAAGGCTTAAATACTTACTCACAAATATCAGACTAAGGTCAGTGCAACATTTATGTTTGTCACAAGTCGCAAAACATTATGTGAAAAGAATACGTACAAACTTGTTCCTGAGAAGTAGACAAGGATCTGGAATAAATTAATAAATAATTGAATAAATAAGTTAATTCTTCTTCCTGCTTCCCTTAATACATGTTCTGTTTGATTGTGTTGCCTCTGTAAATGTTTTACTTTTTTGGAAATTACATGTTTTTTTTCTTAGTTGAATCTCATTTTACATTCAGTATTTCTTCAATTTTGATATACATGTTTAGAATCAAGATATCAACCAGTCCATTCGTCAAACACATTTTTAAAGGCAGCAACCTGCGTTAACCGTGAAACACTAGATAGGCAATATTAATAATAATAATAATAATAATAATTAAAATGTGAGAAACCCCAGACAACAAAAACAAAAATAAATTAAACCATTCAGTTTACTATGTGGTCTGCAAGAAGACGACCAACTCAGCTCACAGTAGCAGATTAATTCACCAACCTCCATTGTCCCCACTCTCAAAATAAGTACACAAACTTTCAAATCAAGAACAAACAAGACCGGACGGGGCTCCACAATAAGACTTGTCTGCCAATGTGTAAGAGCAAAATCCAGCAGTTCGTTGAGTGTCTACTTGAGGCTGACTCCAGTAGTCCCAGAAGTCACATACATGGTAACCAGAAACATGTGGTTCGATTGTAGGACATGTTGCACACAAATTAATTAACAAGTTGCTCCTCCATTTCTGACATCCATCTGACTTTATACCCTGCATTTTGTCGCCATGTCAAAATACACTTTTGCAAAATACACCATTGAAAACTTGTGTATGTAATTATTCCCAAAAAGCACATGTGTATCCAGCTGGTTTAGTTAAGACGGATAGATTATTGAAAGGTAAATGTCAGCACATCTGCAGCACGGTGTGTCTCTGCACGAACGTGTTAGGATGTTGCAGAAAATTGATGAACGTGACAGTGATCTGTAAACTGCAGGTGCACTGACTCAGTGTAACACAGCAGAGACGGTGGCCAAGAAAACACACCTGCTGCCTTTTAATTTCACTATTAACTAATATTGTAATTTGCAAAATTAAACTTGATATTTATGAAGCTCATAGGTTATGTGAATCTACCAACTGCTGATTTTTTTTGATTTTCATAATCAGCAGACAGACTCAGAATCAGCACCAGCTGTGTATTCTTGATTCTTAAAGTAGAACTTTGCTATTGTAGGATAGACATGTCATACAACTATAGTGTCTATGCAGAAGAAAAGGGAACGACAAATGTAAGTGATGCTCCATAAATCAAGAAATACCAGGAAAAAAGTGCCACCCCTCAATGCTGTTACCCCATACTGCCCAAAGGTATTAAATACTTTAACATCCAGAATGCAATATCCTCATTGCCTTCCAAGGTCACTCCCAGGCTGTTCCCTATTGGACAGGTCATCATTCAAGCCCGCTCTTCCCCTCTTACTTGACCTGCTGCTTCACTCTCTGCAGCATGCAGTTACACCACTGCACTATGTTTAGGATCATAGAAGTAGCCTGAATGTCTGACTCTGACATTACAGCATAAAATGTTTTTGTTATTTTGTTATACAAATCCACAGTAACACTGCTTTTTGCCATATTTTCCAACATGTGCAGTCATGAGCTGATATGGGATGCCATGTTTTTTTTTTTTTTTTTTTTTTTTTTTTTATTCTGATGCCACCCATCCTTAGATGTGACTCTCTGAGGGCAGAAAGAAATTACCTACCCTATACCTTTAACATTGAGGAGAAAGAAAGTTGTTATTAGGACCTGTTTCTACTAATGCCGTGAGTGCTCACGACCTTATTTTCAGAGCGCTTCACTTTTTGTTGCTCCACTTACTTTGAAAATGACAGTTAGGTCTGTTTTTAGATAGCTCTGCGTGTTTATTATTTTCTTTTACTCAAGGAAATGTCACAAAAACATTATGTGCTGGATGTTGCAGATGTATGTGCAGACTGTTCTTGACAAAGCTGATATCAGAAGTCCCATCCTTTCTTGATTGAGGTTGGTCGGTAAGAACAAAGAGAGCAGCAGCGTTCCAAAGGTTTAACTTTGTCAACTGATGGTGACAAAAATCAGCTGACACTGAGTGCATTTGTACACTCACACACTGAACTCTGTTAGTTTTGGATTAAAAAATGGCGCTGCCCTAATAATACATTATATTATAAAGATGTGCCGCATATATCTCCTGTTACCAGTGTAGAAGTAACTGATATTGATCAGCGCTGTATGTGTGATCTTTAGGGATACTTTGACCCATAACCTGTTTGTTTGCTTTTAACCTCACGGTGTAAAAAAGAAAAAATCTCAATAAGTGAACTGCGATGTAGTTTGTTTGTGGTGTGACAGCGGCGCACACTGAGAGCAGCAGATGTGTGAAACTGTTAAGAAAGCGATTTCAGTAAATGGACTGCAGTCAAGTAGCGCTGTTCTCCAAAGCACTTAACCATCACCTCTTATTCACACACTGACTCTCAGATGCACTTTGGGGGTTTCAGAACCTCAGGAAGAGGGGTTTGAAGGCACCTTATCAGACACTAAATGACTAGATTGGTTTCTGATTCAGAGGCCTAAAATTGGATTAGGAATTTATTTTTAATTAATCTGGATAAGGGCTGCACAATATTGGAACAAACTGACACAGTGAGATGTTTTATTTCTGCAATAATTACATTGATGTGAAAATAAACACAGGCGCGATAAATGCAACATTTTAAATAGGTATTAAAAATTCATATTTCATACATAAAATAATTTAAAAAAAATTGTTGGGGCCATTTTCTGCTAAGGAGTTGAAACCTCAGATAGCAGCTCTTGAAACCGCATGGCAATAAACACTTCTGTCAAACATGAACGAGACAGCAGAAAACAGCGTCAGCTCACAAAGTGTTTCCTGTCCAATCAGACATGGGTGCTTTCAGGCAGCACACAAAGACAATACATGACTCCTCCTGAGTTTACTGACATTTATTTTATTAACTTTTATTTTATTTTAGAGGTGGCAGAGCTGTGTATGATTCCGCTTCTTTCATCATATATTGGAGCTCACCTGAAAGTGGTGTACTATGGCAAGAATCAGTGCTGCTGATATTGAACTGTTGAGGATGAACTTGGAGAATACGACTCCTTTGAAGGAAGCCTCTCTGTTATATGGAGTTGGGGAAATTGGAAAGCACTTGACAGATCCCCTTGATCTACACTGACTTTCATCAAAGGTTCTGGACTGCGTAGGAAGATGGCGGGATTATTTCAGAGTGTTTGTAGGCTTTGGTGCTGAATTAGTCATGGATTTATAACATAGAGGGCTTCGGTGCCATTTTAAACTACACTTATCCTGCTGAGGGTCGGGGTGTAGGATTATGATGATGTGTAGATGGAGTCAGATCACAATGTGACCCGAGGATTTAAAACTCCAGCGATTAAAATTGTGCGATATTAATGCGTAGATGTTGGAAAACCATTTCACTCAGGTCATGGCTCTGTACATAATTAACCATACTGACTGATTTGATTTTAATCTCTCATTTTAGGATTGGAATTAAGTCCTCATTGATTAGCTGAAGTTTTTCATTTGTAATCACGAACACATAAAAATCCTGTTTTCCTTACAATCACCCAGCGTGAAGTTCATGAATATTTGTCTGCAGGCAGAAAAAATCAAATAGGAGCAATCAAGAGTGATGTTGAGGTTGGTAAAAATAAACGTGTTGTATACAGGGTCAAGTTTTATTGTGCTTCAAATTTTAACCATATTGTCACTTTGGCAGGTATTTGATGGACCATTACAGTAGTGACCATATTTTTAAACATTCAAATCAGGACACTCTTTAATTTTTACCGCACATCCACACAGATCGGTGGTCACACAAGGTGTTCGATGCTCCGCCTATCCCTCTACCTTTCAGCTGCTGAGACCCGCACCCAAACATTCATCACTTAGAGACTACTGCAGCAGTCTCATATGCAGTGAATATTGTTAGGAATCAGGAAACTACAATATATTAAAAAATCTGCTGCTCGTCTTCTCATGCACTCATACATCCATGACGGCATCACCCCTGTCCCTCATAACCTTCACTGGCTCCCCATCCCCCTGCGTACCCACTTCAAACAGGCTCCCCTCTTCCTCCTTTCAGGTCTGCTGATGCAAACACAGTCTTGACTCATCCTCCTTCTTTTATATTATATTTTTGTATTGTTTTTGACGCTTTGTTTTGTTCTTCTTCTTTGTTAAGCGTTTTTGCTTTACAAAAGCGCTATAAAAGTTTAATTTATTATAATATTATTATAGGTGCCCTCCTGAGCAGCCAGTTGGGTGTCACGTTGAGGCATTTGCCTCACTGAAATAGCTCTCAACATTGCTACTTCCTGCCTGTACTCACCGTTCTGTTAGCTCGTTTTGATGTGGCTTTGTATTAGTGATGCGTCGGTCGCGAATGTAACCTCTCTAAGACTCGGCTCTTTGAAGTGAACGACAGGAGCCAGCTCGTCATTGGGAGCCAGATGGGAGCCGATTTTTTTTCTTGTCTTTTTTCTGTTAAAGCCGAACTTGATTTTTTAGAAAGAGGATTTGTGTTATTTTTGTGTTTCTTCATTAAGAGACATTGTCACCATTTATTTTTTTTATGTGTTTAGGTGTTTGGAGACCAAAACTGTAATAAGCTAAGAGAATGAGAAACAGTGAATGAGCCTATAGATGCAACAGATAGACAATAAAGATGTAAATGTAGCCTGGGCTGAAAAATGAAAGGACATGAATCAGAATATTTGAAGTTCATGTTCAAGGCTGAACAGCATTTTATAATATTATTTGGATGTTTGGTTGGATAAGTAATACTGTGACTAAACATGGCATTACAATTGTAATAATCATGACTCAGTATACTGAGGCTTTTCATTTTAAAATTTTAACAGAGGATGAGACAGGAGGAGAGGAGAGAGAAAGAGCAGGAGAAGGAACCAGTGAGATGAATGTGGAGTCAAGTCCAGGAAGCCCATTATCAGCCCAGGACCCAGTTACATACAAAGACCAGGACCCAGTTACATACAAAGACCAGAGTCTCTCTATATCACTCAGTCAATCACCATATCCTATACCAAACACTTAATATACAGTTAGAGATCACCTTAGTTGTTATTTATTGTGAGCGGGCAATAAAAGACATACAAATACTTCAGTTATAGTTTTATATATTTTATGATTGCAGCAACACACTCATACAAAGACACACTAAACAGTTTGCCTAAAAATAAATGATTTTCGAATGTTGACCTCGATATTTCAAAAATTTTGGCCAGGGCCGCTTGTTTATTTGGGTTTTTTCCTCTCTCTCTCTCTCTCTCTCTCTCTCTTCTGTTTCCTCTTCAAGCTGCAACTCTGCAGGGTGTATAAATAAGTGTGTTTATATCAAAAACATTTGATATTATGCATATTTTTACAAAAAATCTTAAGAGCCATTTGGGAGCCGAAAGAGCCGGCTCTTTTTGGTGAGCCGAGCCAAAAGAGCCGGTTTGCTAAAAAGAGCTGGAATTCCCATCACTACTTTGTATGTAGACTTGTCCACTGTAGGTGACAACAAAACAGACACTTGCAGTGTGTGCTGAAAGCAGCATATTCATTGACTGATATGTTTTGAAGGACGATGAAACTCTCCTGGAGCTCTTTTAAAAAAACTGACTTCCTTTTCTGTTTGGTTGCTAACCTACCTGCCGTTGCCTGGTCATTACACAGCAGGTCCTGTTTGCATGATTAGCAGGGCTCGCTAAGCAACAGCTGCAAGCTCGAGATTGATTGACACGTGTACAGACAAATCAGTATTGAAGCTTGACTCGGGTGCATTAGTGATGGATATCTATTGGTTAAAACAGCAACAGCCTTGGCATTGACATTGATTGACATATACTGAATAATCAGTGTTGCAAGCATGGTGTTTTGTTTTTGGTTGGTAAAACAGGGACAGGCACTGTTCAAAACCAACACATATTAGTGTTTTGTAGATATTTGTGGGGCATTGGGACAGACAGCTTGAAAACGGGACAGTCCCAGTCTAATTGGGTCACATGGATACACCATGCAAGGACGACAAGAGGAATCCTCTTATCTTAAAATAAACACATTGTTCATATTATACTGCTTGGGTAGGGGGGCATGTAGGTATAGGTAAAATGTACTCATTACAATGATGACATGGTTATATCTTTTTAATAATGTACTTTTTAAATTTAAATTTTGTCCATTAGAATAGATTAATTCTTGTCTCTCACACTTTAAAACATGTACAGCAGCCCCCCCCTAAAACCAGATCAGTTCACAGACTCAAAATACACCATCTTTAACATTTGGTAAGAATCCTGGTGTGGAAACATCCACATAAAATCAATGTTCACTGTCAAGCAAACAAGCAATCCCTCCGTGACAATGTTGATGAATATAAAAGTGACGCTGTTTGGTTGACTCTTGATGAATATTTGTTTTTCATGTTTGGCTGTGTTTGTGTATATTCGCTTGTTTTAGATGAAAGAAATGATGTTTTTTTCCTTCGTGAGCTGTCCAAGACACAGAAGAATTGTGAGCTGGCTGACACATTTGGTGTCCAGAAATGAAAGAGCTGCTGCAGCAAACCTTGCTGCTATGAATGACCATAATAAGCAGAAATACTTGAGTGCCCTGTTCAAGGTTACATGCAACTTCATTTTGTTTTTTATTAAAACTTTGGTCAATAAATGATGAAAGAACAACAACACTTAAGTGAAATATTGAGAAAAACAATATCAAGACACTTCAGGGTCTCTGCCTTCAACACTCTGTTTTTCCTCTGGCAGTGCCTATTTTCAATACAAAATCAGCGCAGTTCAGTGTTTCCATCGATCTGTGGATCACTCGCGCCCCCAACATATCACATCAGCGTTTTTTTTCCCTTTGCTTCAACTTAAAATCCTTATCCTGAGTAGTATTTCTCCCTTCCACTAAAAAGTGCTCCTTCTTCTGCTGCCAAATTGACTTCAAGAGCCCACTCAGAGCATGGGTAATGTATAGTTTTCATGTCTGCAATAATGCCACTATGATTGCCATATTGCACATGTTTTACATTAATTATGCCTCATTCCAAATATTACCTTATTTGAGTCCTCTATTTCAGAGCAGGCCCCATTAACATAGAATAAGCAAACAATAATTTACAACCATAGACAGGATTAATGGACGAAGCCTGAGGGACATCAGCCATCTGTCATGGCAGTGGTTCCGGAGGCTCATCGAGAGCAGCCGCCATGCTGGAAATGCTGCCTCACACTGGAACAACATTTTGCCTGTCGTCTGTATGTGACTTCTGGTGTTCCTGGAGCCAGCCTTAAGTGGGCACTCGACGAACCGAGGGATTTTGCACTTTCGCATTGGCTGCAAGCTCTTACTTTAAGACATGAGGTTGCCGTTTTATTACAACCCACAAACTGAGCCAAAGTTGAGGAGTTTCATGGACAGAAAAGGCTCCACATTTTCGGCAGGCCCCACCTCATCAAGCGTAGGCCTCCCAAACACCCGCCATAGGATTTTTGTGGAACAAGAATTCAACTGAGTAATCTGAAGTATCAGTTGCAGCAGGGGAGAAATTCAAATTGGGATGCTGAGCACCAAAGTCACATTGACAGGTGAAAGTTTGAGAAGGCAGAGGAAAGGTTTCAGCAGTAGCTTAAGACTTGCCTGTGAAGAGCACAAAAGGCCCACAAATGAGTTAAAGAGCCTGTTCAAAAGCACTCCACATGACTCATCTAACTGTATGAAGAGGAGCTCCTAGTCGTTGCTTTAACTCAACAGTGCTCTGTGCACCTGAACCAACTGCACATCCCCACAGAAATTATGCAGGGGCCAAAATATGATGGTTAAGTAGGTTTTTTCTAAATTATATGGTGAATTGTATTGTTGTGTGTTTTTTTTCGAAAAATCCTTGCTCAGCGTGTTGACTGTTGGGCTGATATAGTTTACAGTTGACAGGGAGATGAGAGGAACTCTACATAGAAACAAGCCAGAGCAATCAAAGCTACCTTAGTAATGGAGAAATAGGAAGCTGAAGGAGCTGCGGCAGCAGCTGGGATTCTACGACCTCTCAAAAGCTTGAAACAAAGGCATTACTTGTCTGAATCAAGACAAACTGTAATTGCTCCTGAAGGTGTTGGAAAGAGGTTTTGACAAAATTGTCAACCACCAGGCAGAGAGAAATCTTGCACATCACTCAGAGTCAGAAAAGGGGAATTTCCAGAGACAAGTTGAGTTGATGATTGATTGATTGTTCAGTTTGATGCTGTCATGTGTGAGCGTTTAAGGATCCAAGAAATAGAGCTCAGTGACACATACTGTATATTTATGCAAACATGTTCAAAATAAACTAATTTCTCTTGTGGCTGAGTCGACAACAGATGCCACTGAAAAGCAAGTGAAGAATGCTAAATATAATATTGTACTGACGGACTGCAGACCAGACGTGAGTCACAACGAGCACTCTCTACTTGTCCTTAGAATTGTGAAAAGTGAGATCTAAAAAGGCATGTATTGACACTTTGTGGGCTTTCTTTAGGCCATTGACACAACAGGCAAAGGCTTGTGCAAAACCGTTTTAGGTCACAGAGACACACAAGGTTTTGAGCTTGCCAAATTGCCGAAGCCAGTCTTACCAATTCTGGGAGGGAAAAATCCTGGGAGTCCAAAAGAGACTGCTGGATCTAAACAGCAAAGCCTCCTGAATCTGTTGTAGGTGATGTAGTCAAGTCAACCGTGACATCTATCTGTTCCTTTGGTTTTACAATGACTCTACTTTCCGCAAGATGAGAAGCTGTGGGTAGCAATCCATTCAACTACTACACATTTACTTTTTAGACCTCTTTTGTTGTGCATAGAAAATGCATCAGAGAGGATTACTTTTCTTGAGCCTTGACTTTCCTTTGATCGTCCAATGGATGCTCAGGATTAAGCATCGCTGAGGCCTCGCTTTCGCATTGCAGCACTTTTGAATTCAAATATGGAATACATTCATTATGAATTATTTTGAAATACACACATTTAGATATGTCCAGTTTCTTTTCTGAAAAAAACAAAACAAATGAAAGTGAATTAAATATGCGACTAAACATAGATCGACCATCTCATTTTGTGGTGATTAAACCACTCAGACTAATGACAAAACATTTATTCTCTCGTTAACTTTTTTTCTGCCTCGTCCCAATCTTTTGATTAGTTTGAAATCCATTTACGTCCCACGGGAATCCCACAAAAATCCAGCGACCCGGATGAAAGTTAATGTCATCCATCACCATCCACTCCAACAGCTACCACAATCTGGTGTCAGAGTTTAAACAATAACTGTGGGCAGTGGATCCTACTTGAATCACAGTTTGTGGAGGAAAAACAAGCTGAAGTCACATGCTGAGTCAGCAGGACAGGCTGCGAGGACTTTTATAATGTGAGTAATAATCCTGACACCTACAGAGTCTGCTGTCTCTTTCTGAGAGGTTCTGCACATAAACACTGATTAAACTCATTTAACAACCAAACTCACTCAGGACGGCTGTCAGGAGGGGTATTTAAGGCTAATGCTTTAACGTCGTGAAAGGTCATTTAAGATGTCAAACTGCAGTGTCAGAGTTAACAGCTTCTTGTCTCGCTCAATCGAGGCCTTCAGTGTCTCTGTCGTGTGAGAGGAAATGTATGAAAACTTTTTTTCAAAGCCCAAATATACTTGGACGCTCACAAATACATGAGTGGGCCACTCAGGTAACATCTTTGTGGGAAACAGTGACAGCATAGAATAACATTCAATTTAAATCTGTGATCAGAGAGCGTTCATTTTGGGAATATTTCCTCATGACTGGTTTACTCCTTAAAACATTTTGAGCAGTGTAACAGCAGAAACCCATTTAATTTTGACTTTAAAATGTTAAAGTATAAGTAAGAATTGTGTTTTGGTTATGCTGACTCTCCTCCTGTTTCTCACACTGAATAGACTGAATAAAAGCACAGTGTGTGTTTTGTTCTAAGCATTGTTTTCGAGTGAAAAAGTACCTAGAACAGCCCATGAATATTTTCCTCCCTGTGCTTCAGACGGCACACATAATTCCATTTATCAAATCTCTTCGCTCAATTAGTTCTTCAGAATAGCTTTCACCTACCTTTCAGAGGAGCCCACATGGTTGACTGCACCTGTTGTAACAACTCGCAAAGAAGCTCCATCTTCAGAAAACACATGCATCCCGATTTTCTTTTTGTTTTGCATCGGTTGAGTCTTGATCATTCCATCTTTTCAGCATTTAGAGCTGATTGAAGACACAAGGTTAGAAGGGATGTCAATGCATGAGATCATTCTAACACTTTAATTGTTTTTAACACAAGAGTAATTATTTTACTTTTACTTTAATTCACACAGAGGGTCATTCACCTTAATTATCCTTAAAAAAAAAGTTTTCAGGGCCTTTCATTTTTTTCTGGCTCTTAATTATGATGTTTTAATTAGATTTTTTATCATTGCTGTTATTGATTGCTTTTTTTTATTACTTAGGTTATATTTTTGAGGTGGGCATTTTCTGTTGCTCTAACTTATTCGAGAAATGTTTTGGAAACAGAGTCTGATTCACTAATTGATTAATTAGTGTACTGATATAAAAATAGGACAGCCATTCCTCACATTATGTCTCGTACTTTAATTTTCTCCTGCACCTCTATTTATTTGTTTTGAAGGTGAGTAATTGTCACTCAACTCCTCTTCATAAGACCTGCAGGATGCTGGTGTGGATAAACAAGCTGGAAGTGCTGCGAGCGACCCTGCACACCGGTCGACTATCCTCCTTTAAGACAATGAACCGGTCCATCATGACTGAAGCCATCCGTCACTTCTACTGCTTCTCCCCAAGAGGTGTCATCACACTCTAACAGCCACTCTAACCTTTCATAAACCCTGAAATCTCATCTCTTTCTTTAACGCCTACAGGCATGTGTCTATGGGCATTCTTTAGATCTTTGGAAGAAAAGTGTAGCTTAATTCCCTTCTCCCCCTTAGTGAGGCTCAAAAGGCAAAACAAATTTTAAATGACTATATAGATGTTCTATGTTAGGAATATGACTATCAAAATGTGTGTTTCAATTAAAAGGTTGATATTTGCTTGTTATACATTGGCTCAGATCCCCATGAAATACAGTTAACTGTTCACTGCCTTGCTTCTCCTACCACGCCTTTAACAGACCGGTCAAATCATACTTGTTCTATGCACATCGCTGAAAGTTAGACAGTAAGCTCCGGCACAGAACGGAAAGTATTTCAGGGAATGTGAACATTGCTTCATCGTCATCTTTCATTATGTTTACATTCAGTTTGTAAGGGGCGCCTGTAGAGTCGGTTGTGTCATAACAAGAAGGTTGGGGGTTCGATTCCCCAGCTTCAGTAGCTCTGTGTCCGATGTGGCCTTGGGTAAGAAACTTAACCCTTTTAAGCTAACAGCTCTGTGCACTTTGTACATACTGTATATCCAGAGACAGACGACAAATGACTTCTGGCCTAGTCCAATTTGGGTAGAAATGAAAGTTTAAACATGCAACAGTAAATTGATCCCATGTTTTCAAGGAGTGTTCGTCCCACTTTGAGAAATTTGACTTCTCAGCGAGGCCAACGTGTTACGAGAAAGTCCAATTTTAGTCGAACATACACAAAGAAATTTTTTCAAAGCTTTCAGTTTTTTTTGTTAATTTGTGAAAACACTATGGCGTTCTAGATTATTAAATATGACAATAAAAAAAATGTAAATTGCCCTTATTTTAAATGGATTTAACATCCTAACAATCCTATCTATTATTTTGTATGGAAAAAAATCTGTCATCATGAACGAATCTGAGTGCCTCATTTTCAGATATTCCATTCTCTGGTATTTCCAGGGGGGAAATTCCCCAGGTAGTGTTGTCAGCTTGTTTGTTTTGAACCTTCAGCCCCACTGAGCCACACAAAGGAGAATAAATGATACACGTTTGTTTACTGCATTTGTGAGAGATTCTAGATGTACCAGCACAGAGAAAGAGAGAATAAATAGCACTTTCTGTTTATGTCTATAGTGATTCTGTTTACAATCTGCAGTAAATGTCATGTTGCTTTTGTGTCAGATATAAATCTGTGATATGAGTGAAAACCACAAACTGTACAGCATATTTATGGAAACGAATGGTGTCTCTGACAAGGGAATATCTGGGATTATGTTTGTGTGACTTTACACAAAAGAAAACCGTTGAACAGCATGTTTCATTCTTAGATTCATTCACGAATCAATAACATAGAGATGGAACACATGTTTGCACACAGACTTCAGAGTGCCAGCTTGTATGAACATGGAGTCAGTCAAAGACAGCTTTTGTGGTCAGACATGAAGAGAAAATTCTTCTGACACTATATTCACCTCATACTGCAGCTTGTTCCATTACTTCTCTTTGTATTTCCTCCATTTGCTTTGAGGTATTCAAATGTTTAAGGGTATCTTAAATGACAAAAGCTTCAGTATCTTTTAAAGGAGAAGCTCCATCGACCTAAAGACATATGGTATTCCCTTTAATGTTGTTCCACCTATCCATCACCTGTCTGCCTGCTGCAGCGAAGATACCTCCCATTGCAATGAAAGTAGAAAAGACAAACATTTGTGGGCCTGATGGCTTAAGCATGAGTGGGAAATCCTGAAAAGTGAAAAGCTCTCAGGTGATGGTTCTCTTTTTACAATGAAAAAAAAATCGATATACTGTATATAGGAAGCAGCTTTTTGAAAGAGTGGAGCACCTTTAGCCTGTTACTGGTTCTTGTGATAAATTAGACTGTTTTGTTATTTTGTACTTTCACACGGAGCCTAATTCACCAAAAGACTGACTCTCTTCATCTGCGCCATGCTTGTTCAGTCGAGCTGAAATATGAATTGTGATATTTTGTGACTAAAGCGGGAGGAGGTTGGGGTGTGACAACACGTTATGTGCATTAAAGAACGGCCAGCCCTGATGCTGGGGGAATGCAGACCTAACTATTATTAACCAGGCAACTCCTGCTAATAATAGTAATAGGCTTAATACATTTCCATAAGTGAGTTTTTCTTTTGTCCAGTACTTTGTTTATATTCTGCTTGTGTGAAGAATTCTTTTCATTTCTTTTTGAAGCCCTACAACAAATCTTTAGCTAAGTGAAAAACTTACTTGTTCCTAAGATTATTTATGAGGTATTGTTGTTTCTTTTCAACCTTTTTTGTTTTCCTCCTCCTCTTCTTCATTTGGGTGATTATCTCCGTCATATGGGTGAATATGAGAGGAAAGTTATTATTAAGGTTTTTGTGGGTTGACATAGTTTTTTTTTCCCACTAATATCATGACTTCTCAGTCAGGAGATATTTTTTGTCTGCTCTTAGTCCTGCCTGTGTTTCAGACGTACTTCACCCTGGCAGCTCTCACTTCTAACACTCTGACCCTCATGTACCCAGTGGAGAGCTAACTTCAGCAAACATTAACTCACTTCAACGTCTAATTAGTCCAGTGTGTTTACCAAGGAGGTCACAGGCTTTACACACACTGGCCAAGTTAAAACCCAACGGTGGTCGGCTGCACAAGGAGCAGATCTGCATCATCAGCTCATTTCAGAAGAACCTGCAAGCTGGCACAACGTTTCTCTCATTCATCAGTGTTTACTAATTAGCTGGCAGGTCAGGGATTTAATCAAGTGAAGAGTCAACATAAACAGTTCTTCATTTTACTCCACATGACTCAGTAATGTTGACCTGGACCAGTCCCGCATCAGCGTGAGCGGGGAAGCAAAAATGCATTTTTTGCAAGAGGTGCATCATCGTAAGAGTCAAAGCAGACATATGTCTGGTGACCCAAAGTATTTTTCTTTTTTTGCTTGAATAGAGCCCCCTGATGGACCCTTTTAAACCTCCAACAAAAGCACTGGACAGCTCACAGCTTTCCTTTAAAAAAAGAGCCATCTATTTGAGAAGCATGAATCAGGTGGAAGCAGCTCTGCTTCCTCTTCCTCTGACAAACGTCACTAACTGGACTGTGTTGTTCGAGGAAGATTTAAAAAATCATAGAAAATGAAGACGTACTTTTATCATTTGGATTTTTTTTTTGAGGAAGTTAAATAGCAGGTAGATCGAGCGTACAGATGTGGACACTGAACAGTTACTTATACAGACAACAAGCTGGACTGGTGTAAAATCATTGTTGCTGTTTATAAAGCGGTCAGCTTCTTTTCAGGAGACAAATAGCTTTCAAAGTCTGCTGGACCATGCTGGAGATGTTCTATCTCTACGTTGTAGCAAGATCATCTACTCAGTTTTATGCTCAGCATAATAAAGGGAGAGTGGTGGATTGATATAGTCCTGAATCATAGATACATCATTTCAAGGATAGAGTTCACCTTTAAATGGTACATTATGCAACTTTGATAGGACAGAGTCAGTCTCTCTTGATAAGCATTTGCTCTGGACCACATCGGTTCTCATTGGTTGTCAGTGGTTACTGTGCATGTGACAGGTGTATAACTGACGGTGTCAAATTCAAACTTAATGCCCGACAAGTCATAAAAATGGTTCTGGACTCAGTTGATGTCCAAATGGAAGAGAACAGTTGTCTGTTGCTTAATTTACATGCAATAAAATTGACAGAGCTACTATCGGGGCAGCTGTGGCTAAGTTGATAAGAGTTGGTCATCTCTCAACAGAAAGGTTATGGGTTTGATGCACAGCTTCTGCAGCCACGTGTCCTTAGGCACGCTGAACTCCAAGCTTCTCCTGCTGCTTCGGTGGCGTATGATTGTGATTAGTTACTTGCTCTCTGTACATAGCAACCTCTGCCACCAGTGTGTAAATGTGTAGGTGTGACCTGCTGTGTAAAAGCACTTTGAGTCGTCAGAAGACAAAGTTCTATACGAGCCCAAGTCCATTTACTTTGACATGATGTGTTTGAAACATTTAATCAAAGAGCACTTTTCTGTTTGAAAGCGGTCAACATATTTACAACAGTTTTCACAGTTCACTTACTGTTCGCTGTTTGCTCGATCAGGAGATGGATAAACTCGGGAAAGGGCTCAGAGCCAGGATAAGCATTTTTTGCCCGGGGACCCTCCAAGTCAAGAATTGACACAGTCAGTGTGGAAATGTCAGCAATGACAAATCATATAGATAAAGCAATATGACAAAAAAACAAACAATGATGAGCGATGATGTCAAACTTTTTGTTATATTGTGACAGCTTTCTGGAAAAAAATAAATCCTGCTTAACCTTAAAATGTCAGAGGTAATTTTATTACCTTTTGATTCTTCATGTATCCGGTTTTATATTGATTTTATTGTTTTGTAACTTTTCTGTGTGTCTTCAGTGTTCATGATTTACTTTGTAGTTGTCCATAGCGTTTCTGGCCTTGTGTTCATTGCTGCCTCTCTATGTTTCCCTCCTGTCTCGTTGCCCAGATTGTCTGCACCAGTGTAACTAGTCTCACCTGTGTTGACTACACCTGTATCGACTGTATTTAGTCTCCAGCTGCACTGGGTTTGTCCCGCCTATCTCCTTTCACTCTCCTTTTTACCTTTAACCTGGAAGTATTTAAGTAGAGGCCATGATAAGAGCAGTTTGAATTCTGTAAAAGTTCAGGAAAGATGGTTCAATGATTCCTTTATAACCTCGGTCGGATTGTCAAAACAACGCAATAGTCTTTTCTTAAGTCCTTCACGAGTTCTCCACACCTGTCCTTAACCCTGTGACATTTTCACGGGTTTAAGGTAGAGTAGATAGGAGGGACAATCCGAACGCACCCTCTGTGTCACATGATAGTTTGTCGTTATATATGTTAGTTGTCATTGTTTTCCTGTTCCTTGTGATTGCTCGTGGCTCCCTGTGGGTTTTTTTTTCTTTTGAACTTTGTTTAATTTATTATTCAGGTGATTTTGTTTTGAAAATAAATGTTTGTTTCTGCAGTTGGATCTTCCTCCCTGAAGGTCTTGACACACTGTCATAAAGGCTTTAAAGAGAAAAATTAGTTGTAAAATTTTCCCCATTCAATTTGGAAAAGCTTATTTCAAAAACTGAATGAAAGCAAGGGATTGAAACCAGAAATGTCTGGTAATACTTCATCAATAAGTCTTGAGCGCACATTTGTTCCCCTAATTTTAAACAAACATCTAATAAGCATTTGCAGTACATTTAGACCGAAGAAAAATTGCATCACAGCAAATAACTCTTAACTTACTGTTAACTTACAAACAAACAGAAATCCCTGGTGAGACTTCATTGTATACTGTAGCTGTTGTTAGCTGTGCCACCCCAAAATCCTAAACTATGACTGGCTATCTGCTTTGTTAGTTCTTTAAATTGCGACTTTGGATATTCAACTTCTTTGTGAGCCAATTCAGTTGAGTAGATGTAAAGTATATGTTGCCACCTTGCTAGTAAAAGTGTAGTGTTAGACTTAGACTTTCTTTATTGTCATTCAAATTTAAACTTTACATTGCAGATAAGAACAACATTTTGTTGCATTGGCTCATAGTGCAGGATTAAAAAAAAAAAAAATCAGGTATTTACATAGTATTTACAAAAATAAGTGCAGAAATAAATAGATATAAAAACACGAGCTATGTGTGAAATTACTATATAGATAAATATATTGCACGTTTTTTTTTGTTTTTTTTAATGTTATATTGGGGGGTTTTTTCAGTCCAGTGAGGTAATCCAGGTAAAGAGTGTAAGAGTGAGGTAAAACATGTGGTTAAGAGTGTATTTCTATCAACATATTCAGCTCTGTCATTAGTGACATTACAAACGTTAAAGGCAGGGTTGGTCATTTTGGAAAACGAGCATGATTTTGAAAGTAGTATTCCCTCCTTTGCTTCGTCTGCACCCACTCCCCACTCCCCTCTGTTCAGCCACTTCACAGCATGTGTGTCATGGCTTCAGAAGCTGACCTCAGCTTATCGCTTGAATTGTAGAGAAACACAACACATTATGCATGTTTAAAAAACACAACAATTTAAAGACAAACTTACAGCATGAACTCTGCCAACGGTGACGCACTTTGAGTGTGGGCTAGTGCATGCAAGGGTTTGGTTAGCACGGAGACCGGGAGACATGATTGGTCTGTCACATCGGTACCTCCTGGCAGACATTGTTCAAAGTTTTGGGACGCCAACAACTGCTACAGATGACGGGTTTTCTTTGTTACGTCTTCAGAGCACATGAGTTATTTATTTTTGTCAGGACCTAAAGACAATTCCAAACAAATCTTAAAAAGTGTATTTGGAGAAAATTACCAACCCTGCCTATAAGTAAAATTTAATGTTTGCAAATATTAACGTTTAAATAAAATTGTCTGTCTTTATCACCAGACAGGAAATGAGGCTTTAAGCACTTCTTAATAAATCATTTGATTATTCAGCGTGTGCACTACGGAGCAGCTTCGGTTTAGCAAAGGTTAAGGAGTGATTCGTGTAGCATAACCCTGCTGTGGTCTCTTAGTCTCACACTTGAAGGCCTACAACAAATCTAGAGTCGAATTGAATACAGCAAGAACTCTTTATCTTTTTTTTTTCAACAGATTTATGTATTATTTTAATACCACTTTGAAACGACAACCCTTATTTTCAAAAATGTATGGTTGCTAAGTGTCTCATGGGTGTAGTGGTGCATGGAAAAACGGGAAAAACTCTAAATTTGTTTAATTTTACTTTTCCAGTTGACAGGTCCATGAAATTATAAACCCAATACACATCCACATGTACTACTCTTATTAAGCAGTACATCTACTACTCTTTTTAAGTAGTACATGTTCAACCAAATTAGGGCTGGATTTTTGTTTTTATTCTCACTTAACTTACACAAAATGACTTCAGGGAGCAAGGGCAATAAGGAAATGCACATTAGTCACAGAAGAGTTGCACATTTTGCAATCACTACTGAACCAATGCTCCTTCAGCATGCCTTTTGAGTGAACTTTTCTTTTTCCTCAAACCATCAACTATTCCCTCACCATGCAAGTATAGTATGGGAACCAGTAGTTTAGTCTCTACACTGTCTCTTGGGTGGGCAGAACCAATTCAATTATTTAACACCATTGTCATACTATACATACAGTCCACTCATTGTATCCCACAGTGCATTGTGAAAAGTATTAACCACTGGTCCCTATCCAAGTTATATACCAGCATGCATTAAGCTTCAAAGCATTTTATGAGTGAAAATACAACGTGAAGACAGAAACACAAAAAAGGTCAAGAATGGGGGCATTAATATCTATACATTTTGTCTCACTAGAGGACTTTCCACAAAGTAACTTCAAAATAGTTTTGCATAATGATGATGAATGGTACGAGATCAGTCTGTATCACTCTGTGCAATTTATTAAAATGCAATATTTTGCATTTAGATTTATTATTTCAACAGTTTTGTGTATCTACACTCGGTATAAATTATCACTGAAAACCATTCTTTATCTTTCGTTGTCATTGATCCACTGTTGGCTTTAAGATACAGCTTTTACTTAAGTTGTGCGATGGTGATGATGTCACTGTTGGTGGCGCGACGAATGAGCAAATAGATTCTGTCAATACTCATCAGGGCCTCTTGTCCAATCAGATAACTCGGTGTCAGAGCTAATGTATAATACTGTCGAATGGCTGTTGTCCCAACATTTTTTCCCATCTAAAACGCACATTTAAATAGTTGCATGAGAAGCAACAGATTTTCTATACTTGGATTTACAGTAGTTTCCTGGTAACATACTGTTTTTTTTGTTGTTGTTTTTTTAACTACATTTCCAGAGCCAGATTCCAACGCTACGTTGATCTTGCTGCTGTTTTTTTGTCTCTTCTCTACTTTTATGCTTTTTTAAGGTTACTCCTTGAGTGCAATACACATTTCCACTTCATGAACTGACCCAAAATAAAACGTCCCTTTGGAAAGATGAAAAGGCCAGATTTAAAAGAAAAAGGGACAATACCACATAATGAACAAAGTGAACGAGGACCTGCACAGACAGACGGTCGATCAACGAGGTTTGTTTTGATCAAGAGGCACTTCTGAAGCAGGGGGAGTGGCACTCGACAGAATGTTTGAAAGGCGATAATTATTTAAAAGCACTTCTCAAGACACTGAGTTTTCCACCGTATCCATTGACTGCTCTGTTTTGGTTGCTCTAAATAAAGAAAGGTTCATTATCCTCCCTCTAAAATCCACGGGGATGTATCGATGGAAACCCTGTTGTGCTGGCAAGTGAGCAATGCTGTCTCCTTGCTGGACATAAATACAGTATTGATTAGCCATTCCACACAGCGCTCCCTGTCATTTTTCTACCCGGCTGGCCATAAAGAATTAGCGGACAGTAATCACTGTGCATCCTGCAGGCAGCAGTGTCCACCATTAGAGATGGCCTGGCATGATAGCCAATAAATCAAACTCACACACTCACACCAGATCCACCTGTCACCATGAAGGATTCAGCAAGTAGAGCGTGGAAGTATCCCCTTTGTTATTTGTTGCTCTAAAAATCAGGTCAGTCAGTCTGGTTTATTTCCCTCCAACTTTTTCTCGTTTGATACAGTGAGATTTTAATGCACCATGGCTCAGCCAGATCTCTGGGTTTTCAAGCTATCCATAACTCAGGCAGAGATTAAACATCCACTGTGCTTGATATTTTATCACAAGTAAATGGAGCCTGAGAGTTTGTGGGGATTTCCAAAGAGGGCTAAAAACTTGCAGTGCGGAGTGTAGAACTTGTAAATCAGGTCAATGTCACGGCTGAAACCAAGAGGGAGATAAGACTGCAGTCTGTTCGGACAACAAGGGGGATTTTAGATTTCACATGAATAAGTGAAACACCAAAGAAGCTTTGAACCGGCCTGTCAGATCTGAGAACAGGAGTCCCAAACTTTATATCTAACTACACCTGTAAGTGTTTCTCTGACTCATGTAAGATTTGATTATACAACACATTGTATAAACAACAGTCAAACATCAAGTCAGCCCTGATGTTTGACAGCAGTTTATGGGCCCTAAGTTTTGAAATACATTGATCACCATTGGCCAAACCCAAAATCTGGATCAAAATGATCTGGATCCAAATGATCCAGATTTGGATATTACATTAGATAGATAGATAGATAGATAGATAGATAGATAGATAGATAGATAGATAGATAGATAGATAGATAGATAGATAGATAGATAGATAGATAGATAGATAGATAGATAGATAGATAGATAGATGGATGGATGGATGGATGGATGGATGGATGGATGGATGGATGGATGGATGGATGGATGGATGGATGGATGGATGGATGGATGGATGGATGGATGGATGGATGGATGGATGGATGGATGGATGGATGGATGGATGGATGGATGGATGGATGGATGGATGGATGGATGGATGGATGGATGGATGGATGGATGGATGGATGGATGGATGGATGGATGGATGGATGGATGGATGGATGGATGGATGGATGGATGGATGGATGGATGGATGGATGGATGGATGGATGGATGGATAGATAGATAGATAGATAGATAGATAGATAGATAGATAGATAGATAGATACTTTATTGATCCCGAGGGAAATTCAAGGAAATTATTTGCTATTAAGGATCAAATCAGCAAATCTGTCCTACTTTTGGGCCCGTTTTTTTAAAGCAACATTGGACTGGATCACCCTGATCCAGATACATAGTTTTCAAGATTACCAAATCCAGATTAACAGTGCTCTAAATGGGACGACATATATCAATGTGGGCTACCAGCTGTGTAAAGAACAGGTAGAAGAGCCAACATGGAGTCACTTTAAGTGTTTGAAAGTTTTGAGACAAAACACAAAAATAACATAAACATCCACTTCCATTAATAATTTCTTTCATGACCCCTCATCTGAGACACAACTATTAAAAACACATATACACTAACAAATAAATTGTGGATATTTTGAAAAAAAAAAAAAAAAAAAAAGGTCCTAAAAAAACAAAATACTAGATGTCCAATAGTTAACAAAATAGAGAATGTTCAGGGCTCTTCTTCATCTGAGGAGGGACCAGCATTTCCAAGCCCTGCTTTTAAGAGGCGGATCTGAAGTTTTGCTTTGGTTTGCTGCAGTTTGGTCAGCTTGATTGGTTCCTCTGCTACAATGGTTACACAAGTCAAGTGCAAAACATAAAAAAGTCTGTACACTAAATGAAACAAATGTATTACTTGACTAATTTTAAAGTTTTACTATATTTTCTTCCAGCCCAGTCTCATAGTTTTGCATTGCACAGTCGTGTTACTCATAGACAACTATTCTAACCTCTCCAAATCCCTTTTCCTAAATTTAACCAGTCGGTGTGTTGCAAATCATATCATATGCATGCAAAATTGTAATTTGGCGTATGCATTGCACAACATTACAATATTGTGTTATTTGTACACAAACTGTGAGACTGGGTTGTTTTCTTCCAGTGATCCACCTTGAAATCCTACCCCATGTTTGGATCAGGATAATCCTTTTTTTTAACAGTACAAACTGAAGGTTTGATTCAGATTAAAACTAGGTTTGGATTTTGTTATGTAATCTAATTTAAGATTCCATCTTTCCCTTTTGAACAACCCAATTTCCAGATTTGATCCAATCTGATAACCAAAATCTGATCAGTTTACCTTTGAACAACTGGCCCCATCGTGTAGCACACACAGTTAGGGAAGCGTGAGTAGTAACATGTGACAGTACACATGTGGAGCTAAGTAATTCAACTGGCGACATGGCAGAGTGTGTCTCTTCTTGCTGTCTTTCTCCCTCTCTCCCAGTCACTCCAGGGCTGGAGTAAAGAATGCAACGCTTAGCAGTGCAACATGAATGAGTGCCAGCAGTCGGGCCTCACGGGGAGGGTTTCTACTGTCATTGCAAACAACATATTTTGGGCTGCTGCTTTGGTCAGGCCGAGGGGGCCCCAACTACCGGCCTTGGGTCTGCACCTCTGTCACTAACCCCAACAGAAGTGACCATGCTAACACCTCATTTCCACATACTCTGTGCACGAGTGGCCTGTCAGAGCCAACGTTTTGTTCCGTTGGAGAGCCTCACGCCTTGCTTTACTGGCTCGGTTTCTGGAACGTGAGTGCAGCAGAGCACAGCCATGAGCAGCTGTACTCACATCACTGGAGAAGTACAAGATCATGCTTGAAGAGGAAAACGTGCAAACAAGCTGTTACTTTGTCTGTCAGTGGTTTGATTTGTTGTTTGTTTGGCGCCTGTTTTGTCATAAAGTTGATGAAGTGAGTCCATTGTTTGTCAGTACATCATTTCATTGACTGAAATTGACTGGAACCTGTGTTTCCTTGTCTGACTTCCTGTCCGGATGGTTGAATTTTGTCCAGCTTGACGCATGCTTACAGTGGACTGCGTTCCAAATAACAGTATTTGAAACGGAGCACAGAGTAGTGGCACTGCTGGCACGCTTTGGAGATGGACAGCGCTGCTCGGAACTGAAGCAAAATCATTGACGAGTGCAAGAGAACTGTGCCATATTGCGGACTGCAGGATATGTTAAAATTGGAGTATGAGGGTTTACATGAAGTTATTAACGTGATAAATCATCTCAGAGTTTGTGTGACCGGTTCATTTCTCTATTTTAAGACAGAAAACATATATAAGGGTTTGTTTATGGAGCTGTACTTAAGGGATGTTTCCATGTTGTTACACACATGCTGTGAAACTCCCAAAGCTGCTCATCCTTTCATCCTCTCCCACCTGATTTTCTGTGTTGCACAGACAGTAATCTTGGTGTCGTCATGTCAGCTGCTGTCCTGGTCAGGCAGCAGATGAGAGAAGCTGCTGAAATACATCCCTCAGTGGAAGATACGCAGGTTTATCCTGTGCGCTGTGATAAAGGATGCTGAAGAAAAGAATTTGAAATCTGCCAAAGAGAACTGATGTCGAAGAAATGTTTTATCCTCACTAGAGAACCGCTAAAAAAACAGTATCACAGGACACCAAAGCAGGCTGCACAAACAGTCGATGATTCACACCGATGGGTGCGGCATGACCTCAATAAACATTGTTTTTTCCAGATCCTGCGTGACACCTACCAACACCACCCCACAGAGACCAATCCCCAGGGCCTCTGGCTCTTCACAAGGATTCATAAAACAAAAGTTTGGTTGTATTTAATGTGTATTTTTCCCATAGATATGTATTAAAAAAAAATATATTTCGTGATGTCAATAACAAAGACATCAAAGATTCCCTTCTTTCTCTTTGTCTTATTTCCCATCAATTCATGTTTATGCATAGTTGCATAAATCATTTGCATGTCAATCATTTAAAAAAATCTCAAAATATCAAGGGTGCTATTATGACTTTGAATTTGAATGTGCATACTTTAAATGTTGAGAGAAAGCTACACATGGCTTCTCTTCAAAGACCCATTGTATGTTTCTCCTCCTCCTCACAATGTAACAAGTTTAGTTACTCAAACATGTAAAGACTTCAAAAAATCTAGAGAATCTCAGGCGGACTGCACCTGAAATCCTCCTGATGTGGCTGTTCAAGCATGCACCTCACAGTGGGAGACTACCCTCTGTCTGAAGGGAGACAGGGCAAAGAGAGTCTCCTGAGGCAAGACATGACGTAAAAATAATGACGCAATACTGGTGGCTGAAGCAACATAGTTCAGCTATGCAATGCCATAAGGTGAATATGTTGCTCTTTTATCAACGCTACAGTACGTGTAGTCTGCACTGGTTGTGCGCACAGTCCATAGTCGCGCACCAGTTACACTGAATAAACATCACCATCCCCTGCCAATCACCCGCTATGACAAGAGAAACTCTGGATGAAGTCCAAGTGAAACTTTGTTGTTTGAATTCATAAGCAGCGCACTCCAAAACACTTCAGGAGTTTTAAAGGACTTTTTTGTTAAAGCAGTATAATGCATCAAACTTAGCCCGTTGTTGATTTTGCCATTGCATTATGTAACAGTTTTAATGAATTAATGCTCAAGTGTTCATCAGTCGAGCCAATACGTATCTTTAAGTTATTCATCTCTTTCTTCACTTAAAGAGGTTTAGATTGAGACAAATGCAGTCTGTAACAGAACACATTGCTACAAACGTATTAATAACTTTGAATGAGTCAAAGTATGCTGTTTTCTTCACTGATGAAAATTCTAGGGCAGTGGTTCCCAAAGTATGTATATATAAAAATATTCCCAAAAAAGTAGGCTCTAAACCCAATGCTAAGCTGGTTATTGCCATGACTTCCTCACGTTTAAAATACATCTTCCTTGTTTTTTTGTCATTCTCTATTTCCTGTGCTTCTATATTTCCTGTGTGTATTTTCCTGTTCATGTTCCTGAGTTCATGGGTGCATTTAAATTGTCTTTTTTGCTTTGGAAGGTTCCTAACTTCCTAACTTTGTGAAATGACCTGGAAGCGTTTAAGTGGCAGCCATAAGAGCCATTTGAATTCTCTAGAAGTTAAGAAAAACTAACAATCTGTTGGGGGGAAAATGTGGAGACAATCTGCATATGGTTTATATATTTATTTGACTTATAATTTGTTATTGCCTTTGTATTTATTTTATTTATTTCCTTTCATTATGTGTGTATGAAGAAGGTGAACATTGCTTTTCTACCTTTTTGTAAAATGTTTAGTGTAGATGTTTGCTCTCATTTCTTAAACCCAGAGGTAAACTATACTCAGTAAATAGTATATATACTATTTGGTGTTGTAAAACCATCAAAGTAAAGCAGCCTGGTAGCTTATAATTCCTTTTATTTTAAGTCCAACTTTGTGGGTTTTTAAGATTATTTTACCAGTAAGAAGACACAGGGGAAAGATTTTTAGTTGAGCTTTAAGTAGTACATTTACGGGAAATTGTAGTTACACCATGGCAGATGGCACTAACCTTCACCACATTATTTCGTCGCCTAGTGGAAATGTGGTCGGATTGTCAAAACAATGCGATCGTCTTTCTGTAAGTTCTTTATGGATTCTCCTAACACCTTTCCTTAACCCCGGAGGGACAATTCATGTACACCTTTTATGCTAAGTACACACTTAGGTCTACCTGTTTTTTTTTACTCTCATGTCATGTCTCTTTGTATTCGTGCACTGAGAGATCTTCAGTGGACACCAAGGCTCACCAAATTGAATTTGTTTTGTCAAGCAGCTTCCATGACTCGACCCTGTAGTGTTGTTTGACTGCATACAACATAAATAAATCTGCTGTAGGACACACACATGAAACCAACCAAGTTGGATTTTTCAAAATGTCAGATCTGGAAACACTAGTACATGTGGGTCTGCAGTCCTATTAAAACAAATTACAGGTAAGGTCAATTGAGAAAGTTAAGCAGATTCTAAAAGAAACAAGAACTACATCAAACAAGGTAGCACACTTAACAACTTGGAGGTCAAACTCTTGATGGAACAGGGGAAGTATTCCAATGGATTGAGGCTGAAGAGAAAGGTGTGAAAAAGTACTGTAAGTAGGTTGCATGCGGCAATGTTCCAGAGGCAGGAAAGCCTGAGACCTTAGGGAACAGATGGGACATTGCAGAGAAAAAAAGCCATTGTTCAGTAAATGTTGCTAGAGATTAAGAACAAGAGGACAGACTATGTGACAAGTTGCCAAGAACCTCTATTCCATATAAATATTGTTTTGCTTTCGGTCCCTTGCGTCTTCTTGTTCTTTTTTTATGCCACGTCAGCAAAGTCATAGATCAATTAGAGCAATTGGCGAGTGTGGTATTATTATTATTACCAAAGAGAAGGATAGTCAAAGTAACAATAAAGATCCAAGGTGTAATAAATCAAAGATATTCTTTAACTGCACTTTACTTTACTAAGGCCAATTACTGCGAGCACATTTCTCTGTGCTTGTCTTGTCTGAAGGACATTTGTGAATCTCTTAAAAGGAACTTGAAAGGAAGCATCCATGAGATTATGTCTTTAAACAAAGAATGAACCTCCCGCGCAGGGATGATTTACCCACAATATCAAATCGCTCGAAGAATCAGAGAATGTAAGGTTCAATTAGTGAATCTGTTTTCATATTTATACTGTAGGTGTTCTCTATTATCAGCACTGCAGCTTGCATTCTGATGGCAGCTTTTGTAAAACAGGGTTCACTAACAGTGAAGGCCATGTGGGTGGAAGGTATGAACTTTGAATTCTTTAAAACTTTGTAATTGCTTTGTGGCACTACATATTTTTTTTAGAAAAGAAAAGAACCGAATCCCTGAATCAGAGTATACTTTCATTTGGAAAGTGTTCGACGCTACCAAAAACGTTCACATGAAACATCAAACCTTCAGCATTTCAGCTAGATAGGGATTCAATAGAGAATGACACTTGAGAGATTGTCAAGTATAATTGCTGTTCATTGTGCAGTAGGTAGCTATAAACAGAGCCTTTCTTTGGAGAAGCCAGCCAGTGTATCAACAATGGAAGTTATAGACTGTTCGATGTTACACTTGGTCTGACCTGAAAAAAACAAACAAGGACATAATATCAGCTCAAGGAAAATATATTGACAGTATGTGGTTTTAAAGTGCCACATCTGTATTATATGTATCATATAACAATGTCCATTTATATAGCAGTAATGGACATGTGTTCAGCCCGGTACAAAAAAACTGATCCTCTATTCTTAAGTCTGCAATTGGGGAAGTCATTAAATGTAACCTTGAGCATCAGGATGAAACCAAAACAAACTGTTGTTTGGCATCATCTCTGCTACTCTGCGCCGCTCTCCTGTAGCGGCACACCTCCAACCCCCTCCCCTCAAATTCGAAAGGAGCGTCTGACAAAATTGTTCTTCAGTCGAGTTGCATTTGCTTGTGGCTGGCATTCTTGTGTTAGCAGGCTAATGTTAGCACCTTTGACGTCAAAATGACCAGAGTATGTTATTCTTCTTTCCTCTAGTCCTTGACTAAAACAGTTTTTATATGAAGGGCCGTCTCGTAGTATGATGTAAACACAAGTCCTCCAATCGATACGACCGTAGAGGTCGTCTGTCACGTAATACTCGACACATAGGAGTGTTTCCTAAATTAGCGTCCCAACCAGCGAATGTAGAAATGCCAGTAAATCGTCACCCTGCACCGTCACACTGCTTACCAAGGTAAGTGGTAGTTAAGTATTCTTTTGGGAAAAAGTTAGCTACCTGATTTTTCCAGGGCGGTGTTAGGGTTAGGGTTAGGGGTCAAATGTCATTCGATGACGAACACACATTCACCGGATCGAAGTTCTTTATACGTCCGCTAAAGGTCACTTGACTCTAAGACGTAAATATGGGTCGTAATTTGGCGCTTGCACAAACGACCAGTGGAGTCGTTTTTGGTGGTGGAGAACAGGCTGTGTAAACATGGCTCCACACACAGTAGTTGTGAGGATTTCTTAAAACTATATATGCAAATAATGCACATAGTTTAAAAGACTGAAAAGTTGAAAAGTTGGTTTGTGTACTATTCAAAGAATGCGGTAAATTGCTGAAATTATTCCCGAAACGGGAAACATAGCCTGAGAAACTGACTGTAAATTGGAGAAAAAAAGGTCATTTAAAAAAAAAAAAACAACAACAACATGGAACTTTGTTATTTTAGCAAGGTACAATAGTAAAAAGGAAGGATTTGATTTGATTTTCATAATATCTATACAGGTGTGGTTATTTAAGGGTTAAATTGGTGCCTGGAAGTTTGAAGTAAACTGTGTTAGCAAACCTTAAAAAGGTAAAGCTATTTTACATCCTAAGGCTAAAAATAAAATCATAAAAAAGTGTAGCTTGCTCATGCCAGCTATCAAATATTGAGAGCAGATGTATGAAAGCTGGGTGAGAACCTTTTTGCTTGAGAAAAACAAAATGTGTTTGGATCATGGACTGTGCTTTGACCAAGAAGCATCAGAGAGGAGAGAAAACCTCAGCATGCTGAAATCACACATCCGCAGCTCAGTGCAGTCTGTAAGCTGAGGGTTTGCTGACATTTTTCACTGCTGCCTGACCAGAAACACAAGCGTCTGCATGAGATAAGTCGTGGTTTGCTGTGATTATGTTGCAGCAAAAAAACATCAACCGCTTCTGCGTCTGACTTCTCATGGTTTGAACAATGAAGTGTGATTGACAAGTCAGTACAGAGTAACTTAAAAGGTAAAACGTAGTGCATTAATGATGCACGAAGCTAATAATTTATGATAAATAACTCAAACCATAAACAGACATAATATATATCTAATATAGACATTTAATATTCTTCAAACTAGTCCAATGTTTCAAATGGTTAAAGTTGGCGCAGGTCATTTATTCTCCCCGTTAAATTAATTTTACTGCTGTAGAACTGATGTAGGATCTGCAGATTGGTCTTAATCCTCTACTCTGAGATCAATTGCTTCTGTCTCCACCCATGCACCAGGGGGAAAAGGGATATTTTTTTCATCCAGCTCAAGTTTTCCTCAAGAAGCATCACACTAAAGATTATCTTTTTATTTTTCATTTTCAAGGAATTGTGTTTATTTCAAACAGATTAACTTCACTTTAATAACTTTACTTTGATGTCAGGACTTATGGATTTGTTTTTCTCCTACGTTTTGACTAACTTAAAGTTTGGTTTTGCAAAGAAATATAAAAGCATGTGCATGCAAAAAAAGTTCCACACTGGGCTAAAGAGACTCCATTTGCTCTGTAGTGCAGTAACTGCCAATTTCCCCACAATGTCAGCCCCAAAGTTTCGCTCCATCAGACGGCGCGCTCTCTGCCCCACTGGCTCCGTTTCTGAAGCGTGAGCACAGCCATCAGCAGCTGTACACACACTACATAAGAACAACATCACACAGGAATAAAGAGAAAAAACGTGCAAATAACATGTTGCTTTGTCTTAGGTTGATTTGTTGTTCATTTTGGTGACCGTTTTAAAAAAGTAATGGAAAATACGAAAGTGAAGACATATATTGATTTTATTTTGAAATTGACCTGATGCTTTGTGTATTTCCTTGTCTAACTTCCTGTTCAGGTTCTATTTATTCCAGCTTGACGAGTGCTTGGAAAACAGACGATTCAGGAGCGTAGAGTCAAAGCTCCTGAATCCTATAGCGGTCGGTGTGGCTGATGCCAGTATCTGGGTTGATGTGTTCATTTCTATTTGTTTACATAAATGAATTCAACCTCAGTTGTTGCTGCGGAGTCATCGCCTTATTCTCTGTTTTTTTTTTTATATGGGTAACAGATGTACCATCCTAATAGTGTACTATAAAGCTCAGTCTGTGGTATAGACATCAGTGTGTGCAAATATTAATTCACTGTGGCGGTATTTGACTGAAGAGTGATAAGCATTATGACTGAGAATGATTTAAATATATGAACACTCTCTAAACCTTGTTTGTGTTTACAGAACTCATGATAAAGCACACACTTAATTCATAATCCTCTAGGTTCATTGACTATTAAAGGCAGGTAGATACCGAAGATTTTGGTTGAAATTGTCTTTACGTCCTGACAGTCATTACTAACTCATGTGCTCTGAAAAAGAAACAAAAAAATCGGTCATCTGTAGCATTACACACTAAAACTTCGACCAATGTCAGCACTCGGTACATGTTTGATAAACCAATCAAGCCTCCTCACGCCATGCATGCAAAAGACCACACTCACAGCGTAAGCTGAAATCTTCTTCTGGACCAAAGGCACTAGTGCATGTAAGTGAGGGACGTGGCTTTTGAGGGAGCATAGAGGGGAGGGAGTGAGTACATACGGAGAACATGCTACTTTCAAAATCATGCTAGTTTTCACAAATTACCTAACCTGTCTTTTAAGTGCAAATACTCACACTAGTCTCCTCAAACAAATCAATAACCTCTCAAGCAGAAGTGACTCTGCAGAGGTCAAAGGGTTTACCAAGACAGAAAAAAAAGATGTGTGCTCCTGATGCTTTATCATAAAGGCCCACAAGTCAAAGCTGCCCCCTTTCAAGTGCACAGGTCTGAAGATCTTCTCAAAGTAACTTATCAGGCGCTTTCTGTTTTTACAAATTTACATTTAACATATTGAATACATGAGCTCATTTTGTGTGAGAGCTACCTGTGATAGCGGGAGAAAGGAAGTAACTTCAACTTCACGAATTTGTGCGACATTAAATTCTACTTTGAACGGAGTGCCAATGAGCGATCAATCAAGACAAGCATCTGACCGGGGCAACTAAGAATAGATTAATGGGGCTTTTTAAGTTACCTAATTACAGCTTTCAAGCTAATGAAGGTCATTGCTTGTTGTGTAGGGAACAGAGCATGTCATGTTAGAGGAGAGGAGTTAATTTAACTTGAGGAAATGCATGAAAGTCTTCCACTTAAGCCCTGTCCTAATAGCTTCTCACTGTTGAACTCAGAGCTGAGCCTAAAGCACTGATGGAGTGTGGAGTACCCCTCCTTGCCACATCCTCCTATTATCATTCATTCATCCAGCACCCAACAATGACTTTATTTTTAAGGCTGGTTCATACACCAAAAGTAAAGGCATACATTAGATTTGTATTGGGAAGTTTGGAGTCAAATTGCAGCAGATCAATTGCCAAAAACGGCAGTTCCTAAAATGGACTCTGGCTTGAGGCTCAATTCCTGTTAGGATGAACCTGGACACCAAATTACACGGGTCACAGTAAGGTACAAAGAAAGATTTTGGTGTCCATCTATTTTCACCTGTCAATCATTTACTGTCTAGAAGTGGATGCTAGAGGGCTTGGGCTGTACAAATGGAAGCCCTTTCAAGATGTGACTAAAATGTTTGGTATCTTTATAGACTGGAAAAGTGATATTTATGTAGGCCAACCCGGGAGTAGCTTCACCATGGGTTCTAACTAGAATTTGCTTAATAGCTCTGTGGCAAGTTTCCCATACGAAGCCATTTTGTTCAGGAGGATAATCTTCACAGATGAACAACATTTATATGAAGTTTGAAGCGTTAATGCAGCCAAAAGAAATAAAAAGCTAATGCTATGCTACAAGCAAACTACACTGCGGTCAGTGGATTTTGACGTCATGACTGTGATGCTTCTTTGACCCAATCAGCGTTTTCTGTCTCTCATTTCAACATAAATGAAAGCTATAAAGTTTCAGTGAATGTTACAAGTAATGTGTTTCATTAAAACCGTGGGTTATACAACATTGTGACTTTGAGTTATGGGTAGATATAAGCTAGGTGTCAGCTGAGTCAATGAACTTTCACAGTGAACTGTTTTTTTGCAGTTTCTCATGTGCATTTTGGTATTATAAGGCTTGCTTATGAGGTTTTTTTAAACTAACTATTACCAAGTTTTTGCCCAAGCTGCTTGTTTGCATAAAATCCCAGTTTTATATTATAAACAATTGGTAAATGGTCGTATACTGCTTTTCTATTGTTCTGACTACTCATGCAGAATGACAAACAGAAAGAAGGAGCCAAAGGCCAAACCCCGGCCACCCGCCTCGAGGGCGGCTGTGGCTCAGCTGGTACAGTCGTCGTCTCTCAAACCGAAAGGTCGAGGGTGCGATTCCCAGATCCTGCAAGCAACATGTCCGATGTGTCTTTGGGCAAGACACTCAACCCCAAATTCCTCCCCCTGCTCCATCAGGGGTGTATAGGAGTCACTGCTCTTGTGGTCGACCATTTGGTGCATCTCTGTGCCTTTGTGTGGCCCCACGGGGATAAATAAAGTTAAACAAAATATTTAAAAAAGGCCTCCATACATGAGTGTATGTACCAACAACCCCATACATTGATTTTTGAAAGCCTCAAAACCCTCTCTGCCTGCGTTCACACAAATGACTTATGAATTAGAACGCAGCACAAAAGCACCATTAAGTGCAAACAGTGGACAAAATTGTCTTTGGCTCAAGCTTCATCAGCCTAGCTTCACATTGCACATACTGTAAATCGGCCGAGGTCTACAGACACTTACAGGACACCCAAACAAGTAATGAGAAGACTCTTTGTGTAAACACGGTTCCAACAACAGTAGAGCTTGTTGAACTTGAATTTGCTTTGGTTATATTCCCATAGTAACTAACTTTACGCCTTGATAGCCAACATGATATTGTCTCACACGACCATTTTTAATTAGAACACTACTGCTGTGTATTGTGCTGTATTTCTACTATTTATAGCTTCATTGTAAAGAAAGTCTCTGCAGTGAGCAGAGAGTTGTTTGTTTTTTGTGAGGATGCCTTCACCAGACTTTTCTTTCTGAAACAAAGATAATTACAGTTTCATCTTACTTTGAGATGTCTACACTCTGAACGTCTTTAGAAACCTGCACAAGCTTTCCTGCAGCAGCCCTGACCTGACGTGAGAGTTGTCTTCACTTATTGTGCAGTCGACACAGTCCTATTGTCTGATATCGAAGAGACTCAGAGTGTGTGTTTTTCTGATTAGGAGGGAGCTCCACTTATTTTTTGTCGCTTTCTGTCGACTGGGCTTCTGATTTAATGTGGCTTCATGGCATATTGTGAAGTAAGGTGTCTCTTAAAAGTTTTGAAAAACTTGCCAATTAAATGAGCTTCACAGCGAATGTATAGAAAAGACATGAATAGAGAAGTCTTCAAATAGATAAAGGCCATCTTTTATTCTTTTATTCTTTTATTTTTACTGTCTGATTGCAAAACGGGAAAATAAACACATGATTTAATGTGCAAATGCAAAGCTGTATAAATATAAACAATGCATAAGAGACGAGACTCACATCTATAAAAATACACGTATATTTCCAATAGCCTTCAAGCCCATCTGGTGATGAGTGTGTCATGTAACAATAAAGGGAAAGAAAGCAGTATAGTTAATTTATGTTTAACTCTTTCTGATCAGAAACAGAAGTCCTGGAGCGCTGCTGGCCTACATAGCTGTTGGGTCACGCCCCATAGAGTCTATGGTCATCCAGGTGGGTGACCGGAGTTTGAATTTGAGCTTTTGGCACATCTTTGCCCTGAAATGTCAGTGTTCTTTTAGGCACCTCTTTAAAAGGCCTTTTTGCCTTTATTGGTTAGGACAGCTGAAGAGAGTCAGGAAATGTTGGGAGGAGAGAGTAGGGGATGATACTAATGAGCAAACTCCGATCTTGAAAAATGAAGCCAATGTGGAACTGCAAGATTCTGCAGTTTACAACGTGTCCGCTTGTGGCTGGCTCCAGGAACACAAGACGTCACACACAGCAAGCGAAAAAGTAATTTTGCAGCATATATAAATTTGTACAGCCTGGTACAAAAACAAAAAAGTAATTGTCTTGTTTCAAACAGCTCCATTTTGAGTTGATGAACGATACATGTTCGCCATAGCTAACGTGATGACAACTGGGAGCTGTGTAATTGTTCTGCAAGTGACTTAAACCCGCCTCAGCACGAGCTCTCAGCCTGTCGTTAGGTTGACTGAAAGTTAGAGTCAAACAGCATTTCCAGCATGGCAGCTGCTGCTGATGAGGCTCCGGATCCACCTGCAGTAACATGTGGGGGGACGTCACTTAGGCTTCGAACATTAATATTTACAATCTATGGATGACCCACAGCAAAGTGCCGAGGTCTGACCCAAACCCACAGCAGCTGCAACAAGGACCACTGCCTTTACATCACCAGGCCCACTGAGCTCCCCTAAAGATTTGCAAACTTCTCAATACTTTAGTGCAGAAAAACCCACCTGGCACTTCAAAGTGAATACAAAGCTACTAATCAGCTTTCAACGTTTTCTGAAGATTCATCTGGACCCAGACTTTAACTGCAGAACCATGAATAACAAAGACTCCAAATATTAGATGAGTTCATAATTGAGTTTCAGTTCCTGGTCAGAACAATAGCTCTTATGTCTAATTAGTATTAAAGACATCTTTATTCGGTTTATCACTGGATGGCTACAGTGGGTTTTGCCATGAACACACTGGGGATATATATATATATATATATGTATATATATATATTTCTTTACCTTCTCTTTTTTACTCACATATAATTGGCTTCAGCAGAGGGGCGCTAATGCTACACATAAATACAAGTTCCTGTGTAAGTCAATATTATAAACATTTTCACAGATTCAAATATAAAATTACAGGCAAATTATGGCAATTAGTAGAATCATAAACGCTGCTACACCGTATACAAATAACACCTTATTGGGTTTCCGTTGGGTCTCTAAATAACACAAAAAAAGAGTACAGTAAACCTGCTTTTTTTGTACAGTTTCATAATGTATTTTTTATATAGGTTTTTTTTTCTTTCGTTTTTTTCAGAGAAAGAACCCAGTGACTTAATGAGGAAATTGTCTTTGTAGTGGCAGATAAATGCTCTCCTTTCATCATTTTTACCCAAGCAGAAGGCTGCTCCTCTGAAACAACTTTTCAGAATAATTATTTATCCATAGCTTTTAGAATAAAAACGTTTTTTTCAAAAATGTACAAATTTAATTTTATTAAATTTAAACTTTTTTGAAAAAAAAAAAAAATCTTTAATGTGGCCCTGATACTCCTGTTGTACTTTTAGAACTTAGTGCCATATAAATAAAAGGTGAACGATGGATTTCAGTCAGTTTTTAATTAACCAGGGAACCAACGAAAGGAAGCCAGCAATGTTGTGTAATGAAAGCCTGCTCTATTCAAATTATGTTCATGTCATTGATGTTTAAAAACACAACTGTGAAGGTCACCAATGCAAGGGGTTGGAAGTTTATGCTCACCATCATTTTATGTCAAATTCAAAAAAAATATGAAAATCAGTGGGAGAAGGAGCAGCTCTGCCAATGTCATTATCGGGTGGCCACCTTCCAAAGAGAAAAATAAAGGACACCCCCACAGCAGGACACCAGTCAGCAGGGACCGACCACCACTGGCTCAACGGTGGGGGCAAGATTTATAGGCTGCCTAAAGTCTGAAGTGCCTCATGAACACATATTTTGCAATAGCTTAACTTCAGTGTAAAGACAAAACATGCATAATTAACATAACTTCAGCAAATGCTTACAACTACCAATTTAATTTACAACATAACTTAAACTTCAAATGAATGCACTTAGCATGCATTCATTAACTATTATATATGTATTATACATGTGCCTTTGACACTGCTGAAACATATTGGGGAGGAGAAGGAGGACACATTGTTAATTAAATAAACGTAAGTATGTTATTGTATTTTTAAATGTATTCTGCCCTCCTGTCTTTTTTAGAGTTTTCTCATGAAATCATGAATAATAATATCAATAAGGTTTTGAACTATTCTCTTGTATTAATGAAGTGTCAATTGTTGGGAGGTGTGGCAACCCTAATTGTTTCCTGTGCATGTGGTAGATGTTAAAGTAAGAATGTGCAACTTTTTGATCCAGTAGATGTCATCCTTTAGCACCAGCATGAAACCAACTGCAGTGTGGCGGCACCCCTGCCACACTGAATCCTCAGCTCTCCTACGGCAACACAACTCCAACCCCTCTCCCACACACAAAGCAGTTCTTAAATGTGAACGCATCATAATTAAGAGCTGAGCACAATCAGCTGACAAAATCGTCCTCGTCTCGAGCTGTATTGATGTTAGCATGCTAACGGTAGCGCTCTTTGGTTTGCTCGTAGCTTCACATTGCGTGTAAACAGAAAAGATCGTGACTTAAAAAAAGGCTTATGTGACATTAAAATGAGCAGCGAGTATGTTATTCTTCTTTTTCTTTAGTCCCTCACCTTAGACGCAACATTCATGTAAACACAATGTAAATACGGCTCATACTTACATCACAGACAGCGGGACAGGCACGTCCCACTCATTAGTCATTAGTCAGAGAGATGATACTTGATTTCTGCTATATGTATGTGTAAAATGTATCACACTCTTCCTTTAATATATAAGGAGTGACAGTAAAGAAAGGTGGGCAGGGAGAAGAAAATCTAAATGCAGAGTGACTTTCATGGCAGCGAACACATGGATCATCTGGATATGACTTAATTCTACTAAAGTCTCTTTGTTAAGGCAGCACACCATCTTCTATTAGCAAGCTTTTGAAACATCTGCCAGCTGCCAAATAAAGAGTCTATATTGTGTTGGCTCTCTTTATATCCAGCACTGTCCCTGACAAATTCCCTCCCTCCCACAATCCATCTCTTTCTCTCTCTATCTATCTCTGCCCATTGTATCTCCAACACACCCTCACTGTCTGCAGCTCCCCTCCTCCTCCTCCTCCTCCTCCTCCTCCCCCTTCTTCTCGCCCGCCATCCATCTCCATCTCTACACACGCTCCCTCCTCTCCCATCAGATTAGCTCTGGCTGGGTCGTTCTGCCTCCCGTCTAATTGCCCAGCAGTGGCTGATTGGCATGTGAAACGCAGCGACGAGAGAGCTGGCGAAATATTAATTGAGTGTAGGTGTGGGTGCGTAGGAGTCTCCACGTGTTGGCTTTCATTAGGCAGAATCATGGCAGACTTTACTTTTTTTCATGTTTTTTTTTGTTTTTTTTACAGAAAAACTATCCCGTTGTATATAAACAGGCTGTCATGTCAAATATATGATCCCTAAAGCTCAACTCATATCCATTTAAATGCTGCCACTGTCATTTGCATTTAGTCACCGCCATAAATGTTGTTTCCAGCAGAGATAAGTGCAGCACCACATATTTTAAAGCAGGGGTAGCATTTATTCTTGTATCATCTGTCAGCATTAGTTACATCAACTGAATTCATATAAATGGCCTCGGCCTCCTCTTCCTCCTCCTCCTCTGATAGTACACGTCTTTAGCCGGCTGGAGCCCCGGCTGAGTGCTTGATGGACTGCTATTGGTGCATGAAGAAGCAATATATTATAAACAAATAGCCAAGATGGAGCGATTCTTATGAGGCCTTAATCCTGCCTCACAGTTCATGTCTCAGAGACGGAGAGAGAGAGAGAGAGCGTGGCAGGATGTCAGCTGCAGGTCAGCAGAGATTTTGCTTGAGGGAGCAATCTGGCTTCCAAAACAGCTTATTGTCGGCGCAAATGCACACACGTTTACACACATTAGATGTCAACATCACAACGCTGTAGCTGCTGCTGGGGAAGAGGCTGGTGTTATTGTCCATGTTTGTACAAATACACTCGGGGGGGATATTGCTTTTGTTCCGTGCATGCAGGCCGGGGAGGGGGGGGGGGCTGTTTTCCCATGCTGCAGTAAGTAAACTTAGTGCTTTGTTTACTCCTCTGCCCCATCTCACCAGCTCTTAACAATAAGAGCTTTAATTGTAGACTGTGCAAACGAACGGACGGAAAAATCCATCAGCAATCAGCAGATGCATACTTGTGTTTTTTTTTTTTCCAACTTGTTTCTCCGCCCAGTCTGCTGTGAGAAAATGTTTTTAAAAGAGGAAAGAGAGCTCCGACTAACTCTTTCAAAGTCAAAGGTTGCTGTTTGTCCGGGGAGTCAGCAAGCCTGTGAACACCACGCTGAGCCAGGCAGAGATGACAGCCGGGAAGCTAATCCTCAGAAATAATTTGCTCTGCGGTCTCTCGACTTCCACATTATCTTCCTCTACATACAGCTGATGTTTTAAACGCCTCAGCCCACTTCTGACAGGTGAATAAACGCCATAACCTGCTTTTCTACCAGGCCTACATTTTGCACTGGTTTCATGTTTTGGGCTCCAGTTTGAATTTCTTGTATACAAAGGCTGTGCACGACCTTTATTTTGAGATAAGGGAGCTGACAGAGCGAGCAGCTGAAAGCCACAGAGCTGAAAAATGCTGGCACACTGGTTTCCAGGCGCTGAGTGATGGGGGGGATGGCGTTATATCCTGGTTTCTCTTTGGAACGCAGAGCACAACAGATATCTTCATATCATTTTTTTTTTTTACCCCTTTTTAACCACCAGACATGTGCTTATCCCCAGAGAGGAGTTGTTTGTCTCATCAACCAAACAAATAAACATGTCACAAGAGCAAACAAGGAACACTAAATCCCCATATGTATTGATGTTGATTTCTTACTTTAAGAGATTTCCTGAAGCACTGTCAAACATTTTCTTAATAAAGACTGTCGAGGATGAAAAGAAAAGGGGTCTTGGGCAGCTGTCGCTCAGCTGGTAGAGTCGGTCGTCTCTCAACTGGAAGGTTGGGGGTTTGATTCCCCGTCTGCGGCGTATGTGTATGTGTAATGGAGACTACACAGAGCATCCTCTGCCATCATGGTAAAAGGTAAACTAACTTCAGCTTTCTAGTCTTCTGACTACTCAAAGCACTTTTACACCACAGTTCACACCTATGCATTCCCACACTGATAGCGGAAGTTTCAAAGTTAACGTCACAACTATCTAATCCCATTCATACACGTGCACACACCACCGACAAAGCAACAGGTGCTGGGGTCGGATATCTTGCACAAGGATACATCAGACATGTGGCTGCAGACGCTGGGATCAAACCACCGACCTTCCGGGAAACAACCGACTCTACCATCTGAACCACAGCTGCTCTACACACACACACACACACACACACACACACACACACACACACACACACACACACACACACACACACACACACACACACACACACACACACACACACACACACACACACACACACACACACACACACATCAGTGTGTGAATGTGTAGGTGTGACCTGTGATGAATGGTTCATTTCACAGACAACAAAAACATCAACTCCCAGATTGGTTAATTGACAAGTAAAACTAAAAAAAATTCTCCTTCAATCAATACATTGTCTTTCGCTTATCTGCGGTCCGGTCACCATGGCATCAAGAACTATAGGTCAGACCAGACGTCTCTCTCCCTTGCAACATTTTCTGGCTCCTCCTTGGGGATTCTGAGGCATTCAGGACATATAGTTCCTCCACTGCATTCTGGGTCTAACCCAGGATCTCCTCACAGCTGGACGTACGCTGAAAACGTCCAAAAGGAGGCGTCTTGGAGGCATTCTACTCAGATGGTCATATTCAGCACAGGCATGTTAACCTTAACCTGCAAGGTGGACTTAAGGGGGGGTCCTAGCACTCCTAAACTTAGCCACACTACCCCCAAACAATTTGACATTGTTTACCGGCATGCAGCAGAGGACATTTTTTTTTTTTTAAATGTGATGAACTGTGTAAAATATCAATAAAATGGCTCACTCGTAAAATGGTTGTGATTTGTGTTTTGCCATGTTACATAAGATTGTTCTGAATTTTGACTGTTTTCTTTTCGGTTGGTTGGGAAATTAGTCGTTTGGAGCATCTCTAGTTTCCACTGGAAGCACCGTGGTTTCTGTTCTATTGAAAAAAATTTGTTTTAGCAGGCTTTGTTGTATGCAGGAAAACTGTCCATGTAGACTGAGTATATGCTTAACATGAAATTAAGAATCCTTTGGCTTTTGTTTGATAATCATTATTCTCTTTAATAAACAGATGCAATACCTGCATAAAGAATAAAACTATCCTGTTGTAGATTCTAGGTCTTAAATGAGGTCCATATTGAACTTTAACCATTCAGTCAGAAACTAAACTTTATGTGTGAAAATGAGTGCTGACTATCCCTATAAATGATCATCCCTCGTAATCCAAATTCAAGATTTAATTTCTAAAAATCTGTCGTTTAGTCAACAAAGCCGTGAACAGTGACGGCTGTCATCACAGGTCATTGTTTGATGTCAATCAAACTGCACACACACCGGGGTCAAACGAAGGTCAACCTGTCATCACGTCTGCTTACACGTCCCCAAAGCAGGTGTCACAGCGAGTCAGTGTCACCTCAAAGTAAAAAGCTTTGCAGATTTTCTGTGATACAAATTAAAACAAAGAAAGAAAATGCAGCTAGAACAGAAAACTGGGAAACTTGACTGGATGACTGGAGCCAGTCAGGCCAAGGTTCGTGTCCCAGTTAATGCATGTTTCCAATAAGCTATCATACTAATATATTGATGCATTTTTACCGAAATCCAAACATGATAGCCACACAAATTAGCAAACAACAGCTAAAATAAGTCGATTTCCTCACATCCCAAACACACAGGTAAGCAGAAAAGAATGCAAGCACCTGCCACTTTCCAAGACAAAACAATGATAAAACAGCTGTGTTAATATAAATGAGTTACATGTGGTCCTTAAATTAGGAATTTGATTCTGCAAAAACTAACAAAAAAAATGCATTTATTGACAGCTCTATTGACAGTTGAGTCTCCAGCAGCGCTGTGTGCACCGATAACCCGTGGAGAGCAGAGGAAACAACAAGCACATAATGAGTGTCCACTTCAAATCGACATAATAATCTGCTCTCCTACTGACTGTACAGGCCAGAGGGATCTTTGACATTCTATCTGCAAGTTAGATCAGCAGTAAAGTAAGTAACATGAAAACTCCAATGGAACAAAAAAAATAAAAAACACATAGAACAAAGTGACCTATATAATCTCCTTAGTTGCTGTGATTGGCTCATAATGTGCAAGCTCACCTTGATTGGTTGTTTGCAGGGGCGTGCCCAGACCTTTTGGACTGGGATGTCTCAACTGGGGCAATGACTTATGCAGGGGTGGCCTGAATTTAGTGTACACACAGGGATAAGTATCACAACATAACAGCTGCAGATACAGTTTCTAAGCATAATTCTCTACACATGTAAAGAGGAAGGTCCAAATTCTCTTCAAAGTAAAAAAAATAAATAAATAATTGCAAATAAACATCTGTATGCCATGAACTGCCTGATGTTACACAGCCTAAATAATGGATTTCAACAGAAGTCCCACCTCGGACCAATCATTGTCTAGAAATGTGGAGAGATATCTGGGGTGGCTAAAAAGATTTTAAGAGGGGCCCAGGCCACCCGTAGCCACCTCTCTGGCAACGCCCCTGGTAGTTGGGTTTCAAAGTGGATGCTAAACTAAATGACTGATCCAGGCTCAGGAAACAGGCAGGTAGCATCACTGCAGACTCCTAACACGGCAGGCGTTACAGATCAATGTACGCCTAAACAACCCATGATAAGAACAGTTTGTTCTTCCAGGCTGTCAGTCTAATGAACGCTAAACAGTCTATTATCAAGCATTCACTGTGAATGTACATAAGACTATTCACAAGTGCTTTATTTTCAATAACTTAAATCATGTTTATACTATAATATTATGTTGTCATTAATCTATGCCCAATACGTATGTAAACTGTATAAACTCTACCTCATATATATATATATATACACTGTATATATATATAAACCATTGTTACATAACTATTCATTATTATCATGTTTATCTCAGCATTTTTGCACTACTCACCTCTACACCATTATATTATTTAGCATTTTATGTTAGCCTTTTTTCCTATAAATTGTTTTATATTTAAGTTTAACTTTCTACAATGAGAGAAGAGTTACTGAAAACAATGTCCTTGTGTGAAAGCATACATGGCCAATCGGGCGGCTGTGGCTCAGTGGGTAGAGTCATATTCTCTCAACCGGAAGGTCGAGGGTTCGATCTCCAGCTCCTGCGAAGAACATGTCCGATGTGTCCTTGGGCAAGACACTTAACTCGGTCAGGGTGTATGCAATTCGCTGCTCCTGTGGTCGAACGCTTGTTGCGCTAATTGCCCCTCAAAAAAAAAAAAAAAATACAGCTGATTCAGATTTAGATTCTGAATCCAAATGAGGGCGGTGACAGAACAAGATCAGAAACACATTCAATCAAAAGAACATTTCAATGTGATACTGGTTCTGATATGCAATGATCAAAATAGTTTTAAACACATAATGAAACAGTTGATACTTCAAATCCGTTTTAGCAGCAATTAAGTGGCTTCAGCTGTGTTTCATGGCTGAGCAGAACCTGGCTCCAAATGAGAAATATGTCAGAACCCATCAGAGAGGAGTTGTACAACGGTGTGGTGATGCTTTGTTTATATTTATAAACAGTGTGTGATCCTGATAATGAAGCGTTTGTCACGCCCCTGCACCTATCCAACTCCACCCTCTCATCCAAACATGGTTGTATCTGGCCTCAAGACAAACAAACATGGGAACTACATTTAAAACTTTAAAACAGCTTTCAAATAGATGACGTTTACATGGTCACATCCAATATTCATAAGCTATGATTTACAAGTGCATGCTAAGTATGTGACGTGTAGTAAGCAGTACTGGTACTTGTATATTTTGTGTTTCGCTCCTGCTCAGGCTCCAGGTCTTTTACTCACTTCACACTGTACATCTGTCACAGCAGATAGTCAGGCTTCCGACTGTGATGGGAGCCAGATAACATCGTCTCTGGTACACTCAATATTTCTTAAGCCAGTGGGGAGATGCAAGCATTTAGAAGCACACATTCAATCTTATCATCGCTGATTTAAAAAGTGTGAGGATGAACAATTTAGACTCAAAAGCTTGTGCTTGTGAAGATCCAGCCTGTCTGTACATGTAAGCCAGCCAGAGCGAGAACAATACCTCTTTTGGTGTTTATTGAGATTTGAATAAGTTAGAGGAGTGCAAGTATTTCCGACAAACGGTCTCAAAAAGGAGAACCTTTTTTTTCTGACTCAGTGATGTGTCGGTACATTGCGGCATGTCATTACAGCAGACAAAAACAAGGCTGAAAGATCGCAGACCTTTAAAGCCCCAGACATCATGGGCTTTTGTGTAGCAAGTGAAGATTTTGTTGCCTGAATCACAAAACCGCCTCATGCTGTCTGTTTGGCAGCTGCTGTGCTTTTCTTCTCCTCCTCCTTCTCTTTCTCCTCCTACTCCTTCCTTTCACCCAGACATGAAGCAAAGTAGGCTGAGGCCTTGGGAAGTCCCTCAAGTTACTTATCTCAGCAGTAAAGATAGACAGCAAGCATTCCACTGTCCCCAAAATGAGTCAAGTTTTAATAGCGTTTGGTTCTCTGTAACATGCTGTGAGTGCGAAAACTAACACAGGTTTTGTTTTTTTGGCAGAGGCACAGCCTACCGCCGAGCTAAATTATGAATCACTTGCTGATGTTTGGAAATTTATTATTAAAGGACTCAACAACTCCACAACACTTTTTGGGTGTCTGTGTTTCTCTGTGTATGTGTGTGTGTGTGTGACAGTCTGCAAGTATGTGTATTCTCAATTTGTAAATGATCTTTGTTTACACTCCTAGTGTTTGTAATAACATTCAATCTTGCATTAATGAATATGAATGTGGTCATCCAAGTGTTGCTTAACTCGCACAGTCTTTTCATTAGCTGTTAGGCTGTCACGCAGCGAAAAAAGAAAAGCTGGCTCTTTGCTCATATCGGCTTTATGGAAATGGAGCCTTTATATTTCAGAGTGCACACTTCGTCTTGTATATTATGTTTGTTCTGTTTGGTTTTCTTTTCATGGGCAAGATTTAATTCACCACAAGTGGCACATGTGAGAGAAGTCAAAGACAAAATGAAATCAGGAAATTAAAAAAATAGTCCATGACACACAACTGCTCTGTAAAATAATGGCTGTCCTGCAAATTTGTAGTGTTCAGATGTACAAGTACTTTTTCAGTTCATACTTTATCATCATGAAGTTTCATTTCAGTCCATTACTTACTAGGGACTGAAATTGTTGTTCACAGGCAGGGTTGGTCATTTTTTCCAGATACACTTTTTTTTCCCGTTTCGTTTAAATTGTCTTTAGCTCCTGACAGAAATGAATAATCTCAAGAGCTGAAAGTACTTGAAGTACTGAAAAAGGAACAAAAATTTAGAAGTAGTAATCAGGTCAAACCTTGGACCATTGTCTGCCATGAGGTACCCATGTGATGAACCAATCCCACCTCTCTGCTTGTTCTCTTCCTCTTGCATTCACTAGGCCTTACTCAGAGTTCTGCTTCTTTCAAAACCATGCTGATTTTTTTAACAATTACCACCCCTGCCTTTAACTATACAACTGAGAACAGCATTTTTAAGAAACACGTAACCCTACTTCAACATTGTTGTGCACTATCCTGACTCACTGTATCGGGAGATTGAGTTAGTGGACTTGAACTTTTCAAGTCTTCTGATTATACACAGTTTAAAGGAACACTTTTGGACTCCATAATGGGCTCATTTTTCCTGCATTGTAATTTATGTCACTGCTGTTTATTACTTTCAGCACAATGCAATTTGTGTCATACACTGTTATCTTCAGTTGTTAAAAATGCTCTGATGGTAAGTCACAAGGGGGAGACATCATATCGGCTTTGCCTCGGTTGGTTGAGTTGGTCATTTCTGAACCGGGTTGATCCCCACCTCCTGCAGCAACATGTCCGATGTGTCCTTGGGCAAGACAATTAACCCCAAATTGCTCCTGCTGCTTTGTCAGCAGTGTATACATGTGCATGAATGGGATTAGATACTTCTGATGGTCACCTTACATAACAACCTCTGTCATCAGTGTGTGAATGTGTAGGTGTGACCTGCGGTGTAAAAAGCGCTTTGAGTAGTCAGAAGACTACAGTAGAAAAGCTTTATACAAGCTGAAGTCCATTTACCATTGAACGAACAGACAGGCTTTGGAAGACTGGCAAAAAAAACTACAGCTTCAGGATGTCACATTATTTCAATTAACATGTTTACAGCCTGGTATAAAAAGAAAAAAAAAAGAAAAAAAAAAAGAACTAAATTGTCTGATTAGCTCAAGTCTTGATCTACACAACCTTTACGAGGGGTCATGTTTTTGGTCACGAATCGTTTTGATTTAATGAAGGATAAGCCTTATTTCAAATTAGGCATGTAGCTGACATGATTTGATGCAGCTGTTTGTCAAGAAGCTTAAAACCCGCCTCAGCTGCAGCTCTCACCCTGTCATTAAGTTGACTGAAAGTTAGGGCTAGACAGCATTTCCAGCATGGAGACAGTCAACGATAGGACTCCCTGCAGTAACAGATGGATGACGTCACTGAGGCTTCTTCCATATTAATATGGCCTGAATATCATTAGAATTATACGCTTTGATCACAACATTAACGGTCATGAGAATCCTCAAAATGTTTGAACAGTCAGCCAGAAGTGTTTATATTTAAAATATGTATGTGTTTTTTTTGTAATGCATTCTTTTGTTACTTCTCTTTCCATGGCTGTCTGCTTTGGATCCTTTTATACTGAAAATATATTCATATTTCCAGTCGGATTGGTATCCTTTTGCAATGCTGCCTCCCAACACAAACAAAAGATGCTACAGCCTTGAGTTCCTACAAAATGATGATAACCGTGACAATTTAGCCTGAAACAGCTCAGGCTGGGTACACAAACAAACACTTTGTGTATGCTGTGACGCCTGGCAGCTATTGTACTGTAAGAGAAAAAAAATATTCACAAAATAATAAACGTTTTGCATGAGCCTGTTGAGAGAGAACGCTGTGTTTGTGTGTACCTGTCAATGCTAAAAAAGAACAACATCTTCGCACAGAGCTGCACCTGTACAGACTTCAGACTTTTCCTTACAGCCTGTTCAAACTTTAAAGTCGGTTAAAACCAGTCACCTAAATCACCAAAAGTATGGTGGGGATTTTGAAATGAGGGCTGGTGTGATTAAAAGAGTCAGATAGGACAGTACCACACTCACATGGGCTTTCAGTCAGGAAACTAGGGGTTAATTCACTGGTGAAATAAGTATTGCAGATGTATACATTTTCAAATAAATGTTTTTTTAAGTAAAATAAAGCACATTATAGTACTGGTAAAGGGTAAAGAAGTCCAAAACAGAGCTAACGTTAAAGAAAAAGCCATCTGATAAAAGTGAGTTTGAAGAAAGAGATATAAGAGAGTACACTGAGTCCACCTGCCTGACATCTCCGGGAAGGGATTTCCACAGCTTTAGGGCCCAAACTGCAAACGCTCGGTCACCTTTTGTGACCAGTCGAGTTTAAGGAACGGCAAGTAGAGCCCTGAAGGAGGATGTCAAGGCAGCTGTCCAGCTAATAGGATATGGCACATCACAGATCCATGGTGGAGCTTGGCCATTTGAGCCTTTAAAAACAATCAACACATTTTTACAATCAATTCTAAAACTCTCAGAAATTGAAGATAGACAGTGAAGGTAAGCAAGGACAGGTGGAATGTAGTCGGTCATCTTGTACATGACCCTTGACCCTTGACTTTGGTGTGTGTTAAAAGCCTTGCAGCAGCATTTTGAATGGACTGCAGTCTTTGGATGTTAAGATCGCTGATGCCAGAATAAACAGCTCTACAGTCTGAAGGATATAAATGCACTCCCAGGAGAATGGAATAATATTCAGATTATGGTTGTCTTAGTTGAGAAAAGCAGGGCTGCATCACTTTGGTCAGCAAGACATCAAAAGATAAGTCGAAGTCAAAAAATTACCCTGAGGTGCCTCTTAAATGGTACCAGGAAAAACAATCGGTATTCCACCCACATCCTCTGTCGAGGAAATCTTTTAGGAGCGGTAAGGAGGCAAGGCCGCAAAATCGCTGGTGATCCAAATCTTGTTCTTTCCAGCGAATATGAGTTGTTGCCTCCAGGAAAAAGGTATCGGGTAGCAAACTGCAAGTTAAATAGATATAAACTGTCCTTCATATCAACGTCCATTAAATTATTAAATACTGCAAGATAGCATGTGTGTGTGAGAGATTCACAAAGGGACTGTGGTATAGGGAAGTGCAATGGAATAATAGGAGTGCAGTAAAATCAGTGCAATAGATTCAATAATATTATGTGGGTATAAGTGCAATAGAAAGAGCATGTTCAAAAAGTGCAAATGAAGAGTGTGTGTTCTGTGCTGTTAGGAAGTTTATGTTATTTGTATACAGACGTTTCTGTTGTGTTCTTTGTGATGCAACATTCTCTTGTCTCCAAAGCGAATTTCTCCTGAGGGAGACAATAAAAGCAACTAAGTAACACACACACTGATGGCAGTGGTTGCTATGTAAATTGACCGTCAGAAGTAACTAATCCTATTTATACACCCCTGACGCAGCAATTCAGGGCTACGTGTCTTGCCCAAGGACACATTGGACATGTTGCATGCAGGATCTGGGGATCAAACCTTCGTCCTTCGGGTTGAGTGACACAACTCTACCAACTGAGCACAGCCGGCCCCCTTTGAAAGAAACATTATTTTATTGTAACTCACACTGAGGCCAGAAGGGCTGATGATTGTAGCTTTAGATTTGGAGTGGCCATTGTGACTTCAGGTTGCTCGATTGTTAAAAAAAACAACTATTTGGCATTTGACTGCTGCCATGTTGGTTTGTTGGAGCCAGAAGTGACCACATTTGGACGAGAGGTTGGTGCTGGAAAGAAGCGAGGCGTTGCCCTCGAGGAAGTTATAAGAACTTAACAGCTTAATTGGCACGTGAATGAGGTCCAGTTTAATTTACCCTTGTGTTTCTCACAAGTGGAATTCTATTAGGGGGGGCTGTATATTATAAGATTAAAGAAGCTGCTGGTGACTTACATAAACCTCGTAATTCAAAATAACTGGTTTTCTCATTACTATCATCCGCTGCAATCAGTTATTGGAAAGCAAACAACATTCCTGAGTTACTGGACAGTTTTCGACAACCAAAATTAGTGCCAATAAACCACCCAGAAAGAACAATGATTTGTCTGTTTTTAGAGTATTAAAATCCAACCAACAACTCAAACACCTCCTGGGGATTAAGTTGGTGACTGAATTTCCTGTGTCGATGTCATCCAGCACATTCAACAAGACCCCACTGTAACTCAAACTGACCACTCTGCATAATGGAAAGGCTAAGTGTAATTAAAATGGGGGAGTTAAATACAAATTTATCCTGCAGCAGTTGTCATGAATAGGAGATGTGTGCTATAGCGCAGCGATCTCTAACCCTCGGGCCGCAGACTGGTACCGGTGCCTGAGTCGTATAGTACTGGGTATGGTACCGGTATGGTGAATTATATATTTGTATATACTTTATATTTGTTTTGTGGTGTATCTTATTTAAAAGTCACATTTAAGCGTCATAAAGCCTGATTATTATAAATATTTAATATCTTTACTGTGGAGCTCTACATCTGCCAAACATGAGGGGTATCTACATCTTTTAATTCTAAACCTGAGAGCCTCAGCCCAATCTGCTGTATTTGGCCAATTTTCCAGAGAGAGCATGTCGTATTTTTCATCTGGATTTCCTTCTACTTTGCTTTACTTCTGGTTTGTCACTGTGATTTCCCGCTATTGCAGCAGTGAAACCCATTTGAATTAACCTCCCCGGGGTGCCGGGGGTTCATCAGCACTTCACCGGCAGACACCAGCAGTTATTGGACACACAATAAATCGACAGCAGACTTGGGAGGAGATGCTCAGCTTTGCACCTGATAAACTAACACCCAGACAGGAACAAGCCCCCTTTCTCCCAAACCAAAGAATGCTTTTTTTTCCCCTCCCTTAGAACAAAACTATTTTTAGCCGTTCCCCCTACCCCTCAGCACGGAGAGCAAAATGCTAATCTTCAACCAGCATCTCTTTGAAGTATAAGAGGATACTTGAGGTGGATTATTTATGGCCACATAGCCGCAGTCTTAAATCCTGTTATGTCTGCCAAAACGCCCTCAGTGTTAAATTTGGAGGGGTAAATAAATACAAATGTGTAGTAGTGGCATGATTAGAGTGTATGACAAAGGATAATGATCAGGTATGAGCACTTATTAAAGCCCTGATCTCAATGCCTTGCACATCTCTTTTTCTCTATCTCTCTGTTTCTGCTAATGACAAGAGCGGGAGAATAAAGGGCTGTCATTTCATGTCCCAAACATGTTAAAAGCATGCCCAGCCTTGTCTTGCAGTGAGACAACATTCAGCACCACTTCAGTGGATATGGAAATGCTTTATATGTTTGTGCTAACATACATATTTTCATTTCAAAAAGGAGCAACAACAAATGCATGAGGAGCACAACATTTGAAAAATAGGTCACTGCTGCTAAATGTTGATAGTGCTACTTTGCCCCCCAGTGGCACAGATACTCAGTGCAGGGAGGAGAATTCCATTATTATCACCTTCAAGCTGTTGACTTTCTACCACACAGAAGTGCGGATATATAGGCTGGATATATACACGTTTGAAATATATGAGTTTAATTTCCTGCAGGCATTTCTATGACATGCTGAAAAATATTGCTTGAAATGTATATGTCTACAGTCTTTTAGCCATATTTGTATGCTGAGGCAGGTTGTTATTCTCCATGTTTTTTTTTCATAATGAGTCATTTCCAAACTGCTGTGATGGATGATGACTCATGTGCTAAATGCATCACCTCCCAGAAGCTGCAGCTGCTCTATTTTTATTGAGTGTGTCTAAATAAAAAAGAGTTTTTAGAAAAAAAAAAAAATTATCACACCCTCACAGGTCAGAAGATTTAAACCTCCTGTGAGGAGTTTTAAACTGGTTATAAAACCGTCTCGATTCAATTATAAACTCCCAAAAACTCATCCTATTTCTTCAAAGTTTTTTTTTTCTTTTTCCGTCACTGTCATCAGGTTGTTAAAAGACTCACTGCACCAGACAATTAAACCTCTCATTTACATTTTCGTCTGCCAAGTTTGGCAGAAAGTAATAAGTGTGTCCATTTAAAGTGATCTGGAGGATCATCTTTTTTTTTAAATTACACATACTGTATGCACACACACACACACACACACGCAGGAAGGCTGTTCTTACGTTGCTGTAAAGCAACCAGTTTATCCCATATATTCATGTATGATGGATGAAATCTATTGCATCTTTTCACACTGTTAATACAATTTGTTGTCGCTGCTGTTGTTTTTTCAAAATGCATCTTTGCAAGTTATCTTGAAATTTGTATTTGTATCCCTTGTATTGTGCGTGTATTTTTTAAATCTTTTTACAGTTAGCTTACACCGCAGTTCAGAGACAAACTTTTTTTTTTTTTTTTTTATTCTTCCGTATGTTCAGCACATGTAGAACAATTGACAAAAAAGATGACTTGGACTTTTTGACCCGGGGGAATTTGCCTCGCACCAAAAACATAAAAACAAAAGACAAAAGATGCCAATACAGGACAGCATTAAAATACATTAGGAAAATATTGCAAAAACATACTTTATTTCAGTATCATACGATGTTATCAGGATATGTAGAGCAGCTAAATGCTCTCTGCTACAAAAGGTGTGATGCCTCTTAAAGTCTTCATGCTAGTCTTTCTGTACCTGCATCCTGAAGTCAAGAGTACATACTCAGACCAAAGGGGGTGCAGTGTCTCTTCTGATCTTGTTTGCTAAATTCAGTGTTCTAGTCTACCATGTCCACAAATTCTGCACATTGTTTCCCATTTATCTTTCTACTTTTAACAATCTCTTTGGTGGTGGTGGGTTTTTTTTCCCCCCACCATCGCCGACACCAGCCCACCACTGCATACAAAAGGTCAGTACACTTTCACTGAAACATAACTGGCGTGCTGGCCTTTGCAAGCCAGTCTTGGTTGCTGCCCTATTATTGTAGAGACAGAGCATTACAGGGACTGTTGACAACTTCAGCTCCTTCAACAAAAAGAAACACTGAATGTGTGACCCGTACAAGTTTGAAATCTCACATTGGCACCTGTTGTTTCCCGTTGTAAACATTAAAGAAGAAGCCTGAGTGACGTCGACCTGTTTCAGCCTAACTGTCAGTCAACCTAACGACGGGCTGAGGGCTGGACCTGAGGCGGGTTTTTAGAGCGTCCTGACAAATTGTTACATTACGCCCACCTGTCAATCAGGTCAGCTACACGACTGACTATGCATGACGCATGTCATTCATAAAATGATGCTTTGATTGCTTATGAAAAAATTCCCCCTGCATGTGTGCCACGATGACAATAGCTAATCAGACTGTTGTACCAGGCTCTGAGCATGTTTTTGCTGTCTGTCTGTCTGTCTGTCTGTCTGTCTGTCTGTCTGTCTGTCTGTCTGTCTGTCTGTCTGTCTGTCTGTCTGTCTGTCAGCTAGAGCAGTACATACATACAATCTTGTTTAAACGAAATGGCTCCATTGTCATTTGTTTGACTGACATATCATCCTGCTGGAAACATGACTTTATGGAGAATAAATAACTTTCCAGTGTATCTGAAGCCTGTAGAAGAATTACACACTGAAAGATTTTTACACACACACACACACACACACACACACTTTATAATTCACTGAATATATTTGGAGCTGTAATTCCCATGAACCGCGCTTAGCTTTGTTTGTTATTCCACTTTATTCTTCCCTCTGTATTCCTGCCCCTGTCTTCTAATAATGTCTTAATTATGAGGTGCATGAAAAGAAATGACCTCGGAGATGTGCAAGGCACAGTCTTCATTTGATGAATACATGAACGCAGAATATTTTGAAAGGTCCTGCTGTCTTCAAACAGACAGTAATGTTTTATGGAAATTAGCATGCATGCTCAGTGATATATTGTGACAGGGATCTTAGCCTCTGTGCTGGTATAAAAGCTCCGCTGATTCTTCTGTATCTGCTCCCCCATTGTACTGACTGTCACACTGATCCTCTTTGTGATCTACACAGGGGATGAAGAAGAGGAATGAGGCAAGACTTGCAAGCCAGCACATGCTCACACACACACACACGGATGCAATCTGTCCGGCTCATTACTTCCTCACACTGTCTTTCTCACTTGTGTCTGTCTGTCCTCGCCCGTTCATGAAACACTCAAACATGTGGAAGAGCTGAGACTCATTGTGTCATCAGGGGACACACACAGCCTGGAGCACAAAGCTTTACAGTGTCGCTGTAGTGACATGTGTTCTGTGTGGGTGGCAGTGGGGCCGTTCACACCATGTGGGGGCCGGACTCGATGCATTCAGACTTACATCATGAAGACATACATTGTAAGGACGTTTTCATTCCTCTGGCTCTGACTAAAAGTAACTATAGCTGCCCAATATATAACCTAAACGTATGTATGCCTCATCATAATGCACAGTGGATGCACATTATTGTGACTCACAGGGAAATCTTTACACTCATAAGATCTGCTCGGTAACAAAAACAGTACAGTCATCATTCTCTTTTTACCCAGTCGCTGAACTAGCACCCAGGAGAGCCTTTACATTTGAATCAAAACAGTGTATGAAAACACTTAAAATAAAGTATTAGGTTTGACTGTATGTTGCTTTGAAGTTAAAATAAATGTAAACTGACAATGGATAAATAGACCAAGAGGTTAAATTCAATGATTTTACATTGGATTGTATTGACAAATGTAAAAACGGTTTGTTGGCTAAGCATTCCTGTTTTCATTCGCTTATGTTAGCTATAAGATTTTGCTATGGGGAGAATTCCTGACTCCCTGTGCCTCCTGTGAACATCATCCCCACCTTCTCCTCCTCAACTTCTTCTCCTTGTGCAATTATTCATGTCAATAGTGCAATACATGTTTTTTCTGCTTGTGCAAAAAATATTTCTCTACATCTGCTAAGCATATTTTTAGAATGGTATACGTTATATTTTCTCTATCCATGCTATGCATATAATCTACCTTTGATATGGATATTTTTGCTCTCTCTGCAAGATACATTGTTCTTCCTTTTTCAGATTTGTTATCTTCATCTGTTTAGAACTGTGCAATATTGAATTGTGTAGTTCTACAATAAATGTGTCTCTCTATGATGAAATCAGGAATGCTCACACAACTCTGAAGAAATAATATATTATATTATATTATATAATATAACATAAACTGTTTGCTTTGCAGCATTGTTGTACGCAGGTGATTTCGAAAGCAGTTTAAATCAGATTCCTACAGCTCTGATTCAGTCTGAACGTCTTTGTCGCTTCAATGTTTTTGTCTGCGTTACTTGCAATGCGACAGCATTGACAATAACAACAAAGACATAGATCCGTTCAAGCCGGAAGCTAATTCAAGGTGCATTATATAACCTGGTCGAAGCTTTGATCGGTGGAAGGAAACAGCAAGAATAAAAACAAACATGGAGCAAAAAAAAACAACAGACTGCTCCTCAAGATTGTTTGCGTCAGAAATAGACACACTTCTCTGCCATCCGTTGTATTTCCTGGGTGTAACCTGTTATCATAGAAATCAACACAGATCATGTGAATACAGAAAGGCAGATCTGATCAGGGGCCTGTACTATGAAGTGAGTCCCACATATCCAGGGTCTCTTTGGGTTATCTGGCTTCACTAACTCTGACATAAGAGATGGTGCTGAACAGTCCTACCAAGCTGGTTATCAACCTGAAAGGTTAACCCAGAGTTGTGAAGAACGTGTTGGCATAAAAGGGCGGAGTTAGCTTCATTAAACCTACATGTATAAAAATCATCACTGTGTCTGTCGTCAGCAGATTTACGAACTCTGAACAAACTATATTAACCCCATAAATACATTTAAGACAAAGACTAAAGTTACACAGCTGCAGCAACAAATACTGAAGAAGAAAATGGAATAAAAAAGGAAAATCTGTGAGTATTAACATGCAAACTGCAGCTTATTTGTTCCATCGTTAGTTAGAACTGACAATAATTACTCCTGTTTCTTCTCTGAACTGAATGTGTTGCTCTGACTCTTCAAAGTGCCTAGTAGAACAGTTTGAGAAGTTCTATTTCAGCTGCAGCTCTGGTGACAGAGCGGCATGGAGACAGTAAAAAATATTATGAAAATACAATTCAAAGAAGATAGGACTGTAGGACTGAAAACCCAAGGTTAACCCTGAAGTGACCTCGCTAACCTCAAATCCTGCTTCGTAGTATAGGCTCCAGGTCATTTGCAATTTGTAATGCGGATAGTCAATCAGTTAGATCGGATTCTGATCGGATTGGGGGATAATTTGGATTTGTACGGCAGTCTGAACAAAGCCTTGGAGACTGTTGAGCGGTGCCTCTCACTCCAGGATTGTGTCTTGTTGTGTCTTGTAAAATTTGTGTTTGAGAGTTGATCTTTGATGAAATCATTGAGATTGTCTGATAATAATAAATCTCTTACTTTTGACTGTAGTGTTGCAGGACAACGTCTTCACTGTAATCCATCTGTACTTTGATTTGTATCCCCAGGTTACGGTTGCAACCTTCTCTGTGATGCAGTCTATGATGATTATTGATTGAGCAGAGCGATAATGTATTGATGATCTTGTCTCAGTCTCTCCCTACCTTGGTCTTGACTCAGTCACAAAAGTATCTTGGATTTGTCTGGGAGCACTCTGGTCTCGGGCATGTCTTGGCCTTTTTAGTGGGGTCTTGACCACAACACTATTGATCAATGTATGATGTGCTTTAATGGGTCAATTTGTGGAATGTTTGATGGCTCAATTGGGATGCATTATCATTAAGGTGTAAGAATACATAAACACATTTTTCTACCACTGCTTGATTTGTTTTGTACCTGCAAAATACATTTCCTGTTTCCTGTCTCTATAATATATATTTTCTACCTGTCCAAAATAGTTATTTCTGCTTTTACAATGCACGTACACTATACATATGATATTGTATGCACCTTTTTAGTGTGCTTTCTTTTTTATTATTGTGTCGTAGAAGTGGCTTCTCTCATCTATATACATTTAGTTTGTAACTGTGGATGCCTTTCAGGTAAAGCGTTTCTCAAAGAAAGTTGTATTATGATAATAAAGGCTTTCTATTCTACATCTTCCACCACTGCTGTAAAAGTACAACTCCAAGATCAATACCTGCAGCTGGAAATGACACCTGGGGGAGCGGTGTCCCTCTGTTTAATTTACAGCAACAGCCTCACAACGCATTGATTGTCTGTCAGCTTGAGATGTTCAATGGCTACTGTTGCACTTGATGCACTGATGCTAGCTTGTAGGTGAGAGAATATCGAGTGGTAAGGATTAGTGGTTGGTTGTTTTCTCCTTCCAGTTTGAAAGAAAAAAAAAGCCCACTCTATTTCTTGGAGTCAGTCTTGTGAGAGCTGGCCCTGTGTGCAAGTTTCTACAGGCTGTCATGCATATAAAGTGGGAAGTGCGTGAATTCATATTGTCATTCTTAAACGGCTTTTCCTGAAGGCTTAGAAGACATAATCCTGCATCTCAATAGGGTGGTTACACCTATCGTCAAATAATTCCTTTGGAGGAATTAATCACTGCAAACACATTTGTTCAATCATTTAATTATGTTTGTCACCATTGCACAAACTAAAATGAGGTGTAAGCCTTGTATGCACTTGACTTTTTGCATTGTGTTCGTCTAATCTTCACTAAAACTTTAAAGGCAGACATAAATAGCAGAAAATAAACTTGGAAATGTGAAAAATAAATGTGGAAATCTGATCCATCATGACTGAACACCTCATTAGAAGAAGGAGAATGAAAAACTGGGTCATCCTGATCGTAGTATCTGTCAGCTCCGGCAGATTGTACCCCTCATTCATGTATTGACAGTCTGGGAGGTTTGCATAGTGAAAAGCTATTACGATGCAATTACTAAAACAAGCACCGTCTTTTGGAACGGATTAGGGCGTTTATTCACCAAAATAAACATGTCTTGGCATTTATCATTTCATCTGGAGGTCCAAATTGTAAGCGGTGACAGCGATAATCTTGTTTTGCTGAATCGCAGCAGCACTACAAACAAGCGGGGGATTAGTAATCCCTGCTGGATAATTTTTTTTGTGTCCCAAGAGAAGCTAGATAGTGGCTGGCACCTGCAGCCAGGACTTGATTTCTGAACAGTAAACATTGATGTTTTCCTCGCTGGAGGAGCTGCAGTCTGTCAGGACGATATTTCATATTGATAATAGCATTTTGAGTAAATGGAGTTGGATACTGCAGGTGACAGCGTGAGGTGACCTTATCAAACTGTAATAAACTGGAAATGGGAAACTGGAATGAAAATACCATCACGAAGAGGGAAGTGGGACTCATCTGCTCCTGTTGTCTTTGGATGACAGCAAGTCAGGGGAGGAAAAAGGAAATGCCATGTTCAAAAGAAGATTGTATGACACTGTCTTTGGAAACATGACAGTGCAGGCGGCGTGAATCAATCTCTCGAGCCGTGTTCGTTCTCCGTACACTCAGATCTCACATCCCGTCTTCAGCTGTGATCACTCAGGCAGACTCAGGTAATCGTGCCGCGTGTCACGCCTTCTGAGCTGTGCCGCTGTTTCACAGAAGAGGGGTGGTCATTAGTATTCAGGAAGTTACAAACAGCAATTTGGACCTAATAAGTTCTTAATGGCGCCTGATCATTCACAAACACAAACAGGCAGAAAGCTCATGCAGGCACGCACACGCGCGCACACACAAATTGGTATGAAATGCTACATCTTTTTCTCTCTCTGTCTCTCTCTCTCTCTCTCTCTCTCTCTCTCTCTCAGACCCCAAAGCATGAATATAAACTCATTTTGTTCAAGTCTCTGTGCAACAACTAAGGTCAGGACAAATTGAGAGCCTTTGAAGGAGCGAGTGAATTACAAATTAGCGAGCTGAATATCAACAGAGACGGATGAACCCAGAATTAAAAGTAGGGAACACACACATGCCCACATACCCACACCCAGATCCAAGAAATGTAAAATGGATTTTACTGATGTTTCTTCAACAGACTTGAATCGAGTTGAATTGGCTCGATTTTGACTTGTTCTCCGACTTGGGAGAAGACGACTATGAATGTGATTTCAAGTCCGGAACATGGGGGGATTTTTTTAAAGGTAAAACATTACGACTAGCTAACGTCTTTATTTAACAGCTAATGAAAGCAAAACTTCCTTGCTCAGATTATTGTTAAAGAAAGTGGCTGAATTCTGAATACTTCACGTGATCTTTCACTATAAGAACTTCTGTCAAATGCTACAGTAGGTTTGATCCGGTAGACCTTGTTCTTGAACACCAGCATGAAACAAAGACAAACTGCTGATTGCTAATAACATGTTACCAGAGAGGGGGCGCGAGCTTGGACTTTATCGAGGCGCACCCGGAAACTGCCAGATACGTCGTCACACCTTTTAAGTCAGAGCACTTTCTGTGACAGTATAACTTCTTTTCTTTAACCTTTATGACTGAATTTGGGATTCCACCTAGTCAACTATGAACACAGCTGTGACAATATAACAGCGTCAAAAAATGACGATGTATGTCGAATATGGATGCAAGCGCTTTGTATTAAAAACGAGCAACTTGTTCAACATGTTACAGAGCACCAAGTGTTATCTCGAGACGCTGTACAAAAAAAAAAAAAAAACATGTGATAAGATGCAGGAAGGAATTTTCCTTAGTATTCCAGGCGTTCCTGTTGACCTGATTTTCTTGCCACTGAGGTGGAGGTCGTAGCACGCAGAGTATGAAAGAGGACAGTGGAAAGGTTGTAGGAGCTCCATCGACTCAAGAGTCTGGCTTCTGTTCCTGGGACAAGGCTTTCTGGGCTTCTGGCACAGAAGAGGGTCCATTGCAGCAGCCCGTCCTCACCAACAATCCCGAGGAATTCACAAGACCAGAGAGCTCAGGAGCTCCCAGAAAAATATGTCTACCTGGCAGAACACGAGCTGGAGGAATACACAGTGTCTGAGAAAATAGTCACAAACATTACTCTCACTTCCTTCTTTACCTATATTCCGTATAGGCAACGAACACAAAAAGTCTGAGACTCAAATAACATTCAAGAATGTGCAGGGAATCTCTGACATGTACTCTCGTGCATACTGGATTATTTTCCAAGTCGCATTATGCTGCGCAGGGTATTTTCTTATCACTCTACATAAATATGACTTTATTTATGCTGTGACATAAAATGCTATGCCCCACACTAAAGTTCCCTCCCCGCAGCGAGAGACATAAAGACATGAAGCAGAGCGTTGTTTACTCCTCAGTGTTTCAGACACATTTACCGTACACACTGACGTTGGCTGCTTTGCCTGGTTGTTAGCACACAGCATGTTTCTATCTAGAGTCATTTTGGTTTACGACTACGCGGATGCAATTCAAATGTATAACCCTGCACCAAGTCAAAACAGACTTATTTGTGTTTTTGTTTTTTGGTGCAAAAAAACAACAAAGGACTAAAGATAAAATAGTAAGTAGCTATAAAAACAGCAATTCTCCTTCAGACAACTTAAATAGATTAAATAAAAAGAGCTTTAAAAAAATATATAATAAACATTCATAAACATAATAATAAAATATGTATAATAAAATATAAAACTATAATGTCAGAAAATATGTCTTTATTGACAAGATAGGACCGTGGAAATCCAAAAGAGAGAGTGGGTAACAACAAGCGGGAAGATGTGCACCTGTAAATCAACCCGGCCACCGGCAACAGTCTTATTTTTTGAGTGCATCAATCCTCCTCTGACACGCTCACCCAGTCAAGTCAGTGTTATGGTAAGAAACCTGACTGACTATTGAAAGGTCTCTTTGTGCAGATTAAATTCAGTTGTATCATTTTCAAATATGTCAAAGTCACTCAGACACTAAATAAAGACATTCATATGCACAGTGTGCACCGCTGCTTTTCACCATCACCATCTCAACATCATGCATTCATCATTTTCATATATGCTCTCTGTAATATACACTAATTACTTATTAATTAATTAATTATTAATAACAATCGCCTATTGTGCTAACCTCTCAATTGGTGGGAACAATGCGTATAAGCAGAACCAGTTTATGCAGGGATGCAGTTTAGAAAGTAATAGTTATGTATATAGATTATGTTGTCTTAATTAAAATGCTAAATATATAATTTATGTTTTTGTATTTTAAACTTAATGCCATCCTGAGCCTGTTCTGAAATAAGACAGTCCAACAGCGTCTTCATTTATGGAAGATTTATATCTCATTCCACAAGGGTCTTCCTACATTTCAAGATGTAAGATTCAAGCAATTGTCACTTGTCTCTTTCGTTTAGCACCTGACTGCCCAGTGAAAGTTCCCACCTATAAAGTAAAGAATATGACCTGAACCCAAAGGTGACACCTGCTGGAGGAATTCTTGTCTTACACTTTATAACTCCTGAATATGACTCGTACATTTTCTTTTTTTTCCCCCTTGAAATGTTGATGAAGGCTAACGTATGAAAAGGAAAGATGAATGAAGAGGAGCATGTACTGTGGGTTTTTTTATAAGTGGATTTGACCAATTATTTGAACAGCCAATGCTATACACGTCCAATATTTTATTTTCAAGTATCACATACAGTGTGGGTCAGGGACTGCTGATTTGGTCATGGTTCCAACACTTGTTCTGCTCAGATATTGAGCTTAAAAATGAATCATTAGACTTCAAGACATAAACATTGTTCACACATTTAAAAATCAGTTTTATGAAAGAAAAGTTAACTGTATTTTGTGTTTCTTTAGAGTGAGGAAATGGTGTCATCTTACTGATTTCTGACCCATTATTTCCAGCAATGACCTGATGGGTCATTGGTGGTTTAATTGTCAATTGGTTGGCCTGGCCCTAAGCAATATAGTTATACAGTATGATACGTGAATCATGGCCTGTTCTGCTTTTAGACATTGTCTAATTAAAGGAAAACAGTTTACATGTGTTTTGTCAGGTTTTGCACAACTTCTTCACTTGTCCGTCAAACTTCAGCGAAAAATCTAAAAGGACACATGAACATTTAAACATGTACCTGTTCTCTTTATCATTAATCTCTATAGTAAAAGGATTTTGCCACAATTCTTAGGAGCTGCAGTAGCTCAGTCTGTAAGGACTTGCGTTGGGAACCGGACGGTCGCCGATTTAAGTCCCGGTGCGGATCAAATCTGAAAATTTGTCTGGTAGCTGGACAAGTGCAGGACCACTTTCTGAGCGATGCTGGGGTGCCCTTGAGCAAGCGCCTACTGGGCACAGCTCTGTCACTCTGGCATCTCTTCATTAGTACATATAGGGTCTAGGTTGTGCATGTGTGTTTCAGCCTATGTGTGTGTGTGTTGCATGATTATCGAAGTTTAAACACAGAATTTACCCTTTCAGTATGGTGAAATTTACACACACACACACACACTTTGCTCGTGTACTTCGCTGATGAAGTCACAATGAAAAAAGGTCTTACCTTGACAGAAAAAAGAAGAAGGTGCAACATGCTGGTTGGAATGGGAAGCAGAGCGTATGCTGTGCGCGTTGACAAACTCTACATACTCACTGCTTTCTAATACTGTGATTGTTATACCGAGGCAGCTGCAGCTTCCTCAGCTGTAGTAACGCAAATTTACATCTGAGAGAGTGCTGATGTTTATTGACGGTGCATCATGTCTGTCTGTGTCTGAGATTTGTCTCATGTCATCACCAGGTTTGCTTCCTTTCTAATCAGCCTGGAACTGCACGTGTGGAACTTTCGGTTCATTTTAATGTCATCTCAAAGACAAATGTACAGCTTCAAGTTGTACCCTTAAGGTTTGAAACTGTGGCCCTGTTACAAGACCAGTTACAACCTACTGTCCCAGCAGATGTCAGTGTTACTCAAGCTATTTAAAAAGCCATACTGACTGTATGTATGTACAGCTGAACAACGATTACGTGCTTCTTTGTCCAGCTGCCAAAACACTTCCATAATAAGAAAAACCTTCCAATTACAGAGACATTTGCTGAAGAGTCAAAATGCTGAGTATGTAAACATGCTGTTTAAGAGCAAACACTGTGGAGATGCAGGAGGGGGAGCAACAAGCTGCTTCACTGCAGCGTGAGAGGGGGATCGCCTGCAGCACACTCAAGATTTGCATCCATTTTCACAGCACAGTAAGCCAATTATGCAAGGTTTGATTTAATAAGTGTCACCAGTCATTTTAGGGGAGTGGGTTTGTTTGCTTGTTTGTTCTTTTTTCCCCTTTTCTAGGGATGGAATACTGATTAAATGTTAGACTTGATCCAAAGTGTAATACATTATGAAGAGAGTGTAACAGGATGAAATATCCAAGAAATATGCATGGAAATCAAGAGCTTGTTGCTGTAAGATCTCTGTACGAGTTATTTCTGTTCACATATCTTTGAAATCATGTTGTGTTCTAACCATCTCAACATAGAATGACTAAAAGAAAAAAGAAAAAGAAAAATTGTGCTTGTATAAAGGATATGTGGAATTTGTATTTCTTTTTATTTTAAATTTTATTTCTAAATTAATTAAAAATGGATTAAGCATAAACATTACCTGGAATAGTACAGTCCCTGCAGAGCACAACACATAGAGACTGCCTGAGCAAAGACATGAACACATAGTTCCAAAAGTAGATGGTGATTATTATGTTGGTCCGACTAAAACTGGACATTTAAGATACATGTTGACATGTAACTCAGACAGAAATCGCACGACGTGACACTTCTCAAAGAAAGGCTACCACAACTGCAGTTTGAGGTCAATTACCCAAAACAGACCCAAACTAGCCAAGAAGTTCTGCCAATCTCCCAGGTGAGCCTTAAATTGAACAGCATGCATGCATAAAGTAAGTGAAGTCGCATTGTAAAGTCGTCCATACAGTCATTGTTAACATGCAGTCAATGTGCTACTTGCTAATTTGCTAGATAGGTCGGCCAGCATGAAGAAGGTCCAGTGGTAACTAGCTGCAAAGGAGCATAAGGTAGAGATGTCTGAAATACTTCCTTAAAGAAAGTGATTCTCCCTCAATGCCTGTATACTGGGACAAGGACAGTAGTCCATTTAAATAGACTAATCAAGCTTGAGTTAACTCTTGAGACACAAAAACACCACTGGCCAAATTAAATACCTACAACAATGCAGCCAATTTTTTGAGTTATGCAAAGTGAAATGACTGTTTTAGTCAAAGCAGTTTGTGGCTTTGATGAGAGCAATTTAGCCCTGGGCTGTCTGCTTTTAAAAAGTGTTTTACCTTGGGAGCTGTTCAGAGTTTGTTTCATTCAAAATACAAATTCAGACTGAGGCAATGAACCTGAACTTGCGTCACCAGCAAAAACCCATTAACCATCTAACCCCAGCCAAATGAAAAAAAAAATATATATAATAATAATAATATAATTGAACAGCTCGAGTTCTCCATTAATAACTATGGATGGCAAGCCAGTAACAACAATTCAACAGACGAACAGGTCGCCAAATGAGGAGTCAGAGCTAGCAATCTACAATTTTAACAGCAGGAGCGTATCTTAGATACATAAAATGAATGGACCTTACAGGTGACCTCACATTACAGTAACAGTCCATACGCTAATCAATTTGAATGATTCATCATTCAACAGCCTGATAGCTGAAAGGATAAAATAATTGGAGTATCCATAAAACTATAACCTGCCTGATGTACTGCTTTATGCACACACTTTGGCTTTACTGGTTAGTTACATTTACAGTATGACATTTTCCATTTCTGCTGGAAGTTTGCTTTGAATATTACATGTTACCAATTTGTATTGTAACTTCAGCAAAGAACTGATTTCTGGTTTAACATATCTTAAAATAATTTAGGTTTATATTTTAGTATCACATATGTAGAAATCTCATAATAGTAGGTATTGTAGGGGTTTCCAATACTGGTAAATATGTGTTTCTCTCTTTAGAGATTCTTTCTAGTATTTTAGAAAACCCTCACTGACCATATTGGTAAAATAAAGAGATTTCAATGGGCGTTATCAGTTTAAGGGGGGTGTACAGTATGTTATTAAAAGCGTACAGCAAAGTGATGTGGGGCGTGTCTGACAACAGCTAGCAACCCATGTTCTGTGTGTTAAGCGAGGTACAGCATCGCAAAGTTGCTTGATTTTGGGTGTGTTTTGGTAGAAACCTGAATAAAACCAATCACAGTGTCAGCTTTCATTCTCTGTAAGAGCCTGGTGCGCCTGCAGGCCGGAACCTTGTTACTTACACGGCAGATTTCAGTCACTCTGACATATTTGACTTCTCTCCTTTCATTGTACCACTGAACTCACAGGACACAGGAAACTGTAAGAAATGTGTTAAAGGCAGGGAAGCATTCTCACATCAGAAACCCTCACAATCATCGGTGTGTTTCCAGGAGACATACAGTAAACATGTCCATATGAGACAAAAAACTAGTGATAATGTGTCTGTCATTAAGTCCAACAGGATCAGACAGGATCTTTATCAACTAGTGAGTCTGTGTGCTCAACAAGGTTGCAAGGTTGCAAATGTTTATTTACTTATTTTCTCTGCCGGAATCCTTGGCTATATTCTCTAATGGGTGCATAATGGACAATCTGTATTAATATCTATGGGCTTGATTATCTGTGGCACTCATTCATCATGAAACATAATTATTATTATGAGTCCCACTCTGTTGCATGAGAGCTTGTGTGTGTGTGTGTGTGTTTCTGCATGTTTTATACAGAACTCGCATTGGTGAGGGTGCTTCTCTCAGCCTTTTGTCACATCAAACATTCTATTTAAATGTATCAACTAATGAAAAAAGAAAAAAAAAGAACATTAACAAAGGAGTTGGAACGCTGCTGTGCTTTCCTGTCTTTCTAATGGACAAACTGTAAGTCTGTTATGAAGTCATTCATGTATGCCCATCTTTCTTATATGCCCACTCAATAGCAGTGGGCATACAACAACACAGACTTTTAATTTAAATCAGGTTTTAGGTGGTCTAAGGAGCAGTCGCTTTCTGCCTCAACAAGATAATAACGAGCCCACTCCTACGCCTGACCACACTGATATGGGAAAATCAGGGCTGATGCCAATACCAAGTTTTCTTTCATAACTTATCTTTTGGTGTTAGACTCCCACAATGCCAACATTTTCTCTCATGTTCAACAATAAAAACGAGTCAGAAATTGTTCTAAATAATACTTTATCTGTCCAAACAACTATTCACTAAATCAGTAGTTAGTAGGCTTACTAGATGTCAGCTTTAAAATGATTTGGCACAACAATCATTGGCTACTGACACCAGCGCATGTCACAGTACTAGCTGATGTGCAGACGTCTGTCAACACGGCCAATGATACCGACTATGAATTGATGCATTGGTGCATCCCAAAACACACCCATGGGTGCTACCTTGGGAGCAAGTGCATTTGCTATTAATACAATGATAACTGTATCAGGAGGAAAATAGAAAGGACTTACTGGGCATACGATAGGCCCCTAGTCCTCTAAGGCATGAAAAGGAAGGGTATGAAGGTGTACCAAATAAAGTGGTTCTTGGCTGTAAGATTCTATGGGGAATGCCATTATAGGAATCGATCATCGTTAACAAAGTTAGCACCAAGCTAAAAGAAAAGATACTTGGTCTATAATGAGGTTCGCAAAGCAAGACAAGTGTTTCAAATTATTCCATTTTGCCTGCAGCAGCAAACCAGGCAACTGTTTCCCTTCTGAACGGCAACCCATTTTGTCTTTCATGTATTTAGAACAAGACATCATCAACATCAGTGCATCAGCAAACTGTGGCAACTGTCCTGAAGAGACTCCAGGGACACTTTAAATGAGCTCCAAACTGTGTTTTCTTGAAATAAATGAATGGCTCATACTGAGACAGCAAGAGAGATCAATGCTGATGTAAAGAGTTAAATGTTATGTAGCTGCGCTGTGGGTATTAGCAGCAGATGTTGGATATTTACAACAGTATGTCTCGCTGACACTACTAGAAAGTATGTGTCCAACTTACAGCAGATTTCACATCTAAAACTGTCACTGTTTGTAAGTGCTCCAACAGCATTGGCATCAGATCTGGATTTCTAAACTCAGAAATCCTGCATGGTGCTCAGAAAAAGAGTTATTCTCCTTTTAACTAAGCTAATCAGAATTGATACATACAAAAAAAAGACAGACAAATTAAAACAAGCCAAACATCTTAACTTTAATATAATGGCGTGTTCATAAGTTAACACAAAACTCTTTTTTTCACCAGTCAGTCCTCAACGCCTGACTCCAGTCAGTGTTGAATGCTGCTGCCCCTGATTGTGACCAAGACAAATTGCAGGTCCTACATTACCCCAATCCTTTCCTCCCCTCAACATTGGCTGCCCGTTACATACAGCACAGAGTTTAGATTTTAAAACACAACATGGTCTTGCCCCCCCTTACATTACAGAACTATTGATACCTTACCCTCCAAACCGTGATTGAAGATCCTCAAGAGTATCATCATTAGTTTTTCCGAGTTCAAGGCTGGTAACCAAGGGCATTTACCATCACAGCCCTGAAAGCCTGGAGCTAACTACTAAAGACTAGACGTAATGTTTCTAGCTCTTGTACATTTGATGTAATCTTTTGGCCAAACACTGTAACCAGCTGTTGAGAGAATAATGCTATGCAACAGCTTCTAACACAATAAACATCTTTTAGCACATAAAAAGTCAGCTGACCCAGAAACAAGAATACATCTGTCTCTGGACTGACACACAGACGCCCACACACTTTCTAAGACAGCCGGTTGGGGATATGTGTTTATTATCTGCAAGCTGTTGCTTCAACAGCAAAAATTAAAACAAAGAAATGGTCGGCCCATGGATGGATGGAGCCTACGGGGCTCAGGTCCAGAGGCTCAAGGGGTCAAAGACCCAGAGACCAGACCCTTTTGTGTGTGGGTATTAACATTCGGTCTGTGAAAAGTCAAGGGAACAGCACTACTAAACCACAAAAAATGATGCAAAACAGCCCAAAAACCTGAAATGGACTATAATAAGATAATGACTAGGAGATTAAAAAGAACACAAAGGAGCTAGAAAGAGATGAAAAACGTCCCAAAAGTGACTCTAACTGCAACATTATAACACAAAATGACACATGGAACAACTCCTACTGTAAGAGTTTGATAACGTTCACAAAGCGAGACAAAATTACTCCAAAAAGACAAAATTATAACGGAGATGCAAAACGAATATAGGAGAGGCAAACAATGACTACAAAAAGATGCCAAACACATAAAGTGCAAAAAAGAAACAAATCCAGCTCCAGAAAGAGGCATTTGATATACACAATTGATGACAGACGCACAAAATAACTTAATAGAGACACAACAACAAAGAGAATAGTACGACCAAATGTCAATACAAAGTGACACAATTAGGCTACAAAAGGTGCAAAATATCCAAAAAGAAACAAACTGCAGCTGTTAACAAGCTCAGCATGACAACAGAAACATCAAATCAAGCCGACACAAAAAGATGTCAGAAGACTACAACTCGATCCGAAACAACCAGTGGTTCCAGATACTATTTCGGGATGATAAAAGGACAGAGAGTCTCAGCTTGTTGTAAGCATTGGGTGTTGGCACGTGACATCTGTCTACAAGAAGTGCTGTAATTAAGCTTGTTCATATATATTAATACATTTTGTAACTAAATACAATGTGATGGAATTCTCTCTCTGCCACTTCCTTTTTTTTAAGTTGCTATCAGATTTAAAAAAAATATGTATACAGTATATATATTGGAGGCCCCTGGTATAGACCAAATTAGGGGACCCTGAATTCAATGAAAAGAAACAATAACAATAAAACTCCAACCATCCTGCGGGAACTCGTTCTTCCTCCTAATACCGTGTACATACACACACAGATTGGTGTAAGTTTCATGATATCCGAATGCTAATTTAGATATCAGACTTATCAGAACTGTCAGCCAGAGTACATGCAGCTCCAGGGCAGGTTTGTAAACAGGTTATCATGGAGTCTGGTTTCACCAATATATTAAGATAAACCTCATCTTTATTGTCAATGACAGCTGTCAAAATAAGCATTAAGCTGAAAGTAACATGGCTCTCTTTATCTCTGAGTCATTTCCTTGCTGAGCCTGCATAATTGCACTCAATTGTGCCCCCGTGTTTCTACTTGATACCTGCTTGGTGCATATATGAGCTCTCAGTTGGCTGAAACATATACAGTGTAATGTGGGAGGGAAGTGTTAACAACTGCTCTCTGTAAGGATCAGCAACACTTTAGTGCCAAGCTGCAGAGCAGAGATGTTTACACCGCCTACAAATGCAGGTCTTCACCTTCTGCATGTGTGTGATACATTTCATACAGACAATTTGCAATAACATGAATACATGAATGCTGTCATTAATGGTACAGTTGTCCAATATCACTAAGTACCCTGTACAATTAGAGTATATAACAGCACCGGGGCTTAAGCCTTTCTGGGGACATCTTGATATCTCAATATCACAGCTGTCATTGGGCGAGAGGCGGGGTACACCCTGGACTGGTCACCAGTCAATCACATAGCTGACACATACTGTAGAGACCGAGGACCAGCCACACTCACATTCACACCTGTGGGGAATCTTTTAGATTCACCAATTTAGCTAACACACATGTCTTTGGACTGTAGGAGGAAGCCGGAGTACCCAAAGAGGACCCATGATTGCACAGAGAGAACATGCAAACTTCACACAATAAGGCTCCTGTATACGGCAAGAATTCAAACAGGTAACCTCATCGCTGTGAAACAACAGCACTATCCACTCCATCACTGTGCAGAAGCCCCAATGAGCAAATCTCACAAAATTATTGTATGCATTTTTGTTGACGCATTCGGCAGTAACGACAAAAAGGACACCAGCTTTGTGCGTCTCTGCATGTCAGCGTACGTTGGATCTCATCGGGAAGTCAAAGTATGCCATCATGTGTCCGAACCCCTTTTTCTTCTAGAACCTATTACAGTAAGTAGTTATGTTGCACCCTTTATAAGCCCATAAAATGTATTTGCATCATGACGTTGGTTAGTGGACTCAGCCATAGACGGCATTTCAAGATCAAAAAAGAGATAATAAAAACTAATTAAACACAGGATCTGCTGTTTTCACTGATAGCTTTCATTTAAAAAAAATCTTCACGTAACAAAATGTGTACACGATGCTTACATGATGACAGCTGGCGGCGCCAATGCCTACAACATCAAATTTGAAACCAATACCAATTTTCAGGCAGCAATAGTATTTCACAAGTTAGATATACACTAAGAGTAGGCTTACTGGAAGGGACAAGCATCACTAAACCCATCTGACCCAAGGTAACATATCAAGCAAAAAGGTACATGAAGCTGGAGCAGCTGTCACCCAGTCGTCCCCTGTGAAGACAATGTCAGAAGAATAAGAAGGATGACGTGTGTGTAATTGTTTCCACGCATTGCTTGTTCCACCGTTTGTTTCCCTGTGTCACCCAACCAAGTGAGAACAGATTGCAGGTCCTCAGAACACACCTGAGACCAACAAGCACAGACACTTTGTTGTGACTATACGCCGGCAGGCACCAGGCACCCTGACCTTCAGGGACAGCAGAGGAAACGCAGTTTGGCAGACGCTCGAGGTGCCATCCATCTTTCTACACAGAATCGTATTAAAGCTGACATAAGCATTGCATCAGTGGGTAGATTGCCAATTTATAGGTAAGTAATTAAGTTTTGGGTGGAAAGAAGGAGATAATTACCTCCCAGGCTTGAAAGTGATACGTGCGAAGGAAGTGATCATTTAAACAGCCAGCGTCAATGGCACCTGGTTTGAGGGCCTCGTTACCCATCAGAGCTGAAATTCAAAACACTTTTCCTCAAACTGGACAAATGTGATGATTCACTTCAACAACTAGCTTTTTCCACTTTTAATCCAACTATTGTATCAGGTGGTAAACTATTTAAATGTCATACTTTGTCATGAAATTATTAACGCTACCAATCTATGAGGTTCTTGTCATTCTAAGTATGTTACCTAGTGACATGACAATTGTCCAGAAAAATGATTACATCATTTAAACCACTTTTGATCAGGAGAATACCATACCAAGTTCACAAACTGCTGATGTAATGCCATGAAACCCCAACTCCTGTGAATAAGAAAGGAGGTTTAGAAGTTTAACTTTCATAAAACGTTAAAGCTTCCAGTTTCTGTTGGATCTGGAGCTGGTGAAAGCTGGCTTTGTAAGCCCTGAGACGATGAGATAAAAGACAAAGAACAGATAATTCAACTAACACATCATTTAATCATTTTATTTCGACGTTGCCAAGTCAAAAGATATATTTGGTTGTGTATGTACTTTTTGTTATATTATTGAGAGAGACATTAATCCACCATGCACCTGGTAAAAGTGGAGAGGAAAGACTGCCTGAAAAAAAGTAGAAACCTTGATCAGAACCAAAATAAACACAACCTGTGTCGGTTGCAAAGATTGTGAAAAACGTGGTTTAGGTCTCCATGTCATCACCAATTACTTTCTGCCTTTATAAAGGCAAAGGATGATGGTCGCCATTTTGGAAATGCTTTTGACTTTTGATCAGTTTGGAGACCGGCAAAGAGTTGGGTTTGAGGTCGGCCTTTAGGCTTCTGGCAAACAGTGAATAATGCGCTTTTGACTTATCAGTTAAGTTAGCAACGCCTCTGATAAATCAAATTTATGAAAATATGAGATTTATGAAAAATTCCCTTTCTCTGAAGTAGATCAAGAGACCAAAACTGTTCTAGCACCACACTGCAAACACCTGCACTAAGCTGCTACTCTTTGCAATCACTGTGTTCAGACAGCCGAGCGCTGTGGCCTGTCTCCGGAGCGTTACGACTGCAACCTGCTCCGTTTCCAATATGCTGCAAGTCTACTTTCGACTGAGCACAATGCAGGCATGTGTCAAGCTGGAGACTGGTTGGTGTGGAGTTGACGCTTACGCTTGTAAACAGTCAGGGAACTGCATTCCCACAGTGGCTAAACTGTTTTCACCACTAAGGGTTTCTGCTGGTTTTCTTAAAGGCTGTTAGGGTTTTGATGGCCACAATGGGTCATGTGGGAAGTGTCTTGACTTTTCAGTAGGATAGGATCACTTTTCCTTCACACTGCTCACTCACTGAGTGTGGGGAGGAAATCATCTCAGTACAGTTGCAGGTGTGTGTGTGTGTGTGTGTGTGACTGATTGAGCCTGATTTGGCTCAGGTGTGTTAAACTTATAATTTAATTATTCCCTTGAGTTGCAGCACTCTGTGATGTCTTAAGCTTTGTTCAGACTGCCGGCCAAATCCAATTTTTCCCAAATCCGATCAGAATCGGATCTAACTGACCGACTGTCCACATGACAAATCGCAGGTGACCGGATCCAATCTGCCTGTCCGTATTGACATGGTCTGATCCACATTGATGTCTATGGTAACAACAGCAAAATGGGTGACAGAGAAGTGTCTATTTCTGTCGCAAACAATCTTAAGGAGCAGTCTGTCCACGGGTTGTTGTTTTGCTCCATGTTAACTTTTATTCTTGCTGTTTTCTTCCACTGACCAAAGTTAACTTCCGGCTTGTGGAATCTACGTCGTTATCATTGCGTTGCGAGTGACACAGAAGACACATTGAAGCGACCGAGATTGATCCTCGGATCTGTAGGAATCAGAATTGAATCACATTTGAAACCACCTGCGTGTATGTGGTTTGAATGAGATTTAAAAAAATAATAATAATCAGATCTCATGTGGCTTTTTGTTTCCAGACTGGCAACCTAACAATATAAACTCTGGATGTGCTAAAAATCTGATTTTGTTGAATGTGATCAAGGCCTTATTGTCTTACTATCACAGCTGGTGAAGGTTCTCTCAGTGTTTATACAGTGTTATAGACGTGTGTGATTCTGCATAAGCACCTCTTGACTCGTTTACTATTCTCAGCAGCAGCAAAGCATAGTTTATTGGTGCTGGGAATTTCAGACCTAGCCTATTTGTTTTTTTTTTTTGTTCCAACAAATGCTTGGTGGCCTGAGTGTCTCAGCCGTAGAGAATGTTATTGTTTTTCCCTCGTTCTTATGGGGCACTGGTTTCCTATTGGTTAGTGCAGCACAGGTTTGAATCAGCTCCTGTTCTACATAAGTGTCCCAACTCTCTCTCCATCTATCCGCTATCCTATCGCTAATGGCATGTTACTATTTTTTTCACCTCCCTTTTTAATGCCATGCCATTTTTGTGGTTATTCCTCTCGGGATTACTTTAAGATATCCCAAGTCCCTCTTCCCAGCATCCTTAAATTATCCAGAAAAAAATATATCCTGAAGCTGCCCTTGAGCTTTAAGGTTGGTCATATATGTTTATAGTGACATGCAGGGTTTGGCCAATACTTGGCATGATTAATTGAACTCCTGGTAGCATGATGAAATTGGGGGGAAATTCTGACCTGGCAGTTTCATCTAATTTGTCTGAATTGCCACATCAGTGTCCATAAATATTTTTCTTTTTACTCACTTTCTTGATCCATTATAATCTACTTATTGTAAGTTTCCATTCAATAATCTTCTGTTTTCATTTAATTTCATTATTTCTAGCCCAACCTCGGACATTTGTTTATTGACAAATTTGGGATTCTAATCCGACGGCCCTTCCAACACCAAGTGGGCCACAGCTGGCAGGTCAATTTGTATTTTTGCCCACATTTTGGTGATAGCATGTGACCCACTGGTTGAAGCGTCCCATCTGGCCTTTGACAGAGTTGTCGGTTTGCCAGTCTGGACCCGCCAAGAAGTGATAACATCATTAACAAAAATGTGTTATCCTACAGTGCTACAGCATTAATGCTGCACCCTATGGTTGAAGGAATTTCACCAGCATGAGACAGTAATCAGAAAAATACATGATGCCAACTGTGAGACTGTCTTGCTGTGAAGGAGGGCTGTTCCTTTTCCAACAGCCAAGTCTAAAATACATGAATGCCCACCAGTGGCAGTGACCAAGGCTGTCTGGCGGGCAAGGACAAACACATTTACAAAGGGCCACAGCTGCATTAGATGAGGCACCAGTGCACAGAAAGTTCACCAGCATGTAGAGCAGCATATTAAGCCAGCGTTAGGGCCACCCTAAAGGGCACTCTATCAGGGTTTCTCCATTGTAAGGGTAGCAGAAAGATGGCCTTGGTCAGGTAGACACATGTGCGGCTCTTTATTCATCACTTACAAAAAGCAGAGCAGAATGTCTACAGTGATTTGATTCCTGACCTCACATCATGCACTCTATTGGCATGCAGGCATACACGCCTCTGCCCAAAGATTAACACTCATTTAGCTTTTTTATTTGTGCAAAAGGAAAACATAATTTACAAATTCAAAACTAAAGGCTTTTTAAAGGAACTCACCTAACTTTGAAATGAAAGCATCTGCAAAGTCACAAAATACAATCTGACTAAAGCAATCACAGAAAAATATATACAAGACTGACTGAAGGAAATTGGGAAAGCTGTTGAAATGACGAGACCTGTACCTAATAAGGGACGTTTTCAAATTAGACATGATTGCTGAGTTTTTCTCTTGACAAGATGTGTCTTACTCGCATGTTTTTATGTGCAGCTTGTCAATAAAAATGACAAAAACTTGATGTGGAAGACATGTTTAAGAGCAAAACTGAAGAGGATCTTTCAGCGCATGCATTTAAATCATACATTTTACATCCAATTCTTGTACCTCAGACTTTAGTTATATGCAAGATATCTATGATAACTTCAATACGACATTTGATTGTGCTTCACACTAATGGTGTCTTAGGGCCTGTTTCCATCTGGCAATTTCTATTTTTTTATGTTAACATCTTTTTTCACTTCTTTTCAATGAGTAAAGAGCGTTTTCAGGAGCAGGCAGCTGCCTCGAGAAAAGTCACAGGGTCCTGCTTTTCTCAGCGCTCCACCTTTTTCTTGCGGCAGCTCCGAGCGCTCAAGATGGAAATCATTCAACTTTACAGAGAGGCGCTGCTGACGACACCAGCACTCTTTTTAAAATGTATGATATTCCCTGTAGTTTTGTAGCGTATGGTTTGTTTCTCGTACCCATTCCTCTATGCAGCGTGAAATAAAGGATCTCAGGTGTAAATAATACGATAACAAGTAACTGAGCAGTGTCAGTCATCCAGCTGCAGTTGTCAACACAATGTTGCCATAGAGACAGGACTGATGTGCAGCACTTTTTTTCTCACCTAAATACCTAATGCAAGTGCTCCCTAGCGTACAGCCAGTACTTTTCTGCCAGGAAAAATGCTAGGTGGACACGGGGAGAATGTGAAGGTTCTTTACTTTGCATTTTAAAAATATGAAAGCGTTTGGAGCTCAAATATTTTGTATAAAATATTTGAATATAAAATGTCTAATATTTGACAATCGTTCACTGATTTGAACTGACGTTCATCTTTACACAATACCAAATTAATTTGTGGCACACTGATGAAGCTTTGTCACCAGTGTCAACATAGCTGTTTCTGAGAGACCCTTATTAGAGGCATGGTTTCACATGAGCAGAAATAGGCAACACAGCACTTCTAAATGTACATTTTGTTTAAGTGGTTAGAATTTTCAGCAGTGAATACAAGTCCATACAATTAGTGTTGATTGCTCTTGATTTTCCATGTAATTAGAAACACAGGGAGCAGCAGCAGTCAATGGTAATTTATTGAAAGCTGAGACTGAAATTAAACAGTCCCGATGCTTCTATAGCTCCTCCTTATTTGAGAATTTAATTAAATATGGTAATACATTGTGGATGAGGTTTTTGGAATTCGATAGAGTTGATGCTAATAGTGATTGAATTAAATACACTGTGTGGAAGGTGGGACCGACCACCAAGAGCTCAATGGAGGAGATCCCTTGAAAGTTAAATGCAGAACAAAGCAGTGCATAACTTGAACAACGATGTGGTTATTTGAAGTTGAAAGTTGTTTGTTGTGTTTAAACCTCTACTTCCATCTGACAAGAGTTTTGTTTTTGGAATAAATTCAGTCAACTAAATGTCAAGCTATTTAAACCCTTCTTCTACCAGGTCATTTTATATGTACGAACGCTTGACAACAGGTGTAAGAATGATCCTGGTACAGCTTTAGACACTATCAAAATGAAGGCTAATGACCATAAACTTAATAAAACATGGACATGCTGTAGTCCCAGTGACGTGACCCATTGGTTCCTAATACCAAAAATCAGACAGTTTGGTAGTACAGTCTTACATTTTTACCTTTTATTATATGGCACTGTGTATTACATCTCTGTGTCACAGCTTTCCCTCTCTTTACATTATACATTGTCATCTAAATGGTTTGACATATATCTAGTGTAATAATTCACAGTAAAACATCTATGGTTACTGCTGTTGTTTTTAATTTAATAATACGTACAATATCATTATTCAATAATCTTTGGGGTCTAACTTCTTACCCTCACAAGTGTTTCTGAACAGTCAGAAGAGGAGGAGTTGATTTATTCTCTTCCCCTGCTGTTGTGGATTGCACAGTGAGTGAGTGTTAGTGATAGAGACAGAGAAACTGAGGGAGAGGTAATAGGAAGATAATCTGGAGAAATTAACAATCAAGACTGAAACGGGAGAAGGGTCTTTAAAATGGGTAGACTCAAAGGGAGTGTTGGCAGGTTGAAAATGTGTATATTTAAAAAATATTGTCATACTAATTGAACACGTTTATTGCATTGTTGAAGGAGCCAGAGAACTAGGATTTATTTGCGCTTGAATGTGATTTTTAAATGTTCTATTTTAATGTTTCTTTTCTTTCCTCTGTCATGATCCTTTTGATGTCTTGTGTGAAGCACTATGAATTGCCTTTGTTGATGGAACAAGAGCGAATGCTCTCTGATACACGGTGGAGGTGGCTTATACGATTATGAACATTCCTACTGCTTTTCTCTTAAACCTGTGTGTATCATATACAAACCTGACAGGTTGACAACGTTATTGGACTAAACATGCTTATCTTAAAAATATAGGTCATCACAGCAGTGCCGTTTCTGTTCCATCAGGAGGCCGACAGAATGTCCGGGTATCAAACTGGGTCCGACAAATCGGTTGATACACCCTATCAAAACACATTTGCTTTGAACCGTTTGTCCCTGAATGGGCTGAACGTTAGAAGCTCCAGCAGGAATACATTAGGATCACACTGCTGAAAAAAATAAAAGAAAGGAACTAAAGAAATGGAGCGTGTATACTTCTGCCGACAAGTTTAAAAAGGTTTGAGAGGGGGATTGTTGAGCTTTCGGACAAGCCGTTTGAATGTTCTAAGGGAGGTGGACATGAGGGCAGTTTATTTGAAAAAAGTCGATACCCAAGAGGTGTGGACTCTTCAATAGGATCATGAGCACTGAACTGATATACAGAAAGAGCAAGATAGGCAAAAAGGCTATAGCTTGTCTTGTGAAAATACAGTTGAGCTTTTCAATTTCCAACAAGGCCAGCTGAAACCTTTAGAAACACTTCAATACTTTCATGGCATGGTATCATCTGTCAGCTAAATCCAACACCTCCAACACAGGGTTTAAAGTTAAAAAAGAAGAAACATTACGTTTCCTGCATTCTGATCAGTTTTTATGCACCAATTTGTGCCTTTTCTGAAAAACAGTTATGATCCAATACTTTCATTAACGTTCCAAGTGTTCATCAGATACAAGAATGCATTTATTTGAATATTTCTATAAGCATGTCAACTGGAGAGTTGTAATGTTTCTGGTCAGGGTTTTTAAATGACAGACTCTTGCACTAGCTTGCACGGGCACATAACGGGAAAATACCATTAGGGTTCTGGGTACTTTTAATTGAATCACAACTGTGGGTAACTTTATATTGCTAACATGATGACTAGCAAAAGAATCAACAGAACACTTAAATCTTACACAGGAATTAAGCTTTGTCTCAAAAGGCTTTTATTTATCTCTCTTAATTGTCAAATCATGACTGTCTAGAAAATGCCTGTGGGCAGAACAAAAAAAGGATCCTCATTAAACTTCCATTGGCTTTTTTGCCAAATGACATGCCAACATTTACTGTCATGCCGTGATAACAAGTCGTGGTGATAATACATGCTGTATTTCTTCAAATCCACTTTGTATTTGTCCATCTTAAACCATTTCGTTTGTTTGTTTTCTGAATTATAATGAAATTGTCCCTCAATCTCTTGCACTCAACCTTGTCCTTTCGTCTCTCATGTGACATTTTGACATTTATTATAAATGGACATTGAAAAAAAAACATGCTTTGATGTAAATAACATCACTGTGACAGCAAGTCTCTGCTCTGGTTAAAGGCGCTGATGCAAAAAAGGAGAAGATGCAGAGATCAGCCAGCAGCAATGAAGGCAACAAAAGATGAAATAAACTTGATGTGTGTACGAATATTTGAATACTTTCTCCTGGAGTATCTTCAGCATACAGATTACTCTCCCTACTTTTAGGCACATTTCCTGGAGCCTCCTGAGCTCCATTTTTCCTCACTTGCTTTAAGCTGTTATTTCACGTCGCCTCCTTGCCAGAATTCTAATGATGAAAAAGCTGAATCACAGATACTGCCGCTCCACAATCACTTCGAGGTATTAGTACCACCAGCGTATGAACTCATGGTCAAGGGCTGTCACCTGCAAATTCCTCCCACAATTGACATCCTGTTCCTTCTGCGGGGTTTTAAAAGGTACTTTAACGAGACCTGCTGAACTGTAAAGGAATATAAATGGAAGTATAACACCAACTCCAGCCTGCTCCCATTCCCTGCTTCTGTATTTTGGAAGAGGTTTCTGCTGTGAGTGAATTAAAATTCGAGAGAAGTAGCCATTTTCAATTACTTTGAGGGGTTTCTCCTGTAACTGAAGCCAGCTAAATTTAATAAATGCAATGCCTGAAGTCCACGATGTACATGCAGATTTAATATTTAGTCACAGAGTTAATACTGACTCCACACTGGATGGCTTAAATTCCTTAGAAATCTATGTTATGTGGTATGAGGAAACATGTCTGTTCAAACATTTGTGCACTGTAAATAAATGACCATTCTTCACATTGCTAGACTGTCTATCTTTCTCTGGTAATGTGCACTCTGTGAACAAGATTCACAAAAGGATTGTGCGGCTTTTGCGACCACTGAGCCTTCGCAAATGAGTTTGATTCACAACACCCAGACAAACGGTTAGCTGCACCACTAACAGCGTCTCAATGCTGTCTGCGTGTAAATGAGCCATCATGCAAAGGCTTTGAATGCAAATGAGCCTCATTGCAAAAAAAATTATAATTCACTAATGCTGGCAGTCATAGCCATGCGCTGTTATGCTAGGAGCTGGTTTGGAACTGTGTATTTACAAGGAATGACATGTACAAACATATTTTGGAATCATGTCATCTCTGTATGATCTCAAAATAAATCATACCTAGCAACAGCCTGTAAATATTACTTTAACAGGATAATTATTATATTGTTACTATCCGGGGTTAAATACATTTGTTTTAGGTGTGCTGGTAGCTTAGCTTTTAGTGCACATGCCCCATGTATGGAGGCTGAGGCGGCCCTTCGTTTTGACTGTCCACTGTGCTATCTCTAAATAAAGGCATTACACCCCTTCTCCCTCCCCCTTAAAAAAAAAAAAAAGCTGATCTGATTAGGATGTTTATTTTTCTACTTCATCAATGGAAGACACTTTGTTTTAGAAAGTGAAACTGAAATCATATCCAGTCACAAAACAAGAGCAAACTGCAAACAGCTGGACAACTTCCCCCGCATGTCCTTAAAGTCAAAGTAACTAAAATGCATCATGTTTTTTCTCACGCAGACATCAGAGTCTCCTGAAATTTATCAGTTCTCAATTGGGCGGCAGTAGCTCAGTCTGTAGGGACTTGGGTTGGGAACCGGAGGGTCGCCGGTTCAAGTCCCGGCACGGACCAAGTCCGGAAACTGGTCTGGTAGCTGGAGAGGTGCCAGTCCATTTCCTGAGCACTGCCGAGGTGCCCCTGAGCAAGGCACCGAACCCCAAAAACTGCTCTGGAGCGCTCGCTGTGGGCAGCCACCTCACTCTGAGACCTCTCCAATAATGCATGTCACTAGAACCCTGTTTGTGCATGAGTGTGTATCTCGGCCTATGTGTGTGTTAGACAGAGTGTAAACCGAATTTCCCCTCGTGGGATTAATAAAGTGTAAATTATTATTATTATTATTATTAACAGTAACAGTATAGAGCGGTCACACTGTCCATGTTCGGTGAGTTCATTACATTGAACTCCGCTGACTATCAGCGACATGACACATGAAGAAATGTAAATCTGCACCAGAAAAATAAAGCGCCTGATCATGTTAGCACACTGAGGCGAGACTGTACTGCACGCTGTGTCAGAGGCTCTCCTCTGTGCAGGCTGTCGCCATCCTCTGCCCTCATCCGGTTTGACCCGCCAGCTGCATTCGACACAGTCCACCACAGCTTCCCCCTCGCCTGCCGCTTATGGAGAACTTTGACAGTGAGAGAGTGTGCCAAGGAAGGCAAGGATAATTTTCTTCTTTGCCAAAAACAGGTTTCTACAGCTTAACTACCTTCAGTTTTCCTCACCTTGCACATGATTGCTCAATCCGTCACACCTTCACCTCCCTGCGATTAACCCAAATGTTGCATTACTTGGCATACGCAAATAATGTTTAACTGAATGTATTACCACTATTAACTCACAGCCAATGTCTGGCCTATAAGAACCATCTGTGTGTGTGTGTGTGTGTGTGTGTGTGTGTGTGTGTGTGTGTGTGTGGGTGTGGGTGTGGGTGTGTGTGTGTGTGCATGTGTGTTTGGTTGAAACACAAATCCAAAAGAAAGATTAAGTTTGCTTGGGGTGGCAGTCGGTGTTGGGTCAAACCAGGATCAGCCGAAGTCCTGGGATGGATTATAGTGTGAAACCTGCATTCACCATATATACGTTTACTTCACTGTTCATCATTTATGGTTAAATTAATGTTACTATTGTTATTTTGGTCACACAGTAATGTTTATATGCAGATTGCTTTAATCAAACACATAATGTAAGCTAAGTAATGGCATCATTCTGATTAAAACAATATGTACTTATCATGGTTGAAACTGATTTTTTTTTCATTTATTTTGCATATGATAAAACCTTACTGATCTGCGCACTAATGTCGAAATAAAGCATGATCTTTTTTTTTTTTTCAAAAAATCTGTTCAAATGCTTTCTCTGCCTAAAAAATACCAAGTTTTTGCGCATTCGAACGCAAATGCAAACACCCAAAACAAATGCAAAGACACAAACGCCCTGCAAAAAGGCAAACCAATTGCACAAGCATCAAGCTCACTACAAGTGAAGAAACAAAACTTAAGCCAAAGACTCACACATTCAAACTACGGCCCCCGTAGTTTATTCCTTGTTGTGTTTCTTCTTTGTCATTTCCTGACTTGTTTGATTGTTCTCAATGCTGATGTTGCTTGTTTCCCTTCCCTGTATTTTTGTTGTATTTCATCCTTCTTATGTTCCTGTTTTCCTTCTATTTTCCTTTTCTGTAACATTCAGTTTCGACAGTTTTGTCCGGTCTTACATCCTCCCTTTGATTGCCTTCATCACTTTCACCTGTGTCTTGTCTATCACACCTGTGTCTGGTTAGCCCAGTGTCTATTTAGTCCTTGCCTTCCTTCCCAGCTCAGTTCATTATAAGACTTTCCCCATGGGCTCTGTTTTGAAGTTTTCTCTTTGCTCTTGGTTTTCCCCTTTTCAATGTTTAATGGACGTTGTTTGAACAGAAACAAAAAAGGCAAAAGCAACAAACAGAACAAGTTTTACTTTTTCAAAATAAATATTTTTGTGATCTGCAGTCAGGTTTTTTCCCTGTACGGTGATGCAGTATACATCTGTTCTTATTTATCCTAAAATGTGATGGCCAAAATCGTCAATCAACCTGCATAGCCAAGCGACATACAATAGGAACAACATGTAGCTCATTCAGAAAGAAATATTGATTCAAAAGCAGAGGAAAAGTCAAAAACATATGGAACCGAAACACAGTGCAAATAATAAAAGCATGCTACAAAAAGCCAAAATATATGCATCCAGAAAAACACCCAGTCCTAAACAGAAGTTCTCCAAGCCTGTAGTGGGGGCTTCTTTGCTAACCAATCCCCCTTTATTTGACTCTGGTCATTTGGGTTTTGGGCTTTCCCGTTGTTCCGTTAACCCCCAGAGATGAATCAAGTTTGACTTGAGAGAAGACGGTAGCACGGTGGTGTTACACGATTTGCTCCAGGCACCCCAGGACTTTTCTCACTGAACCCCAGTCAGGTCTCTGGAGAAGAAAAATAAAATATATATTTTTTAGGAGTCAGTGGTGGAAGTGAATTTATTACAGACCACACAGCAATAAGCGCTGCCGGAGCAGAGTGTCTCAGGGGAGGATGCCCCTCTGTCTGCTGTGCAAAAACAACTTTATTACATGTAGAAACCCACACAGCTTTGAGAAAAGGTGGCTGATGGACCTGTAACTATATGTCCTCTGAACTGCCGGGATATTTAAGTTGCCTGACTACTGTACAGAGAAACACCCACACACATCCGTAGGTCACAGCAGCATGGCTGCAAGTCTAATTTAGCAGAGCGATGGGTGCAATCAGTTGTTGTAGCATAACACTGTGTTAAAAGGCCATTTTCTCTGTCGAAATGAAAGGCGACGTTTAAAGTTCATGCATTGTTCAGCAGCTGCATCAGTACGCTTAGCTCATCTCAGAGTTTCTATTGACCGCTTTTGCTTAAATGTCCTCAGGTAATAAGTTTGCAAAGTATCTCTCTTGACCTTTCACAATGTCTTGATCTGAAGGAGAGGAGCGGAGGATTGGAGAGAAGCATCCTTGTCCCATGTTGTCAATACAGTCTGTATAAAAACACTGTTACCCACCGCGATGGTGCAACTAGCTTAAACTTAAAGAACACTCTGTTTGTAGGGCTGAGAGACAGTTAATCATTTCAAATCTAATACAGGCCACTGATGGCTACAGATTCTAGATGCTTTTTGATTTTATTTTGTTTGATTTGAATTAATGTTGCATTGTATGCTGTACAGCATTACAATAAAGTTGTTTCAGCTGAATTAACACTAAATAAAAATGAATAGAACTGTCAGTGTCTCTCTCCATGCTGCTGAAAAAATTCAACCTGAGCCTCATAACTATTGGTACTGCATCTACATGCTGCAGGGCTTTAGCACTTAAAGTATTAAGAGGCAAAGTGGGACATAATTAGAGCATGAATATATTTAAATGGATCAAACACATAAAACACATCTATAATAAGCTGATAAAATCGAAAATCTTTTTTTTTTTTTTTAACAAGAATTTAAAATGGTAAACAAATTAAATTTAGTGACCTCATCAGGGTTAATAATCAGCTTGGAGGTCAGGGAAATGTAGGATTTTAAGTTTGAGCATCACTAAAGTGCTGAAAGTGTGCATTGAATTGTCATTGTCTTACTCTTCTGATAATCTGGCCTACTTTGTATATGTGAAAGAAAGTGTGTGTGTATTTTGGCTCAGGAGTTTGCTTGCACTCTGGCCCTAGGATTAATTAGAGGCTGTAAACTAGAGGCTCAGTCTAGGATCTGGGCTCAGAGGGCACGGGTCCCTGAGCAGCGGTCCTCACCTGCTCAGCCGTCTGCCTCCTCACTGATACACAGATGGTTCAGAGCGGAGCATGCTCCTCCTCCAGAGCCGGTCAAAACATCACTCCATCAGGGAGAGAAAGACCTTTGTGAAGCATGGCATTAAACATAACCCCTCCAATGAATCTAGAGTTTGCCATTCCAATTATTTTGGACAGAAAAGTCCTTCAAGGCAGTCAGGGTCTTCTTTAACTCACTAAAATTGGACCAGGCTAATCTTTGATGTAATTAGGTCCCCTTTGATGAAGTCCGTTGGCCCAGCGAAATGAAGTTAGAGGCTGAGGCTGGCTCACAGGGCTTTAGTCTGAGTTAGGACAGCTGTGATTCAGAAGATTTGTCTGTATGCCTGTTTACTGTCTGTGATGAAGCTTCACTGTTGACGTCATCACATCAGTGCAGTCTATGAAGACAAGTACAACATGGTAGGCTTTCCAGGCTGAATGAGTCATAATCAAGGCAAGAATAAGGAGAAAATGTGTTCATTGGAGCCCAGTTTATCCTAAAACTCTGAGATTTCAGTGTCACAAAACTAGTTATCTAAATTAGCATGCTAAGTTTCTGTACCAAGCTAAACACGTCTGGAACAGGTTAACCTCTGAAAATCCTTTCATTAAATATTACCTGAAGATATTATTTGTAAGCAGTTTAGATCCTAATCACTTTTTTCCCATTTTCTTTAAAGATATATATTTTGTTATTTTTGTGCCTTTATTGTACAGACAGAAGGGCTAAGGACATGCAAGCTGCTGGGATCTCTAGCAAGTTCAAATCTCAAACTTTAAGCAGATGTTTGTCTTTTTCATTCCTGTTTTCGTCATTTCCCCGACTCAAGGCAGCAATGTTGGAAGCTATTTGTTGTGACTCAAGGATCCTGTCCCGTCAGGGAAGGTGACTTCAATGCATCCCCTCTATAAAAAGGAAGCATACTTCGCCTCTGCTTGTGTCAAGATTTTTGCCTTTAGCGGCTTACTGTACCTTTTGTACAACTTGTTTGTTTTGCAGACAGTCAGATTCCACTCCTCATCCAAATAAATCACTATTCCAAAGTGATCATGCAGGCATGTATCCATTCACACCTGAACTCCTCCTTTAAGAGGAAAATAATAATAATAATAAAAATAATCACCCTGCTGTTGACAGACTGATAGCACATCTGTGTGAGACGCTGGTTTTCATAAAAGCATTCTAATACATTTTTGTCTTCTCCGGTAAAAAACATGACAAAAACAAATGAATCCAGGAGAGGGTTAACAAGTCTCAGGTGCCTCTTGTCCTCTCCTGCAGCGGCTCATTGTCTCTGTCTGCCTCTGGAGCATCACTCAGAACCCTCCCTCACATGTCACAATGACACTTGTGAAAAATGATTGCTGGGTGAGACGTTCAAGTGATTGTAGAAATGTGTATTCATATTCCTTTTGTTCTTCTTTCAAAAACTAACAATGTTAAAGAAGAACTTTTTTTATTTGTTGGAACTTTCTTCAGCTAACTAATCTAGCATAGGATGGACAGAAACATAGAAACTGAAAACAAATCAGAATCAGAAACTCCCTTTATCTAAAGAAACAGGTCAAAGTTCTATAACAAAATATAAAAAAATTGGCAGTGATGGAAGACATCTCTACCTTCCTTTATCCAATAATAAGCTTATTGTATCCACTTTTATTAAAGTCTAGAAGGCTGCTTTGTTTGTTTTAAGATAAAGATGTATACTTCTTGGGTTCACTGATAATGTTGAAACTCTCCGTGGGCCGAATATAAACACATTTTGTGTTTACAGTGACTAAAGGTTCATATTTCTTTTGCTAGTGACGTTCATGTCCCTGAAACATTTGAAAACCCCCCAGATCTGGATCAATCTATGAATATCATCAGCACTATTCCTAAAACAAAAGTTACAGACTCGGACTCGTCCAGTGGTTCTTAACTGGTCTCACTTCCGGACCCACCACCAACTTCTGAAAAAGAAACTGCGTCTCAAATATCAGATTTTTTTTTTTTTTTTTTTTTGAAGCAATCAAATGTTGATATTGTGCAGTTATGACATCAGTTGATATAAAAAAAAATTGAAACACAAGCAGCAGTTTCCGGTCTTGAAAAAGGAAGCCGATGTGAAAGTGCAAAATCCTGCAGTTGGTCGAGTGTCTGCTTGAGGCTGGTTCCAGAAACAGTGGAAGTCACATACTGTACCCATGACTGATGTAGCATAAATTAACATGTTCACAGCCTGGTTGAAAAACTAAATAGGCCTGGTTAGTTTTTGTCATTACCACTGTAATTGGGTAACTGGTTAATCTTTTTGAAACGGCTCTGTTTTGATTTTATAAAGGATGCGTGTTATCCATAGTTAGGAGCGTAGCTGACATGATTGACAGGTGGGCCAGATGTAACAATTTGTCAATAGGTTTTTTAAACCTGCCTCAGCTCCAGCTCTCAGCCTCTCGTTTTTAACTGAAAGTCAGGCTGAAACAGGATTCCAAGCATGGCGACTGCTGCCACCGGAGCCCCCTGCAGTAAAGATGGCTGACGCCACTTTGGATTTGTCCATTAACATTTACAGTCTGTGGTAATACACATGATAGACGGGTGAAAACAAACATTTTTAAAAATCCCTTATCTGTAAACAAAACAGCAAAATGCACAAAAGCCATGAAATATTTTCTCACTAAATAATATGCACAGGTTGGTTAAACTGTCCTGAAAATCTGAAGGGCAGTAGCGAAGTGTAAACAGAAGAATGGCTTCATAAAGCTTAAGCTGGCAAACCAGAAAGGTGACGAGTATATGATATCGAACTAAGTTTACATGTATTGTAATCTTTCCATTGCTTCCAATAACTACTAAGAGGTTTTTTTCCCCCTTTTTTCAGATCTGTAGCGTGTTTTATTGAATAAAGTTTTCACATCTGTATTTTCATCATTGCAGCCATGATTAGAGCATGTTTCATGAAGTCAAGATGTTTTTTTTTTTTTTCTGATAGAATAATGTCTTAAAGTGTGTCTTGACAGCATGTCAGATGTGTTGCAGAAATGGATGTTTGTTGTCCATCCATGCATCTGTCAAATAATCTGTTTTTGTGACACCTTGTACTTTCATTTTTTGAAGGAGATGAAATAGTAGTTGGGTGCTTTTTATTATGGTGCAAAAAGAATTTTGGAAAAAGTACCAACCACACGTGAAAGATTTCTATTGCAGTTAAAACCATAAAAATATTTAAACTCTGTCTAATAAACTAAGCACATTGTATAAACAATACTGCTATCACACATTTAGAAGCAACTATAAGCAAAGGCAGACTAATTTTCATTCAGTCTGTTAAGGGTTGACACATTTGAAAATGAAGTGTTATGAAGTTGCGATGTAGGACTCAAAGTGTCCTGACAGAAACTTACAAATGGGTGAAAACATACAATGCTTGTCCTCATGTTGTGGTTGATTTGTTTTGTTTTTTTCTGGCTTGTCTGAAAAGTCCCACATCTGAAGTCTCCAGGGGGCAATATGCTCATGATATTTATTGGATTGGGAATCAGAAACCCCATTTCCTGCGACATGTTCACTTTTTTTTTTTTTACTTCTTATATTCAACATAACCACCTTTGCTGATGCCATCCGCTCTAAAACTGGCATGTGTGCTGCCTCTGCAGAATTCAGCTCCTCACTTTTGCAAATGTATATGATATCTTTTCCATAAACACTGTGTGACAGAGCTGATTTCCCCAGAGCCATATTACACTGAAATTGGTTCAAAGTCCCTTGAGTATTATACCACCATTCTCGTATATTAAACCAATGCCTTAACCAATCACGCCTTCTGTGCAAACACAAACAAACACCCAAAATTGTGTGCAAAAACTAACAAATGTACACACCCAAATACACACAATAAACTCCTCCCAGAGGCAACTAAGTATGTCAGCATCATCTGTCTAAATTTCCCCCAGATTGTGTTTCCCTGCTCTTAAATAAATCAGTGGAATCAAATCACAGAAAACAAACAACTCTGCATTTCACATGAGGCTGCAAAATGTGCCATCTATCCTCATCCATACAGGCAACCATCCACACACACACCAACTTTAAGAATGACAGAAGTGGACACTAGATTCTGACTTCCTGTTTCATCTAAAATCATTCAAGATGCAATGCAGCATGCTTGTATGCAATTTCACCATCCCAGACTTCGCCTTTTCAATGGCGAATAGATGGAGGTCCTATCATGGTGAGCCAATGATAGCCTGTCTGTACATCCATTTAAAACAGGACCCACTTAATCTGCATATGTTCAACATTTGGGTTCATATGTATTTCAGAAGTTTGTTCGGTCAAAATAAAAAACAAACTGAGGGCTTCATACAGTATGTGACTGAAGTTATGTCTACAACTGTATCACACAGAGGAGAAAAACACAAGTCTTGAGTTTTGGAAAGTTCAAATTAAGTGTGACGATGTTGCTGTTTTGATGGGAACAAACATCAAGACAATTAAATTCAAGTCATTTTTGAAGAGTTAACAGTTTACGACGTGATTTAGCTTTAAATAGATTAAAAAGAGAATGTTGCAATGAACCATTCTGTGTGTGACTCTTTAGTCTTGGACCCAGGCACAACAGGTTTATGGTTGAGAAGTAAAAAGTAACACAAGCTGAACATTTGCTTCACTTGAGGTCTGGACAAAAAACTAAAAAACAAGCTACAAACTTGGAAGAGACATTTTTATTTGTGTGGTGAGATTCTTGGAGCATGCTCCTCTCTCTAGTCTTCATGTGGGTGGAGTCAAGTCTTTGGGAGTCCCATATTAGATGCACCAGGCCAATATGGTGACGTGGTAAATGGGATGGCAAGGGTATCTTGACTTTGAGTTCTCTTACAATTATGAAAAAAAGACAACTAAAGTTTAACCAATGTCTGGTCTCCTCACATTGTCCAACCTTAAACCAGGTTGTGACCAGCCCCCCACCCCCCATACATTTTAAAGTTCTCCAGCTGTCCTATATATCCTTTCTCAACCTCACGCTTCTGCAATATTTGTTTTCCCAACAGACAAAAGCCTCTCCATCCCGTGAAGTTTTTACCTTATCAAATTTTTAAAGAAAGAGGAAGGACATGGATCCCCTCTAATGTTTGTCCTTCAGAGCCGATTCTTGCAGATGTTTTCAGTTCGCTGCAGAGATCTTGGCCCGCTGCCACAGGTGTTTTAAACCCAGTCCAAATGGATCCTGCTCTCCCATGTGGAGTCAAACATGATTAATGGATCATCTTCCTGACAGGTGTGACAGGCTAGGTTGACAGCTTATGTCTCCCTTATGAAACATCAGTCATTCAAGAAGACTTAAGCACGCACGAAGAGGGCATTAGGTGTTGGAGGATACTATTACATATGTGCACTAAATATGTCGACGGTGGTTTCCAGTCTTTTTCTGCTGGGACCCCCTTTTGGAGATGAAAATAAGCCCCACCCACCCCTAGCCATACACATTGACACAAAAATATATCGATATACACTAATGACTCTATCAGTCATGACATGTTACAAAAAATTCTTCTGTAAGAATTCATCCCAAACATTGTCTGTAGAGAACAACCTAAATGTGTCACAACAAACTGACAAAACTAACAAGCAGCTTTTAAAGAGGAAGCAATTAAAAGTGATACTGCAACAGGAAACGTCTTTATGTTACCATGGAACAACACTCATTGCTTGTTCTCAACAACTCTCTAAATTCCATTTTTAGTGTCGAACTCTGACACTTTCTTGCCTTGATTGAGGAAACTTCAGAAAACCCTCTCTTGAACAAGTTGGATGTGGCATAATGAAGAAATGTGGCTCTCTTGATTAGCGGAGTACAAGTGAAGCGGAGGGCCATATATAACTCTTGTCTTTGGTTTAGTATTTGTGATGCCTGGTGAAGACTCATTGTCAGCCTTAACTTCACCTGGAAGTCCTGTCACAAAATGTGCCATGTTCTTCTGGAAGTGGAAAACGGTTTATTTGGCTTTGCTGTGTCCCCACGTCATAATCTCGGGACCCTCGAGGGGCCTTCTGCCCAACTTTAGAAATCAATGTGCTAACAGAGTAGGTCTACTATGTTTGTGTATCCTAAAGTTAAATCACAAATCACACCTTTTAACAAAGTGTGTGGGTCCAGGCAAACAAACAGAACTCGCACAAATGTTGGGATGAAGCTTTCCTATTATATTTCTGGGCCAAAACAATAAATTGGTTTCAGTCATAGTTATGTTTAAATAATGCCACTGTGATGTCTCACAGAATTACCAGGGACCCCACGGGTCATCCTGCTGCCAATCTTTTTGTTCGTCTTCCCTCAGGCAGACTGTACCGCTCTATTAAATACACTTTGTGCCATCATTCAAATAGTTTCTCCTGCGCTGTGTGCAGCCTGAGCAAGATGAAATGATTTAATGGTATGTTTCTCATGTGGCCTTACTGTCTCTGTTCTTCTTTGTTTTATTTATATTGCCTGTTTTTTTTTAACCTACTACCACGTGTCTTTGTCCAATTGTCTACCTCTTGCAAATGTTTTCCAATGTGGTTTGATACAAATGGCAATAAACTGAACTGATATCTGTCTAGGTTTGTTGACTGTCTTATGAACCTTGAGTTCTGATGCAGCCTTGTTTTTATTTATTTATTTATTTGTGTGTGAGTTAGTGCCAGTGGTGACCATTTTTAACAGCTGGGTGGCACATGAACGGAACAAGGTTTTGGCAAATCGTGACTGATCAAAGATGGTGTAAGGTAAATGGACAGGACGTATGTCGCACTTTCCTCTCACCACTCAAAGTGCTTTTTACATGACAGTACATGTCACAGTCACCCACTTACACACATTCATACACAGATGGCAGAGAGCGCAAAGTGCACATCAATATTAATACACATTCACATGCCGCTGGCTATATGCCACTTATGAGCAATCGGGGTGATGGTGTATTTCCTAAGGACAGTTCATCATGCACACAGAAAGATTGAACAGCCAACTCGTTCTTTAAGAGACAACTGACCTTACCTCTGACCCACCGCCGTCCCTTGGCTGGATTATATAGTCTATATCCATAGTGACAATAACTGGGTCGCCGCTTCTTTTCGCCATTTTTTTTTTCGCAGCCGGACATACTTGTCGCGGAGGTTCTTCCACCTCTTCATACAGTCTGTGACCTCCAACCCTGTGTTTTGCGATATTTCCCTGCAGGAATTGTTTGCCATGTGGCAGCTTTTATAATGTTTGGATGATGAGTTGTAGAGATGATTGTATCTTCTGACCTCTTTAATGATTCTCTCTTAAACTTCGGGGAGGCTGTGGCTCAGTGGGTAGAGTCATTGTCTCTCAACCGGAAGGTCGAGGGTTCGATCACTTAACCCTGAATTGCTCCCCCTGCTCTTTCAGGGTGTATGCAGTTCGCTGCTCCTGTGGTGGAACGCTTGGTGCGCTATTTGCCCCAAGGGGATAAATAGAGTTTCGAAAAAAAAAAAAAATTGTTCCATTTTGGCTCCATAAGAACTTTAAAAATGGCGGTGTTGTTGTTTTGTTTGTTACCGTTACCAGAAAACAACTGCCAGAAATGACTTTCTGAGCGAACCAATCAAAGTCCTTGTGGTTCTTGTCGACGCGTAGTCAGGATTTTTTGGAGGTGTGTGTGTGTAGGGCCACTACATAGGGGTCCACATCGACCACGTAGCTACGGCATCGACGCAACACATAAGTATAAACTCGGCTATAGAGTCTGAGACACACCAACATTCATTTCTGCGCAAACGCACACACATACACGCAGGCAAACACCCTTGAGCGCCCGCTACCACACGCGACATGCCCCTTTTATCTTTTAGTGCATCAACACACTGTTGATCCATACGGACGAGTCGGGAACACACGTGATCTGGTCAAACAGTCGGTTCGACTTTTCTCCGTTCACTCACACCGTGTCTGCAGCCGATAGTAGGTAGTGCGCTCTAAATGCACGCTCTAATAATGAGCAGGCTGATTATATTAAGTGTCTAATATTGTCAAAGATAAATTCCTTGTGGAATTATCATGTATTGTTCTCTGATGGATGGGTCTGGGAACAACCTATTTAAAAATAAAGGCCAGCAAATATTTTTTCTAAATTTCTCAATTTCCTGCTCTGATAAAATGATTGAATCTGTGACTTAAATCTGTGATCGATTCAACAAAACATACATGCACCATGCATTCTCTATCAAATGTACTGTAACAGATGTATATGTGACACAAACACATAATTAGTTATTTCGGCCACTAAAAAATGTTTGGCCGGTGATTTTTTTTATCTACCCGCCACCTTGTGAGTCAAAAAGGAGGGGGAGGGCGGGGAGTAAAAAATTATGTCCCCAAGGAGGGAGGCATGACAGAAAATAATTGAGAACCACCGCCTTAAAGCGTCACTACTAGTGTGTGTGTGTGTGTGTGTGTGTGTGTGTGTGTGTGTGTGTGTGTGTGTGTCCATTTCTGTTCACCTTTGTGTGTTTTTCCCAGGCTAAGAGTCAGAAAAAAAAAAAAGGAAAAAGTAATCATTTTGTCTGCATCTCCTCTCTAATGTGATCTGAGAAGCAGAGAATCAAGAGGCACGACCATTTCAAGGCTGGAAAAATGCACGCAGATGTCCACAGACATTTTTCAAATACTTTTCTGACATAGTAAAGCTCGTCAAAAGGCTCAGGGACATCCCATACCAGGCTTGTCAGTGTTTGTGTGTCTCAGCATTATTAGAGCAGACAGTTGAGGAGAAGTTGAAAAAACGGTGTCCTTATTTATGTCCACTTTAAAAACTTTGTGCATTCAGAATTGTAAGGTCACATAAGCTATCTCTAAAGGACTCATGAGCAACAGAGTTTGTTGGTTTAGCTTTACTTGCATGATAACACTTCTCATGATGGGTCCATACTGTGCAGTCATATACACAAGTTCCTTTTTTTTAAGAGGATATCTTCACAGTTGTGCTTTAACATTCACATGCCTTAACTAAATTTTTTGTCTTGTCCTTGGCCTACTGAAAGGTAGAGTCAGTAGCATTGTCTGTTTCAGTCAAGCAGCAACCTCAGAGTTTGAAAAATTAAGACGAAGTGTTCAAAGTGCAAAATCCTGCGGTTAGTCGAGTGTCAACTTGAGGCTGGCTCCAGAACATGTTTAAAGCCTGGTAGAAAAATAAAATAGGTCTTATTAGTTATTGTCATTATTGGCACAAGTTTTTTTTTTAAATGGCTCTGTCTTGATTTTTTTTTTTAACTGTGTGTTATCCATAGTTATGTACGCAGCTGACATGACTGACAGGAAGGCACAATGTCATGAGGCTTGAAAGCCGCCTCAGCTCCAGCTCGAAGCCTTGTCGTTAGATTGACTCAAAGTTGAGATCATTTTCAGCATGGCGACCGCTGCCAATGAGCCTCCGGAGCCAATCAGGCTTCACCCAGTAATATTTACAGTCTATGGTAAACACATTCAGAGTGGGTACCTCCTCCTGGGTTCTTCAGCCCCAGCAGTGCTCACTCATCATGTAGTGTGTACATTCGCTGCTTGTATCAACACTGCAAGCTAACGCATGCTAGCACAATCTCTAGTGCTTGTCACCCTCTTGTCCATCAGAAAAAAACAGACAAACTCTGCATCCATGGATTTAGACTAAGACAAAATGCACCTTTGTTATAGAGCAAGCTTATCTGCTTGGCGTTTAGCCTCATTAAGATATATTTTCTCTTCTTTGCTGCTTCATCTAGTATATTAGCTGGTTTGAATCGCATCTAACCACTCCTTAACTCACCTCCACACTGTCACAGGCCAGTTATTCGCCCAGAAACAACCCGAAATATCCAAATCCAGTAAGAGGACATGATCCCTGCCGACACAGTCACCACCACACATGTATGGAGGCCCATAAGTGAAGATTCAGTGGCATCACTTTTGGTTAAGTCTCTAATTTATTCTTGGAAACTCAACCCAACCCAAAAAAGATGTTGATTATCCCAGCAAGCTTCAGATGGTAACTGGGAAAATTCACTAACTAAAATCTGAATATATTTAAAAGAACTGTGATGAGATGTGGCTATGTAAACCTTAAAACCCCAAAGTTCATGTTCAAACAGATGTCCCTTTTCTGCTTTACAGCTGGTAGCTGTCATTAGTCTAATTAGAGCATTTTAATACCAGCTTGTTCATTAAGCTGTTCTGGCCTATAGCCTCTCATCTATCATCACTAAATACATTTAATTACCAGAACTAAACCACTGTAATTTCCCTCCTTAAATACCAATTCTCAATGCTTTTTAACAAGCTCAAAGGGTCGTTCAGTGACATCAATTAAAAATCTCTATAACCAGTCAACAATAATACATTTTTTAAGTCACTGTTCTAAAAATGAGGAACATGTTGCTCGTATGGTTATCTATATACACATAATATAGGGAGAGATCAAAATCATCTTTTTCAATTCTATGGACTCATCTTTTTGTTTGGTTGAGTCTTGTAGTCAGATTGTGTATATTTCTCTGAATAATTGTTGAGCTGTAGGGGTTGTAAAGATGTGCTATATGTCCTGTCTGTTCCAAGGAAAAATGTAACATAATCCTATTTGAGAATACACAAAGTCATTCACAAAACTGAATTTTGTACTGAAACTAAAGATCTCAGTTGGTTAATATGATGCATTCCTCCAGACTGTATTGTGAGTAAGTCAGGTCTGATGGGCAGTGGCAGAACCAGAAAATAGAAATAGAAAACTTCGGACTACTCGAACCACTTTTACACGGCAGTCACACCTACCCATTCACACACAGTTGGCAGAGGTTGCCATGTAAAGTGACCATCAGAAGTGATTAATTCCATTCATACACAATGGTTTGCTACCAATGAAGCAGCAGAAAAAAAACAATAACAGAAGGCCTTACTATAGCTTTGCACAGAATATAGACTGTGTATCAAACCAGACATGTTATGTCCCCATATGACAAAGGGTCAGGGATGTTTTTTTAAAATATCTGAAATCATCATTAGAGTAACTTGTAAACGCTGCCCTGCTACAAGCTAATATCACCCCTCTATGGCTTGTAACAAACGTTGCACTGCTACATGCACCAAGACTAGGAACACTTCTAATCCCGAAGGCCTCCAATCCACTGGGTCATTCTTTGTGACTTTGCCCTGTGGAAGATGTTCCTCCTTAATAAAAATGAGCTCATCTTTTCCTCGCAGCAGTGTGAGCAGCACCAACAGCAGTGACGCGGTGCAGAGGGGCCGGTGCCTGCACAGCTCAGGGCCAGATAACAGCAAATGAGATGTGACAGCTGAGAGAGAAAACAGGCCCAGCTGACGGGGCTAAAATGAGAACAGAAGGTCCTTTGATTCATGTGCTTTAGTATTTACACAGAGAGGGGACAGTATGCAAAGTAGGGGTTCAACAATTATGTATAATGCAGTAGAGTTTAGAAAGATACAGAGAGCATTAAGAGCAGGTTTCCATTACTTTTAACCTTACATGTCGAGGGTAGAAATGTTGCATAGTATGGAAGCCCGATACAGAAATGCATGCAAACATAAACCTGTTTTCCTGTGATCCTCAGTCATTTCTGGATTGTTTTTCTCTAGATCTCAATTTGTTTAATGCTGATTTTTCAGTAAAAAAAGATGAAAATCAGATAACAAAATGTACATGTCATCACAGGAAAAGTAAATTGTATGGATTATCCCTTTTAGAACATTCTGTTAATTGGAATGTTTCTCCTTGCTTTTATTTAAATAAAAAAAAAATAGTGTAATAAATAAGAAAGCACAACAAAAAACTATTTCATGTTTGGTTGTGTTAATTTGTCAAATACACACAAAAAAATATAGCTTACAGCCATTACCACCCTGAACACACCCGATCTCGGAAGCGCAGCAGGGTTGATCCTGATTAGTACTTGGATTGGAGACTGCCTGGAAATACCAGGCGCTGAAATAGATGGCGCTATAGACGGCCACCATGGTGCACCAAGTCGAAATTCCTCGTATATGTAAATGTATTTGGCGATAAAAAACGATTCTGGTTCTGAAAAATTCAGAATCTAAAACATAAGCAAACTATTTCCTTAAATCCAGTTGTCATTCAAATGTCATACTTTAAAAAAAAAAAATGTAAACTTGTATTTTAATGAAAATAGTGCGAAGAAGTTTTGATAGTTTCATCTGCACTGTCCCTGTGTGCCAATGTTGGATATGTTTCTTATTGTGACATTATTGTTTGTTTCATATCCCATAGTTTTTAGCTTCCACTGCCCAAGGGCTTTTGATCGATAATCAGAAAAAAAAGAAAAAAAGATGATGTCCAGCTAGCTAGCAGAATCATGAGAGTTATCTCCCCCCGATCCCCCAAAGAAAACAAACTCGGACTTGACTGTAGTGAAGAACAATGGGCAAAACCAACTTGACTCTGTTTCCATGTATAATTCACATTCTTTCTTTTTATCACAGCAACAAAACTGCAGCTTTCAGTTGCAGCTCTGGCTTCTTGTAAACATTGTAATAAAATTCCAAATATATATTTTCAAATGCGAGCAACTTGCATTCCGGGCTTGGGCTAGGTTTTGAATTTACGTAAGATGCTAATATACGATGCGTTTTGACAGGGTTAACATGATTTAAATCAATTTAACTGCTGTGACTTGCTGTGATTTTTGAACACACTCCAGGCCTTATAACAGATTTTGTGTGCCCAGTGTTCAGCAATTACAGCCTCTCGGTGACCTTGTTAATGTGAATTATGAGAAGCAGGCTTCACAGCTCAGGGCTCATCTGTTAGTAAAAGATCTGAGCTGTCCTTGTCAAGTAAAGTCGGGAGATTTGTGTGTGTGTGTGTGTGTGTGTGTGTGTGTGTGTGTTAGTGTGTGAGTTCTCGCTGAAATTGTTGTTTCATCAATAAATAATGGGCAGACAGAGCTGTGATGGCCTCACAGCTTCTCTGATCTGTGATCAAACAGGAAGTACTGTCCTGCTCTCAGACTGCAAATACAGCCAGACACCAAAATATCCAACAGACACATACCAAAAAATGCAATCTTCACAATTACATGACTTAAACCTAAAAATTTAAAGTAATCCTCAGTTCCCATGTCATCTTTCAGATCCTGTAAGAATTCAGCAGCCTCTCTTTTTTCGCTTCTACCTCTCGGAACTTGTGACTCAAAAGCTTTTTTAGCTTCCAGCAGGTACATTTTGGAGCGCTGCAGCCAGTTCCCCTGCACTCAGAAGCCAAGTGAGTGCTTAAACCTTTCCTTGTCACAGGAGATATCCTGGCTCTGCCCCTCACACACGGCTTGGGCGGGACAAACGCTCCGGCTTCTCTGGACAGGAATATTTTTCACCTCTTTTTTTCTGATGTAAAGAGTGCTGCTGCTGATCTGTTCCCCCCTTTAGGGAACAGATTTATCAGGCAGGTGGTCATCCAGGTTTTTTATCTCCAACTTTTGGTTTCCAGCACTTCTGCCAATTCTGTTGGTACCAGCTTGTGTAACCATCTGTACTAGTAGCATACTTTAAAAAAAGATATTACTGCATGAACGGATTTCAAAGAGTTGTACTATGTGTTGGTGGTCCTGCACAGACTATGGGTCTGGTATGTGAATTCTACAGGGAGACGTTCGATGCATGGGTAATTTTAAAAGCCTGCATTTTGTTTTTGAAGCTGCCAATAAAGTGTAATGGGATGGTGATCTGATACTTTTTTTCTGCAGGAAAGATTATCCATCTTGTATAGCTGCAGATTACACTTATTTTGCTTTCAGGAAACTGCAAAAATCTGTCAAATTTAACATCAAAAGATCAGTTATAACAACAATACAGTTTCAATGATGTTGTGCTTTATCTTCGAACCTACAGAAGACTTTCTCTGCAGTGCTTGATGCATACACAAAGGGATACAAGCAGCTTTGTGTGGCTTATAACATTAAAAAGACTCCGATCACTCATCAGCAACTACGCAACAGAAACAAAAATGATCTGACCTAATCCCCATCCATCCATTGAAGTTGACAATACCCATATGGGAAATGTGGATTACTTCATATATCTTTTCTTGAGAGCATCTTATCCTCTAAAGCTGACAATGCTGATGAGATACACCCCCCGCTCAGCAGCGCTTTGAAAACCATGACCTTCAGGCCACTACCCAAATCCTGGTCTATATAGCAGCAGTTATGCCCACCCAACTGTGTGGATCTGAAACCTAGACCAAACACAGCAGGTATCTGAAGTCACTGGAGGGACAGCGTCAGGGATATCTTTGAAAAATCCAGCAGTCTGAGAGCAGTAAGCTATCATCAGATGTCCTGGGCAGGTCATATCATATGCATTTGTGATTCTGGCCCTCTTGTCCTTACTTCCCAGCTTCTTACAGGAACACATGGGCGAGGAACAAATGAAATGCAATGACATAAAAAGGAACAATCACATTGACCTTGAAAACTGGGAGACCAAAGGGAATCCAATAAGGCGTCCTGGAGAAAGCTTGTCTGTGACAGTGATGCATTATTAAACAATGAAATAGGGTGCATGACAGAGGACAAACACATACACAGAATGATGAGATTAACCCCTAACAAAGGCCACAAGATGCATGCCTAACACTGCCACCGCTCACCCCTGCCCACACAGCATCAAAACATGCCCTTTAAGAACTATGTCTATGTCTGAAGATCTACAAGGACCAGGAAGGACGCGTGTGATACTCTACCCTAAGTGACTGCTGATGGTACATAGGTTCTACATTTAGAGCTGAAACGATTCCTCCAATAACTGGAATAGTTCGATTACAAAAATTCATCGAGGAATTTCCGCTGCCTCGAGGCTTCGCTAAGTTTTTTTTTTTTTTTTTTTTTGCGTCGTCAAAACTATGCTATGAGTATAAAACACGTTTAATGTAGCTGCAGCTACCTGCTCCTCTCTGTTGCACGCTCAGTCTGACACACAGACACTTCAGCGCTAATGCACACACACACACACACACACACACACACGAGCGCAGCGCGCCCCTTTTAACTTTTTGTACAGTTGATCCGTGATCCATACGACCGAGTCGTGAACACGTGATCCGGTCAACCGGTCGGCTTTTCTCCGTTCACTCGCTCCGTGTCTGCAGCTAACATAACGCAGCTAACATGACGATAGCAACGGGGTGGCTGTGGCTCAGTGGGTAGAGTCATCGTCTCTCAACTGGAAGGTCGAGGGTTCGATCCCCAGCTCCTGCGAGCAACATGTCCGATGTGTCCTTGGGCAAGACACTTCACCCTGAATTGCTTCCCCTGCTCTGTCAGGGTGTATGCAGTTCACTGCTCCTGTGGCTTGGTGCACTAATTGCCCCTCAGGGATAAATAGAGTTTCAAAAAAAAAAAAAAAAAAAAACGTCTTTGTAGTCTCAGTCATGCACGCACTGCAGGAGCAGACAGAGATACACTTCTAATAATAAACAGGCTGATTATATTAAATGTATAATGTTGTCAAAGCTAAATCAACAGAGAACAATGTGGAATAATTATTATTTTCTGATGGATTTTAGTTTTTAGTCTGCAATGTTGCAGTGGGAGGGACAAGCAAATATATATTTAAAGTTTCTCAATTTCCTGATCTGACAAAATGATTTATTCTGGAATTGATTCAACAGAACATAATGCTTTCTCAATGAAATGTACAACAGATGTGTAGGCTAGGTGTTAGTCAAAAAACACTATTTGTTATTTCAGCCATTAAAACATGTTTGGCCTGTATTTTTCATCTACCTGCCGCCTTGACCAGTGAATCCAAAAGTTAATTATGGACCCTGTCAGTAATATGGTGAGTGTCAGCAGCTGTAGAGCAGAGGTGGTTGGTTGTAACGAGCAGGCGTTACCATGGTAACTGCAAAGACTACAAGCAGGTTTTTAGGGACGAGACGAGTTAAACCTTAATCAAGCAAAAGTATGATTTATTCAATTACTCGATTAATCGATCGGGATATTCAATAGAATACTCGGTTACTAAAATATTTGATAGCTGCAGCTCTATCCACATTTAAGTTTGCTTAACAGAGCTTAGGGATGTGTGTTGGGTTGAATGGTTTGTATGGTGGCTGTCTTCGATGCCACACACCAGGGTTGATGCGTGTTTGTGATCAGGTTGATCACTAAACTCAAATATAACCTGCTCCAGAGCAGTTTAGGTGTTAGTCTCTGTACCATGATAATCTACCCCAGAAAGAAATTAGCCACCATGGTAGATAGATAGATAGATAGATAGATAGATAGATAGATAGATAGATAGATAGATAGATAGGTACAGAGGTGTTTGAGGTAGTGCCAGAGGTGTGAGTACAGTCATTAATGGCCCAGTCTGCATCCCTGCATTGACTGTTTAAAGTGCTCAGCAACATAAAGGAGCAGTGATTAGCATTATGCAACATGGTAGAATTGACAACCCAGAATAAACCATGCACACAATCTCGGAATCATCAGCTAATAGAATATGCCTCTGGTACAGATGACAATTTCTCCATAATTCTGGGGAAGCAAGCGGTTAGCATTATTGACTTCCAGGCTGGACTTTTCCTTTTTAGTGCTGCATTTATGTTGCAGACTTAAGCACCTTCAAAAGAAATTAAACTGATTCTCTAATCACCCTTTCCCCCTTTCTCCACCCCGCTACCCACCTTTTCGATCTTGTCCGGGTCGCTGCTCGCTTGGCTGGTACTTCTTTGTGTGCCTTTGAATTGCCCCGCGGGGACAAATAAGGTTTGTTTTGGGGTTTTTTTTCATTTAATTGAATTCATTTACTCAAAATGTTCAGGGGAGCCGAGTTAAAGGCAGGGAAGACAATTTCCTCCAGGTGCACTTTGTAAGATTTTGGTTGAAATTGTCTTTAGGTCCTGACAGTTATTAATAATTCATGTGCTCCAAAAAAGAAACAAACAAAAAAAAATATGTCATCTGTTGCAGTTGTAAACACAGAAAAAGTTCAACAGATGTTGGCACTTGGACACGTTTAATAAAACAATCAAGCTTCTCTACCCCATGCATGCTTGAGCACACACTTAAAGCATGAGCTGAAATCCACTTCTGGACCAATGGCGCTAGTGCATGTAAGTGTGGCGGGACTTTTGAGGGAGCATAGAGGGGAGAGGGTGGGTGAATACGGAGAGGATGCTACTTTCAAAATCATGCTAGTTTTTGAAAATTGCCAACCCTGCCTTCAAAGTCTTTACGTAGCAGATTCAAAAACTGATGAGCTTTTCCATTGGTGACTTTGAAACTGTTTTAAATCAAATCGATATCGATAGTTTTTGAAGCATCTCAGGCTTCGTGACAGAGCATCAAGCAGATTTGTGGCTCAAGTAAAAATGTTCAATCTTTATTGTAACTTTTTTGCAGCTATCTATTAGTGAATAAAGTCATTAGTCATTAGTGTTAACGTTTTGCCTGTTTTTGTTTAGTCCACACAGACTGTTTTTCCTGGAAACATCAAAACGATGTTGGTCAATACAGGTCGGGCTACAAACGTACGACAACTGGAAACCAGAAAATGTCTCTTGCAGATTATTTTTTCTTTGTAGAATTGATAAATAGAGTTGAACCCTGTGGTAAACTCTTTGAGTAGTGGCCTCTTTTCTGTAAAGAAAACAATGGTTTTCAGCATTACAACAACAGAGGTCCCAACACCCTGTGGCATATGGATTGTTATGATAAACTAAAGCTGTACGACATTGAAATTAATGGCAGCATTGACGCATTTAGTCATCACATAATGTGGATGAGGGTATACACTACTAACAGTAATCCAAAGACAGTTGCTTAGTACGTCATAACTTGAATGTTCAATGGGCGATAGTAGCCTACATCCACCCGATGTGCAGAGGCTATAGTCCTCCAAACCGGCCTTCAAAGCAGACATGGCTTCTTTCCTTCACTGTCTCTCTTCCTGGTTTCTGACGCTATCTACAGCCCTTCATCTAAAATTAAGCCGCAAAAACACCAAAAATTAACCTTATAAAAAAGATACCTTACTTCAATTTAAGAAGGTTTTGCTTTTTAACAAACATGTTCTGGTTGCCCTTTTATTTTTTTCTCACTTTTTTGATCTCTGTGACATTTAAACCTTTAATGTTACACCAATTTGCCTCTTTCTTCTTTACTGCACACCTGAACATAGTTATTTTTTTATTCTGAATAAAAAGTTACTTTTCTTCCTGCCTCATGGTGACATGATTCAGTTTGACTTCCTGTTTATGAGAGAAAGCAAAGAATCCCTATCATCGCATGGCTTATAATTGTAGCTTCTTCTTTTTTTTTTTTTTTTGGTGAACATTGTTTTTGCAGTTTTTCTCCCACTTCTAAAAAAGTTTGCACAAGAACCAACAGAGCGTAACTGAACTCGGGCTGACACCTGATCCCCTGCACTTAACTTTTTCTTTCATGTTTTCCATCTCATTTCTCTTTTTATGCGGAAACATCCCGAAGCAAGGATGTTTTCTTTCACGTATCTGTTCGGCTCAGCAAGAGGTTGATGTTCTTGACCTTTTTGGATTCTCACATTCTGCTCTGAGCAGGAGGAAAATTCATTCAAGGCTTCTATTGAAGGATTAAAGTGTTTATATGTTTCTCTTTCTTTCACAGACGCATGTAGATACAGAAAATACTTGGTCGAATAAAAAAATGTTCTCCCTCTCACCTTTAATTCATCATATCGTTAAAACAGAAAAATATATCCAACCTAAAGACGTATTCCTTTTAATACATTTCTAATAAAAACAGTCTTCCCAGGCTGCCTTGATTGCTTCGTATTCTACTGGCTTATTCCTGCAAGTTCCAGATAAAGTGTACCTGAAAGCTATATTTAAGTAAATTCAAACTGATACCAGAAAATTATTTTTCTAGAAATTAAAGTCAGATTTCTAATAATTGAGTTTTTAAATAAAAGTAAGTATACTGTACTTAAGTATCAAAAGTGTTTTTTGGGGGTTTTTTTCTTCCTGATTTGAAAAAGTATAGTACGAATTTAGACGTTTGTAATTTATGTTTTTATTCACAACTTATTGACTTTTTGGTGAATTGACATTTAAGAACATGTGTGAATGGGATTTGAATGGAGTTAGATTTGTGTCTTTTCTACATACTTTTTCATAGCAAGAGCAAAATCCTGACACAAGAGCAAAAAAAACTGAATCGATAGCAAAGACTTCGGTTTTGAGAGCGAGAACAAAAGCGTTTCAAGAGAAACACTTTTTTTTGAGAAAATGTGTTCATACTGATACATTCTCAGAAATAAAAATAATTTCTCTCGAAACGTTTATTAATCTCAAATATTATTATTTTTTCTATTGGTATGAAAACTTTTTCTCTCAAACATTTTTTTTTATTTTCTCGCATGTAAAAAAGACACAAAACTAACTCCATACTTTGTGGTTGTTTGGATAGTCTCAAGAGGAGACTTTAGAAAATGCAAGAATTTGCAATTACATTTGGATTCATTTTTATGGGCGGCTGTAGCTCAGTGATAGAGGCGCAAGTCTCTCAAACGAAAGAACTTAACCCCTAATGGCTCCCACTGCTTTATTGACAGCATGTGAATGTGTAAAAATTGGATTAGCTAATACTGATGGACACTTCACATATCAACTTCTGCCATCAGTGTGTGAATGGGTGTGAATGAGTAGGTGTGACATGTGGTCACATTGAACATTAAACACTGCAGTGCAGTTAAAAATGATGGCAGTCTGGTCGACAGCTGACTGGTTTCATATCATGGTTTTTTTTCTTTTTACATTTGTTGCCTTCCATGATGGTGACAAAAGATCTGTGAGTTTACTTCACACTTAGGCAGATGACTGTAAACTGAAGAAAACAACATAGTTTCAGATTCTTGGTTTTCAAAGTGAAGCAAAGAGAATTGCTGTCAAGCTGCTTCTGTGGGATTCACTGCCCCCATGGTTTCCGGTTGCTTTGCTTTGTATCCATCATAAGCCTCCAGCAGAAATGCAGATGAAATGAATGCAGAGTATGGACAGAAGGCTTCATCCGATGCTATCTGCTGTAGCGCATAATTAAGCCTTCAGGGGAAAAGTATCAGAGTAAAAGTACATTTAGAAAATTTAGAATACTAAAAACAAATTGACAATAAATAAAAGTCAAACACACAAACGTGGGTTTTGGAAGTTTTAGTATTATTTCTGCTAGTGGGGTCTTGTTTGAGGTTGAATTTACGGGTTATGATAGACTGGATTTGGAGGTACTGGAAGTGAGATTTATTGTTTTTATGGTACTTTTGAATTATTTCTTTGAATGGAACAAAGGTTGTGTTTTGAATTGTGTGTTGTAGCTGGGGGACTTTGTAGATATAGAATATTGACAGATACAATTAACATAGACAATTTGAAAACAGCAATGCACTACAAGCATCAAAGTGTTAATTTAATAGCAGATGCTAATTTGCAACATCTGTCCCTAGAAATGGCTTTGTGTAGTAAAAATAATCCTCTTGTCTTCAGGCCTATAGCCCTGCTTGACCATTCTAGCCATCTCTGCTATTATTATCCTCATATTGTGCAATTCTGAATGAACATTGTGTCCCAGGGTTAAATTTGCTACTTTTTTTGATGACCTACTTCATATTTTGGGCAAACTAAACTTGTAAGTTCAACTTCTGCACATGATGACTCATGGAGGGCACCCGCTCTTCTATCATAGCTGTGTAACGCCCTACAGTCTAAAAATGCAAACAAACTAGATACATTCAATAAATGTTAATCTATTCAAATTTGGTGCCGATAGTGTGTTTTGTATTCCTCACTAAAAGGCATATTTTAAAACCAGAGCAAAGAGAGATCAATGCATCTTCCTCTTGGGCACCCACAGTGAAACAGCTTGCAGGTGGTTTCGGAAGTGGATGTGAAGGTGGGGTGTGATCTGCATAGGCAGCAGATCTCACCTCGGGCGAGCTGAAGAAGCAGATGAAATAAGCTGCTAGATTTTATGACTAATGATGTCATATTTCTGTCAGAGTATTCTGAAGCGGTTCAAATATTCACAACCCTTCATGCATCAGTTTCAGCAATTCAGTAGGTGGAACTTTTTCAGAAGAATAACTTTGTAAAAGTCAAAATACAGAGGGATGATATGGGGATCCTTCTCTACAGATCAGTTTGCTGAAAACAGTCTGAAAGCACACGCTGAAATAATGGCCTTCCATCATTTTAAAACATAATTTAAAATTCAGTTATTTATGAACAAGAACAAGAGTAAAGGTTGATATTTTTGATTGAGTGTAATGGTCGTCTCATCATTTAGACTTACAATATACGGGTTCATATCAAGTTTAACAAAACAATAGTCATGTATTAATTAGTAATTTATAGTCGGTATATTTTTATTTAAAAAGGCAAAAAGTTCCCCCCAAAAAACACTTGTCGAACTGAAAACAAACGCATGTCAGGGTTGTTTCTCAATAGGGAAAGATCCAGTCCAACAGTCCAAAAACGGTTGCTCCGCACATACTGTAAGCGCCTGATATACAATAACGAATTATTCTGCTTTTGTAGCCTCTACAGCTGTATGAGCAAGAGAAAAATATAACATGCAATTCAGGGGATACGCGCAAAGGGTGAAATTGCAAAATGCCCACAAACTGCACTGCATTTAAAAATGATGGAACATTGGATTGACACTCGAGTTGAAAAAGTTTTAATGTCTGGCTGACAGCTTGCTGTTTGGTTTGATATCATTGTCATACTTTTCCTTATCATATTTGCTGCCCTCCATCATGATGACATCATATCTGTGAGTTTACTTCAGATTTAGCCTGACAACTGTAGACTGCAGAACAAAAAGTGGATGGGGCATCGTAGTTTCCAAGGTGAACTAAACTGAATTGTCTTCAAACTGCTTCCATATTAATGCACAGCAGGTGGTGAGAACACTGGATGCATTCCCTATTAATGCCCAGCAGGTGGTGAGAACACTGGATGCATGATATTAACTACAAATAAATAAGGCATTGAAGGCGCATATGTCCACCAGAAATGGAAGTCCTTCATATTTGATTTAAAACATTTCTCTAATTAATTTAAAGCCTCAATCCCTAGTTACAGATCTTCTTTAATACTATGGGAGGTTAACATTTTAGCTAAAGTATGTTAATGTAAAATAAATTCTAATATGATTTAAGTTGCAGCAACCTCTTTATCAACACTGATGTATCCACTTTTAATTCACCCTCTCATCTAAAGATGGTTGCTTTGGGCATATTAAGATTGTGTCGACCAAAACTTGAACCTTTGAAACGTGTGTCCAAAGCAAGTGGATGACCCTATAGTTCAATTGTGCTAGAGACAAGTAATTTAGTGGATGGACCAGGACCAATGACTTGACACAGCATGTCTGGAGGCATGAACAAAAGCTGAAGTGCCACTAACTTTTTGGAAGTTTAATTGAACCCTTTTGTCTGCCTTTTAATATTAAAAGAAAAAAGCCTGCACGCTACTTTGGTAAGTATCACCAATTTATTAGAAAAATCCCATTTCAGTCCACACTTTGTCAAGTGTGTTCTTCCTTTTTATATACATTAAAAACAGCAATGCAATGCTCTGACTAACCTGATACATATCATCACAGCAGTTTGAATAATTTAACCATTATTCAACCCTAAAAAATACCATTAAAGTTATTTGCAAAATGACATAAAATAACCAAATGAGAGAGCAAAATGAAGGAAAACACCATGCAGCAAATCCATGGAGGATTTAAGTGGAAACCAGCCATTGGCACAGTGATTTCCCTGTGCTAAGAGCCTTTTGGTTTCAGTAAATAATGGATAAATGAGTCAGCGAGGGTTTGTTATGAATGAAAACAGCGTGAAAGGAAACTGAGCACATTTGTATTCAAAGGGAGCGGTGCCAAGCTGTAGTACCAATACCCTTTAAAACCAATTGGATTCTGGTTTAGCAATCCCTTCTCATATTACAGCCCTGGAGGCTCATGACACTGAATGCTTGTTCTTGCCCGTGCCATCCGTCGCCCATTCAGTTGACAATTTATTACTCTATTCCATTCAAAGACTGTGAAGCTCTCATTGAGACAGTGAACGCTCGCTGGGGGATTGTTCCCTGACGCCAAGAGACAGAGTTCTTGCAAATGTATCCCCTCCAATAAATGTAATCCTGTGTTTGCTCTTGTAACAGCTTTGTGTCTGTTTGTAAGAAGTGACTCACTGTTAATGATTGTTCCTTTGTATAGCTTCCCAGACAAAACCCCAATGTCCCCAATCCCAACTACATTATGTGCCTTTTGACTCATAATGGATTTTGAAAAAAAATTTAAAGAACCTCTTCTTTAGGGCCTGTTATCTTGGACTCCTTCCATGAATTCTGGCATAAAAGTTTAAAAGTCACATCCTGCGTGAGTTATATGGTACAAAATGGGTGTGGACTTTCTCTAAATGGAATAAGCGTCACACATTTGAGGTTGACAGATGCAGGTACGCTTCAGTACATCTTCAGAGTGACACTGACTGACATAAGAAATGCGCAGACGGCTTTGGCTTTCATTGGGGTTAACAGCTTAAACTTCTTACTACACATTTGATATGTTTGTGAAGATTTAGGAGCCTTGCTTCAAACATAGTGACAAAATACAAAATATGTCATCGGGCTGCATGAGTGATTTGATCCAGGGGGACGGGTGACAAGGTGATAAATCATCACACTCTCCATCTCCATTACAGACATACGTTGAGTCGACTGTGAGTAATATGAGGCAATAAAATCTGACGTACCATACGTTTTAGTGAAACAATAACAGCAAAAATAACTTTAACTGTGCTAACTGTTTTGCAGCCCAGGCTCCCTGGATTCTTCTGAGTTGTGAAGGGCACAGTTGGTTTGCATGATTTACAGTCACAATTTATGTGAAGTGACAGTTGACGGCATAAATATTAAGTAGAGACGGATGCACACTCTGATCATCAACAGCTAATAAACTGAAGCTTCATTTTCACAACCAATTTGACTCGCTGATTATTGCAATTCATCATTTTGAGTCTCAGGGATCAATGAGCAGCGCCGAGCAGCGGTGTTGTCTGTAGTCGCCTGTAGGCTTGTCGTTATGATAAATGACTTAATCACCTGAAGCTGAGGAGGCCGTACCTTTTAGTTACACTCGGATCAGAAAAGTTGAGTTGCATTTTGGCCACAACTTTATCTTGTGCACGATCAGTTTGATAAATACGTAGCCTCGAGGGGAGAATCAAGTATTGAGAAGGAATTGGAGTTTGGAAAAGTGTCTGCCTCAGAGTAGAAGATTGCTTAAAGAATAACAATGAAGCATGGCTTTCCCCTGTTGTAATACATCCCAATAAACCCTAAAGACATGTATGTATTACTCCTGTCTGTTTTAATGCAGATTCTGTCTCAGCTCTGGGAGAAGTCAAAAGCAGCAGCATTTACAAACACCTTATTTAACTATCTCTGGCTTACAGAGACAAATCATGCCCTCACTAATGTAATACATCATGTCGAACAGCATGGGCACTTTGCAAATATTCTATATAGGACCAAATGGTTTCTCTCACTGCTGGTCCAGAATTTTAAGAGAGTTCCTTCAGCAACATGATATAAAGAAACTTTGCCAATGCAGAAAGTATTTGCACCGTTTTAAATGACATGTGAACATGTTGTTGTTCTCAAATCTTCAAATTAATCAAAACAGAGTATTTAAGGATCCATCTGGTAAAACATTTCAGCTAGCAGGTCACAGGCAGGTGAGCCGTGAAAATATCTAACAGCTGTTAATGCTACCGTATAACTATGCAACATTTATTAAAGGTAGAGCTCGTAATTTTCAAAAAAACTAGCATGATAGTCTGTGCCACAGGCCCCTCCATACCTGGTTCTTGGCTTTACAATTTGTTTAATTGATGTATTAGATTGTGTAAGCGTCGTTTCTCAAGAAGCGGACCTCAGCTCATCATTTGCATTGTGTAGAAACTCTGTCGTCTCATGTCTCATCTAGCATTAGGCGAACACTGAACTTTGTCATAATGTTAAAAAACGCAACTCACAACAGCCAATGAGAAACACAGTATAAACTCTGCCATCGGTGACGTGGTTTGAGTGTGGGCTCGTGCAGATTGATTGGTTCATCACATCGGTACCTTGAGGCAGACATTGATTGAAGTATCACGTAAGTTCCGACAGGTCACGGAGTCACGCTTTAATATTGTGCTAGAATTCGTCAGCTGATCTCACTCAAGCCTAATCAGCTGATTGCCAATTGATCTGCTGAAGCACCCTATTGGCTAAATAGTTCTTACGCCGCCTTATTTAAACTGCTCTAGCCCGCCCACACTTCTCTGCACCCTCTGCATGCCGCATTTGCAAGCGCATTTGCAACCCACCTCCTCCTTTTATGATATCTGACTTAATCAATGTCATGCTGCATTGATGCTGGCTCGGGGGGTTGCGGCTTGTCTCCCTGCCTTATGGCGTTCCTTGCATGCACGGGAAGGGCAGTGATGTGTGCTATTCCTGCCTAATGCCTTCCAAAGTAAGCACGTGGAAGGGCAGGGAGATCCCTCAGAGCCATACCTCCAAATATACGTAACTGTGTCAAAGTGTTCTCCTTGACAAAGTGGTCCTGACTGAATCAAAGTTTTTACATGATTACAACTGCAGATGACAGCTTTTCTTTGTTCCTTTTTCAGTGCACATCTGTCAGGACCTGAAGGGTCAGCAAGTAATGCCTCTCGAAACAAGGGTGAAGTCAAACTCCCTCTGGGCTTGTTGTGTACGCCTCTGTGTTCATGTGGAACAGTGCGGCGATTCCTTCAGCTCGTTTATGTTTCGCTCAGAGGCTAACACATGTTCCCTCCAACCGTTAGTCCTGCCGTGCCAGAAGAGAGATGGCCCAGCCTAATTAGGGGGAGCTTTACAGTAAGAACAAGCAAAATAAGGTTCCTTGCAAGAGTACAATTCGGGAGGGAACCAACAAACCTTTTAAACTGGAGCAAGGACTGTGTGGTATAACTATTTCAATGAAGAACTGGGTGATGCAGTGCAGTGCAAAGACAGCTTGGTTTTAGTTTAAGAGCCCGGGGCTAAAGTGGGACACCTACTCAGCATCTACTCTTAAGTGTCTCGTATTCTTCTCTCAATATCGTGGTAATAATAATGCCATGAAATTATATTAGACATGTAAGGTCTTCATAAACATTAAACCAGTTTTGGATGATAAAACATTAAATATACAGTGTACTGCAGGTCTGCATGGTGGTAAGTTGAACTCCATGTGTTGAGGCCATTGTCCTCTGAGCGCAGGTTTGATTCCGATTTGCAACTCCTTTACCGGGTCTTTCTCCACTGATGCCCTACCCACTGTCTTCGCTAATAAAGCTATGAAATCCATTAAATCAATCTAAAATAATACCCATTAGCCATTGCTTTGGAATCAAAACATCTTGGTGAAAATGAGAATTGTTGGGGGTTTTTTTAAATAATAATTAGTAATGGTAATTAGTTACTAATGTAACTAACGTGCGTTTGGCAAGAGCCCAACTATGTAGTAATTAGGCATTTACATGTGCCATATGAAGCAACTTTTCCCCTGCAGTTTGGTGGATAAAGATGAGACCTGCTGCTGCTACTACAGAAGCTGCAGATTTAGCTCTCTCTTCGTTTTAGTTGTGCTTGATATCAAAGAAAGAACTCAACCAAACCAAGTGTTTAAGTGTCAGGGACAACACTCTGCAAAGTGACATGAGACATGGATGAGATGCTGTGATATCACATGTGCAAGATGCTGATCTGTTCGCTGGCACACCAGTGAATCTGTAGTCCATCGCACCAAAACATGTAGAGAGGATTTGTTTTTTGCATTTTCAAAACTCAGTAGGTGATGATAAACAATCAAACTCCCTCTGGGCTTGTTGTTTTCAGCTGTGGCTTCACACAGGACTGGACAGAGCGTCCTTCAGTTTGTTTGTGTTTCGCTCAGTGGTTTGAAGAAAGTCCTTCCAGAGGGCGTCACCCAAACCGAACACTGAAGCGTTAAAGTGTCAGGGACAACTCTGCAGATATAAGACATGGATGATGTCATATCACACGTGCAGGACGCTGACCTGCACCCTGGGGTGTCATATCTGTGCCTTGGATACCAGTGAATCACTAAGTACCATTAATGCACTGCACCAGAACATGTTTACAAAGGGTGAATAGGATTTGTTTTTACATTTTCAAAACTCATAAGATGATAATGGTAAATGGACTTAAGCTTGAAAAGTGTTGTTTTTTTTTTTGTCTTCTGACAACTGAAAGGGTTTTTAAAGCATTGGCCACACCTAACCATTCACACACTGATGGCTGAGGCTGCTATGTAAATGGCTGAGGCTGCTATGTAAAGTGACCATCATTCATACACGTTCATCACCCCAGACGAAGCAGGGGTCAAGGTTAAGTGTGTTGCCCAAGAACATGTCGAAAACGTTGCTCCAGGAGCCGTGGATCTACCCCTTTTGTGACTCAACTGAGCCACAGCCGCCTCCATTTGGAAGTCGATCAAGCTTGAATTACTGTATTTTCTTGCTTTAAATCATTTCAGTGTCTGATCATACTATGATTTACTTTCTTCATTGCAGTTATGGTGAGCTACCAATGTACCAAGCACAAGTTGTACTTTTCAGGACACAATCACTCAACCTTACTGTGTTGTAAAATCTCCCTTTTTCCTGTGAATTAAATTAAACCTCCTTTTTTCGCCTCTAATTGAATTTTGATGCATTAAATGTTTGAAAACTGCACAAAACTACTCTAAAAGTGTCTCTAATTGCATCCTGCATCTCTTGTTAAATGCACACAATTAAATAGATTGATTTTTCACAGCTCCTGACATCTGAAGGTATTTGGGCTTTACTTTAAAAGCTGCTTAGAGGCGAATTGCAATCGGAATCCTTAATGGTGCTGAATTAAATAAAAATGAGCTCATAAAGCTGCTCGCTTCACCATTCTTCGGATAGGTGTTTTCCATCAAAAGGTGCCATAGTTGCACAATGCTCAGCATTCCTTTGAATGGACTGATGGGGAAAGGGCTGCTGCTTCAAGATCATCAAACCTTACACATAATTAGAGTTTGCTCAGATTAATGGAGAAAGAGAAGGTCTTACAGCACTTTTATTTAGACAGGGTCGATGTTTAATTTCAAATGGATGGATTCCTTTTGGTTCAGGACAGAGTACTGAACTCATTTCGACATCTAAGCCGTGTGTTTCCTCACATATTTTCTTCGACAGTTCAATTTGCAGATGCAAATGAGTGTTGTGGAACGTCCTAAACCAGTCTGAACTGTGAATACACAGGGTCGTTTTCTCCTATTCCTGTGCAGACACTGAAAAAGAAGGTAATGCTTTTACATGGTCAAAATAAAGTCAGAGTGACAGTCCAATTCATTCAAATAAATAAAGATAATAAAGCAAAGAGGAGAGGGAGTGTTTCAGTAAGGTACACGCTCAGGGAATAACACATCTCTCCTGCATTCTCCAACTCGCTGTAAAACATAAGAACTGCTTTTTTTGCCAGTCAGCACTTTGTCATCACACACAATAACTTTCTCCCTCACACACATTCTCACCAAAAAAACATGCGCGCGCGCACACACACACACACACACACACACACACACACACACACACACACACACACACACACACACACACACACACACACACACACACACACACACACACACACCAAACAACCTCATAACCAGAACTTGAAAGTGGCTTCTCTGCTAACACTCTTTTTTTCTATGAACAGCTACTGACAAGGTGCCCTTGAGCGACCCTCTGCCACACTGCATTTCTGAGCAGAATATGTGCGTCACAGGACCTCGTGCTTTTCTTTTTGTCACACAGTCTAACAGGTTAAAGCAGCCACGTGAGGCGCCTGGTTCACAGCAAAAAATAAAAAAAAAGAGAGTGACAACTATCCTTGAATTGACGCGCTGACGCTACAACAGAAACATCACTGTATTATACAGAACAAAGGTGAGAAAAAACATCAATTATTGTAGCTTTTAACACTTCTGCCAATACAAAGTATGAATAAAATCTATATTAGGGAGTATTCAAATATATATGTTGCTGGATATTACCAAAGAAGAACTCAATAGCCTGTTCAAGGCCCGGCGAACATATTAGAAAGTCCTTTCAGCTACAAAGCACTCCTGTTAGCCAAGGCAGCTATGCCCCTCATAATGCAAACGTATAACTCTTTGCCCTATTATAAACTGACAAGGTATAAAAGTCCCTATGATCACAAAGAATGAGCAATTGATAACAGCTTCATTGTTTGCGCCAGGATTTAAAGAGCTTTATAACTGCTCGGAAAATTGCCATGTTCATGACGTAATTGGGATTCCCTGGCTTTTGCACCAAGCCTTTGCATTTTGTGCCGTTATGCATTGGCATTTTTTCCACACCTGAGGTTGCTGCTTTGCTGAACCTTTGCCATAAATGTAAACGTCACAGAGGATTTATTGTACAGTGAAGTCATTCTGACACTGAGCCAACATCGGAGGTAGGTGGAGGTGTACCAGGGACAAAATTGCATCACTGTTAAACTGTGTAACCATGGGGACGAATCAGGGCTGGTTGTGTTTTTGTGCATGTTGTTGTACATGGTAGGCCTTTTGCACTTTAGCAACTTAAAGTAAACTCACACATGGAACAGCATTGTTACGTTGTATGGTTTTATTTAAATAGTGCAAAAATTGAGTAATGGTGCAGCTTCGTCCACTGAGGTGACATCTTAGTGTAAGATGAATTCATGTGTGCGGATCAATCAAGTCTCACAGTTTGCGTACAAATAACACGATCTTGTAATGTTGTGCAATGCATATGCCAAATTGCAATTTTGCGTGCATATGATACACCTTGCAACACATACCGACTGGTTAGGGATTAGCGTATCAAATGCATGCAAAATTGCAATTTGGTGTATGCATTGCACGACATTACAATGTTGTGTTATTTATACGCAAAACATGAGACGGGGCTGGTGCTGACAGGCTGTCTGGCTGAGGTGCAAAGCAAACAGAAGATGCAAGCTAATTGTTAGCCAACTCTGCTCACTAAGGGAGGGGGGTGGCCAGCCTATGTATGGTCCTCCAGTAGACCACTCAAATAAAGTCCCTCCACAAATGTATTTCCTTCCTATTCCGAAGTCAACCAGTTCCCTCTTCCCCAGGTGAAAGTCAGCACTGTGCCAAACATTGCATCATTCTCACTAAATTGAACAACTTTTCAGACCCCTTTCAGAAGTTTACGTCCAAAAATCCACTCCATAAAAGTGATGCCATGCATTCTCTCACAGTAATCACAGTCCACAGCTCCTATGCCGACAGGGTCTCTCCCCTTTACACTGTTCTCAGACAGACAGGAGCTGTGGGTCAGGAGATGTGTTTTAGTTTCTATGGTTACTTTTATACACTCTTATCTATTGTTGTTCATTGTAAGTATGCACTGAGGTTAAGCAACTTGTTTTGGACTTGTTCCCATTGACCTGGTTGCTTCTTTTTTCCCTTAAGATTTGGCACCTCTGGTGAGACAGAGGTAGCTTCCAGGTGTGAAGAAATGTACAGAATATTAAGCAGGGTAACACTGAAAAAGAACATGCCCACTCAGCAAAAAAAAAAAAAAAAAAGCCTGAATGAATAATGGAGGGAGGAATATAAAAGCTAAAGCTTGATATTTGTGTTTCACTAGTTAGAACATAATAGTTCAGGGTTATATCATAACATTATGAGTTCACTGAAAAGGTCAAATGTGTACACGGTTCTCTAGCCGCTGCACAAACTCATAAAGTCAACTTATCAATACTGTCCTTCACCAGAAAATGAATAATGAAGACTTGTGAAGAAGACTTAATGAGGCAGGTCTTGATGTCTTACCTCCTCATATTTAGTACCACACTTTGTTTTAATTTGCCACCAATTATAAAATGTGAAAATGTGCACGCTAGAATCATCATTAAATCATCAAGAATCAAATTGACTGGCCTTTTGTTGCTCTGTCAGTGTACTCAAAAATACAGTTTGGCTGAGAGGTACACAAATTAGTCAAGTTAGTTAATTACAAACTCATAAAATGGATGTTTTCACATTTTTTAATTCAAGTGCTGAAAATGTAGGCCTACCAACCATATGAATCCCATATCGTAAGAAATGTGTCCTTGCCTTGTTTTTTTGTTTTGTTTTTTAAGTCAACATATATTGGTTTGTGTTGACAGTATTGACAACCTTTTCCATGAAAAGCCAACTATTTTATTTTACTAGCTGTTTCAGTGAGAAACCAGCGCATGAAACAATGATGTTTTTGTGTTGATGACAAAAATATTAGTTATACCAGGACCAAGAGAAGAATAGAGGCGATGTCAAGAGTTGTTCAAAAGGTTATATGCATCTAGACAGAAATGGTCTGGATTTGGTGATCAACTTTTTTTCTACTGTAAGGATCAGGTAATCCAGCTTCCTCTTATCCTGCTATGCTAAGGAAAGCTCGAAAGGATCACCCTGATCCAGGTCACGGTTCACAGTCAGAGATGCACACGTCTAATAATGAGCAGGCTGAATATATTAACTGTCTAATATTGTCAAAGCTAAATCAAGAAAAAAAATGTTTAATGGAAAAATAATTTATTTCAGTTTTTAGTCTGTAATGTTGTAACACGGGGGGAAGGGGAACAACTACCGATTTAAAATTCTCAATTTGCTGTGTTGATAAAATGATTTTATCTGTGTTTTAAATCCGAACAGAACATAATGCTTTTTCTATTTAATGTACTGTAACACATTTATGCAACACAATAAGACAATTTGTTATTTCGGGCGGTAAAAAAACGTGTTTGGTCTGTGAATTTTTTCATCCACCCGCCACCGTGGCCGTTGAGTCAAAAATGTAATTTTGGCCCCTGATTATCCTGATTAATTGTGAATGTTAAAAGAAAAGCCCTGTATCTTTGTAAAATAAGGGTTAACGTCCAAACCAAAAATCTGAGTTGATTCAAACCAAAACATAGCTTGCTGTTGTTGTTGTGAAAGACGAGAGTTTAGCTGCCTAAACTGAATGCAGAGTGTCAAGCAGGTCCAGGTGATATGACTAAAAATCATAGCCATTAAAATATGCCATATCAGCTCATATCATTTATTATCACGATAAATGTCAAAGCATTATGTCTTTTCAATTGAAAGGCAGATTTTCACTACTGAGTGAAAGTTGAAGAAAACAGATGGTAAATTGTGTCTTAATTCTACTTTTATTGTCAGAACATGACAAACTCTACTCAGAGGAACATTTCACAATAACAAGCTCAGTGCATGGTGCTGAAAAACGCTGACATGACAGGATGCTGCTGGGCAGTAAACACTTACTGGCCTGCTGTTTGCTGAGGGTCCACTAACACTCGATTGGGATGTTTGGTCATTTCTGGCAGTCAGTGTGTTCAAACAGGTCATGTTGTCTCAAAGAGTGGAACAGGTTTGTGGTGTTGCCCGTTTTAGCCTCACACCCTTCTGGTTTAATTAATTTGATCACAATAATTAATGATATATCCTGATATTTAAAGTTGGATCACACCTTTATTATTTACTGTTTCTCTATACTCCTTTGAGTTGCTCACGAATCAGAGATTGAATAATCGTTTAAAGTGAACCTGGAGGATTTTCAGCCCGTTGTTTATAAAACACTAAATAATGAAAAAAAAAACATGTTTGTGGTTCAGTTGGCTGTACACACATGCATTAGCAACATGCTGAGCTCACATGCAGTTTATAGCACACACCTCCTGCAGGAGGTCCGCTTTAGGTAACATAAGGCTGAAACGTAATATGAAGATATTTTATACCCAGCGCAGCGACTCCAGACTTTTTAACATTTCTATGTGTCTTCTTATTCTGTTTCATGCTGTGTCTGTTTGAGGTACAGCCAAACTACAGCACATTTAACACTAACCTCATGTTCCATTCAGATAAAACACAATTTGCTTGCATGCCATATGAGTCTTTGGATTGATTTAATGAACATCTGCTGTTGGTTTGAAAAAGGTTTAATATAAAACAGTATGAGTAAGTGTGCCATGCATTTGTTGGCAGCCATTGGTTATGTTTATAAAATGCTATTACACAGCAAAGTGGGACTCACACACAAGAAATAAATCAGCTAAATGGAAAATAAAAATAAATTTTAGGGACGATATATATACAGTATATATATTTTTACTAAAAACATGGAGAATAATCGGTCACAGTAATATTATATTTTGTTTAGATTTTATTTCCTCTTTTCTTTAGTCTTTTTCATCCTTCATGTTGCTTGTTTGCCTCGTGTGTATTTTTAATTGCTTTGTTTGAAAGTTATGTCTTCACATTCTTACTTTCTTGAGGTCGCTGTTTGTCTTAAGTGTTTCCTGTTTTGTTTTGAAGGTCTGGTCCCCAGGGTTTTTTGTCTCGTCTCACTTCCTCCCTTTGTCTGGTTTCCGTCCATGTTGATTGACCTGATTGTCTTCACCTGTGTCGTTAGACTCACCTGTGTCTATTTAGTCTCTGGCCCTTTCTGAATAGCCACAGTTCAGTATTCAGTGTGTTTTTGTCAGTTAGGGGTTCCAGTTTCTTAAATTAGCGCCCCTACCGGCGAACAGAGAAATGGCAGTAAATCGTCATCCTGCAACGTCACACTGATTGATGCGCTTACCAAGGTAAGTGCTAATTAACTTTTCTTTTGGGACAAAAGTTAGCTAGTTTGGACGTGGGTTAGGGTCAGGGATCAAACGTCATTCGATGATTCACCGGATCGAGGTTCTTTATACGTCCACTAGAGGTCGCTTGACTCTAAAACGTAAACATGGGTCATAATTTGACGCTTGCACAAACGACCTGTGGAGTCATATAGGTTGGAGGACAGGCTCGCAAAAATAAAGGTGAAACGTAACTTCAAGTGCACCGTCAAATCAATTGAAAACGAGAATGGACTGAGTCAGTATTTTTATCTACAATTAAAGACCCTATTGAAATCTATCTATCTATCTATCTATCTATCTATCTATCTATCTATCTATCTATCTATCTATCTATCTATCTATCTATCTATCTATCTATCTATCTATCTATCTATCTATCTATCTATCTATCTATCTATCTATCTATCTATCTATCTGTCTATCTGTCTGATACGCTACTGGTGCCTTTATAGCATATTATAGAAATATTGAAACAAAGAAACCTGAATCCCATGTGCTACTCAGTCATATAAACAGAACAGTAAGGGTGCTAGGTCACTAGTGAGTGAGTACACCACCTACATACTCCACTCTTTGCAGCATCCTAAGTGCTCTCCACAGGCCCAATGTCTGATGGAGACACAGCACTTATGTTTGATTGATAGACTAATATTGATCTTTGCCTGATTGAACAATAATGCATCTAATATAAAATAAAATCAGGCCAGAAATTCAGTTCTGAATTGTTCAATATATGGCAGTAATATATGCAATATATGCCAATGTAACTTTTTAAAATTTCAGTTCAGTTTCAAAAAATAGATATATAGATAGATAGATAGATAGATAGATTTTTTTTTATCACAATGCTTTTAATGATAACATATTGCCATACAAAACATAGCATTACACCTTGTGGTTTACCTTCTAGTTCACAACGTTTTCTCTGTAAGACTTCGTCATATAATCTCACTTACACAATCCCTTTGAGGAGAGAAAACATATTTCTCTCACTTCAGGTGCATTGAGTACATATTTGCATTTTTCAAGCATCAGGTTCATTTAACATAATTTCAGGACACCGAGCCTCCCCTGTGACACCAGCAGAAAGCTGTTTGTGCTCACCATTAAGTCAAGCTTTTTCAGGAACATGTCAGGAACATCATCTAATCTATGAGACACTAAAAGTTAAAGGTTAATGCTGCGTTACAGTCAAACATCAATATGCAATGCAAACTTAAAAGCACTTAACTCCCTCCACTGATCAACACACAGGGGTTATTTACACATACTATGTCAGCTTGGACGTATTCCTTCAATATCATTGACAAATGCATATATAGTTGGGATTAGTGATCAATATTTCTTTCAAATGGCAGCATTTAAAAATAGATTTTTCCATAAATGCCTCACAAACACAGGTTTTACTGACCAGCTGCAGTGATTTTTTTTTTTTAATTCACTGGAACTAAAAGCGGTTGACTTCTTGCAGGAAGTATTTGTCATCGGGAGTTAATATTGTCTTCCTAAATGTCAGTGTTTTAGGAGCTCAGGTGAAACTACCCACATCTTACGCATACAGATCCTTTGAAAAGAAAGACTCTGGTGTAAGTAGAAGTTGTCACTTTAATTTAACAAAAGGATAGAGCAAAAGCACTGACGGTGATATTAATCCCCCTTTTTAAAGAAAAGTGTGAGACTATTGGGAGACTTTTAACTTCAGTCGTTTTGCCAAGTGAAAGAAAACAAGTAACATGAAGTATTAAACTTAAAACTGGGCTGTAATGTGTTACTCAGTCGTATGGGGATGTCATATTTCTGTAAATGTGCTCAGATGTTGTTGGCAGAGTTGTCGGGTTCACTTTCATCCTGATGCCTATAAGTTTCTCCAGTCGATCAAAGAATATTATTCACAAGACGCTTCTTTTCATTGGCCAAGTTTCCCTCCCTTAATACGTCTTTTATGTGGGTTGATGTTCCCTCTGTTATTGATGATATTCACTGAATGAAACACAGAAGGAATATCCTATTTTGTGTTCTTGTCAATCTTGTTGGGTTGTCACCATTCCAGAATTTAAACTTCAATATGATACAAATATCCCATACTGCTGCAACAAAAATGGACACAATATGGGGGCAGTTCTTGTATTTTTCATGGTAGAAAAATTGCAAGCAAATTCAGTCCCACTGCCTAAATATACTGGCAATACTGTAAGTCCCAAATGGTGCCACTTTTCACATTGTTACCTCCTTTACTCTTGTTTTATTAGACATAAACACAAACACTGTTGCATCTTCATCTGACCATATAAAGACTTGAGAACAGTCGGTATTTTAGTATTTCACAACCTTCGAATTTGAATGGACCAATGCTGCTCTCTCTTTCTCTGTGTCGTTGCAGGTTTTGGTTAAAACCATGACTAAAGGTATGAAGTTTTTTTTTATTTTTGATTCTTCAAAAAATGAAGGTTGTATCTGTTTAAAACACATCGAAGTATTGAAACATCGTAACATTTCAATAATCTTTGCACCTTGTTCTAATCTGCATCAATGAAGGAAAGGATGTATACAGTGATGCTAAATATGAATTACAATTTGCTTCTAATGCAATGAACCAATGCCTGTTTTTTTTTTAAACTAAGGAATACATACAGATATTTGCGTTCAAAAGTAGAGATAAAAGTTGTAAAAAAAAAAAAAAAAGAATGCTCAAGTAAAGATCAGGTATCAGTAACCCTTTGTGTCAGTCCAGTAACAAAGCAGATGCACTTCCAACAACACACAACTCTCTTTCACCAACTTCTCATGATTAGCCAGCTTCTACAGTTTCATGGCTACAGATAGAAAGAGTGCAATAAGAAAGGATAGGATGAGACTTTATCTCAACAGTGCACCACTCAATTGAGATGCCTCAACAACAACAAAAAACCCAGCACGATGTAAACACAGACATACTAAGAGCAGAGAAACAGAAAAAAAAAAAAAAAAAAAGACTTACCTGGGAAGACGAGCACAGCAAACACCCAGGACAGGATGATGAAACACACTGAGTTATACATGCTTCCTTGAGCTGATTCTGATCTGCTGCTTTGTTTTATACAAGCTCTGTTTGTATCTTTCCCACCACAGGGCTTCGGAGAGCTGCCCACTGTTTTTTTTTTCTCTGCTAGATGAGTGCTGATTGCTTCCTACTTGCAGGTTGAACTGAAGGTGCTTTAAAATCCAGTGCAAGTAGTAGCTGGCGTCACACACTCTCTCTCTCTTTCGCTCTCTCTCTCACACACACACACAGAGAGATGCTGGCTCCTCGCGCAGTCTTCGATCTCCCTCTCCTCCACGTACTACAGCGCACAGAGGGACAAGCACTCTGCAAGGCTGGGGAGGGGAGGGGGGAGCAAGAGGGGAGCAAGTGGGGGAAGGCGGTCTCTACTTGTCTGGCATTGGCTGAAGCATCTGTCAATCACTCATGAACAGTCCTAGCTCTGTTTTTCTTTCCTTTTTTTTTTCTTTTTGGCTGCTATAAGTCCTCAGCCACGCTTCCCTTTCTCTGCCCTCTGACAGAACTAGAGCAGGATAAAAAAAGATGACGCACGGTTGATATTCAATAAAGGCATAATTAATGCACCAATATTTGGGAAAGTGTTCTAAATATCATGTATTTATGTATCTTGTTCTGTTACATGTTTTTAATTTAAGATCATGTCTGATTCTGATGCAACCAGAAGACGGTTTGGATGGCTCTCTGCAGTTGAATGAAATGTGTTCATTTTTTTTAAGTCCAGAATAAAATCTTGAGGTGACAATGTGTGTGGCGAGAATTCCCCTCAAACCCCCGCTTCTGCTATTTTGAGTGAGATTGTCTGATTTATTTTAAAGCCTAGTTGAAATACCCTGCCACAATGGTTACTGTATGTATTCATATGCCTAGCAGCTTTAGATACAGTCTGTGGGAAACTGGGATGTCTCTCCTTCAGGAGGTTGACGGTTCAATTCCTGTGCGTCGAGATGTGTTTCAAATCACTGAGCCCCAAAGTGCTCAAAAAAAATCTATAAATATCAGTGTATTTGTTTGCATGAATGTTAGATCAATACTATTAGGAAGCCTCTGCTATTTGTGCGTGAATGTATATGTAAAGGAATGACCGTGGTGTCATGTAAAAGCACTTAGTGGTTGCAAAACTACAAAAGCACGGAAATGCAGAGCAATTACCACGTGAAAATATATAATTTTAAACCTTTTTGCTATAAAGTGCCATCTCAACATTAAGGTTAACACAATGTTTAATTATGACACCACAACAAAATTCACATCTTCAACAGATCTGTGATTTTATATCGTCTGATAAAAGGCAACATGCTGGATCGTTAAAAATATAATAATTTTCCTCCCATTATCAAGACATTGGAATGATAAGAGTCAATTTGACCTCAAATCATATGTACAGCTTCATAGCTCCCATCTCAGACTTCTCACATATTTAAATAAAGTTGCAATTAAGCAAATGTCAAAAAGGGAGACTAAAGTGCAATGAAGAGAAATATCCCCATGACACAAGAATGATGCCGTCCTGAAAAAACAACACTCTTATCTGAAATGCAAAAAAAAAAAAAAAAAAGGAAAGCAAGAAAAAGAAGCGCTCCTTTATGCAAAGCTATAGTGCTGTGCTGCACACACACAGATGCCTAGTCAATAGGATCCTTGGCACTGCTTTTCTTTGCTGAGCTCCCTTTTTGGGGGGCCGAACATAGTCACTTTAAGGGTGTTTCACACATACTTCAAATAGTCCAGTCATGGACCAGTTTAAACAGATGAATTACTTTTAGTTTTGTCACAAGCAGACTGAAATGTGATACACAAGGGAAATTTGCTGTATTTGTTTGGAAGTTATTGCATGGAAAATCCTGGAAGTAAACAAAGACTGATTGCTCCTGACTGACTGATGCTGCTTCAAAGACACTTCCCAATATCAAAATGGTGATAGGTTCTGTTTGCATTTCTCACAATAGGGGAATGATACAGTTTGAAGATTAGGTACAACTGTGGCTAAAAAAAGTGCATGTTGATGTACTGGAGTCGCCAAAGGCGCTTATTAAGACAGTGCAGGAGAATGTGCACAGTAATCCCCCTGAACCATGGCACCCTTATCCACTGAAATAGTTTCAAAAGATCTGTCAGGTATGTAATCTGTCAGCCATGACAAATAGAGCTTTCTACAGTTGGGTCGGATCAAGGTCTGTTTTTGTAATTACTACAAACTAAAGGCCCCAGAGTCTGAAAAAAGGGGTCCCAGACCCATCTTTATACTGACCCAGGTCGGCAGTAGCTCAGTCTGTAGGGACTCGGGTTGGGAAGTCGTGGCACGGACCAAGTCTGGAAATTGGTTTGGTAGCTACAGAGGTGCCAGTCCACTTCCTGAGCACTGCCAAGGTGCCCTGGAGCAAGGCACCAAACCCCAAAACTGCTCTGGAGCACTTGCTCCCCCCCCCCACTCTGAGACCTCATGCATGTCACAAGGTTTGTGTATGAGTGTATAGTGTGTGCTCATATCCATTAAACCAAATTTCCCCTCGTGGGATTATTAAAGTATAAATTATTATTATTATTATTATTATTATTATCATTATTATAATTATTATTATTATTATTCAAGCTGTATTGGAACGGATGTTTGGTCCGCACCAGGAGTTTGATTGAGATTCAGTGGAAACAAACTATGTGACCCTGTCAAACAGGAGTTTCTTCAGTTCGTTTTAACAAAACCATACAGTTTGGATGGTAAAACTCTCTTAGTTGCAAACAAGTTTTGTAGCAGACAGTTGTTAAATGAATGTGGGAGGGGCCTAGCATGCATGTGTGAGATTATCTGCTCACAGTGATAGGTTGATCAGAAGACTGTCAGCAAGGCCAATGCAATGTTCTTAAGACAGCTAAACTGCAGGTAGATGCAGGTATATCCAGGGTTGGCTGCTTTTAGCTGCACCATGGATTTTGGAGCTCTTGATTTCATTCTGTGGTTCAAAGTTGTGGATTCCCTATTTGCTTTTGAGACTCATCAAACTGTGTTTACAGCTTCTCACTGACTGACTGTGCACTTTGAAGGCCTTGTCTAGTCCTTCAACCGCTGCTTCAGGGCAAGTCTCTTATTTAGCTCCGTTTGAAACCTTTCCTCTGTCTTCTTGAGCTTTCATCTGATGATATTACTTTGGTGCTCGGCAGACTACTAGAAATCTTTTCTTGCTGCTGATATTTCAGATTACTAAATGGACTGTGGAGATTTTGTTCCACACAGCTGGGCGTTTGGGAAGCCCCTCACTTGCAGGAAGCCCTTGACCAGAGGCCTGCCCATAACCATTGGCCAACAAGCATTCCAGTTTATGGAATATGATGCTGCTCTTGAATAGTGAAAACCTGTAAAAGATTCTCCAAGGGCAGTTCAATGTCAAGGACATCAGCCCAGTTTTGCAAATGGTAATTAGCAATACTTCGCTTAGTATTTCCTCACTGTATGTTTCTGACATAAAACACATTTATATGGGGCTTTTTTATGCCTTTATTGTAGAGACAGGATAGAGTCAGAAATCAGTGACAGGCAGAGGAGGGAACAACATGCGGGAAAGCTGCCAGAAGTTGGACTTGGAACCTAGCTGTTTTAGTTGAAATACATCAAGTGTAAAACTAAATCAAGCTACTTTGGTGCTTGTTTCAAACTAATTCTCCATCTTTCCAGAAGTAGCCCTGTGTACCAAACTCTGCTCAGTGAGCTGACAGTCCATCTGACACAAATCACTGAGAGAGTGATTCATTCGCTGATCTCTGCCCTGAGCTAAATGACCAAACTCAGCCACACTCTCACTCACACAGAAGTTTAATGTTGTGGTCAGTAAACCATTGAGGACCAACCTGTATATTCAACTGGTTCTCTTTAGGAGTTCAACTTTCTTATTCATCATTGATCAATTGAGTTTTAAATTTCTGATTAGCAGGCTGTGTAGCTATTGGTGTTGTTCTAATCACAGATCTACAGGATGACGAGCAGCTCTTAAAGATCTTTAAAAAGTTCTTCTTTACTAAAGGGATCACAGTTGAAACTACTTTTACTGTGTGTTCTTCTATGATGATTTAAAATGTTGAAAAAGCTTTATTTTAAATCACTAAATGTCACTATGTCTCTCCAGTAGACAAACAAAATGAAAGGCAAACCCTCTTTTGGCAAAGGAAATGAATTTCCTCCATGTAGAGTCAAGTTTTGATAGTTAGAAGCTGTTCTGCGACATTTATTTTATTGACTTTTTGCATAAGCTGCCAACTCCCTTACATCATCCCTCGCGCAGTCAGATGCCCCCTGCACTCCACATTTTTTGGCTCGCTAACAGCTGATAACTGTTAATTCAAGTGTTGAAATTTGTGTGAAGCACGACAAAATTACATAAACTGTGAGGGAAAAAAAACAGACTTCAGGAGTTCGTCCTCTTTGGACTAATTTCATAGTAATGAGTGGAAGGACAAGGTTTTGTGACAATGTTTAGTTGTCACAACTGATAAACTGTCCCGTCTAAGTGGTCAGTGATGAAGGAGAATCAGACTTCCACAGCATTCAGTAGCACAACTGCAGCCAGATGATCAATTGAGTGTCGTTACCTCCTCTTTAATCTTCCATTGATAGCCTCATTACTAGCACAGAAGAAATTGCTCTTGTTGGCTGGCGGTGTAACAATCATGAGGCATCACAGATGAAAGGTAAGATAAATCAAGCACAGATGGTTTGGAGAATCCAGACTTGGCTTTTTGTTTTAGTTAAACCACCTCTGTGGAATTTCCTTCAATCAAGAATGCTCCCGGAATAAATATCTCTGTTTGTCTGTACTGACACCACAGCTTTGTATTTCTATCCGGATAAAGACGAAGAAGCTCTTTCAGAGATTGGACCAGTGGTTTAAAGGCGCAAATGTTCGACTGGAATTTAGCCAAATTGTCAAATAGCTTCGCTGTATCGCTTGTATCATTAGAATTCTGGCAGTATTTTTGAATGGTCGTGTATTCCGCCCTTATTTTCCGCTGAGACTTGAAAGCTACTTGTTTTTGTCTTAAAAAGAGCCTCCAAAGACGCAGAAATAATCATTTTGCATCATCGGAGACTGTTTTGGTTAGCAGGGGTGAAACTACATTGTTACTTCCTCATATTTTGACGCTGCAGACCTATTAAAGATCAGTGGGCACAACCTCATTCCCAGAATCGAAACTTAACGCCCGCCATCTTGCTTGGAAGCTATTCTAACAGATTCTGTGGAGAACGCTAATAAGAACTGAGAATGTCAAAAAAAGTGTGTTTCAACTTTAAACTGATATGGATGGAGGGGATTTTGAAGGTCTTGAGCATAAATCCGATGTCCGTGGCTCCTCCTACGAGACGCAATATTGCGGCGAGCTGGCTGCTGCCGACAGGCAGATCGGCGGCTGCGAGAACAAGAAGTCCGGGCCTACTCAAGCTGGGTCAGACTGATGGTGTTGTCGCTCTCGATGTTTGCACATGGACAAAGACAATGACAAACTTTAACGAAGAATGTCTGTTCCGATTGTGTCGCCTTGTGCCAGCATTCTTTTCTTGTGAGTTTTTCAGCGTTTGACCAGTCATGTCTTAAACAAACTCAGGCCAGTCGCCCCATGCAGGACCCTGGTTTGAGTACTTTGAGCACATGTAAAAACAGTCTTTCCCTGCAGGACCTCACACCGAGGTACACAGGCGGCCTAGGGGAACCCAGGACTCCCATCATTCCCTGTGTCTTATACTGTCTTTCCTGCTTCCAGGGCACGTTTTTAAAAAACTTTGGAGTGCTTACCACTGCACCACTGTGCAGCCGCTGTCTGGTCCTATTCATCATAAAAAATAAATCACTGATTTGATCTTTCTTTTTTTGGACAGCATCTATGCCAACCCGTTGCACTTCTCTTTCCCTTAGCTGAGACCTGACCGCAACTTCCAGCATTCATGCACGCGCTGCTCCGACCTCCACGTCAACACCAAGGTAGTGTGGACGACAGGAATGTGAGGAATATGAAGGAGAACTCTTTCCAGCATATTATCCCATGTCCACCATCCCATTTTTCTTAACGAGTAGGTTCTTTTTCCTGCTCTTTTGTAAAGCGCGTCGAGATAACACATGTTATGAATTGGCGCCACACACACAATGACTGACTGATTGAACAATTGATAAAATACTGGGACATAAATGTCGATGCACTTTGACATTTTATGGTATATATACAAGTCATATATCCACTACAAAGTATTGAAAGACATCTTGTCTTTTAACACGATTAGGAGTTAGAGAGAAAATGTGCAAGCGAAGCTCACTTCACAGAGAAACACATTTCTCATAATTCACAATGTAAAGAATTATTTCATATCATCAATGTTTAAAAACAAAATCATGAATAACGTCTTTATAAATGTTACTATGCTTATTTTTCACAAAAGAAACCACATCTCTCTGCACACTTCATATAATAAAGTCCCTCTTCCTAATGGTCGGATATGTTTGTTAAATGTATTGCTCATTTCAGCGTCACCTCATCCTTATGTAAGACTTGTTAGAACAATTCCTTCTTGATATAAATAGTTTGTTTTTGTTGCAGGTTTTTGTTGTCTCTGGTCTTATTTCGTTTTATCCTCCAACAATAAAAGCAAGAACACGTCCCACAGAGAGCACATCAACATTTCCCAAGGTGCTTTGCTCCCTGTTTTTGCCCTTGGCATGGACCAACTGTGATCTGAAAAATAATGTTTTTTCAGCATCATTACTAAGAGTGCTTTGAATTCTCGTGTCGTACTGAAGGTTTATCTGTTTCAGGGGGAATTATTCCTGAATAAACATCCTGGCCTTTACCTAAAGGATTTATAATGTTGTCCTGTTTATAAATGATGGTCCCATGTTTTCAATAAATACGTTTTCTGTATAACATTAGCTCTATATAGCAATATATTATACAAGGTTAGTGCAATGCAATGGAAACTGTTTTACAGTAATTTACTTTAGTTCAGTTGAAGAGAAACAAGAAAATGATTCAAAGACAGAAGATTTACATGTACTCTTGAGTTGTTGTCAAATAATCTTTGGCGCTTGAACTCCTCCCCCAACATTAATGAGCTCTTTTCTCATTTCTTTGGTTGGTATCGACAATGTTCATAATGCCTGAAATTCAGTATACACTTAAAACTGAAGTTGTGTTACATCAAACAAAAACAACTTACAATTGAGTTTCAGTTCATTTGGACTCGTAGTTAGACCGTTCCAAACCTGACCATGTCATTCAGTTACTCTCTCACTTGGCGAGCAGTGGCGCCTGAAGGGACGTATTTGTAAAATGAAATGGTCATTGCAGAGGATTGGCGAAAACATTTTAGCATGTCAAGGACATTGTTTTTGACTTGGCATGGTAATGCATTTTGATGTGGATGTTTTTGAAGACTTAGCAGTGGCTTAATTAAATAAAAAAAAATACCCATTTATATGGACTAGGCCTCAGTCTATCAGAACTGTCATTCCACATTTTCTCCATAGTGATGACGCAACTATAATCGGTAGTGATTAGAAATAATTGGTATATTTTCTTTCTTTTTTTAAACTCACCCTCCATCTCAACTGATGTTTTTCAGCTTTTAGGTCAAAATGTTAGATTCCATTTGTCCACTCTACTGCTGTTCATATAAACACCTGCTGTTAGTCAGAAAGTAACTCTCCCTGAGGTTCAGCGTGGAAGGTCAACCAGACCTCAATCACCTCTTCATGACTCACTGACCACGGCCCCTTGCCAGCTGCCCAATTGTTTTTTATTGTTTTGTTTTTTTTCTTAGAAATTGTAAAATTCAGTGCAGACAGCAGCCCATATGCATCAATAAGAGCTCAGAGCTGAAGTCACCGGTAAAAGGTTTATGAAAAGAAGAATCAAATGTGAACAGAGACAACATATCGTCTATAAGTATCTCTGAGTCATGACTGTCAACAATGAGTGAAAAGAGTGAAATGTTGTTGGGCGTGTTTACATCATGTTTACATGGACGGGATGGCCTTGTGTATAAAGCTGTTTTGATCAAGGAAAAGAGAAAACAATTATAACTTTATATTATAAAATTATATATATAGTTTACCAACTGCTTATTAGGATGTCAACAAAGTGTCTTGAGATCACGGTGGACGGACAGACGGACGGATGGACGGACAGACAAATAGATAGGTGTACTTTATTGATCCAAAGCTGGGAAATTGTGGCGTTACAGCAGCAGGACATCAAACACACAATGATAGTAACAGAACAATATAATATGGAATACAAAGTAGAAAATCACTAAAAATGTACAAAATATATAAGCTATAGAATAATATATACGCAAGGATTACACAACTGGATTTAAAAAGTCACTCATTCTACTTTGACTGAACTGTTCAGCTCCAGCTGCCAAATCTGCATACACTTTGTACTCTAATATTGTTCCTCCATCAGTGTCCTCCCAGGGAACTGTCAGTTCTGTGAAATGAACTATCTGCAGGCTTGCCGACTGTTACACTATGCCAGGCCGCCCAGATCTGCCTTCATCTCCCCATCATGAGCACCTTTTGGTTGGCCTGAAAAAAAACACACCTCCTCTATATTTCTCTCCTTCAAGGACGAACTGAATGACTGCCATCTTGTTCCTGAGTACCTCTGAAGTTGACCTGTTGTCTTCAAATTTCATTACCTGCTGCTGAGCCTGACAGAATGTAACTCCATTTACGTAAATATTTTAAATGACAACCTTTAACGTTTGCCTTCAGCTGAGTCTGTTTCTCAGGCTATTTGGATTAGCTGTTGGTTTTTGCTGTGCAGGTGTGCTAAAACACAAAAACAGTAAATGATGGATTTTAATAAAATGGTTTGAAGCCACATAATTAAGTAAGCAGGATTTTAATGGCAGATATGCGGGGGTGATACAGAGGTTGGTTATGCAGTAAGAGGAAGAGTCGGCCCTCTAAGAGTAGCTGTCAGCCTACCAGATAATTACAAGCTCAATTTCAAATTGAACCCTTTGAACTGTCAATTGCAGCTAAATGGAGTTTCTGTACTGCCTTCTCTTATCCTTTCACACAGTCACACCAACTTTCAACTTAAGACTTAATGTCTGGCCTGCATCTGAAAAAAAAGTGGATTTCTTTTAATTGTATTTAATTCTGCAGAAAGGAAAACGCATATGTAAGGATACACATGCAAACCCCACAGCGTCCTGTAGAAAAAAACCCTGAAACAAGCATCGGTTGTCACAAACCAAACCACAAAAGCAAAGGTTTACTTCAAGCGAGTCAGTTATATAAACTTTTTTTTCCCAGATGGTATGTTTTCATTTGGATTTAATGACGATATGTTAGACTTTGGCATCTTGTCTGAGATGAGTTGTGAAAAGGAATGAATGGAAAAAAGACAGTTATTGACAAAAATACTAATAATCTTCATGGGTCATGAGCCCGACAGAAAAATCTACAGTGAGATATGAAAAAAGCACAGAGCATAGGGCACATCAGAGCGATCTCAAAAATCGGTGTGACTGGCGTAGAAACATGGTGTACATCCGTCGGCCTATGAGCACTGAGTGAGATGCTGATTGTTTTTATTTAAAAAGAAAATATTGTAATTCTATTTGATAATGTCCTTTTAAGTGCCGTACAAATTCATAATTATTAATATTACGTAGAATTAAGAACAACAGATTTAAGAATATTTCAAACTTCGACAGCCAACAAACATCATTGAAAATTCAAACAGACCATCAATAAACTGGTCATAGAAAAGAACCATTTTAATCAAATATTGAATTTGTTTTTACAAATTTAACAGTCCATTGAAAACTATTGTCTTTTTCTAGCTGATGAGCAGTTTTAAAGTTTATCATTAAGTTCCAAGCAGACACATCGACATCAAGCACACTCATTGTAGCTGTTTGGACTGCATGAGTTTGTTTACTGTTTATGTTTATTTGTTTTAGTTTATCTGGACAGAACAACCCACAAAACAACTATCTATCCCTTGACCTTGTCAAATCGGAGACAGTAAATCAATTGAGCTCTCGTGAGGTGTACAAAGGGTCCCTACATGAGCTGACCTCTTGATACACCTTTTTAAAAAAAGATTTAAAATGCATACAAGCAGGGAACAAGAGATCCCCAGTAGTCCCAGAGCAGGTAACATTAAATATTGCTCCAAATTTATTGGAACATTTTGATCCAATCAAAATGGTGGCCGGTCCCAATGTGGGAGGTGCTTGCACAAATGAACAAATTGTCCTTACACAATCTTATCAGGTAAATAGTCAACAAAATGTGGAACTTCCCTGATATGTTATGAACCTGAATTATTCCTTCCTTTCTTAAATACGTTAAACAGTTTGTAGTTCCAGTTGTCGTGTATAAACAGCTGTTTGTAGTTTTCACCTTGCTCTCTGTCTCTTGTCATCCTTCACTGACGAAAAGTAAAAACGCAATTGAGCTAAGAAACCAAACACAGAACACAGACCGCTTTTACGTTTCCAAGACGCAGAAAATGAATCAATGCGATGATTAAGTCTGGCTACTGCAATTCCCTCTGTGCGAGTAAGTCAGTCCTCCCTCTCATGTCTGCTGTATGTGCATAATAAGCGGCTGCAAGATGTTTAACAGGTAGGCCTACACAGAAACAGCACTCACCTCTCGAAACTGGCTCCCTGTTGGCTTTAAATTTCATTAAAAAAAAAATATTACTTGTTTTTTAAGTCATTGCATGGTTTAGCTGACCCTTGTTTACACCCCAGCATGATCTCTCAGTTCCTTTGAGCAGTCTCTCCATGATGAGCTCATAAGAAACTCAGGGGCAATCGTGCCTTCTCAGTTGCAAGCCCCCATCTGTGGGAATCAACTGCCTCCTCTCATTAGAGGAACACACTTCAATTCATTCAAAGCACAGCTCAAAACACACATTTTTTCCCTGGTGTGTGTGTGATGCATTAAGCCATGGCGTAAGGAACCAGAATGTCACCGGTTCAAGTCCCGATATGGACGATAATATGGGAGTTGGTCTGGTAGCTCGAGAACAAGGCACTGAACCCTCAACTGCCCTGCTGTGCTGTGATTTTCTAGCTCCCATCTATATGTAGATGCACAGCTGCATGTGTACTTGGACTGCAATCAAAATATAGTCCCATCTCTGGACTGCTGGCCTTTATGCTGTCCAGCCCAAGCATTTTTACCTTAGCAACTCCACTATCTCCCAAACTTTGTCCTGGCTCTGAATAAACTCAAAAGCCAGAAAACGCTTTGCTGTTTTATCTTGAATTAAGAAATCACAAGGTGATTCACTAATCGATGTGAGATTGGTCAGGAGTTGTATCAACAATGACATTTTTCGAAGCATGAAGCTCCTTTGGAATTATTCCCTGGTGTTCTGTCCCATCAACTCAATGAACTCTACATGTTGTTTCAGACTACGAGATGTTCCTTCTGCCTTTCTGACCATGAGTGTTCCATGTGTTCTGCCAGAAAGGAGTCCAAATGGGAAATTATCTGTAAACATTCTAGCAGCTTGTCTTCTCCTCTCAGTGCCTGTCCTCTTTCTCCTTAACACCAGATCACTGTCACGACACGTCGTAGAACATCTGTCCAATATTTTCTCACTTTGAAGTTTGCTTTTCATCCATCCATCCTGCTCAGAAATACACTGCAGATGTTTACCAATCACAAAAACCCATCCACAAATGCATCCTTTTTTGTCCCAAAAAGGTTGCAGGCAAATCAAAATACTTCCAGATGATGGTGAATCGTGCTGCTAGTTGTCCATTGGGCCTTCGACTGCATAACTTGTCATTTGTTAACGAACAAACACGGCCCCCTGCACGCACATCTTTTGCAGATGCACAATATTTCTATTGCGAAACAACGTTTCTGTCGTGAAAATAAGAAGCCCCTCTCTCCATGAGAAGAGTTATTATTTTGACACTGCATATATTTCCCCATAGCGTAGGATCCTTATCAGTCTCACTCCACAGTGTTCTGCCCCTCTCACATCATGTCACTGTACCCACACGGCATCACGCTCCACCTGATTTTTTGGCGAAAAAGTTATAAATTGAGGTTATTTTTTTGGACTAAAGGGACATCTTTTGCTTCTTTTTAGAGTTAGTCGAGCTGCTACGCATGTATTTCTCCATGTGGGCAGATAAATCAACAGATGAAATGCAGCCAGTTCAACAAATGTCAGCTGCAAAGACTCCTATTTGCCTGGGCACTTGCCAGACACTAGACACTTGCACACTTGAAATAATAAGCTGAAATATGTTTCTGACAACTTTTCGGACAAATGATTGTTGTGTGAGATTGTGCTGTCGATATCGTTCATTGTGAGGGTGAATTGACCGGGTGGCAAATGAGTTTCCTCGCTTGGGATGAATACAATTTTCTAATCTAATCTAAAATACATTTCTGAAAATATTTGAGGCAAGAAATAAGAAATGTAGTAACGTATTCTTGCTTGTTGTTTGATCAACAGTGCCTGATTTTACAGTTTTTAGCAGCTTTTAACAGCGAGAGAGAGGCTGTGCAACTGAAAACCAAGTTCAGCTGTAATTGTCATGCGGTGGAGAGGAAAGCTGTTGAAGGTTTATGGCACTCAGCAAAGGAAAAAAGGGAAATGAATGTGTAGCTCTACTTTCAGACAACATGTGCATATAAGTATGTTCAACTTGGCTCATTTGCATATAGGCTTTACACCACAGACAAAAGCCTCTCTTACAAACTACAAGAACTATAACAATAATGATACATTTTCTGACGCTTCCAAACACTACAGTGACTTTACAGGCTTTAAACCCAAAAAAGGTAATCTCTAACTTTAAAGTTACATTTCTTTGCAGGATTATTCTGATTAGTGAACCATAACTTCCAGGTTGTTATCCTTTAGTTTCTGTTTAAACACAATGTTTAGTTTGATAAAGATGTTATCGTCCTGGTTTGCTATATAAAAGTCATTTAAAAAAATGAATGCCACAATAAATACACTTTTATATACCTCTTGTCAACAGCAAATCAAAACAATAACCAACCTCTGTCTCATTTTAAAGTGTTGGGTAACTGACCAAGCTGCTGTGTTTGTCCACTCAGCAGGGCAAACAGGTGGAAAACACCTGCTAGGACTAATGACCCAGAGTCTGTGAGGAGAATGCATTATCTTCCAGCTTGTGATTAATGACAGTTTTGAAGAACTTGTCATTGTGTTTCTCTGCCTTAGACACAAGGCTGCTTTAATAAAAGTGAGGGTACAAGTGGGACTTTGTTTGAATGATTTGGTGTCTTGAGGGATTAATTTCGGGATGGCAAGGCTTCATCTTTCCTTTCCTCTCATTCCTCTTAACTTGCCAGCACCACATGAGAAACAAATAGATTGTCCAACTAAGGCCGTTTAAGAGGGATGAGATTTTGATCCCTCGAGAGGAACTCATAGCTCTGCACCCTCCCTGCACAGATAGTTGTGTGCAATTTATTCTTAATTTGGCCACAAAGTGGTAGGCTCGAGGACAAGCAGATTAAGTGAAGATATTGCCGGTTTGAGGAAGAGCACAGACCTTTTTTCATGTCACCTTTGCCATGGCAGATCCATGTGCAGTGATTGGAACACCTATGAGGAAGGACATTGATTAGCAGAGGTGAAAGCAAATGCTCTGAATTTCCTAGCCAGATAATCAGTGTGGGAGAAATTTAATGCAAAAAGACAAACAACCTCCAAGACTTGATCAAAACAAGGGATAACAAAAGGGTTTCATGGTAATTACAACAGTTTCAGCTACAACAAGCTGCTAATATAAGAGGATAATGAAATAAATGAAGATGAGAGTTCATAGGCTCAAAGATAATAATGTGCTTCATGAAGGATATTGGTTCTTTAAAATATAGTTCGTCAGCAATCAAATCTTGACCTAATGCATATGTTGCCTACATTTAGAAAATAAACATGATAAAGAATCAAAATTCAATCAAATTCCACTGCCAACATTGAAAGGTCTTTTTTTTTTTTCCTGGAACATTTGTGTGGAGTGAGTGCTGCTCATAAAGCAATAACGAACACAGAATCTGCAAAAACAGCAAAGAAAGAAAGCAATCTGTTCACATGAGATCTTAATGAGCGCAACCCTACCTGGCCTGAATCTGTGAACTATGGAGTATTGGAAATATGAAAACAATTTGTGCTGATAAAAGAATGAGCTGTTCTATCCTCTTTTTACCAGGCTGAAAACATATTTTTTTTCAGCTGTATAAAAAGAGGTGTGACTTCTGGGGAATTTGCAGCCAGCCTCTTGTGGACACTCAAGGCATTGCAAGTTTTTGTACTTCCACATTGGCAATATTTTCCAACGGTGGATGTAGGCACTTGAGATTTACACACGGTTCATTTTCCTTCTCAGTTGAGACCAAGGGATGCCTCGTAGTTAACAAATTGTGTCATCTTTTTCTGTAAAGGGTAAATAGTAATACATTTTTATTTCTATTGTCTGCATAAAAATGTTGAACTGTTAACGTCTTTATTAACTATGAAATGAAATAAAAGCTAGTGTTTGAAAAAAAAAAGAACTTTTTATGATTTCTGTTAATTTGTGTTGATTTATGAGAATTATTGTGAGGTCTGCCCAGCCAGCAGGGCCTACTATTGGCTCTGCACTTTCTGTCTGTGATTGTTTCCCTGCAGGTTACTGTTGATAGAGGGGGGTATTTCATCCTGTTGTTGCTCTCATTAAACCTCAAAGACTTTGCACATTTTTTTCCTAATTGTTAAAGAAATAATTGTTCATTCTTAACCATTCTCTCCTGATTGAACTGACAAATATTTCTTTCCCTTGTTTTTGTCAGGCCTTAAGAGCTGGGTCTTGAAAAAAAAAATCAGCTCATGAAAACCTCACTTTTAACAGAACCTGCATGAGACCTAATTGCAGATTTTCATTGTGGTCATTATGATTGTTCATTAAAAGGTGGCCATTCATTGGTGTGTTATATTTGTAAGTACAGATACTCAGGAACTGTTTAAACAATGGACAGAGACAAATGCAGACTTGAAAATGAGGGTGCATTTCAAGGTTATTCCAGGTTTTTCTAAGCACTGCCGTTGAGGGTTCTCACCTGAGAATTTTCTCTCTTCACTTTGAAGCATTCGGCCTATTTGCTTTTCTCACATCTGCCGCCTCTAATCCCCGAAAACAATATCCTCTTTTCTCAGGACTCAAGGGGTAACTCAAGAGGTAAATCTCCCTCCCCTCCTGGCAATGCTAAGTCAGTGATGGGTTGAGCTTGTCTCTGCTTAATAACATTTTCTTTCTGCAATTTTCATATCAAACAGGAATGTGCTGAATGAAGGATTCAGTGATATAAAATACATTTCAAATGCCTGTGTGTCGGGATTGAAAGGGTATCTCTATAAAGCTACATTTGTACATTGCACCTTTGTGTGCTGAAGGTTTTTTGTAACAATACATAAAGCTTTTACGTGCAATGCTAATAAAAGGTAATTCAACAGTCAAGGTAGCATAGCCACCTGGTTAAGAAATAAAAGACTGTGTCAAGGCTGGAAAATTGACTCAGTCAGACTATTGATTGTCTGACTGAAGACAACTTTTTTTATTCTTATTTCCCTAACCCTTTCGACAGCTGCTTTCAGTAGACATATATATTGAATATGCGTGACACTTACCACTTTGCATATTGCATGTTTTTTTCAGTAACCCTTACTAGACTCCGTAAACACAGTCGTGCAAGAAATCTTTAAGTGATTGTGGAGAGTTGGATAAGCTACCTGACGATTTTGCACAGAGCTTAAATAGTTTAGAGGATGAAACTTTAGTAGCGTGCAGCAACAGAGCAGCCAACTGAGGACAGGCTGGCAGGTACTATACGGTTGCTCAGGCAGGAGCAGTTCACAGAGGTAGCAGACTAATTTGCATGGAACATGGAATCTTCAGGTTTTAAAACAGAGTCAGGGCTGGGAGAATATGTTGAAGACTATATAGAGAATATGTTGTTATTTCAACAAAGACCATATGAGTACATCTCTTTGCAGAGGACTTAATGTAATTGTGTGTTTAAGTGTACCAAATAAGGTTCCAGAAATTGTTCAACTGAATCCAAGACACCACTAGGGCTATGGCAAAGCATAACATGCATTGCTTCCTCCCTCAACCAACTAAGGAAACTCGGTTAAAGCGGTTAAATTTTGTAATTGCGTTAAAATCATAAAAATAGCTCCACCTATGGGTGGGAGGCAAGGGTCACTTAATTTTCCTTCCATATTTTGTTGTCAAACTCAACACCTCACCTTTGTCTTATAAATGGTTTCAGGTAAGACTTGAACAATAGTGTTGCTAAATATTACAATTCACAATATCTGAAATGTGTAAATCCTGCTGGCGGAGGACTTTTAATCAAAACACTAACAGAAGTTGCCCATAGTCAAGACCAACAGATGAAACTGACCTTAGAAAGTTTACCCATGTTGTATCCAAGTATAATTTACATGACGTTTTTATCACAGCAGAAAATAGAGCATCAGTACTGCAGCTTTAAGGAGCATGTTCCCCCGACCTAAAATTAAGGATTTCCCTGGCTTTGATAACGGTTGGAAATATTTGAGCAAATGTTTGTACTAAACAAAAATATATATTACATAGTCTTAGTCAAAATGTAATTCATTTTGGTGCGAGAATCTTAGATATCATTTCATTTGTATGTTTCACTCTTTTCAAGGTCAACAGTCATCTAATTGTCTGATTTTTTTGTTGTTTCATTGATTGAAAGCTTTTCTCTTTCATAAGTTTCAGAAGTCACAATGGCATCTGCAGCAGCAGAAAGAGAATAGGGAGTATACAGGGTGAGAAAGGATGGAGACCCAGAGAAAAAGAACAATTTTCATGTGAGCAGGAGAGTTAGAAAAGAGACATAACAGTGAAAAGAAACAGGGTGCTGGGTGACAGAGCTAAATTGGAGCCTTGCATTACTTCAGGCAAGCCATGGAGTCAAGCTCTATTATTGTGCCAGAGTTTGCGGCTAATCTCAGAAGCTCACCACTCATCTCAAGAACAACTGCAATCACCTGAAACAATTTGAAAAGTTAAAACATTCTCTTATTAAAAACATATCCTGCTGTACAATTTTAAATAGACTTTCCAATATCTAAACTCGACAATCAGCACTTCTATTTGGCATGTTGGACCTAATTGCCAATCAGAATGTATATGGCAGCAACATTAAAACATTAATTTGCCATATAGAGAAGTAATGGTGTCCTGAGTAGAGAATGAATTTACATTCCCTCAGTGTGTGTGTGTGTGTGTGTGTACGTGCGTGTGCGTGTGCGTGTGTGTGTGTGTGTGTGTGTGTGTGTGTGTGTGTGCATGCGTGCGTGTGTGTATTAAAATGTGACTTTCTTCATTTGGTGTTTTAAAAATAAGTCCAACCGTGCATGCAAACTAGTAGATGTGAGTCTTTGATTGTATCCCACTGGAGCGGTAATCACTGTTTGCTCTGAACTGCTTTCTAACTGGTAATGAACAGGTGATAACAGTGACAACGTCATTGTTTATAAGCATAGAACCCACCTACACACACTCCACAGCCCAGGTCAACACTGTCAACTCTTTTAGCATTGTGCCAATGTAAATACTGTAAACCTGCTCATGGGGCATCAAATACCAACAACCAAAGTTGAAAGCTGCCGGAATAGTAGATGTGCTCAGGATTCCATATTGAGCTTCTTGGAAATAAATATACAATACTCAGGAACTTGTGGTTGGATATAGATCACAATTTTGGTGTTTATGTAAAATGCTTCTCTTTTATTCTCTGTGCTACTGAGCGTTCATGCACACTGTGGTGTATTTAAACCCAGATATGCTTCATCCAACCAATTTAAAAGTTTGTTATAATTTTGACACGCAATAAAAAAAAATCCATACTTTATAGTTTTAAAGTTCAGCTTGAAGTCATGGGGCTTGCAAACCACTTGAAGGTAAAGTGTTGTTATTTCCAGCCCAATTATTCAATAAAGCTCCAAACCAACACCTTCTGGTTGAGAAAAAAAAAAAGGAGGAAACCTGCCAGACTCACGAAAAAGTAACACTCAATGACACTATTACGCTACGAGCACAAATTGTGAACCACTGCACCATGTAATTGACCTTGCCTGCTCAATAAATGTTGAATGTGCGCAGACAGAAGTGCTGTGTAGCGGAGCGCATTTGAGGGGATCCTTATGTAATTACACAAGGTTCTTTAATCAGAGAAAAGCTATAAAAAAACGCAAACAAGCAGTTAATAACTTGGACACAGACAGAAGGCAGATGGAGCGGGTAATTGTAAGGAATCACAGAGTACACAGAGTGTAAAATGAAACTAAATGTAATTTTATCCCTGTAGGCAGTGACTCTCGTGTTGTTTTTATATATCCTCTTAACAGTAAGCAGCATTCTCATGTTTATATATAAATGGGTATGTTGTGGTCTCCATTGCAAAGCTGCATCCTTGTAATCCGTCTGTCTGAAGCGGTGTAATAGGAATTGATAGATAGATAGATACTTTATTGATCCTGAGGGAAATTCAAGCAAAGGTGGTTTTGAATTTTCTTTGTAAACTCTGGCTGTGCGGGCTCACATAAGAGCCCATCAAAGAGCGCTTAGTGCAACATTTTACGCCTCACTTGTACAAAAGATAACAATCATTGGTTGTCTGCTTCAGACAGACTGATAGGCTATTATGACAGCCACTTTTCAATATATTGGACAATTGAAACTTTTTTGCAGTCAAACCACACTGTAGCTGCAGGAAGTGATCGTGTTTGTGAGTTAATTATCGATTTTACAATCTGATAAACTGCCAATGCCTCACTTTTATTTCTAATGAGAACACTTAAGACATGTTTTTAAAACATGAATATCTTGTCTCTCTTCAAGGCAACTTGTTTTCATTCATTTCTTTATCATTTCCTTGTGTGTGGATTGAGTGGTCATGTGCCTATTGATGATTGAGAGACATTTTCATTTTCATAAACTGTCCCACACATTTGCACACTTAGTGGGTGGAGCATTGTCTACTTTGGAACAGTTTTGTGTGAAAGAACAATTGACAAAGGTGGTGATGTTTTTTTTTGTTTTCTTCTACTAAATGGAAATTCTGAGCAAGAGTAGTGAGCATAGTTTTTTTCTTCTCAAGGTTACAGCTAGTCCTCCTACGCACCTGCTTCATGAGCTAGCTGGACATGCTAGCGCCTCCTTTGAAACAAGTATCAGAAAAGTAAATGCATTATTTTCACATTTTTCTCCACTTCGAGCCCCGGCATTTCTTTTCTTACTTAACCGTCTTCAGGAAATGTTTAACTGCGATGAAAAACAGATGTTAGCAATAATAAGATCAAAATAAACACACCACACTATCTGAGCCGAATCTATGTCTAGATATTGTTTAAATTGAACTTATAAATCAAGGTGTTCACTTTTTCCTCTAGGGTGCACGTGTCAAACTTATGGCCCGCCGCGGAATAATATCATATCTCTATCATGGCCTGCCAATATAAAGCACACAAACCACTAACTACAAATCCCAGAATGCACCCCAACATCCACTGCGGCAATCAAAACTTTCAAGCTCCAGCTGCCCATCCTTGCTGCTGTTTTTGTGCAGAAAAACCTTTGGAGCGTCCCAAGAGTTAGGGCAGAGTCAGGTGTGTGTGTCTGTGTGTGCGTGTGTGTGTGTGTGTGTGTGTGTGCATATGTTTGTGTGTGTGACTGATTGGCCCTGATTTGGCCCAGGTGTGTTAAGCTTACATATTCCCCTGAGTTGCAGCACACTGTGCTCTCTTATTGTCTCAGCGTCATAGATCGTGAAAGGATCTCTGTGTTTCTTTTGTCTTTAAAAAGTGTAGAACAGGACCTCTTTCTGTTCTGTGCAGAATTCCTGTACAGAGACAAAAAATAAATGTCAAGTATCCTTAAAAATCTGACTTGAATGCACAAACAGCTTTTCTCTTTAGTAATGCTGCTGGCTTGACATTTGTGCTGGCTGGCATTTTGTACAAATATCAGCACAGCCTGTTTACCTCGTGAGGCACAAAGCAGCACTGTAACAAGAGGTGAATTACTTTTACCCCCTCCCATGGTTCACGCGCTGAACACCAAGTAAACTTACACAGAGTTGATTTAACAAAACAACCAACAATCAGCTGATCTGGAACCAAGGATTTCCCACCTGAGGGTAAATCAACTCAGAGCTCAGGGATAGCTCTGAGAGTCTGTTGAACCCTCTTTCAGAACTCCAGGGCCCCTCAAGTTGTTGAAGGTCAATCAGTGTGGTTGTGTTTATGACTCTAGGTCTAGGACTCACGGCAGGCCAGTCCATCCTCTCCACCTCCAAATTCTGCACATCCTCTGAGATGACCCTGGCTCTGTGGAGGAGAGCGATGTCATCCTGCAGGATGGACTTAGGTCCCAGATTCTGGAGATATGGGACTGCCACTGGCTCCAGAGTTTCGTTCCCATAGTTCCCAAGTTCTGTTTTGCCTGTGAGAGAGACACACCTCCCCACACCATCACAGAGCCCCCAGTTAAAAAGATGTCAGGTGATCTACCAACAGAAGAATGAGCAGGAGGATTTTGGTGCAATATTTTTGGGCTGGACCCACTTGTGTGTTGCTCATTCCATGAATGCACACTCCTTACAAGTTATACCTCGCTGTAAAGGTGACGAATCAGGCTTTCCAATGATATACTGTTTAATACAACACTTTTGGTTATTTATTCCCCCTCCTCTTCAAGTGCTTGCTTTTTTTTTTGCTCTGAGAAGCTCTAAGATACCGGGGGTCGCCCAACTACCCTGCACACTTGCACCCCGATGTCTGTGTTAAATGTCTCAATGTGAAACGTACTCTTACATACTGTCTATGGAGACGTCCAAAGTTTCAGAACTTCTGGGAAATGTGTTGTAAAATGTTTGTCAGAGGAGTTTAAAACTAAAATGATTTGGACAAACCGAGAAACAGATGAAATTGCTGAACTTTGGACTTCATACCAGGAGTTCTATGAATTTCATTTATCTAAAAATTAATCCAAAACGTTTAGATAATGGTGCTACATAGATAATGGTGTAAAAAAGTGTTTTTTCTAGTCAAATTAAGAGAGATATTAACACAAAAATACTGATGAGAAATTAACGCATATAATGATGCAACATGATTAACAGGTCCAAAAAGGTGACGTTTGTATTTTTTTAAATCTGCAAGTCACAGACTGTACAACGAGATGTAAGACAAAAGTTACCAACCTTTATGCTTTTGAACTCAAAGAAGGGACTGACTGTAGTAATTTCAGAATGATAAACGTGTTGAGCTCATTCATTCTCCTGCCTGCTTAACTTCTTGAGCTGTGCAGACCCAAGTCTCTGGATGTCTCTCTCAAATGCCATCCGTAACATTGACTCTCTCTCCACTATTAAATCCCATCTCAAAACGGACGTCTTTAGACTCACTCATCCACTGTAACCATGCCCTGTTCTGCCTTTACTGTGTATAGTTTCTGCCTTTATATTGTTGTTTTTTAATGCATATCATTTTGTACATTATTTTGCTGTTGTTATCGTATTTGTAAGGTGACCTCGAGGGTCATGAAATATCCTTGAATAAAATATATTCATGTGTATTATTTAGCTGTTGCAGAGGGGACGCTGAACGTCTTCTCCAGGATTTGTATTGTTATTTTGTTTTTTTCTACAGTGTACTCAACTTGACAGTTCCCAAATGAAGCAAGGCAGTGTCTGCTTACATGAATTGGGCATCAAGCAGCTGACAATGGCAGAGCTTTCTTCATCAATATTCAGGGCATTTCCACGTAAAGCTTTGTATGCTAAACATTTAACCACAAAGCTTCAAATGAGGACTCGGTTTTTAGAAAATGAGCTCACAGCAGAATTTATATTAAGTGAGATGAGTTGCCAAAGTTTTACAAAACACCAGGCTTTTATTAAAAGCAGCTCCTCTCTTCTGTATCCAAGGAAGCTGTCTCCCTGGACATCTCATATTAAAGCTTTATTAAGAAGCTCATAGTGCTGCAAACTTTCTAACCTCGTCTGACACCGTCCTCCCTGTAAGTCAGACGGGGAGGAGAACTCAGATCTTATCTCACAGGCCAATCCCTGCTCAGACACCTGACTGTTCCCCACCCTCACATGTGAGAGCTTTCTCACAGAATCCCATCTTCAACTTTGGTCAGTCTTTTTGAGTTTCCCTGACATGGTGACCTGAGACTCCTATCTCATGAAACCTTTAAAGCCATCAGGAGAGGAATAAACTTTCTCATATAAATCTATTTTAAATGAACTTCTGGTCCTGGAAAATTAATTGAATTCATGACAACCAGACAAGTTCCATGGTATGTTTTTCTTTGCTTTATAATTTCAGATGAGGAAATAATTTCTCAATCTGAGGGACTTTTCTTCTGGCAGTAGTCAATGTTGCTCTTTAGACATTATGTAGAATATATATGCAGTCTGTTTAAATATTTTGTTTGTAAAATGTCAGAAAGTTGTAATGTTCAACTTTGACTGTAGGTTTGCTGAAATATATATATTTTTCAATTCTTTTAAATTTTGAATTTTTGAAAGGCCTCTCATGACACCCCGCTTGGTGGCAGGGCCAGAATTGCCGTTGTAGACTATAATAATAATAATAAAATATAATATCCTTCCAGATATGCAAATAAGCAATGATTTCACCTTGCCATAAAGAATGTATTTTTTATTCCCTTCCACATTAGACCACTCCTGTAGATGGACAAACAGCTCCACTTCTTCCTGTTGTACAAGGATGAAGTCAAGATAACGCTGTTACAGGTATACTGACATAATGCACATTTGGATCTAGAGTCTGTGCAGTAGTGATCAGCTGGTGTAGCCACAGTTTTGATCTCATGCCACTTTGACAAACGAAAACACACACTTAACTTCCTGATAAAATGCTGATTATCCCTCATGTTAGTACAGTCCACAACAGAACAATGTCATAGTCATTGGTATGATGATTGTCAAGGTTATAAAAGTGTAATGTCCTTTGTATTAGTCTTTGTTAGTGGATCTCTCCCCATTCCTCATCTTCTCTGATAATCCAGCGCACACAGCAACATGAGCTACATCTGTCAACAGAGCTGCCAATCATGGCATTTTATACATGTTTAAAGCATCAAATGAAAATAATAAAAAAAAGAAGACAATTATGTCCCCCATTAACTTTTAGATAGTAACAGACAATGGGGGAAGCAGAGTTTTAGGCCTCCTGACTAAAAGCTTTAGTGGCCACCTTCTGACATTAGACATCTGTAATTAATTTTCTAATTAATCATAACTCTTAGCCTTATATAACCAAACCAAATATGAGATGAAAAAAAACGTCACCCTTTTGCAGTTTGTGCCACTGAAGAGATAAGCTCTTCAGGCCATATTCGTATTTTTAATCAGGCTTCAAATATAATTATTTATGTAATGACTGCTAGAGCTTTTGCAACAAGTCTCAAGTGGACACTCGAAGAACTGCAATCCACATAAGTTCTCTGACACAGGAGGTTAGCAATAGCCAGTCAGTAGGAGGGAATCTTATATTTAGGCTTTACTTCCCAGGGCCAGTTGTGCTGTCCATGTGTATATAGTCTGAGACCATCGGACTTAATCGACATCAGTTGTTTTTGAGCGAGAACCTGTTGTATCCTATCACTGCTACAGGTTTCTGATTTATTCCATTGTTAAAATTGAAATTGATTAACATTTTTTTGGACCTCATCATTTCAAAAGGCCCCACTTCATTTGTTGTTGGTCTCTGAGGACATGAGCAGACAGGCTCAGACTAAAGCATTGCTAATGTGTCCTGAATATAAGTCAACACAGAGAACAGCAGCAGAAGGGGGAAGTGAAAGATGAACTTCGCACAGCATAATGCAATAATGCTTTTTTTTTTTTTTTTTTTTTAAGTGTCAACCAATTGATACGTGGAATGTAAGGTTGTCCAAACTGAGACGTCAAAGTCCCACACTTCACTATCAGCAGGCACATGGGGTATAGCTCCAAATGAACACAGCAGCATGTTGACACACACATGCTAATTAGATCGATTTGCTTTGAAAAGAAAAAAATAATGACCATCAGGGCCCATCAGATAAACAAAAGTCTGAAAACCCAATTAGAGGTGGCTTTTATGATGGATGAAAGGAACTCTCTGTAACGGTTTGTTAATAATACGTGAAACTTCCCCATTTAGACAACAATGCTCTCATTAGGGGGGACTATTGGGATGTGACCCATTTGTATCAAACATCTGCAGCTGCTCACCATCAGAGTGATTCACTGGAGTCTTAAGCGACCAAATTGTGATAGATGAAGGAAAATAATGATAGGTAGCAAAGCAGCCGTGTGACTGAGTGCTTTGCACTGTAGGAAAGCAGTGGTGCGTGTGCTGAGGATGCCAACACGCCGGGGATACATTTGAGAGTGCAGAGAGGGAGTTGAGATAGATTACCAAACTCTCGTGTGGGATTTATCAGCTGCTAGCGGCTAAACGGTTTGCATAAGGAAAAATCAACAGTTATCTATTATTTAATACTATGGTGATACATAAGGATACTACAAGGATGATATTGCCACTGGTTTGGCAGAAAGAGCTTTATTTTATTTAGATTTTCTTTCCTTGGATTATCCTGAAAAAAGTCAACTTTTTTTGTTTATTCTTAAGATTATCTTTACAAATTTTAATTAATGGTCACATTATGCAAAATACACTTTACCATGTGTCCCTGGCCTGTCTACAAACCCCAAATTTGTCACGACTCGGGCAGAAGACGGGGGGGGGACCCAGTTGCAGGAAAACCAAAAACATTTATTTAACAAAAAACAAAAGAACATACTCACTCAAAATAATAAATCCTCTCCATCCTTTGCCTGCTCCACTTTTCAGAAAATGTGCGCTCAAATGGGAAATTTGGAGATTTTCCATTGATGACATCACAAAGGGCAGTAACCCTAGGTGGGTGACACTCCCATAGCTAGGTGTTTGTTTTGTTCTCTGAGACTGCCTTCTCATTGTTAACAATTGGGCATGGTGAAAAAAAGCAAGAGCCACCCAAGCCCTTCCAGAGAGGTGCGTGCTCAGACACAGCTCATTTACATATTTAAAGCTACAGACACTGAAACAGCCTGTTCTGAGCAGGACATGATCAAATACAGGATCAGAGTGGATTTGTAGCAAGAAACTTCACAGACTTCATGCCTCATGTTTTGGGGAGCTCTGCGACTTATTAAACCGGTTGAAAAAGGAGATAACATGTGACCTCTAAGAGTGATCAAATAGGCTTGCTCTTCTGTGGCATGACACTGACTTCAAATCTTCAAAACATTCAACATTTATGATCCAAAATCCTGTTGTGTGTGCGGAACCCCATGGAAATCCAAGCAGAGACGCTTTGGAGTGTCACGTCAAATGAAAATGATTGCCAATTTGTGAAGCAAGCTGATGGATCAAAATCAAAATCCCTTTTTAAGACAAAGCAGTAGGAGCAACTTGGGGTTAAGCATCATGCCCAAGGACACAAGAGACATGTTTCTACAGGAACTGGCCATCAAGCCCTTTAACTTCCAGAGATGACTGACTCAGCTGCATGTTTGAATATAACACATGCATTCACATTGAACTAAAGTAAGTAGCTTTGGTAAACTATTGCTATGCTCCCCTATGAATACTCTACTGCCATGTTCACTGATCCTGGTCCTTTAACATCTGCTGGTTTGAACTACACAGCGAAATCTCAAGGACATTTGAGTTTGTACATCACACTGGTTGACATTTAAGGTAATGAGGCCTGTACTCTCTTTTTTTTTAAACTGTCACCTAAAAGGGTAAGCAGGGTTGCTGTTTCTTACAATACTCTAAAAATGACTGGGTGGTAATTCGATGGATCCAATGGATCAATTCTAAAGCTCATGTCCTTCACCATGAATTAAAAACAGACTCAATTGCAGGCAGGAACAACTTACATCTACATACCAGATCTGAGGCTACTAGGGGAATTTTAGAACTTATTAAATCAAGGTTAATGCATATAATGCATCAAAAGTGGAATTATGTGTCTATCTGCAAAGCAATGTCAAGATCAACGAAACAGTGTGTAAACTGCTTTGAATTATATAACAAAGCTGCTGCTCAGTTGTATTATCTGTCACATCACATCATCGTGCTGTTGCCATGACTTTATTCCTGAATGACATGAAAGGACTCAGCAGGACAAAGATATCTTCAGGAGAAAACAGTTTCTGCCGTTTGGCATTTGGGTGACATTGTCATCAGCTCTGTGTGTGCACTCCCACCATTCATCTGACAGATCTCCTGCCCAGATTTCCATCAACCAGTGAGTGCTGAGTTATTTCTTTTAGACCCTTTAAAGGCCACATTTATTGTAAGCCTCCAGCCAAGGGAGGAGAGAAGAGCTGGAATGTGTTATGCCAGTCAAAGAATCATTAGTGAAAGAAACTTTACCCACATAAACTTGATAATTAAACATTTGAATGTAGTTAGCCCCTAAAGGCTCAGGTAAGAAAAAAAAAAACCCAAAACATTAAAAGCTGTTTAAAATCCATTCACACTGATTTGAAATCTGTGGGCATAGATTTGCAAATCCTCCACAATCTATGTTTTCATACAATAAGCTCGTATAAGCCTATCTGTCATGCTGCTTTATTGATATACTTCTGAAACATTTTGGAATAAAGTAGCTACTGCTAAATTCAACCAGATTCGTCACATTTGGTATTTTTCCGCTTCACCACGGCAACATACACAGTAAAAAGTCAGGAGTTAATTTCACGGAGTTGTCACTTTTAAACCCAATAAGAGTATTTTCAACACTATGGGAAGTAATAAACATGAAGCGTTGTTGTTAAAATGAAGCCTAAAATTGATGCACCTTTCAAGAGCAATTCTACTCTACTGCGTGTAAACACGCGGTTCTCACTTACAACCTGACATCACTGGCTCGCAGAATCCACAGGCCCGGCTCGATCCGCTGGCACGGAGTCACACTGTCACTGACACTATCTGGTAAGTTATTTATCTTAATGCAAGTATATGTATCAAATGTGCAAGCATTGTTCATTTTTTCAGTTTTAAGAATGCAAACATTGTTCTGATAAAAATGTTTACATCACATCACGTTTGTTGAACCGTGAACGCATTGTCAGCCAGTGTGGGCTTGCAACGTGTGGCTATAGCTTACGAGTTTAGTTTAAGAACTGTGACTTGGTTTTTTACCGTTTATATTGTATCAGGGAAGAACATTGAAATTAGTGAACAGACCTTGTTGTTCTTGTCCATAGCTAATTTTGGGGGAAATACATGTCATGGTTTGTGTTCTGTGTTTCGTCTTGTGTTAGTTTTCATTCTTTCTTTAGTGTTCTGTGTTTATGTTTCCTAGTGTTGATTGTTTTCCTTGTGTGTTTTAATGTGTCCTAGTCTTACCTGTCCTGTGTTGTGTTTTAAGGTTCCTAGTTTAGTGTTTAAGTCTACTTTTTAGTGTTTCCTGTTTTATTTTGTAATACCTTGTTTAGGTTGTTTTTTTCTGTGTCAGGTTTTACTTTGTACTTGTCCTCAGTGTTCTGGTCTTGTGTTCTGTGTTCCTTGTGTTTCCCGCCTTGTTGATTACCCTGATTAGTCTCACCTGTGTCTGTCTTTGTTACCCTCTGTGTCAGTTCATTCTGTCACGGTACGGGCAGAAAACAGGGAGGACGACCCAATTGCAGGAAAAAAGACAAAAGGTTTATTAAACAAAAGGAAAAACCAAAACTCACTGAAATAATAAATCCAGAAATCCAAAAACCCAAGTAGAGAAAAACAAAGTAAATCCAGGGAGCGAAGGGAACAAACGACGGGCTCAGACTGACGCTCATGAACAAACGACAAACTACAATGAACTGACCTCTCTCTCACCCAATCTCTCTCCCTCCCTTCCCTCTCTTTTGAATAACCTATAGGTAGGAACCAGTGTGGAACAGCCTCTTGAGAGCACCCCGAAGGCAGCCAACCCTAGCTTGTTGACCATGGCACCAAATGGAACAGTATTCACTCGAAACACCTGTGTTTTATGAGACTGATTCTGTTTTGATACTTCATAAAAGACTGTTGTTGCTCACCTTACCATGAGCTACTGTCTCTTTTCGAGAACATTTTCATGAGTATGAAGTTTCTCGCTAAAAGTCTGATTCTGTGCCTTTTTTTGCTGACTGTCTGGTCTATCACAGGCCTTTACACAGATGTCATATGGAAACAGTGAGTCAGCTTTATTTGTTGTACCGTATTGCTTTCTTTGGTGAGAATGAAGTGATGATTCATTGTGTCTATCAAGAAAATGTGACCTTGTATTTTCTTTTGACATTCATCATTTACAATAAATATTGTTGTACTGCCATCAGTTGTATTGCACTTTTTATTTTTCAAGTCGTAATGTGAACAGGGAGAAATTATATAATGTAGAGTAATGGCTTAAAAGTTACATTTAAATAACACTAGTAAAGTGTAGATTGGTGCCAATTCAATTATTAGTAGTGTTAGATTTTGCACCTATTTCGAGTTAAATTGACGGCAGCCCCTACACACGGCTTCTATTTTTGCTGGATGCAGCATCATTTTCACACAGAGCAGATCAAGTGGGACATGACACTCTGTTTATGCTGTACAGAAAATTTATTGTATGTCTGTTTGTTGTTGTGTGTTTTTTAAGGGGTTTATACCATATACAGTATATCATATTATCTTGCAATGATTCTGTAATAACCTTGGTGTCCGCCGGTGCTGCTGCTGTTCTGCGCTCTGATAACGCAGCTTGTGTGTGTATTGATGGACGAGGCAGCACGGAGCCTGCCTGGAGAGGACCTGACAGGCAGCACGCAAAAATCTGGTGGAAGTTCTTGGTATTTCTCTGCTGTGACAGCAGGAAGCGTCTCCGAGAGCAAAGGTTCAACATCTCAGAAATCTCCTTGTTGATCCATGAAGACAGTATTTGACAAAATGCTTGACCCAGCTGAGGGGAAAGAATGGATGGAACAATCCGAATATTCACACCTTTGAAAGCTGACTTTAAAGTGAATTTGCACAAAAACACTAAAGGTTTGGGGTTATCTCATTGTAAAGTGCAAAATAGGTCAGGGGAAAACCCAGAAGTATTCAACTAAGGTAAGGAAGGACATATCGGGTGCAATGGAGTGTGTAAATAACCATAAAATCTGGAATATAAATCACACCAGTCATATAAGACGCAGTCTGTTTTTGAGGGGTCTCCGAGAGGTAACAAAGTTTAAACTGTCTTCCAAATGTCTTTCCATTTCCCCATGAATGGATAATAGAGAACAGATCAATTCAAGATAGATAGATAGATAGATAGATAGATAGATAGATAAATAGATAGATACTTTATTGATCCCGAGGGAAATTCAAGGATTACGTAAAGTCTTTTGACAATGAAGATATTAACCAAAGTAAACATCCAACAGGTGCGGAGCTTTTAGATTTTTTTGTATTTTTTTTTTTTTGCAAGGACACAGGTTTATCAAGGAGACTATTTGCATTGTGCGCACATACTCGCTGTCTGTACTTTGTCCTTATTGGCATTTTGAATTCAAGATGCAATTTTTCTTTATGGAAAAACATACTCTGGACGACTCTGCTGTCTCTTGTGCCATGCTAATAGGAAATTGTGCTCTAAAAGTATGATTTACCTGGATGAGCTGAGGTTGAATGGATAAATAAATGAGAACATCGGTGGGCCCGAATGGAAAAGATAAGCACATCTTTTTGTTTCCTGAACTTTGATTTTTGGGGTGTTGAAATCCTACGGGATGACTCCTGGATTGAACCTTGATAATGAAAAGATTCAGTAATAGTTGAACATCAGTGGCAAGGTACATCTTTGAATTGTGTTTTTTTCAGTAGGCGTGCAGAAAACATGGTGGAATGGCATGCACCCTTTTTTTGTATTTCCTCAGCATTTTAGCATCACAGTATAAAAACTTGCCAACATAAACAAAGACATACTTCATTAATCCTGCAGGGAGAAATTGAATTTTACACTCTATTGTTGAAGATGCTTCGCACCCAACCAGCATCCTATGGATTGCTGGGAGGGTGAAGTGCCTTGCTCAAAGGAAGTAAACTGGCACCTCTTAAGCTACCAGACCATTTCCAGACATGGACCACACTGGGATTTAAACCGGTGACCCTCCAGTTCCCAACCCATGTCCCTACAGACTGAGCTACTGCTGCTCCATACTTTTACTCCTAAACTAATTATTTAACTATCACCAGTCTCTGAGCAGCCTACTGAGCAGCCTACTGTGCAGCGTTCGTCAGGCTTACTTGTTGAGTCCAAATGAGACTGCAAATGAGTGGAAAGGCAAATAGTAATGGCACACATAAAGGAGGAGAAACAGGTCATTACAATCTAATGAAGAAGCTGTTTTATTAAATTTGATACACTGATATGAGTATTCTGTTTTGAAGAATTAATGAGCTTGATAAGGAAGTTGGAGCCACAAATCAAATTTCCTTTCGACAAACTAATAAACGGGAAAAATAACAGCATGGCATGATGAGTTACAATTCTGGACCAGTAAAAAGATAACTGCTTCATAATGAAGGGTTGGCTGTTGTTGAACATGCAGCCCTGTTGAAAATTGGAAGCAAAGCTACCACACAGAGTGCTGATATCAGAATGTTTCGTTAAATGTGTTGTATTTTCCAACTATGGTGTCACCTGTTGGCCCTGTGGACATTTAATTTTCTCCATCCCTTTTCATTATATTATGAAGTATGTTCTGGTGATTTAAAGTTAAAGGAAATAAGACAAAATCCATCCATCCAATCTGTGAAAACACAAACATTTTTGTCTTTACAAGTTTTGGTCCCAGATACTTGATGTACTTGGTGTTAGAGTGTTGAAGAAGATGTTTAAAATCATTCGTATGAAGTGATTTTTCCATTAAAATGTTAAGTAGGTACAACATTTCTCCTTAAGTAGAAGCTGTCCTTAGGAGATACACAATAAAAAGAAGCAGAGATAAAGATCGAAGTTTAAAATCAGAGGGATAAAAATGTCTTTCTTGGTGACACTGGTACTTCAATTTGCAGATAAGGATACATGTATGGAAAAAAATAGGCTTTTCATCGTATTATTCCACATTCCCCAAAGAGCACCAGCTTATTGTTGAGGAACCACTCAGCACTCCCAAACATTGATGTATTAAGGATTCATATAACTGAATGTTGATGAATGAGCAAAGCAATAAATCGTTTATCCATAAACGGATCCTTTCATATTCATGTATCATATTTGTTTATTTCCTTTGATACAACCTAGGTCTAAAAAAGTTTGGGACATTCTGTCACATGTATATAAAATCACATTATGATGATATTGATTTGAAAAAAGCAGAATAACAACAGAACACATTTTATTTCATGTTATTTTAAGGTAAGCTTATTTCAACAAATCAATATAAAGCATTTTTGTTGAAATATTTCCAGTTTCCAACTTTATTTGTTAAGCACTTTTAAACAACCAACATTGACAAAAGTGCTATAAAGAAGAATAAATAAAACAATACATTACAGCTCACATGAGACAAAAAACTATATACAGTATTAAATACAAAAATTAAAAGACATAAAACATGAGTCAAATAAATAGGCAGTAAAAGCAATCAAATAAATGAAGTTGACATCTTACTGGGTGTCAAAAGCCAAGGAAAGAGATGGCTCTTAAGAAGAGATTTGAAAACAGACAGAGAAGAGGCCTGTTTAAGGTGCTGAGGCAGAGCATTCCATCATTTTGGAGCCACAACAGCAAATATACGGTCCTTTCTCAATGTTTGTTCAGACAACATAAAAGTGCAGGCCTGCCTGGAATTGTTTGCTTAAGTGTGACTTTCAGATACTTTGGGTCAGTTGTTATGACAGAACAAAGTTTTTTTTTGTTTATTTTTCTACTTTTGACTCCTTGTTTTTTTTCATTTCACACTTTCACGACCTGCTGAAAAAAACTCCAAGACCCACTGTTGGGTCCTGTTGGGAATTTTCAGGAGCGAATACCTGACCAACAGTTATGTTGGGTTTTATGACGTAAAATTTGATTGTCAAAATAAATTAATAATTAAGTTTATTTAATTATTAATCTAAATCAATAATTGTTATTAAACTGCGTTTAATAAACCTCGGGGCACCACCCTGTAAACAGGGAACAACCAAAATATTACCAATATCAGTCTCAAATTATTTAATTAAATACCAATATCATTAATAATTAATAATCTGTATTTAATTGAAGGTGTGAAATCCGAACACAAAGCCCTTTCACCCAGCCTAAGTCACAAAGCAAATTCACAGTGATCACAAACAACGACTTTTTAAGATATAATAGAATTTATTTAACAAAGCAACATCAAGTAAATCAATGAAACCCAATCAAACAAATAACCATCATAAGCCAAACTACAATTAACAAACAAAACAAACAAGCGTGGCACGTGTGTGTGTGTGTGTGTGTGTGTGTGTGTGTGTGTGAGAGAGAGTGAGAGAGAGAGAGAGAGAGAGAAAGGGGGGGGGGGGACAGACAAACAGAGACAGACAAAATGGTAGCGACCACGCGTGGTCACGTGATGGCGGACACAGAACGTGATCTACGTTTCTGCAGCGTCTGGAAAGCCACAGGTCTCTATGTGTGTGCGTTTACCGAAAGGTGTGTGTGTAAAGGCGAGAGAGCGAGAGAAAACAACGCACCTCGACCGCTCAATCTCGGACTGGAGCTCACCACAACTCAGAGCACAGTTTACGTCGCGTACCAGAAGCTAGTGGCCGGATTTGTATCAGACGGCGTTCACACTAGTCTTTCTGATAGTGAGTCTATTACCCGGTTATGACGTGGGAGCTCACAGATAAACACCCGGGACACAGCGGCACAAATAAGGAGAACAAAAGAGATTTTACTCTGGTAAAATCTAAGACACAGTGGTCAAACAAAGAGAACAAAGGAGATTTTACTCTGGTAAAATCTAAGACACAGTGGTCAAACAAAGAGAACAAAGGAGATTTTACTCTGGTAAAATCTAAGACACAGTGGTCAAACACCAAGCAAATATTATCACCGTTTCACTATAATAACTCAGTTATTAAACACACTCTCTATATCTAACTGCCCAGACCTAGCTAAGCCTCACTTGAAACCATTTCGTCCACGGTTGATGAAAGGAAGAAAAGAGGTTCTGGAGCGGCCTTTCTGCAGTTGTAAGGTGATGGCGGTGCGTGTCCAGTGGGGTTGAGCAGGGCCGTCGTGTCCTCCGTCGAGCGAGGTGATCTCCGTGGGTGTCCTTTCTTTAAAGGACGGAACGAGACGTAATCCTTACAGTCTCTCTCAATACCGTTTTAATACGGGAGAAATAGAACGCTATACTTCTGAGATGCGTTCAAGTGGATGATCTAGGCTCGGAAATTAGGACGTCGGTGTGCTTCAAGGCCTTGGATCAGCTGCGCGCCAAAACTTTTAAACAAAGAGAAGCATGCTGGAAACAGGAACAGAGTTGGGTATCCTCGGACGTCGCCAGACGACGTTTGAAAGAGGCAGAACAATGAAGCATGGCCGGCTTTATACCTCCCAGACTTCACACCTATGTGTTAGGTGTGGCAAAGCATTCTGGGAGTACCTGCAAGGCATGCTGGGATAAAGAGTCTTTTGTTGTAGTTCTCCAAACGACACAGCCTGACCTTTGTCATTCTGGCTGGAACCCAACAGTCCCGACCCACCAGTTGAGGACCACTGCTTCTAAGGTATCCACTGACCAATTGAACAACCTATAAAGAAGACGTTCTGTCAGTATTTTTGTGTTAGCTGTCTAGCACTTATCCACTTTTCCCTGGTGAGGAGCAATTTCATTCAAAAGTCTATATAATTATAAAGAATAAAAATAAGAAGACCCATTCATCTACTATCAACTCTTGCAGTGAGAACAAAGTTCTTTGTCTTCGATTAGTTCAAAACATTAGAAGTCCAATATGTGTTGTCCGTCGATGATCGTTCAGCTTTAAAAGAATAAGCATTTAGAAGTTATGTCTATCCTAGATCTGACCGAGTGAAGTATTTGTTGTGTATTTGTCAGGCAAACTTAAAGCATCACGAACAGAGGACTTCGTTTAACTTTCTTTTAATGTCGGCGCACATTCTTCTCAACACATTCCATTTCTTTTTCTTCTCTCTCACTCTATATCTCTCTAGAGCAGCAACTGTCCCACTATGCCCCCTACTGGCCGGAGAAGTATAAGCTTTTAGAACACAACATTTCCCCCTTTCTTAAAAGCATTCCACTTACCTCAAAATAACGTGGGGTATTATCAAAATGTTTTTCTTACCACAACTAGTAAGCTCTGTAGTTATAACCTGAACATATCAACATCTTCTGTAGTTATTATAACCTGCATGTAACTTCACATAACAATTAGCAGTAGTTATTTTAGTTTTATGAACACTTATGTCCCTCACATACAGTATGCTCAAGTGACATAGTCTTTAATCCAAGCTGGCTGTTTTCTACTGCGTTGGCTCCTATTCTGTGTGCTGTCACACATAGCAGGTTCTGGAGGCTCAGGTTCTTCTGCTATAGGAACAAAGGTCTCCGGCAGTACAGACAGGCGTGACGCATCCCAAGTCTTCCCGTCATTCAAGGTGTAGCTGTGATGTCCCTTCTGTTTTGTCACTTTAAGAGGTTCACTGAACTTGGACCTTCCTTTCTTGGTGTGCAGGGGGTTTCTCACACGCACAAGGCTCCCTGGGTGCAGTTTAGGAGTCTTGGCATGTCTCTTCATGTCCGTATATGTTTTCATGTGTAACTGTTTATTTTCAACTCTGTCTCTCAGTGGTTTATCCTGAACAACAGTGAGTGTTGGCTGGATAGTGAGCTTTGTTCTCATCTTTCTTCCGTACATGAGCTCAAAAGGTGATGTTCCTGTGGTTGCATGTGGTGTAGCTCTATAAACTTGAAGAAACTTGGTGACATGGGTTTTCCAAGGAGCTTTCCCTCTCTCTGCAGTGAGTATGGTTTCTTTTAACACTCTGTTCATTCTCTCTACTGCCCCGTTTCCTTCCGGGTGATAAATTGTGGTCCTGATGTGTTGGATATCTCGTTCTTTCATGAAAGAGAACAGTTCTGAGGAGGTAAGCTGTGGACCATTATCAGTCACCACCGATATCGGGTTTCCTTTTTGGCTAAACACTGACCTCATGAAGGCAATCACTGTAGCCGCAGTGCACTGTGGAGCAAAACACACCTCTGGCCACTTTGAATAGTAGTCCACCATGGTAATAGCAAACTTGCAGTCCGCAGGACCAGTCTCAAATGGGCCAACAATGTCCAGTCCAAGCTTTTGCCAAGGACCATCAGGTAAAGGAACTGGTGTCATCGGAGCAGGAGCTGTCTTTGTTGATTTATCATTCAGCTGACATGACACACATGTTGCAATAACAGACTGCACCAGTGCATCCATCTTAGGCCACCAATACAAGTCTCTCAGTCTCTGTTTAGTACGAACAATGCCTTGGTGGCTCTCATGTGCCAGGTGTACCATGTGAGAACGCACACTTACTGGCACCACCATTCTGTGACCCCCTCTCAGAACAAGTGAGTCGTGTACAGACAGTTCGTTTCTGACCTGATAATAAGGCAACATGTCTATAGGCAGGCCTTTGGATGATGCAGGCCACCCTTTCGCCATGTAGCTGCGCAGCTGACGTAGTTCTGGGCAGGAGGAACAGACCTTTTTGAAGTCAGATATAGGAATGGCAGTCAGGAGGGTGGAGATGGCAGCAACAGTCTCCGGTTCCATTTCTGAAGAGCACTCTTGGTTGTTTGGCAGCGGCAAGCGGGAAAGGCAGTCTGCTGCATGATTCTGAGCACCAGGTCTGTAAACAATATCATAGTTGAAGCAGAGCAGTCTGGCAGACCAACGTGCTATCCTCATGCCAGCTCTCCCCATGCCTTTTGTCATCAGTAGTGTGGTTAAAGCCTGGTGATCAGTTTGTAAAGTGAACTTTGTCCCCCATAAGTAAGTCCTCCAACGCTCTGTAGCCCAGACACAGGCCAACGCTTCTTTTTCTACCACTGAGTATTTCCTCTCAGCTGTACTCAGAGAGCGAGAAGCAAAAGCCACTGTCCTTTCGGAGTTGTCTGGATGCATCTGGGTGAGGACACCACCTATGCCATAGTCTGAGGCGTCTGTGGACACGATGATGGGCAGTGAGGGATCAAAAAGGGCCAGCGCTGGACTTTCAGTAATTAGCTGTTTGACCTGCTGAAAGCTGCGCTGGGCGTTATCAGTCCATTGAAATGTAGCGGTGCGCAACACATCTCTCATTGGTTCCACAACAGTTGCATAGTTTTGTATGAACTTGGCGTACCAGGATGTCAGGCCCAGGAAGGACCTGAGAGATGCAGTATCACTGGGTGCAGGTGCATCACGAATAGCTGTAATGTGGTCATCAGTCGGCAGCAGACCATCCCTACTTATGGTGTGCCCCAGGTAAGTCAGCTTATTTTGGTAGAATTTGCACTTTTCAGTATTCAGACGCAGTCCAGATTCCTGTAGTCTGTACAGTACAGCTTTCAGGCGTGTTTCATGATCAGCACGGCAAGATGAGAAAACAATGATGTCATCAAGATATGCTTGAACCCCAGGCAGATCTTTCAGCACAATGGACATCATTTTCTGAAATGCTGACGGTGCTGATGCTAGCCCAAAACAAACTCGCTTATATCTGAAGAGCCCTTCATGTGTTATAAAAGCAGTCAGGTCTCTGCTGTCCTCATGCAGAGGGACCTGATAGTAAGCATTTGCAAGGTCAATGGTTGAGAACACAGATGCTCCTCTGAGCTCTGAAAAGAGCTCCTCAATGTGTGGAATAGGGTAACAATCAGTCACTACAGCTTTGTTGGGCTCTCTGAGATCAGTACACATCCGTATTCTTTCTGAGTTCTTGCGTTGAGTCACCACAATTGGGGACACCCAGGGAGATGCATCAATCCTCTCGATGATGTCAGCATCCAGCAGGCGCTTTAATTCTGCAGAAACAGTATCTCTGACGGAGAAAGGTAACCGCCTTAACTTTTGTTGCACAGGTTTCACATCATCTCTCACTTTGACTTTGTGTACAAAGTCTTTCACACAGCCCATGGTAGACAGAGGCAAGGCTGTAGTGTCAGGTGGAGGTGCAGTTGCAGTTGCTGGTTGAACAGTTATCTCCTTAACCATCAACTCTGCTTTCGGTACTACTTTCCTTCCCACAATCATAATTTCCAGTGCCTCAACTAAGTCCAACCCCAGCAGCAGCGAACCTGACTTTACAATGAAGAAAGTGGCTGGAGCAGAACATCCGTCATGAAATGCAGTGATGTTCAGACAGCCAAGTACTGGGATTCTCTGCCTCGAGTAGGTGACTAGAGGAATGTCTGTGCGTTTTAGCGGGATGTGACTGAATGAGCTCCAATAAACACAAGCAGGAAGCAATGACACTGAAGATCCAGTGTCCACTATCATCTTAAATGGCTGCATATTGGTAGGTAAACCTAATTCTATTGTGCACAGAATTTTTCTCTCTAGTGGCACAGCATCTTTCAGATACAGCACAGTCAGCTCTGGGATAACAATCTCCTTCACCTCATGTTTTTGACCTGAACGGCACACTTTAGCAAAGTGCCCAGTCTTTCCACATGATTTACATGTTTTATTTGCAGCAGGACAGTTCGGTGAATTTGCAAGGTGCTTATCTGAGTCACATCTGTAGCATTTACGTGCCCGTTGAGTGTTTGAGTCACGTTTTCTGGGATTACCTGCATTGTAGGGGCGCTGTTTTTCCAACTTTGGCAGTTTATTCATTTCCCTCACTTGTACTTCATTATGTGAAAACGTGCTGGCGTTGCGCGCGGCTGATTCCACTTGGTTGGCAATCTGAATCGCTTTATCCAGTGTGAGTTGTTCCTCGAGCAGCAAACGTTCACGTATGCGTCCATTGTAAGCCTTTTCCACAATCTGGTCTCTTAACATATCTTGCTCTGCATTTCCAAATTCACATAATACGAGCATCTCACGCAGCGCGGAAACATATTGTGCAATACTTTCATCATGTCTTTGTGCACGTTGGCGAAACTTATGTCTTTCAGCAATGACGTTTACCTTCTGCACAAAATGCGCTTTCAAGGCAGCAACAGCATGGTTGTAAGTAGTCCCTGTTTCAGTCAAAGTGTAGAAAATCCTCTGTGCTTCGGTTCCGACGCTGTGTAGCAATACAGCACGCTTTCGGGCATCAGGCCACTTGGCTCCTTCCACGTCAATCACTAGCAGGTAGTTTTCGAACATCTTTAGCCACGTTCCAAACGGCATCGTAGGTTCTCCCGGACATTGTAGGAATGAGGGAGGCAAAGGAGTAGAAGCCACGGCCATCCTCGTCGCCATTCTGTTGTGTATTTGTCAGGCAAACTTAAAGCATCACGAACAGAGGACTTCGTTTAACTTTCTTTTAATGTCGGCGCACATTCTTCTCAACACATTCCATTTCTTTTTCTTCTCTCTCACTCTATATCTCTCTAGAGCAGCAACTGTCCCACTATGCCCCCTACTGGCCGGAGAAGTATAAGCTTTTAGAACACAACAGTATTCTTATTAAATACTTTGTTCTTTACATAGTTGAATGTGCTGACAACAAAATCACACAAAAATGATCAATGCAAATCAAATTTATTGGAGGTCTAGATTTGTGACCTCCACGTGCCTGTATGACCTCCCTACAATGCCTGGGCATGCTCCTGATAAGGGGCCGGATAGTCTTCCGAGGGATCTCCTCCCAGACCTGCCAACTCCTGGACAATCTGTGGTGCATTGTGGCGTTGGTAGATGGAGCCAGACATGATGTCCCAGATGTGCTCAATTGGATTCAGGGCTGGGGAACGGGTGGGCCAGTCTCCAGACTCATGTATTCAGTGTGAACCTGCTTTCATCTGTTAAGAGCACAGGGCGCCAGTGGCCAATTTGCCAATCTTGGTGTTCTCTGGCAAATGCCAAACGTCTTGCACGGTGTCCACCTGTGGACATCGGGCCCTCATACCACCCTTATAGAGTCTGTTTCTGACCACAGACACATGAACATTTGTGGCCTGCTGGCAGTCATTTTGCAGGGCTCTGGCAGTGCTCCTCCTGTTCCTCCTTGCACAAAGGCGAAGGTAGCAGTCCTGCTGCTGGGTTGTTGCCCTCCTACGACCACGTCTCCTGATGTACTGGCCTGTCTCCTGGTAGCGCCGCCATGCTCTGGACACTACGCTGACAGACACAGCAAACCTTCCTGCCACAGCTAGCATTGATGTGCCATCCTGGATGAGCTACACTACCTGAGCCACTTGTGTTGGTTGTAGACTCATGCTACCAAGAGAATGAAAGCAGCGCTAGCATTCAAAAGTGACCAAAACATCAGCCAGAAAGCATCGGAACTGAGAAGTGGTCTGGTTAATTACATCGTGTGCGTTCCCTTTATTTTTTTGAGCAGTGTATATTGTGGATGGCTTCCAGACGGTACAGTTTGTGTTTTCTCTTAGTGGTTCAAAATGGGGTTTTTGGGTTTTTTTTTTTTTTTACCTGAACCCCCTTCCTCTTAAACCTTTAGCCCTGCTATGAGATGGGTGAAGCAAGACAGCCCCGCCAATCAGGAAATCTGGGTCTGCAGGCAAAAAAGTTGTGTTCTTGCAAGAGGACAACTGAAGAACCAACAGACTCTCCACACCAAAGAAAATTCTATCATCTAGAAAGATCAACATATAACCAATACACTTTAAGGTGCATTATCACTTGAAATTGGAATCTCTTTTTTAGATGTTTATTAGCACTAGTCTGCTGCTGTCTCTGCCTTGCAGAGAACCTGCAAGTGGAACAGGAAGGGAGAGGTGGTGGAAGTGAAGACACAGAAGGGGTGAGCTAAGGGATAACGGGATTGTGTCAATGGAGAATTGTGTTGGTCGTGTTGTAAACCTTAAAATTACCTTAACCCTTTATCGGGCAAGTGACTATTTTTGGTAATTTCCACACATTACATATGGCCACCTTTCTGCACCTCAATAAGGTCGAGAAGCATGTGATCTTTACTTGCCAATCAGAAGAGATCCCCCAAGTCACTGACCCTACTATTGTGGCATTTGAATCAAATATGGTAACTTTGTCAATGTTTATTTTTCTAAATTTTTTGAAAAATGTTTTGACAGAAACACTCTGAGGTTGAATTTTTGAATTTCAAAGTATTTCAATGAGTGCCCTATAAAGGGTTAAATTAACCCTGACTGTTAGATGATTCCAAAAGGAGAGGGGCCTGATAGCTAATCGCTCTACCTCCCTTACCGTAGCTGTTTCGCAAAAATGGACTCGTTCTCGTGGAGTTGTTCTTGGAGCTGACTGTTTTGGACGGACAATACGTTCTTCCGCGTATTGTGTAACCCACCTCAGTAGAGCAAAGCATTCTGGGGCATGCCAAAGCATCATGGAGTTGTTCTTGGAAGTTGTTCTTGGAACTGACTGTTTTGGACGGACGATGCGCTCTTCCGCGTATTGTGTAACCCACCTCAGTAGAGCAAAGCATTCTGGGGCATGCAAAAGCTTAGTGCATCACAAAGCTGATCAACAATGAAATTACTATTTCAAAATATTTAAAATAATAATAAAGACAGTCGTTTAATTATACTACTTTTTGTAGTATAATCATCACAAGCCAAGGTTTATCTGTGAAGAAACATTGGTCCCAGATACTTGATGTACCATTTTTAATTTGTGGGGTTTAATGGTAGGTGGAAGTAAATCAGAATTAGTAAATCATGGATATCGGTTGGTGATTCGCGTGCAGTTCTGAGTTGAGAGGTCCCAGCATGCAGTTCGATGTATCCTTGGAAAAAGGGGCGTGTCGAGAACACTTAAGGGAAATTTTAATCGTTCGTGAAATGCGACCTTATGTATTGGGACAGTAACTCAACCGTTAAAGATGACGTTTCACGGGTACACCAAAATGCAAGAACAGAGAAGAACACATATTGACAAACGGCTTGAATGTCTGTCAGAGACATTACCACACCTCCTGAATTCTGGGAGAAACACGTAACTATGTTACACCATTTTAAAAGAACAGAGAATTCTTTTGATACAGTATTGTGTTTCCCTCTGAACATATTTGCTATTGCAGAGATGGTACTGATAAAAGGCAGATTGGCAGCACACCCCTAATAAGAAAGCTGAGAAGCCACCAATTAAAGAGAGAAAAAGAAGACGTGAGTGCTATTTGTCTGTGCAGGTTGTCTCAGCAATTTAAAGAGCTTGTGTGTACCATCAGAAAGTCTGGCACAGAAAGCTGTTATTTGTTCTCTCCAAAGTTCCCTAATGACAAATCTGTATTACTAATAGTTTTTTCACCTAGTGATTCAAGGAAACCTCCTGCTGGGTCTAATGTACCGTGTTTAACAGTCCCTCCCATCTGTCCACCACTCTCCCTCTGAGATTGGCAAATTGCCTTACACTGCATTACACAGATGATTTCTGGGAGAAAGTGTCTTCTATTTCCTTTTCTTTGTAAATCAGAGGTTGGATTCAAACATAAGTACACAGTAATCCTTCAAAACAGACGAACCAGACCGAGCCTAATGATGCAGTGGCTGCAGGGTTGCAGGTGCAGGCCGACTGAGGGATTGAATTGTAAGGGAGAGTACTGTGAATAAGCACAGGGTTTACAGCTTTATCATTTAAAAAAAGATGTAAAAGCTTTTAATTTGTGATAAATATTCCAGCAGGGACATGATCTATTTGACAACAAGGGAATTAACTGACTCGACTGCTCTGTGTCTGCAGAGGTTCACCTGCAGGGCCAGCGTGTGGCCAGGTGATCGTCCAAGAGCTGATTGCACCAGCTGGGCGTAAAGAGACAGGTCTTTATTCTTACATCCAGATTAGCTGTATTTTACTTCTTGACTCAAGTTGAAGTAAAGTGCACCAAGCCTAACTGTGACATAAATATGATTTGTGTCTATACAAACACTCATGAAGAAGTGACTGAGACTGAGCAACACTCTTTTCTCTACTCTCTTAATTCTTATCCATATATGATATAGCTATCACAAACCAAGTCAGAAAAATACATTATTGGATGGTGGCATAGGAAATCCCAGAGCACTATATAGAAAAAAAAAAAGTGTTCATGTTTATCAGAAAAAAAGAACAGAAATCTGTTCTGCTTTTTTACATTATTTGACAGAAGAAATAGACCAGAACTGACTAATAATGTGACCAAACCTCTTCAGGAAGAGAAATGTGCTTAGCTTTGGCAAGTGTTGTCTCTTGTATATTTGCCAGCAGAGAAATTCTCTCATGCTTATAGACTATTGATTGAGATTAATGCCTAAGCTTATGGGAATGAGCTCTAAAACAAAAACCTATTACATTGGGTAATTGATCATTTGAAAAATCTATATTTGTTCTTTCTTTGGGCAAGAATGAATGTCTCTTTGGACCATTATTCATTAAACGTTTGGAAATGAAGTTGGCATGTCTCCAAGCATGAAAAGTAAGGATGCAAAAAGAGGAAAATGTCCTGCTTACTTTTTGCACAAAGTCACTTGACTTTCCCCTCAATTTGAAGAAGCTCCATGGCGTATACAGCTTTTCTAGTGTCATGTCATAGAGTAAGATGAAGGGGTAAAAGGGTAGCAATGTCAATTTGTGCAGTTTATCCTATATCAATTTGGTATAGGATAAACTGCACAAATCACAATGCTTAATCACTTTATTTAATAAAGTACAATTTATGATGATATAGCTTAACCACTTCATTTAATATTGTAATTGAGTATTGCAATTTTATAGGATTCAAATTGTAGGTTGGAGTAGGTTACCCTGAGAGAAACTCATGTAGCGTGTGCTGGCATCTGGGAAACAGTATCACACAAAGTGGCTTTCTGACAGCAAAGGGAAGTGCTGCAACATTTCTTTATAACATAAACTTCAAGCGACAACTTCAGGTGTTGAAATATGAAGCCAATGCAGAAGTGCATAAAAAATGCAATTCCAGTGGACGCTTGAGGAAAAGCCCAGAAGTCCTCATTAACAGCTATTTGGTAGGTTTACCAATAGCTTGTGTCTTCTTTGCTATGCATTGTAAGTGCATCAGCCACAGGTAATGCCAGTCAGCTTCATTTATCTTAATCAAGAAACCAACATACCTGTACAGAAGCTATAGACCCAGCTGCAGAGGGAGTTTGCTAATTTGCTAATTTCAAGAAAAACTGATTGAAACACTAACATTGGTGTACGTGTACTGTTTTATGCCTATTTTATCCTTATCCTAAATGTTGTAAATAGAAATCTGACTCCTCTAAATAATTACTTCGAATCTCTCCGCGCATTCTTTTGATGCGATGAGAGGAATGACTGGAGGTGTCTCTTTCAGGTTAACAGAGTTTATGAACCTGATGAATCAAGAATACAAGTTACAGAGTCTCTGGGTTGAACAATACGTGTCCCTGACAACAGACAAATGCTGGATCAGTTCGCGAAGTCTGAGCCCTGACTATATTTCCCTGAACCCTTTTATACACAAGACAAGATTTAACCAAATAATGCATTCGAGAATGTGCGGTTTCCTTCCTCCGATTGGCACAGCTTTCCAAATTATGCGCCTCCTGATGTTTGGTTCCCCTTCTCTCATTTCTCCAATCTGTAGGAGAAGACACTTTCTACCTATTTCTTATCATACACTGAGTCTAGTAACCAATTCTTTTTAAGGAAAATACCATCTAGGAAATTAACTATCAAGGCTCATTAAACCTATATAAGAATGGGTGTGTGATTAACTGTTCAGGGCTTTAAACTAAACCTATGTTAGATATTGGTGAGTGATTGGTGAGTGGGCCACATCAAACACATGTTGGAATGTGCAATCACCCCTTTAAGCTCTTTTCACACAAACACCTTTATATACTGAAAAGTCTGACAATTAGATTAAAGCACACAAACCTAGAATAAAACATGATAAAATAACTGGTATGATATTAGCATAAGCAAAAATCATTGAAACAGTGGATATCAAACCATTCCTTTGTACTGGGTGTTAAAACCTTATCTGATTTATTCAACAACACTTGAGTAGAAGGTAAAGAAAGACCTACTATTCTAACAGTCCCATTGATTGTAAAACGTGGACATGGTGATATCAGTCAAAGATGGCAGTCATTGTGTTGAAAATGCTGGCTCCACCTAACCTTCAGTCAACCTAAAAACCTCTGACAAGACGTAAATCTGAACCCCTCAAGGTGAGACAAGTCCTCTTTGCTTCTCCCCAACTTCAACTTTCAACTCTGGTTTTGTTTCACTCTGTTGGGGACCATCTGCAATATAACTTATTCATCATACCTTAACACTAATTACAGGGGCATAATGTGACTCTGACACCTGGCATATTAAATGGCTACCGCAATCTTATATTCAAAACATTGAAGAGAGCTGTCTCCCCCCGCCCTATCCTCCCCAGAGTCAAGGCATAGGCAGGTTGCCTTGTCGGGGGGATACAGAAGATTCAGTGTTTAGCCAACCCTGCACTGGTCTTGAAACCTTTCTGCACTTTAACCTCTCTCCATTCTGCAAAAGCATCTCCAGTGTTATTCTAGTTTTACCATGTTTGTGGTAGTTTAACTTGTTCAAAAAATGCAACAGCTTTTTAGGTCGGGTAAAATCTGTTATACATGAATCAGGGATGTCCAAACCGGTCCTGTTCTGCATCAGAATTGACTTAGTTTGTATTTAAGCCCTCTGTGATGTCATAATGTCACACTAATCTTTATCACACCATGGGTATTTTCAGACTTCAAGAGACAGAGAAGCCAGAACTTCAACTTAACATGTTTTAATGTCTGATGACATAGTAAGGTCATTTTATGATTGAACCCAGGATATATTACATATTGGTCCTTTCAGCCCTAACACTGAAAGTCTTTTGAAACCTATGTAAGTTGGTTAAATGGCAAAACAACCAAACTCCATTCATAGCAGTAACCAAGGGTTACTCATTGTTGCCTATCACAACGTCATCATGTTAAAATGTTTGTTGGCAGGCTTTTCTTAATCTTAGTAATACGTTTGTGTAGGATCACTGGTCTGGCTGCTGTTGGTCTTTCCAGAGGTTTCACAATTATTTATGATAACTTGATGGTTAGAACAAGCATGTGCCAAACTTATGCTAAAGTAGTACCTAGGTTGTCAAATGTAAAGCCCTTCTTGATTAATCTCTTTACAAAATATGTTTCCATAGACACCCTTGAACCTTTACCAAAGAGAAATGCTCTCTATCATGAAATGGAATGATGGTATAAGGAGCTTGAACCTAGGTCTCAGTGGAAGATATCTATAATAATGACTGATTAGGGGTCGGGTTTGGAGTATGTGTTTGGGACTCAGATGACCTGTCATCCGTCCAGCAGCTCTGGCACAGTTAAATCCTCTAGATTTTGAGTCCCCAACCCAACAATCACATTTTAAATGTGGGGCACTGCCTCCGAGGGTACTGGAAAACATGCTGATGACCCAGCAAGTGATAATAAAACCGCAATTTAAAAAAAACCTCAATCAGGCCTCGTTTGATGATGACAAACAAGTTCAAATGGTCAGCTATTGTGTCGTGTGTTCCTGATGTGTACTGTGATAAAAAGAACCAGCAGAATCAATGAGAGCTGGGATGGAAAAAGCAGAGCTAAGTGGCCTCATTTGTCAGAAGGCAGGATGGGATAGTACAGAATTCTGCAGGCAACAACATCTGTATATTCAAGATGTCAACACATCCTACAGGCACACAAATCTTTTTTAAATCAGCGAGCTGGTGTGACACTTTCAACACCAGAGAGGGGGGATGTAAACACATGCAGGACCGATTTTAATACATGGTTATTAATAACAGGCTGTCAAATTTTAAAAGAAGTATAATAATTAACTAAACCTGTTGCATACTGTTCAGATTTGAAAGGGTGAACTGTGGGGGTAGTTCCCATCCTGTCATGTTGTTTGTCTGTTTGTGTGCGCTATACATGACTCCGTTATTCTGCTCCTGAGGCACACAGAGAGCTGAAGCCAATGTGAAGGATAGAGCAGACAGAACAGCATAGAGAGAAACTCATCCTGCCAATAGTTCTTGACAACAAACACCGGCAGACTGCAGCGCGCTCAGAGAACCATGTGCTTGTGCTCTGAGAAGCCCCCCAGCAGCTGACATCCAAAACAGATTCACTGGCTGAGTTTGAGGCGCTGAATTGGAAATTGATTGCACTCAAGCAACCCTCAAGATAAAAAAAAAAAAAAACATTTTGGCCAAGTTGACCAGATTGAGTGGGCTGATCAGGAATCCAACTTTTTCATTTTCCTTTCTTGTTTGTTTTATAACACATACTTGAATATTACAGTTTAGTCAGACTGCAAAATAAAATGTTGTAATACAACCTGTAATCATTGTTTCTTTGTCCTCTCGCTTATTGTCTCGTTGTGCATTTGTACTCAGTATGATGTACACCAGAGCTTTTTCAAAGTGTTTGGTGGGCTTCCCCTGAGATACTGTAGAGGCATCACAGCACAGTGTTGTTTCATGTCATTGCAGCCAGAGACCTTCAGTGGGACATCCAAGTGCACCAAACTCCTACTCAATGTTGTTTTTAGTAAATCATCATGGATTGGACCTAGAGTTGAATAAAAACAAAAAATAAAAACAGTCCTAATAATCAAAATAAGTATTATGAGCAACACCATAAACATTGTCAGTCATTCCATGGTAAATCCAGTCCAACTTTATTTAATTAAGCACTTTAAAACAACCACAGCTGACCAAAGTGCTGTACAATAAATTAACAAAAAGTTAAAAAAGGCATAATACACAATAATTTAAAACATGACTCATGGTATGCTGTAAAATAAGTAAAATACATAAAATAAATAAAATCATCATCTTACTCGGTGTCAAAGGCCAGGGAGAAGAGATGGGTTTTAAGAAGGGATTTAAAAACAGACAAGAAGGGGCCTGTTTAAGGTGCTGAGGCAGATCGTTCCATAGTTTAGGAGCTGCAACAGAAAACGCACGGTCCCCTCTGAGCTTCCGTTTAGTTTTGGGCAGCTGATCAGCTGACCTGAGGGTGCGGATCGGTGTGTAAGAGTGTAGAAGCTCAGAGGACTAAATGGACTTGAGCTTGTACAAAGCACTTTTTTTCCCCACATAACACACGCACATTCACACACTGATGGTAGTTGTTGCTATGCAGTGAGACCATCAGAAGTAACCCCAGTAATCCCATCCGTACGCCACAAAAGCAACAGCGAGAGTAATTCAAGGTCAAGTAAGTCTTGCCCAAGGACTCATCGGACATGGATGTCGAGAAGCAGCTGGGGATACAACCCTTGATCTTCCGGTTGAGAGAAGATGACTCTACCAACTGAGGCTCTTAAACACACTTCTTTAAAAAGTAGGGGGAAAAAATATATAGATATTAAAACCCACATTGGAGAGCCTCTTTTGTGAGAAATAATCAAGAAGGAACCAATAGAAGACAGGAAAAAAAACTTGAGAATTATCTCTGATGGACGTGACAAAATGTTGCCCATATTTACATTTCTCACTCATTTAAGAAGTAGGAGTTAGGGGGAATTAAGAGATAGGACAGTGGATAGAATCAGAAATTGGGGAGACAGAGAGAGAGAGAGGTGGGGGGGGGTCAGATTCGAGCCTGGGCTGCCCGCTTGGAGGACCACAGTCTCTGTAAAGGGGGCGCATGCACCAACTTTATAGCTCTTTTCGATGTCTCTTGAAGATGGAATATTTCCATGTCGTGATTAACTAAATGAACATTGATGATCCAGTTTTTCAACTCAACCCAAACCCAAGTTGAGTGTTTTGTCTGAACACATCTTCACATCAAAGTGAGAGGAGGGTACATGTTCAGCTGTAATAAACTCAACACAGATCTTTTACAAGCTCTCTGATAAATGTGTTATGCTCTTTGCTACTGACAATACTGAACATTGCAACAAATTGAATTAACAGCTACAAGGCAGAGGTCAAACGGTCTGACAGTTCCACTGTGGTGGAGGTGCAGCGTGATATACTAAACAGAACAGATCAGAAAAATCAATGCATGGCTCCATAATGATGCACCTGACTCTGCAGTTGCAGCACTAACCTATTACATGAACTGGACTCTCTTTAATTGTTATATCTGCTGTGTCTCCAAGTAATGGGCCTTGTGGCGTTGTTTTATGCATGTGTGATCAGTGGAATGGTATGTCATTACATTTTAACAAGTCTAAAGATACATTTTCCAAAAAATGTGGAATACATATTGTAATGGCAATTTTCCAATTTGTTCGTCCTTTTATTTGATTGCCATTAACAGGCAGGCAGGGATGAAGTTCTGACGCAGAGGTGAATCATGACAGTCCAGTTGTAATTATTGTTGACGCTTTATTGTAGTGAATTGATGATGAAATTAGAACAAAACATACCATTTCCCATTGGTTTTTCTTCGTGCTGGTGATAACATGAGTGCTGGTCTGACGTGATTGCTGGTCTGACGTGATTGCTGGTCTGACGTGATTGCTGGTCTGACGTGATTGCTGGTCTGGTGAGAACTGTTTGTGCTCCCCCTACCTGTTCCCTCCCCTTCCTGTCACCTATGGTCCTATATAAACACCCCTGTGCCTTCAGTGTCCCTAGTGGAAAATAATATACAAGAAATATTTAAACTAAATAACATGCCAATAACAATAAACACAAAATGGCTCCTACACATATGTTTACTTTTCCTTGCATGGATCTGACACTAGTTCGATCTTCCCCTCACCAAATTGGATATTTGTGATGTTGTGAACCTCTTTTTCCTGAAGGCATTTCATCGCATGTTTGATCTTTCGACACCCAAACTTTGTACATAGCCTGAGGAAACTACACATGCCATTAAATCATCTAGACACACTCCTGGAGAGGCCGATAAGGAGGTGTTAGTGAGGGAGGATAAGTTGTGTTTGATTGCAGTAACTACAGACCAATACAGGAAACTGAGCAGCACTTAGGTGCATAAAAGATGAAATACTAACTTGTAAGGATCAACAAATTGTGTAACTGTTACGAGGAAGAACATTCTTCCCTAATCGGTTAGTTTGTTGGTCTGTTTCTTGGCCAAAAATAAAGTACCAAGAAGAAGAACAGATTTCCAAATCTGTCGGACAGATTGGAAGAATTGATTGGATTTGTGTAATGTTCTGTTCTTGAGATTTCTGCCACATATACAATCATCATTTCCAAGTCAGATTTTTGAAATTTACAAAAGTGGACTTGACGCCAACCATGTTTTCAGTCCAAAGGAATTGGCTCAAGATAAAAGACAACTGATGGGAAATATTTGAGTGTAACTTCAAGCTGGAGGATACCTCTGTGTTTGCAGGAATGTTGATATTTCTTGTAGCTTGAGCTTGTATGACGTTTTTTTTTTTAGTCTTCTGACTACTCAAGTCGCAGGTCACACCACATATTCACACCCATTTACACACTACTGCCAGAGGCTGCTATGTCACCTTTCCATAAGTATTAAATAATCCATTTATAAACATTTACGAGGAAGGGATCGAACCCCTACAGTACCTTTCAGTTAAGGGATGACGGTCTCTACCATTCAACCACAACGGCCCTTGAAGCACATTGAACTGCACTTAATACAGATGTCTCAATACATTAATTTACGAGAAAGGAAAAACCACTGCAGAGTGGTAAAGCCATGGCTGGGTGGCAATTACAACACTTTAAAGTGGGCCCTTGAGAATTACAACTATAAACTAAAAAGTTACAGAAAGTGAACTCTGTATCTACATTTTTCGGGGGGTTAATTTCTCCTCCAAGCTGACACTCATAATTTCATGTCAGTTTTTTGTCATGTGGTTTTAAATCACTGGTCCTCAATTGGCGGGTCGGGATCCAAAAGTGGGTCACAGAGCTGTTTTCAGTGGGTCACAAGCACTTTTTAAAGTGTGTAGTTGTGTTCAGTTTCTTGCTTTTGTCAGATGTTTTGTCATTTGGGGCTTGATTTTTCAGGGAGGAGTTGGTGGTGGGTCATGAGACGAGATGAGTTAAGAACCACTGCTTTACATAATTGTATGATTGAAAAGGGTGAATATATATATATATATTAAAAAAAAACAACAACACCTGTCTTATAACCAATCGGCTTAAAGCAGAGTTGAGACCCGGTACATGTGCTGCTGTCAGGACACTATCAGAGTCAGGAGCTGACAGCTGTGACTGAAACACAATGTCAGCTCTCCATTTTTGTGTGCCATCCCACACCCTCACCCCCTGACAGCTTGACTTTGACACCTCAGGTAAGCAGCTTGCCAGCAGTGAGTCAAGAGTGAAGGCTGGATTACACAGAGAGGAGAATAGAAAAGCAAAAGTGTTCTCCAATACAAGTATTATATCTTTGCCATTAGAAGTAATAAAATAGCGGTAAAACAAAATGCACTGCTAAAGTAAAAGTCTTTTTATTTTTAATCGCACCCAAATTAAAATATCACACAGTTGTACTGTGTGGAGGTAAAACAAAAAAAACAAAAAAGATATAGGATATTGGTTAGTAAATCAAAGCTATGAGATTTGTGAAGCTTTGTGTTAATTCATGCAGGACACAGAAGTAATATTATTGAATTATTGCTTCTAGTCACACACACTTCTTCTAGTCTCACAAACACACACACACACACACACATTCATAACTCACAACTCACATCAAGGTGGTCATATTTATACAACTTCTATCTCACTGACCTCTGCTACACTAATGCTGCACACACACTGCTGCTTTGCCTCCACCTCCTTTCTGCCTCAATCCTTTGGTCCATCCTTGTATGGCTTTGCACTTCCCTCCATGGAAAGCTTGGGCGGGCTGCTCAGCTAACAGGAGCATCCTTTTGAGCAGAGCTTTCAAAGCCTAGCAAAACTGTATTTTCATTTTGGCAATAATACGGTTAAATTCTTGATCTGAAATGTTCCTTTGTGAACTTGGGTCAGACGTCTTTTTGCAAAGCTGCTAAACACACACCAACTCTGACACCTTTAATATAACAGTACGGCCTCATGTCACATGGAATCTTTGATGAATATTATCTGCCGGGATGGATGTACACTCAGCAACTTGCTCATCCTCTCTCTCCTTTTCTCTCTGAGCTTTATCAGTCACCATCCTCTTTTGATTCATAGCTTCAGCGAATGTGTAAAAACAGTACGGAGATGGGCTCACTGGTTGTAATCGAGCCTGTCCTCCACCAAAAAACGACTCCACTGGTCGTTTGTGCAAGCGTCAAATTACGACCCATATTTACATTTTAGAGTCAAGCGACCTCTAGCGGACGTATAACCCAAGTCCAAGCTAGCTATTTTTCTTCCCAAAAGAATAGCTAATTAGCACTTACCTTGGTAAGCGCATCAAGCAGTGTGACAGTGTAGGGTGATTTACTGGCATTTCTCCATTCGCCTGTAGGGGCACTCCTATGGGTCGTATTATGTGACAGATGACCTCTACGGTCGTATAAGTTGGAGGACTTGTTGTAATCATTACTTTCAAGATATCTGCAGCCTGTTGCCACAGTACATAGGCTAGAGCAGGGGGCTGGTGCAATCTGTGGACATGGGTATACAACCATTTAACAAATAACTGTAATGTTAGGCCAATGTGCCTCTTCCGTATATCCTTACATGGGCCTCTTCCTTTTGCTCTAAACTTGCAGCATAGACTCTCTATTGTCTTCTCCAGGTGCAGCACCTCAAGGACACTTTCTTTATGAGAAACTAACACACAAACATCACCCCATCTCTGCTAAAACTTCCGCAGACACAGCACACAAACATTTTAGAGGAGGCAACTTACTACTGTATATAATCCTGTGATTTCTTACATTCGAGGTCTACTCTCTGGTTTTGGTAGCTGACGTGCGAGTCAGCGAGGTGGACCCTCAGCTGAGACAACGCCCTCGGTATCTGCATTGTATTTCCTTGCTTCATTAAACTTTCTGGTTTGTTCAATTTGAACCTGAGTCTCTTCTCTCCCTTCTCTAAGAAAACCAACATGCACAAGGTGACTTAAAAAACCCTGAACATGGGAGAGACGCTGCTCCCCCCATTTAAAGTTTCTGCTATTAGGTCAACTGTAAAACTACTAATTCAAGGTGGAACAGTTGTTGTTAGCTAACAGCTGCTAGCTTTCTATGAAGTAAATGCTTACATGTTAGCATACATTGCCTACTTTCAAACAATGCAGGTTCAGCATATTGTTAGAGTTGCATAGCCTAATGTCTATCGGCTACTGCCAAAGAAGTTATTTTTAAGCTTACATCTAATCCTGGCAAACAATATCCTATCTGGGTCCTAGCTGTTTGATTTTTTTTTTAGGTCTTCTTTCATTTTCAGGCCAAAGCTGGCTGCTGGAGTTTATGTGTTGATCTGTGAAAATAAGGGTTTTAGAAATATCTGGAATATACCAAAAGAAAGTTGGAATACTGTGTGAATTTTGAGTTGGCTTTAATAATGATAGATAATATGCAAGGTCTATCAGTGTTTGTATCGAAGAGGAAAGATATCCCATAGCGTCCAGATGAGCAGACTACAAGGTGCCCTCAGGATAAATCCCTTGAGACAGACCTGCTGTAGGTCCATCTGCTCTCTGTTTATGACTGTCTCTTCAGCGGTCCTGACCTTTGTATTGGAACAGACAGGGTTTACTTCCCTGACCAGTTCAATTAGTTTGTTCACTCCTGCTGGTTTTAAAGGGGGACACTTCTGCTTTTATGGAAGTTTTTTCCTTACTGTGTTTTTTATTGGCTTTAGGCCAACCTTTAAAAAAAAGCCTGCATTGATATTGTACACCTATATTCTACTCCTGTTTTGCATTTCCTGCAGCAGATAAATAGTCTGTGTGAAAAGGCAGAATTGGGAATTCAGCAATGGTAGTATTAAATACGGTTACAAAAGGAAATAAGGCCAGTCACGTACTTAAATACAAGGAAAACTGCAGGAAAGGGTTGAAATTTCAGACATTTATTAGAGGGTGCTGTAAGGTAAACCTGATGTGAGACAAATGTAGAGAGAACATTTCCTCTGTTGCCTGATGATGAAGAGCCCTCTGTGCAGAGAGGGGTCAATGAGAACCACTGCAGATTAGTTTCCCCAATTAGCCTCGGTCGACAGTGAGTCACTACATTATGGAGAGTTGTGTGCAAAGGAACTGGAGAATTGTCTGCCTGAATTATTGAAGATGTTCAATATCTATAAAAATTAAACTTTAAAGTAAACTTTTGGTCAGTGTTGGACATCCTCCTCCTCCTACACATAAACAACTATAGCTTTAGTTGTAATAATCAGATCCCCTGATAATGACTTCCTCATGACAGGAAGTTATTCACACACTGGCTGTTCTCCTTTGATGATGTGTTTAAGTTGGGAAAGTTAAATATTGGGTCTCATTCACCAATGACTCTTCAGGAGAAAAAAACCCTTATGTGGTCTCCATAAGTTACTGATCTGTTTCTAAAAGATCTAAGGATACTTAAGAGCACACTTAGCATTAGAATCCAAATTACAGTGCTGATATGACACCGCAAAGTTTGGCAATTCCATATGATTCAAAATCATGGATTAACACATTATTTAAATATGATTAACTTTTATTTCAATCTTACAGGTGTGTCACACCTGTGGGTGTTGCGAAAACCACAGAACAAAAAGTTTGACTCCCTCATTTTTTACACAGGGATTCATTGGTGAAAATGTTTTGGGCAAATTAGACTAATTGAATTAGGGTGGGCTATGAATAATGTAGGGTTATCTTTGGTAACGTTGTCCTGCTGTTTGATGTGTCAGCTTATATTTTTTTTATCAAACGTTACACTAAAACTGTCATTATTTGGTCTGTTAGTTTCGTATTTCAGAGTATTGATTTCTTATCTTGTTTTAGTTCTCATTTTCCCTATAGTGTGTGTTGATGTCTCCTAGTTTGGCCTTTAGTGTTTCTGGTTTTATTTAGTAATTCGTTATCCTTGTGTTTCTGTATGTAGTGTATGTGTGTGCCTTCAGTGGTCCATGCTTTATTTTGTAGTTCTTTCAGTGTTGTCTTAGTTTCTGTCTGTGTGTTTCCCTCCAGTGTTGATTGCCCTCATTGTGTTCACCTGTATCATTATTCTCACATGTGTTGATTCCTTGTGGCTCCCTGTTTTTGATATTTTAAACTTAGTTTTTTAAGTATTAAGTTTAGTTTAAATGGTTTTCTGTCATCTGCATTTGGGTCCATTTAAAACGCTGTCATTCTACCAGAGAGTGAGGCTCTTTTATTATTCCAAGTGCAATTAGGGTGGGACACTTACTCAATGCTAGCTAATGGTAGATAATTTTTTAGCCATCTCTTGCTCTGAGTTTACAATGCTTACAATCTCTTTCCAGTAAGCTTTGAATGGGTAGACTCTAACCTTTAGCAGTGAAATGTTGACTTATGGTTTTTGAAATAATATCTGGGTTTGATGCAGTGAGGTATGACTTCTGCATCTAATTACTTTTTCCTCCAGATTTAACTATTTGATAATCACAGATTCTCTTAGATGCTGATTCCCAGGAACCTAAAGCTATTATCTCAGCATCACTTTGAGAGCTGCTTGTGTCCTCATTCAATGTAAATTCTAATGCAAAATGAATGAAATCAAACTTGTTTTTTTTGTCTATTATCTCTATTAGAGCACTACTTCTCAACTGGTTGACTCTTTGGACCCACCATCAAGTCTTCAGTTTTTCAACCTATAAGATTTAATTAACTTTTGGGTCCTGACCCACCAGCTGAGTAACTCTGCCCTAGAGTATTTTTCGCATGCAGAGTGAAAGGGTGGCTTAGTGCAGAACGAGTTGTCAAACCGAATAACTGAATCACTTCATAACTCAATCACTTAGATCTATCTCAGACTGTGCTGCTCCGCTGTGAGCTGAATAATACTCAATGTCTAAACCCAGTGAAGATTCCTCTTTAGCATTGTTTGGATGTTAAAAGCCATCACAGTTATTGCTTCAGACTGGATTGGCAGTGTAGAGCATTAAAGTGCCATCTTTGATCTCACTTTTCATACCATCTCATCCTTCTTTAAAGGGTTGTCAAACATTTCTGGAAACGCAGCACAAACAGTGCTCAGAGTCGGTGTCCAGCGTGCTGACACCGCTGAACTCAATGAAGATACGCCAGAAATGTCTTGACTCAGAAAAGGCAACGCTCCAACCACAGCAACATCAGCCTCTTCACACTGACTCTGCTGGAGAAAATTGGCTGCTGCACAGAAGCATTTCCAGACTCTGGCAGAGGAGTCTGGACCTGCTGAAAGCCTGATAAGACTGGTTTAAATGAGGCCGCATTCCCTTTTGTTTTGATTACAGGAATTATGAATATCAGCAGTGACCCCTCTTATGATGTAGCTCTGAATTAATATAATTCCAGCCGTCCCACAAGCTGGACAGTGTATTTTTAACATGACTCAATGATGCCCTCAAGTGGCCTGAGACCGCCACTGGCAGCTAAAACAACAAATGCAATTACAGGCAGCAGATTTGTTTGAGCCCTTTGTGTTTAGCTCTAACTTAAGTTGTCCAAATGCACAATTATGACCATCTGTCGGTTTCTGTCTCCTTCTGTACCAGACGGATGATGAAGAGTAAGGTCTAAAGCATGACTCCTGATGACATAAAGAATAAACAGACACTCATAAAAGTTTTTCAGAGAAGCAGTACTGGAAGCATTTCATTTTTTATCATGAAGAGATATCCAAGAGCAGCATATTGCATGCTTTTTAAGTGACCTGGAATGGTGTATGAACAAACACCCACACATGCTTTATACTTGGCATTTGCATTCTGAGGGATACATTTAACCATTATAAAATCTCACATCTGAATTCCTGTCATCCACAAATTGCAACTATTACCCACCAGGGAGGAATGTTTCCGCACAGCAGTTGGACAGTTCCCACGCGGTGAAACAAGCATAACAGTATGCTATATGCTTCTTTTTTTTTCCAAGCTTGCATCATGTAACAGTGGAACTTTCTGCACCATTAACACAGTTAGAGGTGGATGTTTGATCTCAACCACCCATTGATTGTTTGCAGTGTCATCCGGTTTATGGAGGATTGAAGCTGCCAAAATGGTGAGAAAATGACTTTGCTTTGAATGTGTTTAATGTTTGAAATTTATAAAATAAATTGACTTTTAGGTGTTCTTTTATCCACTATCACTGCTGTGAGGAGTTTTGAGCTCATCATGAGAATGGTAAAAAAAAAAAAATAAAGCAAACCATCAACTCTGCTGCATGGAGGTTTCAGACAAAGCAACTTACAGTAAGCTGTGTCTTTGTCTTGTACAGGACAAAATGAGAAAAGAGGTAAGAGGCAAAGATTTGTCCACAGGGGGTGCCAAATGCAAACTTAAAGTATTTATTTTCAAAATATTTTTCTAAATCAGGGTCATTGACAGGCAGATTGGTGCAGCGTCAGCAGTATCGTGTCCACTGTACAGAGCTGTGATAGTAAGCTGTGCCAGAGGGCAAAGCTTTCGATTTACAACTTGACTTACCTTCTAAACCTCACCTATAGTTATGAGCAGTAAGTAGTGACCGAGAAGAATGAGATCGTGGATACTAAGCAGTGGTGAGGAGTTTGGAGCTCAAGGGGGAGTCGCTGCTTCTTAATGTCGAAGGAAGTTAACTGAAGTGATTTGGGCATTTGATCAAGATGCCTCATTGCCTTCTTCTGGAGGTCTTTGTCTAACTGGGGAGAGACCTCCAGAGGGAGGTCCAGAGTTTGCTGGAGTGGTTACATAATCCCTTCTAGCCTGAGAACGTCTTGGGCTCACCCTGCAGGAGTCAGAACAAGTTGCTGGGAGGTCTGAGGCTACTTGCTTGCTGCCACATCCTGGAACTGAAGAAGACCAAAGATTATGTTGTTACAAGTGTGAAGCTCAGTTTTACTCTACTGTCTTCTTACTTCTACGACCTAAACAAAAACGCTCTTTGATAAAGTACTAACAGCTTTATTTCATTTTGCTTTCAACTATAGTTTTCTATATTTCTTGACTACAGCTGTTTGTAAGTTTTTGAATCCACGCTGTGAATGTCATGAAAGGTACATGACGTTATTTGTCTTTTCTGTGGGATAAAATTGCAACAGTATCTATGTCATTATCTACCTTTTCAAAACAAACCTGGCTGATCTGCGTTTTTGTCTCTTCAGCTCTGAAATTACATGAAACAAAAATAAACCAGCTCGAAAAAGTCGGGTGGCTCTCTGCCGTCTGTAAGTAGACGGTTTGGTCTGTAAGGCACTGAATGTTTCTAAAGGATGTGACTTCCAATGTGGTGAAAGCACATTGATATAAGTAACCTTGAGTGATTTCTTGTAACTTTAACAATTTGAGGTATTTTCTGTTATGATTGATATTGGTTCATATGTTTTACTTCACGTCTTTATCTTTTTATTTTGGATGCTATGTCATTTATCGTGAGTGGAAAATCACTCTGCTTATTCTGTAATACTTAGTGTGTGAGTCGGGATCGGACCATGAGGGGATGACAAAGGTTTATGGGGTTTAAGAGTGTTTGCAAAAAAGAAAAAAAACATATACAGTATATTATACAGTATATTACTCTGTAAATGGGAACTTGATGTACAAACTGAAATGAAGGTCTTGACTTCCTGTTGAAGGCTTGATGCCGAAACACAATTTTTATTTATTTATTTTATGAAGGTCCAGATCATCATGAAGGGACAATAAAAGCATTTTAATTGTTTAAAGACAATGCCATGGAGTTTTTCTTCTTTCTTTTTTTTCTTATACTGCTTCCCTCCCTATGCAAAGAGCACCTCAAACCTCATGTCTATGGGCAGGTTGGGAGAAGAGTTCATAAAGGACAAGAGGAGTTTAAGAGTGATTGTGAGAAAAAAGGAAAAGACACATACTGACTATTCCATCTGCAATGGACACTGAGCTTGCTTCACAAAAGAAAAAGTGATCATTGAAGATATTGACGAGGGAAACCGCAGCTTTGTAAAAATTTACTTTGAATAACAAACAATGCAAAATACTTTATGAAAACATGTTTTGTTTGCTGATAAAGTGAATAACACCAGAAAGATACAAAAAAATGAAGTGAAGAAAAAAAACAGTTCAATACAATATATAAGTTTTTCAAGTTCATCATCGACTCCAAAGGATGTTTTCCTGTCTCTTGATCATTGGCGTTTACTTTCTTTTTGTGTTCTTACACCTCAAATACAATAGCCACTTTCACTTCACACGTTTTCCACTAAGTAAAACACTTCCAAAGAGACAACAAAGGATGCAGCAGCTACAGATGTACAAATGCTGAAAACTGAGCGATCATAACGCACATGGACATTTCAAGTCAAAACGCTTTCGCAATTTATTCTCAAAGAGGTGATTTTGTGTTCAGTCTGCATAAAAAAAAAAAAAAAGAACATATAAACCCTGATTGCTGTCCTGTCCCCAGTCTTTGTGAGTGAAGCATTCTTACAGATACTTTAAGACCCCCCACACAGTTCTCACATTGATTCAGTCCGTAGGAGGCCTAGTAATGACTAAATGGTGCGGTCTCCTTCAACTCATGGTACCCCTGGTGGTTTGGCTCTGTGAAGAGACAGAGAGGGCAGTTAGGGCTCTGAAGTACCACAGATCTATCTCTTCTACATCAGCCAGTACTTTGAGAAAGTGAAGTTAAGATAAATAGGCATTTCAGTATGGCTTCACAAAGAAGGGAAGAAATATCAATAGGCGACATCTACAAGAAGCAACTTCAATCAATTTAAGACGGGGAAAGTTGTGTTTAACAGCCTTTTTATTGTAAGACTCATTGAAAGGGTTGTGTTCTGGGGCTTGAGCAGGCGATGCTGTTTCTTAAATCATCAGAGCAGGATAAGTGGTCAAGGACATCTCTTTTACCCCACAGCCTTCACTAAGGCTGTTTTCATTCGTACACAAAAATGACAATTCCTGACATTTTTGGACTGATTTTTTTTCCCTTTGTAAATTTTCCGCGTGCAATTAAGTTGAGTGTGTGAACTCAGCAGCACGTATTAAGGAAAAATCTGACAGCGATCGGGCAAGGGTGATGACATTTGCATCATGCTGCTGTTGTGCAACTGTTCTGCGACTGACTGCGACCTGTGTGATCTTCATGCACATAATGAAGCTGCTTGATCAATGAGTCAACTTTTATTCATACTGGAGAGAAGATCGATGGTGATACTGTCATGTACGTCTATCCTCATCACCCTCGTTTACTCATGTTGGCCAGAATGTTCTCTTCCACACTTTCTTCAATTACTGTGTCATCACAGCGGATATGTAATTCAGGTTGAGTGAAAACAACTTTCACAGCTGTTTTATAAAACGTACTACATAACAGTATGGTGCCCTCTGGGATTTAAAGGCTGTGACTGTCCGTGCTACACTTTAAATGGCGTTGTGTTAACCTGTTCAGCCCTGTCCATCCATTCATGCAGAATTCATGGTCATGAGGGCTTTTTATTTATACCCATTAACACACAGGGATTGTGCTTTTCTTTTCATATCCTTTCATTTGTTTGCCATTATATAGTATTATACATTCGAGATCACCAAGTTGAAGGGCAATAGATATACTGTATGTATTATTCAATCTCATTTTAAGCAGGAATAAAACAAAAACACCAAACAATTTTCAGCAATGATTTCTCAATTCTTTCCTCAGCTTACTCAGATATAACCTCCATATGTATTCAGCATCAGTTCATTAATTAGTGTTATGAAGCCTTGCACTTAAAAGCACTTGATATTCATATTCATTTGTGTATCTGTAGTGTGAAGGTCACTTGATAATTTTCTGTACATCCCAAATGATATAGACAAAGATAGCTAGCAGCAGAATGCGTTTGAGTGAGTAGATAAGTGTTACGGTACCCAGACTCATATTCTCCTCAATGAGAGGCCTCATCTCGCTGCAGTTCACCACTCTGCCCTGAGCTGCTCCCAGAATAGTCATGATGTCCACCAGGCTGAGCTTCCCTTCCTCTTTGGCCTCCTCCACCTCCTCCGATAGCTCCTTCGCAGCCTCTTCGCGCTCCTCCAGCTGTTCTTGAGTGAGCATCGCGCTCAGGCCTTGCCCTGCAGTAGCGTTGCCAACCTGTGGTGGCGCCAGCGAGCAAAATGCCCTCACGTTCCCGTAAGACTTCAGGTGGGCCACATTGGCACGCAGGAATAGAAGGAGGACATTGAGGTCATTCAGCGGGCAGCCGAGCCTACCCTGGTTTATCAGATCCAGGGCTGGGAGGACCTCGTACACCGAGATAAACGTTGTGTCCCAAACGAAGAGCCGAAGCAGGCTGAAGAGGACGATTGGAGCCAACAGGACGTAGATGGCACCGTTAGCCACACTTATCACCTGAAACACCAACTGGCCAATCATTTTACACTGAACCAGCTCAGGAACCCAGTTCTGATCTCGCAGCATGCCCGTGCGGACGAAGCAGCTGAACTCATCCTGCAAGAAGGCGGAAAGGTGGAAGTAGGCCAGGTAGAGACAGGCAGCAGTCATGAAGGTCAGGAGGAGGAAGCCCCGCAAGAAAAGCATGCTAACAAGGAAGTAGGACTTCTGTTTGCAATGCATGTATCTCTCCAGTAGAGGGTACTCAAAGTATCTCTTCCTCTTGGCCCTGCACATTGACAAGAAGAAGAACGTCAGAACCATGTTTTTCTTTATATTCATACAGCTAAACATTCACATCTGGGACCCTCCCTCCCAAACCACAGGTTCTACTTTTGACTGCAAGGAACTGCCAACCACACAGCCAGCCCTCTTATACACATGCTAAGAGCCATGTGCAAGTGTATATTAAGGGTAAAGACTGAGAGAAGGAATACCAGTTGAACATTTCCCAAACCACAGTGTCCCAGTTATCAGTGGCTCTTCTGAAACACATTTGATAGTTTAATACTTTGCCTTTAATTTACCAGGTAGATGGAGAATATAATATCTACCATAGCTTTAATCTATTAGTTGCAAAAGGCATAAAGGCTCCAGATATTTTTTTTTTCCAGATTGACAACCAGGCCACTGGTAGTCTTTGGCCTGCTGCTGTTGTTGTTTGGCTGTGTGTGTTGCATGGGGTGTGTTGTGGTTGGAGGCTAATCTGCAGGATCAGCTGCACCTGAGCCTGGTGCACCCTTATGTACAACAATCTACTGGCTTCCCTCATTCACTCTGACTGATGCCTTTTGTTTCTTTAGTTCTTTATGTGAGTGCACTTGTCGACAACTCACAACCTCACGTTCAGCTCTTAACTCTTGTTAGTAATAAATTTAACTTGTTTTGTTTGGTAAACTTCAAACTCTTCCTGTATTTTGCCATTACCAACAAGCCGGGTTATGACACCATAATCTAAAGACATTACTGAAATTAACAGCATGCAGACAGATAAATCAAAGGCCAGGCATTAAGCTGCAAAAAGGTGACGGACCACACTTCAACCGAGGATAATAAACTAATTTAACTTGTCTTTACAAGGGTACAATTTCCAACTGCTGCCGGGACACAATTCCTTTACAGCATTTTCATGATATCTTTGTGATATGTCCTGAAATAAAAGCAAAAATTAAGGTTTTCAAAACAGACGTCAAGGACACAAGGGAAGTGAAAGTTAACTTTTATAATTGAGCAACAATAAGCTCTCTGAAACAAAAGTCGTGGGCGCTGCCTATGCAAACAACCTTAAACTGTTTGTGGACACAGGCCCTAAATACAACGACAACCGGAGCACTGAATATTCTTCCTCCTAGCCAACAGTCCCTGGTCTCTTACCTTTGTAGCTCAGCCTGAAATGTGAGCGGGTTCTTGGTGGTCTGCCTCATATCCAGAATGCTCTGAGCCAGCCGGACAGAGCGGTTGTACGACTTGTCCAGTTCATCAATGATGAATAGCAGGTCTGAGCCCAGCGTGGGCATTACGAGCTGGCGCCAGATCAGAGCTGGAAGGTACATCAACACGGCCATGGCCAGAAGAGAGTAGGGGAACATCTGGAAAGACAATGAGAGAGAAGGCGAGGAAAGAGAAACAGAAAAAGCAGATAGAAAGGAAAAGACAGAGAAAAAGAAAAGATCAGAGAGGGTAGAAGTAGATGAGTCACATTAACAATGACTTCAAAACAGAGCTTTATAAATTAACAGCTACAAGTTTAGAAGCACTTGTGCACTCTGTGTGTGGGTCTTAAATTTGTATGCCAGAACTTTTCTGGATCAAGCACAAAATGCCCGCAGTGCTTTCTATAAATGGTTTACTGTAATATTTTTAACTGAAGGTTTGCCAGTCACAGCAGGGGAAAAATAAGTGTTAGCACTTTTAACTGAACTTAAATGAAGACTCACTTGGAGTGGTGAGTTGTGCTCTCACTTGGAGTAGTTGGTGCCACTATGAAAAATTAGTTTAGATACAGTATACTGTAAAGGCTACTGGTCAGCCCTGTCAGGCCTGCTGTAAAACACACTGTGTTACCATGGGAACGTTAATAATGACCGGATGGATTTCAGAAGTTACCATCATGCATAAAGAACAAAAAATGATCTTTATAGGGTGGCTGTGGCTCAGTTGGCAAAGCCGGTTGTTCTCGACAATTACCTAAGTTACTCCCGATTACTTTCTGATGATAGACACTCTACAGAGCAACCTCTGCCATCAGAGTGTAAATGAGTGTGACTGGTCCTGGGAGGCAGACACACTAGGTACTTTTAAGAATAGACTTAAAACTTTTCTTTTTGATAAATCTTATAGTTGGGGCTGGCTTAGGACCAGCTCATAGTTATGCTGCTATTGGCCTAGACTACCGGGGGAACTGGCACCAGGATCTCTTATCTCTCTCTCCCTCTTTTTCTCCCAGCTTTCATATCTTATTACTGCTTGTCACTATCTTTATATTCTAACCTCTCCTTTTTCTGGGAGCTCCTTAGGTTCCTTGGGACTGTTGATGAGGATGGCCTGCCCAAACAACCCCCAGCAGCTGATTGGTCAGGTGCTGCGCTTTGAGTAGTCAGAAGACTAGAAAAGCAATACACCAGCTCAAGTCTATTCATCATTTTACTTTATTTTCAGCTCATGATGACATATTTAGGAATAACTCTATGCTTCTCAAAATTTGAACATAATCAGAATAGTTTTTTTATTGCCAAGTACATTTACACATACAAGGAATGTGTCTTGTTGTATTGGTGCGAAAGAAAAAAAAGTACTTAAAGGCAGGGTAGGTAATTTCCTACGGATACACTTTTTAAGTTTTTGGTTATAGTTGTCTTTATGTCCTCACAGTAATTAAGATCTCATGTGCTCTGAAAAAAGAACAAAGAAAATCTGTAGCAGCTGTAAACCTGCAAAAACTTTGACCAATGTCAGATGGACAGTTCATTTTTTATAAACCAAACAATCTGCTTCTGGACCGATGGTGCATGTAAGTAAGGGGCGAGGCTTTTTAGATAGCACAGAGGGGAGTGGGTAAGTTAATACTGAGAACGGAGAGGATGCTACTTTCAAAATTATGCTAGTTTTCGAAAATTACCAACCCTGCCTTTAAATAAAACAAAACTTAAGAAAGTAATTACCAATAGGCTATAATAATACACATTTTTTTTAAATGTCAAATTCAGAGAATAATGAAAAAAAAATGTACAAAGGGAGCATGAAGAAAATAAACATTTGAACAACATGCATTCTGGTTTGCCACCCATAAATGATTATTGCACTCGGCTGCCACAACAGACAATGTGGAAGGGATGTGCTTGATGTAAAATCTTGTTTCAGACAGAGGCTGAACTGAGAGACCATTAATAGTTTCATAATGTTTTTTTTCTGAGCTGTAAGTTATGTAGAGCTGCTTTAGTGGAGTCCCAGGGTGAACATTTAGAGATGTAAAATGAGCACAGAGGGTCTCTTTATCACTGTCAGACAATCTTAATGGGAAAAACAAGACAAGCAAGCTTAATTAGAATTTCTCATCTTACCTTGTGTACCCAGAGTGAGCGCTCCTCAAAGTTGCCATTGCTGTCAAACTCATGATGCATGAGAGAGTCCCAGCAGTATGTGTCCACATAGCTGGCCTGCTTGATGGTGAAATTGCTCGGGGGGAAACAGCTGATCTGAGGCCCTGCAGGATAAACAAATGTTGATCTTAATGCTATCTGCTAATGCGTGGAATTACTTTTTGCAGCATATTTTTATCCTCAGTAATCTCTCACACACTCACACATTTATATCTACTCCAAGATAAATGTTCTCTGTGCACTTGGTGGAACAGAAATCTACTGAGAAAACCACATGTTCCCAAATGGCAACATGGCATTAAAAAACCTTTGCTATGCCAAAATTGGGCTCCTCCACCTTATACTTAGCTTACCTTAATACACCCACATCAAGTCCAACCACTTAAATCCCTGCCCTGCACCCATCTGTCATTTCCCAAAGGTGCTCCACCCTTAAACAGAGAGCTTTAGAGGGAACAGAGTCAGGGTGTGCCTCGGGAAACATGGAGCGTCTATTTTTTACAAGCATGCTCACATCTGCCCAGCTTTCTGTAAGTAGTAATATGCTGCTTCTAATTTACAGCCAAAATGGGAGTATACAAGCAACCATTACAAGGTCCAAATTATGCCGCAACCATGTTTGTGTCTGTGTATGTGTGTGTGTGGGTGTGTGTGTGTGTGTGTATGTAGGTGTGTGTGTGTGTGTGTGTGTGTGTGTGTGTGTGTGTGGGTGTGTGTGTGCTATTATCAGCCATTTATACATACTAATAGTGACACTTGGACTATAATTATGGCAGCAGAGGTCCCCGTGGATTACGTTTATTTTAAAAGTGACCTTGCATATGAATACAAGAGGTTTGTGCTTTTATTTTTAGACTGCACACTGAAACACCAGCCCCCCATGTCACTCAACTCAACATGTATTTTCTATGTTGATTCGCGTTTTATATGGATTTTCCACATTTTCAGCTTCATCCAAGTTCTCTTCTTCTGCTTGACATGCTACAAATCCGTCTTTGTGGTCAGACGTCCTTTCCATTAGTGAACAATTCAATATGTTTTAGGTTTAACTTCGACTCCTTTGCTTGGCATATTTAACACTTTACGCCTCTTTGTTGAAGTTGTTTTTTGTTCAGGATTGAGTAGGTAATATTTAATTAAGGATTAGCAACAGAGCATAAATAACCCCGTCCACCTAGCTCGCCATAACCGGAAGTCATGGATGAGATGTAAAATGTGACTTCTGCTGAAAGTGAAATACTTTCATTAGCATACCAAATATTACCTACCTAGTAGATAATTGATATGTCCAAAATGTTTTATTTGATAGGCCTATGAGACTAAAAATGACAAAGTGCAAGTAGTTTGCGAGGATACTTTTCTAACCTATTTTCCAACATTACAATTACTTGGGGTCAATATGTTGTTTTCAATAGAGGATCATTCATGAGAAGAAAAACAGAGAAGCATTTTTGTTTCCTTTTCTTTTTTGTTTTTGGTTAAAGTTCGTGTTGGGTTTTGTAGCCCGATCAGTAAAGACTACTTTGAAGCCCAACATGTCGGCGCAACGGGTGTGATACATCAGGTTAAATAAACAGGTTACACCCCAGTTAGCTAGTTGTTGGTGTGTCAGGTAAGGGTTATTGGAATGTATAGCTAGCAGTTCTAGGGTAATGGAACCCTGAAGGGTTTATACTGTAGGCTTATTCCATAGCTACTTATCGATAATTTAACAGATAATATCACAATGGAAATTATTTCATTTATTTATTGATTTAAAATGATTTAGCGTATTATGTCTGTCAAGCAAGTCCATCAGAATCTACAGTTAGAGCTGCTTCCATAGCAACAGTTAACTTTCTAGCTTTCTTAAAATAAGCTAAGCTAGCTGTCAGTGCTCACTTTAAACTGATCATTTGATAGTGAAGTGAGACAAGGTGAACAGGACTGCATGAACCAGAGCAGCAACTGATTCAGAGTTGCATCCATCGAAACCGTCCACTCGTTTCTGTAACGATTTGTTATTCTTAAAAAACTATTGTATATATGTCATCTATTGAGGGATAGATATTGTTGTGATGAGGAACTGGCCAATCAGAAGAAAGTATTTAAAGTCCCTGTGTAATTTAAAATACATGTGTCTGGTGACTCATCTTGCTTCATAATTCCAGATTGTCACTAAACTGAATTGGTTTCTCAACGTTTTTCGTAAATTTCCCACACTATTCTGAGAAAAAACAAGAAAAAGGTGTCCAACATGGCACACATACTGACCACGTAGAAGCGTATTTGTCATTTTGATTTTATCGTGAAAATGCAAATTAACTTTAAATGAACTTCTTTTCACTTCCTACGCCTGGCTCAAAACTCAAACGTTGCACAATCATGCATCTAATAAAACCATTTTTGAGGCCAACATCATGAGGCTGATAATGAGCAAATATTGCGAGTAGAACACCTTATTATTCTAGGCACCATATAATGAGAAAAGTATACACTTTACTATAATAAAATCATTTATCATATTCTCCATCACTTTTACAACAGTTAAAGACATGAATTCTGCTGCTGCCAAAAGTGCAAACATATGAATATTTAACAGCAGCAGTAATCTTAATTTGTGGATAACCAACTTAGTTTAAAGTACATGATGCTTTCAGCTTGATCTTAAATCAACCTGAACACCATAAATAGGAACTTTGAATTGGATTGGTGAGTGTTGTGGTTGTAATGTAAACTGACACAGTACTATGTTCATAACCTAATTTTCCCACAGTAGACTACCTGTGTGGGTGCACATGATGACAAGTCAATCTAAATAAGAAACAACAGCACAGAACTTCTCGTCACATCTTGTAACATATTCTCCCCCTCAGCTCAGAGCTCCTGTGAGCCATTTTGGCAAAGTGAGAGGAGCTTAAAATCTCTCTGCTCATATCTCCTACTCCCACATCCCAGCTAACACTGGCACATCATCCCTTATATGTGTGTTTTGTAGTATAATTCTTGGCTGAGAGTCCAGGTGCAAGTAAACCAGACTGTAGACAGCAGAGCAATCAGCCAGCATTCAGAAACCGACAACCTGGCAGATAGGCAGCCAAGATCCATTAACTGAGTCGTGCTCCCCCGACACCACATCATGTTCTGCAGCCCCCCCTCTTGTTAATCAACACATCCTCTCATTTGACTCAAATCGAGGGGAGCTGCCACCGAAGAACTTAGCCTTGTAATTAGAGCGTGCCGGCGTTAGTGAACGCTACTCTCAATCATCCCCCGTGGCAATTAGCATCAGGAGCAGCAGGCTGATTGCAGACCGGCCCTGAGGAGACAACGTTTAGTTCAAAGTCGAGGGAGTCAGCCTCCTCTGTAATGGACTCCACTGAACACTGCAGACGTGCCACGTTTTCTTTGGATCGTCAGCTGTGCTTTTTGTGCTGAATGACCACATCCAACTGGTTGTGGCCATGTTTCACATGAAAAAACACAACGTTTTCTTTTTCCATGCAGTCTGAAACATTCTGAGAAGGAAGCCACATTGTTCTAAAAGTATACAGGACTTCTAATCCCAGGAAGTCGATGTACAGTTATAGCTGTCTTAGAACATTTAATTGGACTTCTTTCATTTTCCCAAAATACAAGCAGGGAGTATGAAGTGCAGAACGTCTTGGCCAGTTTAGGTTTTACTAAAGTGTATGCAAGAGTTAATTGATCCTGTATTGTCTTGATGTGTTCGTCTGACTGTAAGAAATTCAGACCAACATGTTTATATGCCTTTTAAAAGTCCAGTTTTAGACAGAAATACAATCCATCCACTTTTTGTTGAAATAATGTAAACATAGAACGGCATAGATGTCATTCAGCAGACAGATACCTTGAGCTGAACCAGACTCGTGAGCAGCCATCTTCTGCTAGTGTGTTGGGCTTGCATGTCCAACACTCAAATTTCCCGAACTTTCAGAAAGTGGAACCCCGAGCAACAACCTCTTAAGAGTTTAAATAAGAGTTGATTCAGACCCCTGTCTCCTTTAAATAGCTCTTAAAGTCTGAACTCCTTTGAGAGCACATCCTCCACAGGAATGAAGCTATGAATGAAACCAAAGAGCAGTCAGTACATCTATAAATGGAGCTGAAAGGAATTATGTTTTCAGTAATTTTGTGTTGTCATATCACGATCACTACTCATATCTATTCTTTGAGTGTGTCTAAATGGAATCTGTTGTTTATGTGTTCCTTTTATGACTACATGTTTAAATATTCTCTCCTGCTTCTCCCCCAGCACCCTCATTTTCCTCCAAGAAGTGTTGCGTGATCACAGCTCTGGTTGTTATCACTCTTAATATGTAGCTGCTTTAAGTAGTATGCATCTGAGTGCAAAGATAAGAGCCTGCTGGAGAGGAGCTCGGATACGCTCACTTGTCACGGTTCAGGACTTTTAACTGCAGCTCAGAATTGGGTCACTTCGTCAGAACATGAAAAGTGTATTTTCGTGTGGACCCTCTGGATTAAAAACAGAGGCCAGAGGAATAATAAGTGTCTTCGTATTAGTATGTATGATATTCCTTATCACAAGTTCAGCTAAGTGCTGTTTAGCAGGTGAATAATAAACAAGTCAAGGACAAACAAAGCATTCATACTTTACAGAGGACATAGTATAGAAGCTGAAACACAAACACGGAATAAAAAATAAGCACTCATGAATACAGGGTGTAATTAAGGGCAGAACCAACTGGAACAGAAAACAAACGCCCTCAAACATTTCGAGAAGAGACAGACTTTTTGCTCACCCAGGGAGATCTCTCGGGCGAAGGCCATACACACGAGCATCAGCGGCAGGCCAACAGACACAAACTTGATAACCTTGTCCAAGGGAAGCTCCAGCTCCAGGTGCTGGATCCGGTTTATCACCGCGCCGTCCTGCAGCAGGGAATCAGATAGCAAGGCCTTGGCTGCAACCTGGGCAATGGACATTTTTACCTCCTACACAGAGATAAGAAATATGGTTTAGTTTTTGACACATTCAAGCTGGCAAGGAAGATATTGTCTGATCTGAGTGCTGTAAGAACAAATCAGAGTCATGACCTGTGCCACATGTCACCTCTTGGCTTTGCTATCTTATCATATCTGTCATTCTTCTGTGTGTGTTATATATCGAAGCAGATATGACTCTAAATGAACTCCACTGAGAACAAAAACCCTTCACTTTTCAATATCCCCTTTCAGACTGCTTTTTTTCCCCCGCATGCGTTTCACCATAACTAAGCTCAGCCATTATAGCATCTTTGTATAATCATATTGATTCCACGACGCCGTACTATTCTTGTCCCACTCTGTGGATTCACATTGCATTTCAGTGTTGCAGAAGAACGGCACAGTAGTAGTTCAACATAAACACACAGGCAGACGTGCACACAACGCTGCGCTCCTCCACTGGCTCAGGTTAAACTGTCTCGCCCACATAACGCATCTGTTACAACCTCCAAAGACAATACAGAGGGGGGGGGGGGGGGGGGGGGTGATCACTTCGCCCCCTGATTATGGCTCTGCAACATTCAGACTGAAGGTAAAACGTCACAGGTGTGTAAATATCACAGCTTGAAAAGGCATTCTGAAAAGGGTTAAAAAAGGAAGTTCAGTTTAGATATTAAATGCATGATGTGAAATGCATTTGTGAATCTTTTAGCATTTACAGTGCTGCACCATAATAGCTCCATAAAATTCTGTCAGAAATGAAATCTGCAGTATTCAATGTGCATGTTTTCTAACGTATTTATATCTAAAATCCCTTCTCACAATTCAAATGATTCATGGAACTTCTCAACAGTGGAACTTTTCCCTTATAAAATATGCAATAAACAAATGTTTTGACATCTAACAATGAATCCAGAATCGTCACAATTAATCTAGAATTTCTTATGTTTTTTCTGTACAGTTTACATTTCAGGTGTCTGCACTATTAATAACCGACGTGTGTGTGTAGAATGACTCAATAACAGAGGGTAAAAGTAATTTCCCCTCGTGGGATTAATAAAAAATTACAATAAATAAATAAATAAATAAATGAATACACGAGCACATCCCTCAGTGGGTTCTGGATCCAAAAACATGAATTGGTAAAGAAAAGCAAACAAGATCTGCACACCAAGAAGCTCCCGTTTGAAGACTTTTTTGACAAGTGGTGTTTGGAGTCAACATGCTGCTCCCCCTCGTGGGATTAACAAAGTAGAAGGAAATATCGAAATGAAAGAAAACTTTTCTTCTTTTTATTTTGTGCGCGACTGTATTTAAAATATTGGTTGCTTTGTTTAATTAGAAATAAATTAAGAATATTCCAATAAAAAGTTCTTATTAAAGGGATAATAGATCCAAAATGCAATGGTTGTTGATTGAAATGTATAATTACATTTCCACATGTTACAATCTATTCAACAGGTCATTACTTGTTGACATCCTTATTCTTAAAGGAGAGAAAGAGTTTTAAATAGTTAAAGCTAAGAGCCTACTTTCAAGGGGAAAAAAAGCCTTTCAGTGTAAAATAAGATAACGTTCATAGTAGCAGGTGGTTTTTCAAATCAGAAGTAATTCCTCTAAGAATGCTTTCCATAACATGAGTCAAGCTGGTAGTTTAAAAACATGATGAAATGAATCTTACCTGAAGTCTTCCAAATCTCTCAGGTAGAATTATTATCTTTAATGTCTGCCGAGCCAAAGATGTTCCCCTAAAGGCCCGTTCGGTGCTGGAGAGCTCTTTAAGTATTCAGGGAGGATCTTTGTAAATGAGAGGTTGGATCTGGGCTGAACCGGGCCGAGCTGGGCCTGGCTCTAATTACAGAGAGGACATCTGGGAGCATGGAGGCGCCCAGATGGTCCTGACTGCAGCAGACCTCTATACCCAGCTGTGTGTGTGTGTGTGTGTGTGTATGTTTCTGGGCAGTCCATGCTGAGAGGCAGGGTGGCTGTGGCCCACTTCAAACAAGTGAACCATCGCCTGTGGCTTTTTTCAGCCTCTGTCATTGAGGGACTATTTTTACTGCACTTCAGCCTCGGAGCTGGAGCTAGCTGACTTACTGTAGCATACAGCAGGGATGGTGTTTCTGACCTCTGCAGCTTGATGTGTTTGAAAAACCAACAGTGTGAAAAATGCTATGTGATTGAGTGGATTTGACATACAGGAACCCTTTTGAGGGGAATAACTGTGTTGTGCTTTTTTTTATTTTATTTTTTTTACTCTGTACAGCAAGGAAGGACTCACAGTCCTTCTTTCCTTCAACTCGCAGAAATTGCAGTTCAGGACAAATAAAGTCCAAGGTGGACATTGTCCTTCTGTTCAGCTCCATGACAATTCTCAATCAAGACATCTGGTCTGTACTCATTTATGTGTCTGTGTCAGTCGTTCCTTGTTCCTTGTTGTTCCTTGTTGTATATATTTATGTATTCTACTGCACCAGAAAAGAAACACTTGTACAGACACCGCTCAATACCTGTCAACCATGTTTCTCACACATAATATGCAGTACAAATGTAACAAACAAAACCATTTTTGGACATGCAGTGTTTGTAACGTAATGTAGAAGGTGCTGCAAATCAAGAAACATTGCATCAGTTATTAAGTGGAGTGAAGTGTTACAGTGAGTTGAATTGCATTTTAGAGGGATCTCTTTCATAAGCCAGTTCATTGTGATTAAATGGACAGGTAAATAAAACAGGAACTGGTCAGAAGATGTCAGCTTGTTTTTTGGTCAAACACCTCAAACTATGATGCTGTAGGTACCCTCCAGTGTCATTCATGCTGTTTTAATGTGCTGTGGCACTAATGTGCTTAGTCAGGTTGTCTTGGGTGATGGATGTGTCACATAAACACCAGACCTTAATCCAGAGCACTGGGGGTTGACTCTCAAAAAAATCTAGTTTTTGAGGTAGTTGATTTTCTCTCTTTTTTGTAGATTTTATTTTTGTGATGCTTAGGCTTGAGTTTATAAGACAGTGGATAGACTATGAATAATTTAGAGAGAGCAGGGCATGACATGCAGGAAAGGATTCCAAGTCAGATTCACACCTGGACAGACTATTATAGTCTCTGTATATAGGGCGCTGCCCAAACTGCAAGGCCATTTGCTCCTGTGAGGGAACTCTTTCAGCTCTGTGAGCGTGGTGGGAGAATCAAAGTTATTGCAATCAGGTGTGTGTTGCACTGATTGGCTTTGATTAAGCCCAGGTGTGGGGAGCTTCTATATATCCTGAGTCTCTAGTTCTCTGTGCTGTGACTCATTATCTCGCCTTCAGAGGTAGTGAGAGGTTCTCTGTGTGTTTTCTCAAGTTTTGATGTGAATATATGAACACTACCTAAGATTGTTGAGTGTCTCAGGCCTTGTCCACACGTAACCGGGGTATTGTAACGTTGCCCTTTGCCAGTGTTCTTGAACATGAAGCAGCATCTGGGCTTGTAAAAACCAGCAAGAAAAAAGCACCTGGACAAAAAAAAAAACCACGCCAAAACCATTGTGAGGGCATCCATACTGTTTCCGAATGTAAACACAGGTCACATATGTGACGTAAGAACATATTTTGTCACAGGCAGTGACGTTTTGAAACACAAAACCCCGGTTATTGACGTCCACATGCAAACTGAAGGATAAAAGTTACTATTTAAAACTTTTCCTATGTTGTTAATAGAAATCTGACTGCTCTAAATATTTAAATCAAATCTCGGCGAATTCTTTTGATGGGATGAGAGGGATGACTGGCGGCGTCTCTTTCAGGTTAACAGAGTTTATTAACCTGATGAATCAAGAATACAAATTACAGAGTCTCTGGGTTCAACACTACGTGTCCCTGACGACAGACAGATACCTGGTCAGTTCGCGAAGTCTGAGCCCCGACTATCTTTCCCTGAACCCTTTTATACATTAGACAGAGAATAGCTAACCAAATAATGCATTCGAGAATGTGCGGTTTCCTTCCTCCGATTGGGCAGCTTTCCAACCTCCTGATGTTTGGTTCCGCTTCTCTCATTGATGCATCATACTCCCGAATCCTTTGTCCAATCTGTAGGGGAAGACACTTCCTACCTGTTTCTTATCACAACCTGACATCTCGTCTAGTAACCAATTCTTTCTAAGGAGAAGACAATTTAGGTAATTAAGAATCAAGGCTCACTCAACCTTCTTGAGTGATTAACTGTTCAGGGCCTTAAACTAAACCTATGTTTGAGTTGGTAAGTGATTCAGTTTAAAGGGCCACATCAAAACACATGTTGGAATGTGCACTCACTCCTGCAAGCCCTCTTCACACAAACACCTTACTGAAAAGTATGACAATTTTATTAACACACACAAACCTTCAAATACGCAAATCTTCCCTTTGGTTGGAGGTTTTTAAAAGCTTTGTTTTTGATGCTGTAAGCCTGCGTTTTCGTGTGGATGAGAGGCCAAAACGTAGAAAAATATCTTTGTTTCACCCAGTATATAACTTGGGGTGCAGGAAAACTTCATTTTGACTCCAACCTTTTGTGCTATATAAGGTCTCTCGGGCAGCTTTTCCTTTTCATTTTGTGTTTCTGAACTCCTGGGCAATTTTGGTTTTGAGTCAGCTGCCTGGCAGCAGTGGTTTAGTTAATCATTTTCGGTGCATTACTTAGTTTTGGAAGCCTGTTGTGGCTCTATACCATTTCCAATCTATTGCCTACAATTTAGTGGTTATGCTTCTGGGATAACTTTGAGACCCCCCCCCCCCCCCCCCCCCCGGGTCCGCACTTGCATTCTTATGTAGCTGTGTGACTTTATATAGTTGATCATTCAGTTGGCTGTGCTGTTGCCTGCCTGAACCCAGTCCTGTAAAAGACGTATCAACTATTATATAAGACATGTAAAAATCTAAAACACCATTGACGTCCATATATTGTTTTGAATTAAGATATGGCTGAAAAATCTTGTCTCATATTTAACCCTTCAGTAGAATATTATATAGGACCATGTTTAATTCTGTGGTTGAAGCAACCCCAACATAAATTAAAACACTGATCTAAAAGCTGCTGTAGGGTTGCGATCATTATATTTATATTTACCACAGGGTCACTGGGTCCTCTGAACAGCTGTGAACCAAGTCCAGAGTGAAACCATGTTGAGATGCCTGTAGGATCTTTGGTTCTTCATTAGACTTGAGTATGGCCGATTTCTCTCCCACATTTGTGAACTTCTCCAGCATTGTTTTCTATTTATGATTTAAAATACAGTTGTGGGGGAAGTCAATGTACAAAAACATTGTTACTATATGCTGATCTTTCCCTGTACATATGGCCTGCATATTCTCTGAATGTACATGTTATATAATCTTGAATTGTTAAGCCCATACTTAATATATTAATGGATGAAGCCTAAGTGACATCACTCATCTGCTCCTGTAGTGGGCTCAGGAGGCTCACAACCAGCAACAGCCATGCTGGATAGGCTGTCTTAACCTAATTTTCAGTCAACCCAAAGGCAGACTGAGAGCTGGAGCTGAGGCCAATTTTAATTATTTTTACAAACATCGTGCCCGCAGTCAATCATGACGGCTACACGCCAAACTATGGATAACGTGTATCTTACACGACTTCTCACCTGTGCGCCGACGTGAGTGGCCGCATATCCAGTAGCTCCGTCCCTGTCGTACCCGTCGTGATATGTTATTTGTTTGTTTTGGCTCTGTGCCAACTTCTACTTTTATAGTTTTATAGTACACTTTCAGTGTATAACCCCCCCCAACACCTCCACCAGGAAAGACACAACCTCCAGTGACAATCCATCCCCCCTCCCCTCCACCATCACCAGAGACCAGGTTAGAAAGGAGCTGAAGAGACTCCGCCCCAGGAAGGCAGCCGGCCCGGACAAGGTGTGTCCCAGGATGCTAAAGGCCTGCTCTGCTGAGCTGGGGGAGCCACTTCAGCACATCTTCAACATGAGCCTGCGGCTTGGGAAGGTTCCTGTACTCTGGAAGACCTCGTGCCTCACCCCGGTCCCCAAGAAGAAAAACCCCAGTGAGCCAGGCGACTTCAGACCAATCGCTCTGACATCCCACGTTATGAAGAACCTTCGAACAGCTGCTGCTCCAACACCTCAGACCCCAGGTCCAACACGCACAGGATCCCCTGCAGTTTGCATACCAGGCAAAGGTGGGCGTGGACGATGCCATCCTCTATCTTCTACACAGGGCTTACTCTCATCTGGACAAAGGGAGCAGCGTGATGAGAATCATGTTCTTTGATTTCTCAAGCGCCTTCGACACCATCCGTCCCCTCCTACTGAGAGACAAGCTGACCGAGATGAGGGTGGACTCGTACCTGGTGAGGTGGATCACGGACTACCTCACAGAGAGACCACAGTACGTCAGACTGAAGGACTGCACATCTGACACTGTGGTCAGCAGCACCGGAGCACCACAGGGGACTGTGCTCTCCCCCGTCCTGTTCACCCTGTACACCTCGGACTTCCAGTATAACTCTGAGCTCTGCCACATGCAGAAATACTCGGACGACACTGCGATAGTTGGTTGTGTCAGGGATGGACAGGAGGAGGAGTACAGGAGCCTGATCGAGGACTTTGTGACGTGGTGCAGTGACAACCATCTGCAGCTAAACACCTCCAAGACCAAGGAGATGGTGGTGGACTTCCGAAGGAACAAACCACATCTAGAACCTGTTTCCATCGGGGGGTCGACGTGGAGGTGGTCAGGACCTACGGGTATCTGGGGCTGCAGCTGGATGACAAGCTGGACTGGTTGCCTAACATGGACACTACCTGCAGGAAGGGACAGAGTCGTCTGTACTTCCTGAGAAGGCTGGGGTCCTTCAACATCTGCAAAAAGCTGCTGCAGATGTTCTACCAGTCTGTGGTGTCCAGCGTCCTCTTCTACGCAGTGGTGTGCTGGGGAGGAAGCTGCAAGAAGAGGGACGCAGCACGCCTGGACAGACTGGTGAGGAGGGCCAGCTCTGTGGTGGGCACAGTATTAGAGCAGTATTAGAGTATCATAGATCTCTCAGGTGGGTAGAGTCCACAGCAGAACAGATCCTTGTCACTTTGAGGCAGACAATCATGGTTATAGATAGTTCAAAGTCTCCCATAGTGTTCAGCTTTCTTTTTAAATATTCCTCTTCTGCTCTGCTAATGGTATGCACACTGGGTCGCAGAAGCCTAATTTGTCATGTCAGATCAATCATGACATAATACTCCTTTTAATAGCATCAATTTACTAATTTAAACTAAACTTCTTTGCTAAATGAACCACAGGACATTGTTCAGCATGATAAGAACTACGTAAAAATGACGGAAAATGTGTCTGATAAATGAATTTGTTGTGTATTTTGATTTTTGATCCATGTCACATCTGTTAACATGGAGGAGGCTCATATATATAGACCTCTCTTTTAGGGAGCTGTCATCGTTCTTGTATACAGTCAATAGTTCAGACTCACAAATATGACATGCAGCTTCGCTAGCTTTGCACATAAACAGCCCAATTCCTTGGGAGGGTAATTTTAGACTTTTATACACTAAGGATCTTTCAGAACCCTTGTTTTCTAATTTTACTGTGTAAAAAGACTGTGGGTGATGTAGAATCATTGATTCATCATCCTGTTTCTGTTTTAGTAAAAATGTGTGCTTTATCACTTCATCATTTGTCTCCCCTTTACATAAAGGGTAATTTAAAACCCTGCCAGAGCCTTTCCTCCTACAAGAAGAGGCCGCTGAAGGAGGATGAAAGTATTTTAGATGCACAGAGTTGATGCAATTATATAAAGACCTTTTCAGTGGGCAGAAACTGTGCAAGGATGCAATTACACCCCAGTGAACAAGCCATGTAAAAACAATACAATGTTGCACACCCACAGCTGTGATTACCATGCACTCTGAGGGAGCAGGCTCGACATTCAGAGGTTGAACCCTGTGGTAGAGCGCTCTGTTGGGTTCTTTCATGGCAGAGGCTCTGTTAAAGGTGGGAAAGCTTTCTGTCAGGCATTAAATCACAGGCTTTTGCAATAAGCAGTGGGTGGGAGACGCAACATGTGACAGGAAAATTAGGGAAGTAAACCAATATTTACTGTATTTACTCTGTAATCTGGAAATACAATGAGACAGAGCCAGAGAGGGTTTAAGTGTCATCACATACATCTTTGTCTTTCAGGGAATAACGCTAGTTGTTAATTTTCCAATGGTTTTGTTCTTCTAATTCTCCATTTTCCCTCTCAAAATAGTCTCATGAATTACACTGCCAGCTTACTGCCAGTAAAAAATATATATCACCCTGGATGCATGTTTAGCCCTTTCAATCTGCAAGAAGCCATAAGAGCATTGTAAATCTACAACTTGTCAACAACCTCAGTTAGTCTTGTCAAGCAGGTATATACAGTAAACATCACCTTATGAATAGACAAATATGTAATCACTGATTACATCAATATACTTAATCAAGCAATCAATCAATCTTTATTTGTATAGCGCCCATTCATAATAAGTGTTATCTCAAGACTCTGTACAAACAGCAGGTGAACTACGTTACTATTTGTTATTTAATATTACAAAAGAGCAGGTATAAAGACCATACGCCTTATGTTTACAAAAAGCTGTTCAACTTATTGCTATATTACAAAGACTCGGCTTAATTCACCATGAGCACTTCCGCAAAATAGCAAAAGTTACATTGATAAGAAAAAACTTCCACTTGCTCATGATGAAACAGCCTTCAAAGGCCTCGACTGTACCAGGCTTGGAAAGGAATGGGAGAGATTGAGAAGAGGAAGGACGAGGAATAGGGAACAAGGGAGGGGGTGTATACTCTTTGTCAACTACAAAAATTAATCTTAAATCTCAAGGTAATTTCTTTATGTTCAAAATGAAAATCTTGAAATAAACAATTACTTTCTCACTTAAGTGTCCATTTTAGATATTAATTGCTGCAGATCACTTGGTAGAGTCAGTACTGCAGTTACAGTACATGTCCAATGTGTCCTTGGGCAAGACACTTAACACTGAGAGCGTATTATCCAGGTCTACACTTCCTCCCACTATGCTCTGTCAATAAAAGGCATCTGATCCAACCTTGACAACAGGGTCTTAAGTCTCCCAACAAACTCTTCTCTACTGTCGCCCCCTGGTGGTCGAACAAACTACCAAACTCCATTCACTCAGCAGAGTCCCTTTTGACCTTTTTTGAAAAAAAGCTAAAGACCCAACTCTTTTATGAACACCTACACTCTTAATGTTTCTGATGATGACAATGATGGGGATGAGTTTGATAATGACAATTTTAAGTTTTTGGTTTTGATGCTTATTAGAACAATTAAGAAAAGCTGTCGATGTACTTCTGGTCACTGTTATAGAATTTCTGTAATTACTTAATTAATGTGTGATGTTAATTCACTGTTCTTGATGTCAGGCAGACCTGATACAGGTCAGCTTTGTCTAGAGACCAAAGAGAGCTTGGAGAGTGTCAACAGCTCTTTCTGATATCTGCAAGGACGCTTGTGCTCAATCAAACTAAAAGCTGTTTATTTGCACTTACTGACGTTCTTTCCTCCATTCTAGATCCTTGCTTGTGTTGTTCTTACTCTCTGAAGCTCCAGCTAAATGAATTGTAGAATGAATGGATTAGTTACTTCTGATAGAGACTTTACATAGCAACCTTTGCCATTAGGTTGCTATGCCAAGCTATACAAGCTCAAGTCCAATTACCATTTACAAATCTAAAATACATTTCTTGTGATCTCAATGTGAAATAAAATTCTTTAGTAAATTGAAATGTAGTTGTAGATATTTCTCTCTTCTGAAAAAAGGCTTTTCTTACATCTGAAACAAGATTTAAAAAATCTCTAAATAACTTTTGTCCAGTCTGAATGAAATTCATTCGTTATGTATAGTAAACCATGATTTAAAATACTGAATAGATCATTTCAATCACTATTTCAATAAGTAAAAAATTAAATTTGGGCATGTCAAGATGTCATGGGTAGACATAAACTCTAAAAGTCAGTCCTGCTTTCTCTCTCAGAGAGCGATTACAAAACCCCGAGTGGTGAATGTCTAGTACCAAGATGTAAAATGTCATTCGGTCAGTCGGCTCTTTCTGTAAAGGGGGTCAAGCTTTGGAACTCCCTTCCCACCAGCCTAAAACAAGAAAACAACAGTAAGGCTTTTAACAAAGGACTCAAACAATGGCTAAAATCTGAACAACATTGTTCACATGAATAACGTTTAACTGGTGACTCCTTAATCGTTTTACTGTCTGCTCTTTAGTTTGTAAACTAACAGAAAATTGCTTGCATTTGCTTGTTGTTCATTCTTTGTTTGTTGTGTTTTTGTTGTGTTTTTTATTGTTTATTTTCTTGTCTCTCTTCTCTCTCCTGTCAATTTAGTTGAATTGTTTTATCCTTTCAAAAGCTGCCTGTGGACAAGTGTTGTATATTAGCACATGTGCTAAAACATCAAGTCTGTCCAATGTAGTTCTTATGTCCACATTAAATAAACTTTAAATTTAAATTCATTTTTAAATCACATATTTTACCAAACCAGAAGTTGAAACATGTGCCAAACTTCACACAGTCAGTACCTTTACATGTTTAATTATTAAAATTGCTCTATTGAAACACAATAGATTATGACAACAAAGTGTACAAATGAAATAGAAATAGTTTCTATGTTTGTCACTTTCTCTGGAAGATCCATTAAAAAAAAAAGTCAAGAAAAAATGATTAATGAGCAACAAACTTCACAATGAACAATCAGAACATTCAATGTAACATGGTTTTGTTCTTTTTCCAGACACATTCACATTAGAAACGAGCGACTCCGTGTCTGTGTTTTAGTACAAAACAGAGCTGAAATTGTTCCACAGTTTCTTCCAAAATCCTTCACATTGAATTGAAAGACATATTTATTCTGTTTTTTTTTCTTTTTCACACGTCATTTTCCTCCAAAATCATCTTCTTTGAAACAGTCTCTCAGTAATTGACATTTTCTCTGTCACGTCTGGACTCCAAAGTGTTGCGCCTCTTCAAGGTTGAGACTTGGGTGAGACGGTTTGAAGATGCGTCTTGCAGTTCTTGCCATACTCGTGTTTCATGGCAGATTCACCCGTGTTCACAAAATACAAAAACCTGGTTCAAAAGGTTTGCAAAATCTTTGAAGTAAACGCAGAAGCAGCTGTCATTGTCAGGTTGTACATTAAGCTACAACTGTCTTAGACCACACAAACAAAATGAAATAAATATGCAAACCTTCATCACCAGAATGCAAACATAAATCCAATACACAAACTACGTGTGCAGTCAGAGTTCACTGGTTTACTACAGGTTTTTTTTTTCTTTTCTTTTTTTGCTCATGGGATATGAAAAAGAAGTAAACTAAGATTGTTTTTCAAAGTCATGCTCGAAAAAGGTTTATCAGAGCTGTCAGTCGAGATTCTCTCACATTGAAGAGTCATGCTGAATGAAAGTGTTGTTCAACCTGAGAACCTGTGAGTCATTTTAAAAAGGCGAGAATGACGTCTCAGCACGCTGCAACTTCTTCAGTCACCGATGCAGTTATTTGGACAGCATAACACATTTTTCTTTATCCGCCTCTAAGCTTTTTAGTCTTATTTAAGGAAGCAAAATGACACATTAAATGTGAAGTTTAAGTGTGTGTTCAGTCATTTGAAAGTAAAAAAAAAACCTGCAGCCCTTTTTGTAACCCATTTCATTGTGCCAAATATTTGTACTGATTACATTCAAATAAGGTATTTCTAAGACACTTTTCACACCAAACTGTTCAATCATAGCAGCTTGGTCAGCAGCCCTACGCTTCAAAATAGATATCCAGGGAACTTTTGCCTGTACAGGGATGTGCTGTCAAGTGAGCCATGATAGATTGGACATTGGTCCAATGTGCAGGATATTTACTGAAAAAAATTAGCAGCAACCAATATGCGCCCCCTCTTAAGTTTAGATCCTCATGCAGAATAGTAAGCTTTTGTATTAACGGGAGAAAGCAGGCGGTTTTATGACTCCCCACATGACTGTTTTGGACGCCCCTCGGTTTGCTAGGCCTGTCAGATTGTATAAATGTTGTGGTGGTATATCATTTCACACTGTAAAAGTCAATTGTTTACGATGACCAACCAGAGCTACTGACAACCCAAGTTTCCTTTGAACACTCCCATAGTTAGAAGTAAAAGTGCTTGCTGTTATAATGGTGCTCTGCTCTCTCTGTGAGTGTGTGTAATTATGCAAACAATTCAAAATCAGTTTTGCAATGAAAAAGTGTTAGTGTCAGAAACGGCCCCAGTTCACTTTCTTACATGGAAAGGCCTCACAGAGACTTGAATAAGTAAAGCCAGGTAGACTTTCAAAATCTAGCTCCCCCCGCCGTATATGATTTAATTTGTGTGATTTTTTTATTGACGTGGGAGAGGATGGACATTTAAACAAGCAGGGTGAGCTACACACTCGCACACAGAGCTGTTCCAGCCTGTACGCTCCAACATAGGACGTGCTGCAGTTCTGCCTGGAACTATATATTCTTCGGAACGAGTTCTGTGGGGGTTTTCTTGGCCATCACCTGGCTTAAAATTGTAAAAAAAAAAAAACCTGGAGGATGGATTCAATACATCACATTAGATGAAAACCCAAAGTGTCATATTCAGAAGCCTGTGGCCATTGACCGAGCTGCTGTTTTCGACGAGTTGAAAGCCTGTCACATTTAATCAAAGCTTTCCACTGTGCAAACATTTTTTGATCTGTGTGAAACTACTGACTCCTTGATGTCCTTTTTGAAGACCATTTTTGTTCCATCCGAATGTACCAGCTCTCTGAACATATTCAGTTTATTTTTATTCACTGCCTCTGAAACCATCCTAACAGGAAGTACTCTTTCAAACTAATTACCTGTTAATTACCTGTGCCATTTCTTTCCAAATGACTTGGGCTGAAGAGTACAAAAAATGTGCTAAATATCCAAATATTTGAGGAGCCCACTGCAAGAAAACGTACTATATTAGAATGAAACAACACATTTATTAAACTAATATTTGTCCTTTATAACCATGATCATGGTGGCCGTTGTGTCTGATTAGTCTCCGTGGTGGCTCTGCGGAAGAGTCTCTGATGGAGAAAAACTTGTGTATGCCCTTTAAAGCTCTGCACAGTCACTCAGCATCAGAGTTTGAACGAGGCTGTATTCAGGGCACAGCTGAGGATACATTCGTACATTTTTGTCCTACTCCAGTTCCTCTCTGTGCTCCATGCTAAGCTCTCTCCTCACTCCTCCTCCCACACTAGACATTTGTCTCTCCCTGTTGTTGTCCTCTTCCCCGTCCTCCTCCTCCTCCTCTTCCTCCTCCATTCCTTCCTCTTCTTCCTCCTCCTCCTCCTCTTCCTCCTCCTCCTCCTCGGTGCCGTCCATGGAGTCGTCAGCTCCCAGCATGGCTTGTTGCATGGCCAGCGTGGCTGAGTCTGATGACAGCGAGTGGAGGGAGTCCATACTCAGAGGGTCTGAGGGGAGACACCAAAACAGGAAATGTCATTTCTACTTTCACCTATGTACAATCATTTTTTGGGGAAGAATTTTAACTCACATAACGACTTGATTACGAAATGCTGGGATTGTATTTACATCATGTCCATGATGTGGAAGCCCACACTTGTGCTTGTACTAGTGCAGGAGCAACAGTATTGTGCCAAATAACTAAGTATGCAAGGACCAAGGAAGTGTATCTTGCTCGACCAATGAAAAAACTGGACTGTGGAGGGTTAAACGTGCTGGGCTGCCTCGTGTTGTTTCTTCCTAATCTACAAGAGAGTGGGACTCCACATACAGTAGTCACCATACTTTATAAAATCCAACTTGATTTCTGTTGGATAAGTTTGATATATTTTTTTTTTTTTACACCATTTCACATACATAAAGTCACGTGACATTTGTGGCTCTTTCTACTCCTAACCCTGTAAACAGTGACATCTAGTGGATGTAAAACATATAGCAGCCTTACACTTGCAGAACAGCAGCTTCACCTCAGCTCACTGATATTAATCAGCCTGGCTTTTTGTCTTAAATGTGAGCAAAAAAAAAAGCTGAAATGCTGTTTTAACAAATGTCATATTAGTTTTTTTTTCATTGAATAACTAAATGCATGTTTTCCTTAAAACCTAGGTATAAAATATGTGTGGCCACATCAACATAAATGTACATATTTGCTGTATTTGCTACCTAGTTGATGTGAATAAGTGCAGGGTTGAAACTTATTTGACATTTCACTCGTTGTAGAAACTAGATGTTCCGTGTTTTAGAGTTTTATAATTGGTATCAGGTGGAAATGTTCCCCTCATTGAGATTTGTCTTTTATAGTAAACATTTCCATAGTACTTTTACTCTCTTCTATTGTGTTTCCCACTTTCTTGCAGAGTTTAAATGTTGAACTTTATGATTATGTTTTTCAAAGCACAGTAATGTTTGAAGCTTCTGAGTCAGCAGGAGCTAAAAAACAAACAAACTGTTATGCTTTGCCACCTCAAGTGCCAACAATGGCAGCTAGTAGTCATTATAAAGGCACGCAAGATAACAATCGACTTTATGTATACACTTTGCTTCATGCAATGAAGTGTTGGCGTACTGTCAGAGTTGTTTCCTGATTGAGATCTGTGTGTCTGCAGTACTCCAGCTACGATGGAGTCAGGCCAGAAGCGTTGAGTCGGACGGTGCTGGGACTTCATCTTCTTGGCTTTGGGAGCCGGGTCTGGATTACTGGCATCCAGCATGGGCTGAAGGATACGCCGACGGGCGTTAATGAACCTATGGGGTGCAGATAAGGGCAGAAGGTGAAGGGGGGGGATTATTACAGGGGATAAAGAGAAATACAAGACACCCTTCATTTTAGAAAAGTAAAACAATTCAATTAAAATCAAAAAGGTTTGTGGGCAGAAACAACAACAGAGGAGGAAAGACAGCGTGCACCACAGCCTCTGACTTTGTGTTTGTTTAAGTTCTCCATACGGCCATCACTCAGTTGAATAAGATAGACCAAGAGTTGGTCTTGTGCAGCCATGGGGGCAACTTTTCAAACAATAATATACCCAACAAATACTATAAAGTATCGTGTATAAATCCACTCAACTTCAACCTCTATAAAAAACATACTTCAGTGTTACTGCGAATACTACACATACTTTTCCAATCATTACTGACATTGTAGCTTTAAATTGATCTCATTCACTGATCCTGTTGCTCTGTTGTTCTCCTGTTTTTGAAGCCCAATACAGTTCAACAAACAGCTGTTCAACATTAGTCTGTTTGGTTGTTTTTTTCTAGCCACAGCAACTTTACTAAACGTTGCTGATGTACTCATGATAAACATTGGATCTCTTTTGTAATATACTATAAAAAAAGACTAGGTATTTTATGTGCTCTTGTGTAAAGTGTACTGACATAATATTTGTAATGAACTGGCACAATGCAGATAAAGACTGATTGATGAAAAAAATGATGGATTTGGCATCATATGTCCTGAACAATAAGAGACGATATCTTGTGACAGAAAAATGATGGTCAGCCCCTTACTGTCTTATGGCTTATATTTTTCTGTCACAAGGAATTAAAGTATCAGATAATGTCTTGGCTAGATTTTGAATGTCACGTGTTTCATGCATGTCGTGTCGATTTTTAAAGACACAATCCATCCTCTCTCTAATTCAAACACAATGCAGTAAATTAAAGGGTTAAAGAAGAAGATCAACCTGACAGGAGCCACTCTGCTAAAAAAAAGAATGTGCCAAACACAAAATGTTTGTTCAAAACTTTTCATACAAAAATATGTAATTTCAGTTTGGCTGTAACAATGGCTGCCACATACTGTAGGGCTTCTTGTGATAAATCAATTTCTGATTGTATTACAGACCAGTAAATGCAAGGTGAACCAAGATTAATACCTCTGCCTACATCATAATATCACCTGAAAAGATTTAACAAAAAGTCCAAAAAAATAAATCAGCATTCATTCCTAAGTGTCACATCAAAAGAAAAGAGACATTTTGGTCTGATGTGTACTGACTAAACATGGCCAGGAGATGGCACCACAGTAATGCTAATTTTCACAGACGCGTTGGCATTTTCGAGTTTGTTTTAAGCAAAGCCTTCATTCCAATTTTCACAACTAGAATCATCTTACCAGTTGTTCACTTGCAGGAGGGTGAGATTAGTCTGTGCTGCAATCTGTCGCTTCTCATCTTCTGTGGGGTACGGGTGCTGGAAGGGGACAAACGTGATGTTGATTTCTCATGTAAAAAGCATCTAAATACTGTGATGTCCTTCAAATACCATCTCCCTCAGGAAGCCAAATAAAGGTCCCTCTGAGTCGAATGCAGACTCTATACATGTGTTAGACCGCAAACTCTGCCTCACCATGAGATGCTGGAAGAGCCAGGAGCGCATGATGTTGGTGGCATGTTTGGGAAGAACCCCCCTCTTGTTCTTGGACTTCTTGTCTTCGCTGTCCAGCAGGGAGGCGAGGTCCACATTGACCTTTAAACAAACACCAGGAAGAGAAGAAAAGAGAAGAGACAAGGAAGAATGGAAAAAAAAAGGAATAAAATGAGTGGACGGCTTTGTTATGGTTGCCACGGAAACAAAAGGAGAATACCAATTACCTGCCTTTTTTTTCCGTGGCAAGGGCAGAAACACCTCCTCAAGTGTCACCATGGTAACTGAATTTGAGTAATGATACTTAAAACATGAAAAGCTGAACACTTGACTGTGTGGACCAACAGGACTGTCAGAGTCTATTTGGAGCTCTGATGAGTCTTCAGTCAGAAGTTCGGCTGTCACAGTTTAGTACCGATTGTCGAGCAGCGTGTGTAAAGTGTGACAGTGTTTGTCTGTTTGTGTTGACCTGAGCCTGTCTTTGTGTTCCTCAGAAATCATTATTTGCACGCTATTGTTTGGAGTGTGAGCGCTGAAGGACGAGATTCTCCCAGACTATTGACAGCTCTGACAGCCTGTGGTGAACATATGGATCCATGTGTGTTGTGTGTGCGTGTGACAGACAAAGTATTCAGTCTAGTTGCATTACTTGTGAGGACCAAATCAAGCAAGTCCATTATTTTCTAGAGAGTTGTTGTGATATTTAAGGGAGTTGAGGTCAGAGTGTGGTTACCCTGAGGTTACATTTTTGTCTTACAACCATGTTGATGACTTTTTAGCAAGACTCAACCTCCAGTGTTGAAAAATGAAGCCAACATGGAAGAGCGAAAACGTGCAGTTCCTCAAGTGTCCACTTGAGGCTGACTGCAGGAGCCTCGGAAGTCACATACACACCCATTCAAAAAAGACTTTTTTACAGAAGAAATTAACATGATTAAAGCCTGGTTAAAAAAAACAAAAAACGATAGTGTCTTTATGAGGACATGCTGTGAGGCAGGTGATCTTTTTTTTTTACGCTTAACCAATTGATTTGATGAAGAATAGGAGTTGTTTATAACTGAGCGTGTGGCTGAGCTCACTGAAGGACGGGCCCGATGTAGCCGTTTGTTGTGAGACTTAAAAAACGGCCTCAGCTCAAGCCATTCGCCTGGTGTTAGGTTGACTGAGACAGCATTTTTTATTTTTTTTATTTTATTTTTTTATTGAGTTACTTCTACCCTCAGCAAAGCATATTATGATCATAACCCATGTACAAGAACTTTCTAATTTATTATCAAAAATGAGTATCAGGGTATTGAAGCAAATGTATAGTTATTGGCATATTAGCTAAAGATTTCTGTCATTTAGAATAAGATCCTAATAAACAGCCAGTATGCTACTAATTAGCATGCTAATAAGCGACTAGTTTTAAGGTATAATTTTTAGGATAGTACAAGAACGTTTAGAATAAAATAGCAAAATTATTTTAATGTTCAGGCGAAACTGTGTTATATTCTTTGCAATTATCAAAACCAGAGAAACCTGTGATTTTACAGTTGTAGGCTAATGGGACATGTCTTGTGGTGGCAGCCGCCATGATAGAGCTACCAAAACGGACCTGGCATGTTTATCATTGCCAAGGAAAAACCGGGATCTAAAGTCAAAGATGAGCAGGCGGGAACTGCTACTGAAGGCTGCCGTATGTGCTGCTGTAAAATGACATGTAAATTATACTTGGATACATCATCTGTAAACATGTTCTTTTCTTCCGGTCTATTTGGTCTGTTCATCTTGACTACACTCTAGTCCCTACCAGCCTCAACATCATCTTTTTTTTTCGTTTTTCTTTGATTGAAAGCCCCCCTGTGGTGGAATTCGTTTACTGTTTTTAATAGTGAATCTTGTGATCTTAATTTAAAGTGTTATCACACAATCATCACATTACACAATGTCCTTTACTGCCTGCATATACATAACAATGTTCTACAGCATATATTATATTAAATGTTTGTTTGAGACACTTTCATTCCAAAAAACTTTAAATATGAAAATATTGAAGAACATTTCATATTCATTAGCATGCAGGACAAACTGCATGTATAAATTTAAAAAAAACAAGTCTTGTAAAGAATGTAACAGTTAATGATCTTACAGAGTGTAGTAGTTGAATGAATCTGAGCTAGAGATGAATAACAGACAAAGCCTCCCCTTAATGTCCATAAATACACATCCACACACGCCCAGATCCCCTACACACACAAAACCAAACTCATTAGAGTTGCAGCTGGGTGTCACGTGGGTGACCCACCTCTCATTCCCCCCTCAGTGTGTGTGTGTGTGTGTGTGTGTGTGTTCTGAGGAAAAGCAAGGTTAAATTAATTGGCGACAGCGAGCTTGAGAGTCTGATTACTTGGGGCTTGTCGGCAAAGTAGCGACGGGGCTGCGTTCAATTCCCTGTACACATGTAGCTGTCCTCCTCTGCTGGGTCATAGTTATTCACAGAGGCCTCCTCTGTCAAGCACAGAATTACCTGTGTGAGCCGGAGACGCTCTTCAGGACAATTGTGCTGCAAACGGAGCACTGTTTGAACTAAAATGCTCCTGTTGAAATGTGGGCAGTGGCTTTGACATGAAACCAATTGAAATCCAAACTAATCAGAATCTTCTACTGTAAAATATGTCATTACATCATCCATGATGGTGGTTGTAGGGTGGTGCAGTGGTAAGCAGCGTTATCTCACTGCAGGAAGCTTCCTAGTTCAAACCCCTGGATGGACAGGGACCCTTCTGTGTGTGTGCCCATTTACTTTGGCTTGTCCAGCTTAACCCCACAGTGCAAAGACAAATGTGTAGATAATGGATGGAGGGATAGTTAGATTCTACGTTTTTCCTCTTCTGTACATTCAATAAGACAGGTATGAAGGGCAGTCAGCTTGTCTACTACCCAATATTTAAGCAGTTAGGAGCAGGGTTGGAAATATTTGAAAAGCTAGCAAGAATTTGAAAGTAGCATTCCCTTTGTGCTCCCTGAACAGCCACGCCCCTCACTAACGTGCATGATAGCCGCTACTCCAAAGGGAAACCTCATATCCTCGCTAGCATTGTGTAGAAACTATGTTGTCTCAAGTCTCATTCAGCGGTAAGTAAACACTAAACTATATCATAAAACATGAAAAAAACGTGACTATTTAACAACAGCTAACGTTAAACACAGTATATGTGGGCTGGTGCAAACAACGGTTAGAGACGATCAAGGAGACGGAGGGGCATGATTGGATCAACGCATTGGTTGAGGTTTTTTTACAGGCTTACAGCAGCTACAGATGAAGGGTTTTCTTTGTTCTCTTTTTTAAAGCACATTAATTGTTCATTTCTGTCAGGACAAAGAGAATTTCAACGAAAAAATCCTAAAAAGTGTATCTGGACAAAAATGACCAACTCTAAATAATACAGCAAGTGTCCCAAATGTTTAAAAAAAAGTGCAACATTTCAGCAATGGAGTGTTTCTAAAGGCTGTCGCTGTAAGATGATAACAACTTGTGATTCCAAAAATTCCATCATTCAGCACTCTTTATTTCTTTTTAAAGGGTTTAGGTATGATTGATTGTTGATCCCAAGTTTTCAAAGGTTAGCTGCCTGAGAGCGAGAATCTCGTTTGTACATTTTAAGTTCTGCATCTGTTGAATTGAAATTACAAACGCATTCGATCGACAGTCTTGAGTGCATGTCCTTACATGACTTTGGCTCACATTTGAACCTGACAGGATCATGTAAGCACCATAGTAACATACAATTTCATACCATTGTGCCTGTCAGCAGGGTGCCTGAGTTCTGACAGAAACAATGAAAAGATGCCCAGAGGGGCTTCTGTTCGATGTTAAGACATTCCTTTTTTAATCATAATAGAATGAATGTTGGTGGTGAAAGTATAAAGAGGGAGTGAAAGTGTCGACCAGAGCATCGTCAGTCAGCTGTGTTACCTGTGAGTTTTGGATCTGGATGGTTCCTGGTGGCAGCGCCTGCGTTAACACTTGCCCTTGCGATGTCACCATGGCAACCGGCTGATACAGGGTCCCACCTAAGGGGATAATTTGCCGTCATGAGTGTTAAGTGGCTTCAGTAAGCTACTGGCAGCCACATCCTGCATTACCAGCAGTGCCTTATTAACTCACTGTCAGCCCCGACAAAAACAAAAAAACAGGCGAATAGGAGACAAAGTGATTAAATTCAAGGTGTGTTAACATCCTTTGACCCAGAGACGAGGGCTGTTTTTTTTTTCTCCTGCTGGCTTAATTAGCCTTGATCAAAACACTCTCATCACGGTTTGTTTGAGCTCTTCAATGTGTACTGATCAAAGGCGGAGGGATTGATTTATTTTGGGTTAAAAGGGATTTCCAGAGGGCAGGATTAACATTTCACTGTACAGGCTTGACATTATAAGAAGCCATCAGCCAAGAACCCTGTGAAGAACACCAGCACAGATCTCTCATACACACCAAACACAGTCAATATACAAAGTATAGTTGAACACAATTAAAAAGTGAAATGTTCCAGTTTGTATCAGAGAAGTGTGTACTGGTTATTCACTGCAGTTTAAATCAAATGGGTAACGATAATAGTGATTATTATATCAAAATCTTTTTTAAGATAAACTTGTGGGCATTTTCCTAAAAGTCTAAATTCCTTGATGTTACAGATAGTACAGTTGATATAGAAGTCAGGGACAGAGAGTGGGGAATGACATGCAGGAAAGGATTCACAGGTCTTGTCTGTAAAGCTATATCATACTTATAAGCACCTGTATCTACTAACACTGTTTTTCATTGTAATGATTTAAAAGAAAATGTAATGTATAAAGCGCCTTTCAAGGGACGCAAGGAAGAACAGGGATTAACGATAAGAACACAAGAAAAAGGTAAAAGACTGTGAATAGTATCAAAGGATGGGAGTCTGATGGAGAGTTATGTTGTAGTCTTTGGCAGCGCCAACACCATAAAAACCAATGCAGTTCAGCGTTTTCAGAGCTCAATGTCTTCAGCACAAAAACTCCCTCAGCCCTAGCATCAGCTGTTTTCGCAGATACACTCACAATGCTCTTAGTTGAAATTAATTAAACTTTTGGAGGCTCCACAATGTCAGAAACAAATCCAAATGAAGAAGGGGCGAGACTTCTGACATCAAGTTTGTCAACAACAATGGTGAAGGAGAAACTGTTCAGGTCTAGCACTAAATTGTATTTGAATAAAGATTCATGAAATAAAATCAAGTGCACAGAGCTTTGTAAAACAGACCGAAGGGTCACTATAAGATGGAAGCAGAGGTCGATTTCTGTAACAGTAAGTGCGAATGAGAAGGGCTGCGACACTGAGGTTGGGGACGCTGCCAGTGCAAAAAAACTCAGTTAATGGACACCAAAAGCATGTACCGGTAAATGGTCTTAACATGATGCTTTCCATTTAAGGAATGTATGCTTAGCTGTTTAAGGATAACTGTTTTTACATCTACAGATAGTAATGGAACAAGAGTGCAACATAAATATTTCCTAGATGCCCTGCTTCCAACATGTGCTTGTCTGGTCACATATGAAAGTTATTCTCTAAACTGTTAAAAGCAGATTTAAATAAAAGGCTCATGGGACATTCAATCAGTAATTTCGAATGTGACATTACACAATAAAACATCATTGGTCAAAATGAACAGGGTGATGCTGATGTTTGAGGGTGCTATTTCTTTGCAAACAAAGGCTCACCTGATACCACTTGAGAGTTGATGGTTGTCATGGAAAGATTGCCCTGCTGCAGAGTCCCGGCAGGCACCACAATCCCAGAAGGGTTAACAGAGCTGGAGACAGAGGTCATGGATGGAGAGGAGGTCTGAATTAGTTCCTGGGGGATCACAGAGAGACACTAGTGAGTGAAATGTGAAGAGGTAATCCTTACTGAGTATGGCCTAAAACCTGCCAACAGCAGGATCTGCCTGTTGGTAAATGACAGGATGTATATTTAGAACCATTACTCTGGGATTGATGCCTTGAAGAAAGAGTAAGCTCCACAGACAGTGTGACTGACCTGCTGCATGTTGAGACTGGTGTGTGATGGAGAATAGGGCCCTCCCAGGTCGTTCCGGAGGAGGTTGTCACTGTGCATCTTGGTCTTGAGGCAGGTAATGTAGCGGTTGCAGAAATCTTTACAGAGCTCATTGACCTTCTCCAACTCCAACAGGTGGATCCGCAACACCTGAATGGCCTTTACCATCTAAAGGAAACAATCATCAGATCATTTTCACAATTTACTACAGCCCGGTGGTTGTAACAGTTTTAGGCTATACAGAAACTAAAAACCGTTCCATCCATCTTTTAGTGACTGAAATTCTGCAATCATTTTCTAAACTACAATGTCATTGTACCCATGTAAGGTAAATTATTGCATTTACTTATAGAGCAGCAGGGGCATCATAGTGAGACGAAATATTAAAGTAAATTCCCACAGCTTAAGGGCAATACTCAGTTTTTCTTTGGATCATAATAGTCAGAATCATCATAACAATAGAAGCATTTACCAAAAACTGAAGATTGGGGATTAATTCACCAATATCTTTGAGTTTTTGCTTATGATTTTTTAGGAAGATTCCTAAGAAGACTCTTTTGTCAGACTTATCTCCTTGTGCCTAAGTTAAAAGTGCATGCATGTTGTGCCCAATAAGCATAGGTATCCGCTCGCTAATGCCCATAAAAGGGCATGAGTGCAGGGCCCTATAGACAAATAGGCTGGTAGCAAAAAAACAAGTGCTGAGTGGCTCTTTATTGTTATCCTGCACCTACCATATACAATTATGTTCCTTGCACCTGAGTGCTATACAGCCTTAAATTGTATGTATGTGATGCATAGGTTTTGTTTCCACACTAATTTAATGTAAAGCAATTCATAACAGAGAGTATAAAAACAACCTCTGTATATTACGAATGTATGTGAAACGATGGATATATTAGTATTTTCTTACAAATGAAGGTTATCCATAGATCACTGTATGTTAAATGTGACAGTGTGACTCTCCTACGCTCTGTGCGGCGGTCTGAAGTGCACTCCTCAAAGTCACCACTCAAGGTCACCGGAATGGACAGAAAAGTGCTTGGCCAAGGAGCAGATAAATCAGCTAATTAAACGGCGCTCACTTAATCAAGGGACCAGTAAGTCTTTGGCCATCACATCCAGTCAGGCCCGGTGTTACATTACGGCCCTGAGGAAGAGTTAGAGCCCTCTGGGAGGGACGCCTGCACCCAGCGCCTCATAAAACACACAGATGCAGGGTTAATTGACTGTTCAGCACTTGTCGACAGGCCATCCAAAGCACTGTAGTGGCAGAAGTGCACTTTTTTTCCTGGCTCTGTCTTTGTCTCTGATTGACTTCAGCTCCTCCCCTTCTTTTTGTCTCTGAACATTGTCAGCATCCCCTTTCTCTTAATTTGCAATTACTGCTCGCTGTCATGCAAGGGGACGTGCAGGAGGAAGATTACATGTCATGAAGGTGAAGAGAATGATTAGTAGTGGCTATGATGCATGCAAATAAACAGGAATGTCTACATTATTCCACTTATTCTTAATAAGTTCAATAAATCAAAAAACTATTTCAGCTCTTCATTAAGTAAAAAAAATAGGCTACCATTTATCACAAACTTACCGGAACTACCTGCAATTGGCTCTAGTCTAAAGTGTGTTTATGACTTATCTTGTCTTACCAAGTTGTCCAGCTCCGGGTCTTCACTGAAGAAGGGTTTGTGTTCTCGCTCCTGCTGGTGCACAAAGTTTTCGATGTCCACATCAAAGCTGGCTGATGTGATGCACTCAGATCCCTGTGTGGCCTGCTCACATTTCTCAAATAACAACGCCAGCAGGGGGAACAGCGGATGTCTGAGGAGAGAGAAAAAAACAGGCCGAGTGTCACTATATATAGAAGTTTTCTTTTTTCATCTGTGTTTTATTGATTTGTGTATAAATGTTCAATGTGGGTGCATGAAGTTAGATATTAAAGGTCATTAATTTATTGTGGTCAGTTGTGGAATTGTATACATTTCTGTAAAAGCCTTAACTCAATAAAAGAGAAGACGCCAGGCGTGTTAACCTATGGATCAATGAAGGATGTTTGGACACATGACGAGCCAACTCCTTTTCAGTGGTTATGTTCATGTACACCATGGCTGTCAAACAATATATTTTTTAAACCAAGATCAATCCATGAATTTCAATAATTAAATGCAATTAATTGCATTTTTAAAAGCTTGTAAAAAACCCAATTATTTAACATTTCAAGTCAGTTTATGTTTTCCTTTATGTTGTACGTTTTGCTGTCTAAATCTAATGATCCTGTTTGGATAAGAATTGACTTTTATTTTGAAAGAAATAGGAACACTTTCTGCGAGATTGAAAGTTGTGAAATTTACCACAGAAAATGATATTTACTGCGTATTGAAAAGTAATTTTAAAAAGGAGGAACGGTTAAACAAAGTGAAATGTCTGTTGTCACAAGATGGGTATTACTATTGACTCATCAACTGAGCCATCTGGGAGTTTTTCAAAGCAAAATGAGAAATTCAAAGACCCAGCTGTGTCGTTATTTTCCATTGGCTGTAGGAAAACTCTGCAGTACAGTATTCCGTAAGAGGGACTAAATAACATGTGATAAATGTGATTTATAAAATATAGGCCTACACATTAATTTCAAACCGTAATTGTAATTGCCATTAACTGTGTAAACTCTGTTACTGTTTCAACATTGAATGGTCTAACAACTCTGAAGGAAAAGTTCAGAAATGTTTTGGTCTTATTTACCGGTAATTAATTTGAGTTTAAAGTTATTCCCTATACCGTTTGTCCCTTCTTCCCTCCTGTTGTTTCCAGCCCTGGTGAGGCTTCTGATTGCACAACGAGACACACCTGGCCTCGGAGCTTAAAAGAACCAGTGCTTTGCTTCAGGAGGTTTTTGAAGTTGGGACTCACTGGGATTCTCTCTCAGGGATTGTGTGTGGTCTTTTAGAAAACGTTTTTTCAGTTGATTTAATCTTTTACTTGGTCTGTTAATAAATCCACTGGTTTTAACTGTGGTCAGGTGTATGATGTGTTTGATTGAGCCTGTTTGTGGGTTTGCCGTTAGCCGCATGGGGCTGCTTTATTGTGGCGTAACAGGAGCACCCTTTAAACCACAAGACCCTGGGTGTTTGAACGTGAACAGTAAACACTTGACATAGAAAATGACACATTCATTGTCTCTACACAGAATAAAAGATTCAAAAAAATAATACCAGCTCTTTTCTAGCAAAAAAATCTGCTATACTGTACTGTTAACCACGTCGATAGCTTTGTGACATTCCTTAAAGGACAAGCAGAACACACGGGACAAGGTTCAGCCTGCATTTAAAAAAAAGGATCTTTAAGTTTAAAGTAATGGTCTGGAGAAAGGACCGGGCTTCACTGTGTCACCTACATTGTTACCATCTGCCTTTTATAGAGAATGTCACTCATATAAGATCCCCCAGACACACTGTGCAACGGTCCATTCTGTGCTGCTGTATGTATTACATGGCAAGTTATTGAGCGAGGAGAAGTCTGCTGTAATGGCCAGGAAGACGGCAAACTGCAGCTCACCCAAATCTGACAACAACATGGAAAGGAAACTGAGAGAAAAGTTTTGCAAGTTAATAATATTTGTGGCAGTTTATTTTTAAGGGGGGGATTTCTTCAGTCTGTTTTTTTGAAGAAAGCCCAACAGAACCTCTCAAAATATCCAAATACATCCCTGTAAAATCCACTCTGATAAGCACTCTTGGCAGTGTGTAATACATCCTGTGTAAGCTGTTTACTGGTGGCATATTTCATTATGTTCGGGGTTGCCATGCCATACAGAGTTCACAGAGAGGTTTCTTTCAGGGAGGAAAAGTGTTTTCCTTGTTATGTAACCGTGACGATTTAATGAACAGTAAACCAATGAGAAAATCAGAAGAGAAAATCCATAGTGGTGATTATGTCTGACAAAATCCGTCCTGCTGTGGCAAATGAGCCTCTGGAGCCCCCTGCAGGAACTTATAGGTGACATGAGGGCAGCTTAATCCCTTTAATGTTCACAGTCTATGGTTCAATAAAACCAACAGGTTATTTTGGGTTTTTTATAGTTTGATCTCTTGATCCAAACAGCACGCTGCCTTGAGTTAATATGTAGCTGTGGCTTAAATTGAACTAGTTTTATCTCATACTGTAAAACAACAATATGGTAAAGCTTGGAACAGAAACAGAAACAAAATCAGCTAAACAAGACTCCAATGACAAATACAATCATCTATGTTTGATAGCGTTGAAGTAGCCGGTGTCCCCTTCATCATCATGTTTCTTTTTTTGTGTCTTGTTTGGATCAGAACTTAACCAGTAAAAATCTAAATAAATAACAAACACCATCTGTTAAATATACTTGCCTTTAAACCACACTTACAGACAACCCGCTGCATCGTGAACGTGTTTCTTCACTTAACTATGTACGGACTTCTGGAGGGAACACCAAATAAATCAGACAGCATAAAGCACAGAAGTAGTGATGATCTGTTGCCACCTGTTTTGTCACATATGTTTGTTGCTATGCAAAGGCACTGACACATCACATTTCAGGTCGTTGTGGACTTGACAGAGACTTTCTGCAAGTCTCTGATGTCTCCGATGTTGTGTTTCCTGGTCTCATCACCATGTAACTCGACACTGCTCCTAGCGGTTATATGCATTTTGCATCAAGGGGAAGTGAGCGTTCATTTCTGACGGCTTGCACAACAAACCAAACCACCGCACGATACCAAAGGGCAGGCTGATGCCATGCGCTTGCGTTAGAGTATAAAAGCAAGAATACTCAGGGCTTTATGGTAGCCCAGCTACTCCTCGTGTCCTGCTGGGTTAAATTAAGGCTCGCTCTCATCAATGGAGTCTGGTGTGTTCGAAAATTAGCTTTGCAACTACTGTTGATTTTTTAGAAAGTGCTTTTGAAATACCAAACAGTGTTTTTTTAAATATCTATCTACAATGTAAGCGGACCGTTTAAATAACAATCGGTGCTTTTCAGTGTCAAAAACAAACAGTTTCAGAGACCATAAAGAACGTCCAACTTTTATTGGCTGTCGACTAAGAGGGTAATCTAAAGCACTTAGACATTAGAGCCAATGCTATGACAGAAAAAAAATAGGACAGAGGTTTGTAAAATACCTGTATCCTCCTTAATGGTAATAGTTTGCTGGACTATGGTCTCCAGAGCACACATATATCTCCCCATTTTTTTATTTCCCACTGTGTGTGAGTGTTTGTGTGGTGAGTGAATTTTGCAGGGGGCTGCACTGACATGGAGGCAGACTGGGCCTCTGCTCAGGCTCTAACCCATGGCTCTCATTTGCAGCCTTTAATAGTCGTCTATATTATACTCTAATCTGCCTGATCCCAATTTAATGCCGCTCCCTCAGCCAGACGTGGCATGAATACTAAACAGGAGCGTCACGTGCAGAGTGGAGAGCCTCTGCCTTGTCTGTTTCATGTCTGTCTGGTGGAGGGCTGGAGGAGAACTTGGGTGGGGGTTGAGAATTACAGGGGGTGCTAACTGAGAGAAAACAGGGTGACTCTCAGCTCTGCAGATGGTGTCCTAACAAGTTATTTACTCTCACATTCAGACTCTGTGTTATTTTTATTACAGAAAGGGCTTAAGGGTGAGGAGATTTCACTTCTTTTTTTCTCCCTCTCTTCTTTTGAGTCTAAGTGTCTATAAACACAGAAGAAGAAGAAGAAGAAGAAGAAGAAGAACGTGTCAGCCCACTAGTGTCAACAAAATGGCTTGTTTGAGTCGTGACTTGCTTAATAAAACAACACGCAGACATAAACACGCATACACTAACACGTCTATTCACAGAAATTTGCTGTCAAGGCGATTGTGCCACTGCAGGGCCTGGGGACCCAGGGGCTTTGTGGGTAGAGTTACAGAGTACACAACATCCTGATTCACTGGTAAATACACTTTGTGTGTGAATGGCAGAAAACAATAACAGCCGTGCTAAAACAAAACAAAAAAACCCCAAGCAAATACAGTAATTAAAGTAGAGTAAAGGTGTGGTAATCTGTGTGATGTTTACATATCAAGGGAAGGAAATGTCTTTGAAAATAAGGTCGATACATTGTACATAGAGGTGGATCGTCCCTATAGATCACATTCTTCAGCTGACTGATAAATCAACACATGAAACGCCCATTTGATGAATTGCTGCTTTTTGTCGTTGCACTTGTAAGTATGACTTAGTAGTAGCTAAAGCATGAGGGACATTCAGTCGGGTGATATAAAGTCTTCTCTGAGCACTAGTCTTGGGTGATAGATGGCTTAAGTGTGTTTAACAGAAGGACCAAAATGTCAGATATCTACCTAAATCATAAAATGATTAATGTTGAATTGCTGGCTTGTAAGTCTGGTACTACAACCACTCGACGTCCCTGACGCCCAGCGACTGTACCACCATCAGACTGCGTCGCTACCGAAACCATCACTAATAAATCAATTGATTGATTGACTGTTTCTGAATATCTTAATTAATTTGGCCACTTAAAAAAATAGTAACCTGAGGTTTGCTATCTTTTATTACTTTCTTGCCAGTAGAGTGCTGCATGTTCAAAACTGACAAGAGATGCAGTTATATTATCATATTATGAACGTTTTACTATTGGGCTTTTAGGGAGGCTTTTTTTTTCTCCTACTGATAACACCTTAGAAATCTGAAAGAAAATCTGAATTTTGGTTATTGCACATGTTTTTGCATAGAGACACTTGAAGTCAAGCAAAGGCAGAGTGCAACGAATTCCCTTTTTGTAATATAAATCATTGGTGCTCTGCAGCTGAAAGGAATATTGGAGTAAATGGTGCAAAAGTTAAAAGGCATTTTGGCAATCAGCCTCTTCATGAGGAGTCATTCTCTCCTTGATGATGAACCAGTGTGCACATTTGGACTTTGCCAACTCAAAGTGAGGTAAAAACACCGCCCTTTGGCGCTTTCTATGACCTTTACACAGGAAGTTGGGATTAAGGTAGATGGGGTGTGAAAAAGCATGCATTTTTATGAACGTGAACATAGCTGCATGTGTCTGTGTGTGTGTGTGTGTGTGTGTGTGTGTGTGTGTGTGTGTGTGTGTGTGTGTGTGTGTGTGTGTGTGTGTGTGTGTGTGTGTGTGTGTGTGTGTGTGTGTGTGTGTGTGTGTGTGTGTGTGTGTGTGTGTATGCTGGGGGAGTGCATGGTCACGCAATGTGTGTTTTCCAGTTTCACTACCTCCTGCCACCATCCAGAGCCCCCCCGTGTGGGCTGCCAGAAGCAGCAGGTTCTATCTGCAGTGCGGCGGAGTGGAGATTGCCGGCTGGGGGATCATTACAGGGGCCATAAAAGAGCGATTTACAGGACAGCCAGAGAGTAGAGTCAGCACGGTCCCCACCCTCTAGCACTGCACCGTGCTGGGTCACCAACCGAAAGCCCGAAACGCAGAATCAGGCCAGCGGGGAGACATGATGACTTAAACATGAAGGTGAAGGGACATGGCAGAGCTACTGACATCTGCTTTCTCGTACACGTTTCAGAGGCTCAGTTGGTAAAAACGGAGTACAGTTTAATTTTAGTGTTTGATGCAGGACGTTACACTTCAAAGAAATAAAACATGAAATGCTTTCAAACATGCTGCAATAGCAGAAAATAGTTTTTCTTTCAAATTGATTAGCTGGTCGAGATTTGAATGCAATTTGTGGAAAAATCTTAAATCAACAACAAACTTTAAGTGTACCATCATTTTTTATACAGTTAGTTTCATACATGAACAGAATATACTTCACTGTTATTAACACACAGATACATGATGCTTACGTGGAAAATGAGCTGAAGGGCACAGCTCTAACCCTTTACAGATACACTATAATGCAACAAAGTATGCTAAGTGTTTGCATAAAGGTTAGGTTGTTTCACCTCCTTCTCCTAAACCCCTTAGAGATATGCTGATTTACTGTTTGGAGTTCAGTTTAACCTGAGCTATTTTCAAGAAGAAGAAAAAAAAGTCCAGTGTAAATATCTGAACCCCAGACCTTCTAAACTTACGGTTGAGAGACGAGAGATCAACTGAGCAAAGCTGCTGGTTGAAAAGTATTCACCAGATGTGTCCAGATGTGACCAGATGCAGATGTGTCGGCCTTGTTGTGCAAATAGACTCTTATTTACACACCCAGCAGATAGAGAGCAACATTGCAATGGTTGGATTTCAGGTTTTTCTGTCACCTAATAATTTTCACGTCAAACTTGACTCTATTTTCAGCTGTAGCTCTTACACTGAGTGTCTGCAGCTTGGAGCTGAGCAGGTTGAGTACAGTACTGCTTTCAATGAGGACTGTTATACAACCAAATGCTTCAGAACAATTACTGAATGTGTTTTTTGAGAAGGACTTTAAAAGAAAAAAAAAAAGAAGAAGAAAAAAAATGGCGTCTCAGAATTCCTGAATAAATTCATTATAACCAACAGTGGTTTGTTAATAAGGGGAGCTACTCAAACACTGAGAGAATAAAGTCTAAACCTGTTTAACATTAACTAGATAATATAATGTATGTATAATGTAAGATATAATGAGCCTGGTAGTCTGTCAGTGCCTATCAGCATCCATTAAAGATGGGTTCACACAAATTTAATACTGGTTAAATTTGTGTGAATACATATACTTCCTGGAGGGAAGGTAAGAATGGGTAGGTTGGGGTGCCAGCCATATAGACATGCAAGTCCATCAAATGTTGCCAAGCAGTAACCCGAGGCTTCTCTTATTGGTTGTACCAAAATTCCCATGCAACTCTCTGCGCCAAAAAGACATCGACAGAAATCTGAACAGCTCCTTAACTGAAAGTGTTGACTGCTTTCTTTAGAACAAGGCAAGACAAGACAAGTGTGTTTATGATAGCACATTTGAAAAACAAGGGAATTCAAAGTGCTTCAACAAGACAAGATGCTGCGCTCAATTTCAAGAAACAATATCCTTCTAGAAATTCAGTAGTTGTTTTCTGTCTTTTAGGCCAAATACAGTCTTTCATCAGTTTGGATGCCCTGTTGGTTCCTCCTGTTGTTTTTTTGCAATGACACTCCATCATTGTGCCATGAGAAACTGAAGCTAACGGTTGGAGAGAGAGAGAGGGGTCCACTCGAAAAAATTTAAAACAAGTTTGAGTCTCACACACAAGCTGAAGGAAGTACCGTCCTGACCTTAGTTAAAGGAGTTAAGCTTGTAAAGCACTTTTCTAATATTGTGACAATTCAAAGCTCTTTTTACACACCACAGGTCAATTCAATTCAATGTAACTTTATTTGTAAGGGAAAATGTGCAATTAAAACATAAATGTAGTCATTTGATGCATTGCACCAGAGCTAGGCTCATTTACATCTGCAGTCCCTTAGCAGGTAACAAAACAACATGTATAAAAAAACACCTACACACCTACACCTTCACACCCATCCAAACACTGATGACAGAGGCTGTCAACATGTTCACAAAAAGCTGAGAAAAACATATCCAGGAGGAATTTAATACAACTCTTTTTTCCTCTCTTCCCTCTTCTCTGTATAACACATTTAGATAAAGTGCATTTATGTGATGTGTGTAGTATTAATAATCAGAATGTTTAATATTATATATTTAACCTACAACACAGCCGAGGTCACAGAAAACATTTTTCCATTTCCAACTAATCTCTCAGGAGCACTTATGCTGGGTTGTTCATGCCACCGACAAAAATGACTACATGAGACCCAGTTCATTATCAAAATCAAAGATTTCTGCAAATAAAACATTGGACTTTATCATTGGCTCAACATGTGTTAAAAAGACATGAATTTCGAAAAACTTTTGGATTATCCTTTCAATTCACCCAAATGATTGGGCTTTCTCCAAACACAGAGAAGTGTCAAACCTGCAGAAGCAGATGCAAGAAAACAAGCCCCAATCAAAGCAACCTAGTCTTCGATGGAGCGAGTCATGTTTTCCTGCTTTCAGTAATCTGTCAGGCCACCAAGGGGGGTACAGAGGGAGAGAGGGGGAGGGGTTTGAAGGTATGTGTTTATGTGAATATTTGGAGAAAGAGAGCGAGCGAGCTGGAGGAGTCTCTCTCTCTCTCTCTCTCTCTCTCTCTCTCTCTCTCTGTGCTCCTGCTGTTTGGAAGCCTAATCAGGCCTGCTGTACTCCTGTATATTAGAAGCCAGTATGTGCTGGAGCCTTGCTGCGTTTGCTCCCGACAAGGCCCCCGTTTCCCCAGGCTACATGTCTGAAGCACACCCTGTGTAAGGGTGTGTGTGTGTTCGTGAGGTTTAGGTACACACACACACACACACACACACACATATGCACACACAAAGTACCCCAGGCACTATCTGAATAAATCCTGTCTCCTTTCTCTTTACTTTTCAAACCCCCCTTTTCACTCTCATGTCTGGTCCTGAACTTCACGGGGGGGTTTTGTTTCTCTGAGGCCTCCCAAACCAAAAAAGCTCCATCCACTCTTTGGTTTGTACAACTTCTCTCCAACAAAACCCACAACCAGTTGCCCTGTTTGGAATTTAGAGAGGAAGTAAGAACAACTTGCACGTTTTCCTCCTATGATAGGACATAAAGAAAAAAAAAACTTTTCAGGAGAAAGAAGCAGGACAATAAAGAAAAAACTGAAAAATCTTCAACTGAAATGACTCCCAGTAATAATGTAGAGAACTTCATGTTATAACTCCACAGCCCTTTTCAGTCTGCTTCTTTTGTAAAAGTGCAGTAACTGAGCTTGGCCATCATTACGTTTTTGAATCAACCTAATATGTTCCCAGTCTCTGAATGCACATTGTGTTTTTTAGCGTTGAGGACGCACGGCACCGCAAAGCTCCACATGCAAATACAGCCAGACATGAACAAACACAAAGTGTTGCTGCTGCACTTCCCGGATGGTTCTGCTACTGTCTCACCTCTGTGACGCCTCTGTTACTACCTCTGTAGATGTTACTGATTTCAACTGACTGCGAAGTAGCAGAGAGAATCACTGCCATGCTTCCCGGCCAGCCTCGACGTCATCTTTTTTTTTTTTTTTTTAAATTACATTAATGAACATTTGTGAGTAAAGTTTGTTGAAAAATAATGTGTAAATATCAAATCACGTCTAACAATAATCGTTTACTTTAGATTAAAGGTGACAAAAGATTAAAGGTGAAGTGCTGTGAAGTGAAACACACGTTCTGCTCTCTTCTGTGTTTGCTGTATTCACCGAGAAAAGTTAAAAACACAGTAAACGGCCCTAAATAGTTCCCAGAGAAAAGAGAAGAAAAGGGAAAATAACTTGAGGACTTCCTTTCTCATCTAAAGTCAAGCGGCGAGGAAACTCATAAAAGCAAGTATCTGAAAGAAACAGCCAATAAAAGTACTTGAGCTTTGACACAGTTTCCTGCGCTGAGCAGCGTCTGAGCGCAGACACACGCTGACCTGCAAAACGGAGGAAGCTCGGCCCATTTTTTAAGCCCGTCAGACATGCCGGTCTGTGCACTGCAGGATGAGCTGCACAGTGGTGAAGGATGCATTGATGCATTGTGTCAGTGAGGATAAACAGACTCTATGGTGTATTAAAGACACAGACAAACACAGACCAGCACAAACAGGGATAGCCCAGTATATGACGTGTGAAATTAAAACACACTCCCTCCTGATGTGTTCGACACGAGACATTTCCAAATCTTCACTTCCTTTTATACATTAACACCAAGTGCATAAACAAGCATAAACACACACAGGGAAGAATAATAAATTCCTGTTTCTCGCAGAGATTGGCTACTATCAGCATGACTGCATGTCAGCCTTCCATACACAAACCTTCAAATCCTGTCTCAATGCAAAATACTCGCGCTGACCAGCATGAGAGAGGCTTTCAGCAAAGACCCACTATGGAGGGAGTAAATGATAATATGCACCATACAGAGCTCGGCACTGACACATCACTGCATCTATAAAAAAGGCATCCAACCTCTGAGGAAACACAATAAATCCAATTTCATTCCTATGACTTTTACTTTTTGATCCAAATAAAATGTGTTAGGTCCCATAAACAATTGTTTGGGTTTCTTCAGAAGCTTTCAATGGGTTCGACAAATTGCATCATGTAAATGTAAAATACAGTCTCTTTCATGCATAGCATTCAGTCCACCACTGTGGACAGATATTAAAGCTGTTTCTGAATCACTCATGTTGTTTTGCAATGTCTCAACAGCAAGACAACCATAGAGTCACCAAAGAACAGAGATGTAAACTATTAAAGGAACTAAATGAAGGAAACGAGATGCACAAGTACCAAAGGTACCGAGTACTGAGATTTCAAAATGAATTTAAACACTCACAGTCTATAAAGCCCTGTTTCCACCAAGTGGCCTTGATTTATGCAGTACGGTTAGCATCGCAACACAGCGTAGCCCACCCATAGGTTCAACAAAGAACATGATGAAGAACATGACAAAGTAAACAAAGAGGGAGGCCAGCAGAAGTCTTCACCTGCAAGCTTGTTTGTGGTACCAATGACAATAAAAAAACAGCCTTAAAGTAACTCTCTTGAAACCTTGGGAAAGGTCTTGTGTTTTTCATTTATAACTGCTGTCACACGGGATGGGACCATTCTATTGACCAATCAACAGACTGCAGTGTGTCTAGCTTCACCCTTTAGAGTCAGGTCGGTAGGCTGCTTGGCAACAGAAGGGTAACAAAAAAGTAGGACAGTACAGTTCAGTTATTTTGGTACCATTTCCAATTTTTAACTGTGATAATGCTCGTCATTTTTGACCAAACTGAAGTGGAAACCAGGCTTTAGTTTACAAATTACAGAGATGCAAATTGTGACGTATAAAGATGATTCCATTCCCTAAATATACAAATAAATAAATAAATACAACATTTTTTTTTTCCAAAGATAAAAATCACTTTTCTTACTTAAAGTTAATAAAACACTGTTTGGTTTGTTGTAAGCTCCTGTGGACAACTTGAACGTTTTCTCTCCTCAAGGACTCTGTCCTAAGAATGTTAAAGAGGTGTTTTTTCCCCCACAAATAATCTCTTGCTTTTTTTAAACAGTAAAATGTATCACGATGAACCAGCAACTAACAAAATCTAAAAAGACAGTTCTGACCCGTTTTTCAGACGCCTATAAACCCTGAGCACCCCAAATGTGTTGGGCTTGGAAAGTGTGTTAGACAAAGATGCAGAATATAAACCATCAGTCTTAATTTGAGTTTATTTCATCACAGAAGCTTTGAGAAGGCCTGCATGGAAGAGCTAGACAGAGCTGGACTTCTCAAAGAAATACTTTCCTGTTCATAACTCAATCCCAGAGCTCTACATAAGAGAAGCAGCGGCTAACTCAAACACTCATAAAAGCACATCACCTGGAACATTGTGTTCGGGTATAAACCATTGATTCGACGAATCATAAGGACATTTTTGTGTTCAAAAAAGTAAAACACCATTGTGATTTTTCTTTTAATTAAGAGCCTGTTTCCATCTCTGAGCAGAATCCGCTCCCATCCGCTGCAAACACTTCCCACCACAACTTGAAAAACAGAAGCCTCTACCAGCTTTTTAATAAGATGCAGAGGATTCAGAAAGATCTTTATAGTAAATGCCACAACTCATTAGTCTAATTACCCTATCACACATTTACTCGCTGCTAATAACAAAGTGTGCAGAGAGACAGAGAGCGAGGGAGAGAGTAAGCCACACATCTCCTCGTAAAGCTGGCATTCCAGCAATTAGTGAAAAGACACATTAAAGCCCACACAGGCTTCCTGAGCTAAAATAATTAAAGAAATGTGGATTCTTTTCTCTTTTAAAGTCTACAGCCCCCACATGAGCAATGTGTAAGAGCAGAAACACCAGCAGATCAGACTTTTGTTTAAAACAGAGTACACCATTTGTTTCTTTTTGCATAATTTTCAACGCACCGTGTGAGAAGCGAGTCGTGAAGTCATGATTTAATTGTGTTTTTAACAAGGTAACGACGTGCGTTTGGCAATTAGCTCCTCGCACCGGCTAAAAAATGATTCTAAAAATGTGAATGTGCTCAGCCTCCTCTGAATACAGAACAGCGAGGATTTCGCTTAAGAGCTCCAAATAATCACGTTTTAACGGCTCCTGCTGCGGATCCTTCGCTCGTGTGGCTCCCTGAGCTCAGTGCTGAATCTCGCTCGCTGATTGCAAGGTTTTAATTGGCCAGCACGTTTACATACAGACTCAGCTTCCTCTGGATTGTAGAGAGATAGCCCCATCTTCTTTTTATAATCATCATTTGTGTCCCTGTTGTACCACCAATATAGTTTTCACACGTGCACAAAACAACAGAAAAATGTCCCATTGTGAGCTTCATGTGTGAACACAAGTGGTGGCTCAGCTCAGTGATAATTTCATTGTGGTTTAATTAAATAAGTGTTTGACATGTTATTTGACATAGATATATGTTCATGTATAAATATATATACATATATAAATACATACATACATATATAAAGATTGTGTTTAGGATATGATGGGATGCTCTCTCTGTGAGTTTCCAAACCAGCTCTGTCATTAAAACACACCCAGCCGCTCAGTTTCTCGTCCTTTTAGATAAACAATCGATGTTTTATAGGAATCACAGTAGATACATATGTCCCAACTCTCCTCAAAACACTTGAATGCTTATTAAGTTGAGGACTTTTAACATCCTTATTAACATTCATCTATTCTACATCGAAGACAACAAAAGGGCTGAACAGGCTTTAAAATATGTCACATATTTTTACTGCGACTTTAAGCGTCCTCTTATTTTTTATGTGTAAGATTTAGGCAGAATGGGAATATGGAGACCCAAAAACCCCATGTGGATGTGGATGTGGATGTGGAAGTGGAACAGGGGGCTGTTTTGGACTGAAACAGCCCCCTCTCCTCCCCCATCACCGGCACCCGGAGCTGCTCCAAATACGGCTGTTCACATCAAAGGCTGCCGTGTATCTCAGAGGAGCCGCAGAGGACTTAACAGCAGCCCGCCTCACAAGGGGCTTGCACCTCCTCAGATTGCGGTGCGTTGGAGACCCGCTGGGGGGCTCGAGGAGCTGGGCTAGATGCCCAGCTCAGTCTGCAGTGTCATCCTTACAGGGCCGGCCGTGCCACACGGTGTAAGGCAGCTCGATTCTCATATCAGGCTGCAAATTTATATTAAGTTGCCGGTTTGCTGCCTGCACCAGAGATCATCCAGCTTGATTAAAAATGTCTGTATTGTGAATAATTTACCTCATAAATAGATAATACAAGCTCATTATAAGGGTGCATCAATATTCTAGTTATAAGCTGGGAGGGGAGCGAGGTGCTTTTTTTTTTCATTTTTTAAGAGTTTTAGGTTTCAGGGGTGATTTGTTTCTTGTTTTCTACTTCGAACAAGGTGGTGCCTTTGAGGGCTTCTTGAGGGCAAATTAAAAAATAAAATGTGGGACAAATTTGTAAACACCCTTAAAAAAGGTTGACATAAAGAAATTGGGTAAAAAAAAATAAATAAAATAATGCACATTGTAAAACAACATTTTGTAATGCTTTTACTCACAGCTTAAAATCTGCTCTAATGGAAGAGGAAGCACACTTGTAAAGCCAAAAAATCCTCATTACATTCAACAAACAGGGATGAAGTCATAAATAAAAAGATCTTAATCTCTGTTGTTATTTGAACGCACTGTCCCCCTTAGTATGATTCATTTCTACAGATGTACTCTGAAGGATGGCATACAGGAAGTAGTCTGATGAACCTCTTTAAAAGTGATGCTTACCTTTCAAAATGACTGTTGGCGTGAAAAAGAAATAAATTATGATTTACAATGTAAGTCTGGAAACTCAGACAAAACTACGGAAGCCCTGAGCAGATATGCAGCCAGTCAGTTTTACCTTGATAACCAGTATAGATTCGTAGGTTGTTTCTCGAGAGGCTGACTTATTTAAGTCGTTTTCTTTGGGTAACAATGCTGTTTTTTCCTGTGAATTGTGAACATTCAGCTGAAATGACAACAAGATCAATGATTCTCAATCTGGAGAAAACAACCTAAATGTACTCGTTATCACAGGAAAACCGAGTTAAATACAAAGCATGGCGATATGTCTGCTCTGGGCTTCCGTACAAAACATCTTCTTTTTTGCCTTATAAACACTTTTTTATTTTAAAATGTATTTTATATTAGTTTGTTGAGGCCTCTGGAGTTTTATCTAATAACACACCTAGAAAATATTAATTTATCCATTCACTGTCTCATCCCTATAATCTGAATCATAAGGTTAAAAGTACTCCAGTATACACATTACAGATGGAGAGAAACAGCCTGTGACTGCCAGAATATCAGATGCATATTGAAAAGCCAATTTATTAAATTCAAAGAGAAGTAAATTCAGGGTGCTTCTGCTCCCCTTTGATGAGTGAAGGCATTAACTGAAGGTGCTCTTTGGTTTACGAACGGCACTAAGTGAAAATTGAGGGAGACAACCTTCAAGTACAAATTTCAAAAGCTTTCAAGTCATGGTGAGTTTAAGGGAATACATTAAAAACAGCACTAGTGTTTGTAGCACTTTGTCGGCAAGTAGCACATCAAGTCAATTTAGTACAATTTCCAAAAGCCGGCGAGGTGCTACGGAGAAAATGCAATTATTACTTTGAAGGACGTACAAGTGTGGAGGATTTTACGGGGAGGAAAGTGCACACGTGTAAGTGATTGTTTCACCTTTGGTATAACTCACAGTTTGTTTGAGTCACTTTAGTGTATTGTTCCATAGAGGATATATGACACCCACACATCTCATGAGACATTGAACTCACCTGTAAACGGCCCTCTTGTCAGACTCAAGCTGGGCCTGGGGGTCGAGGGTCACACTGACAGAGGTGTTTCCTGCTGCAGAGGCCGCTGGGATGTGGACCTGGGGGGTCTTGGTGTTCTGTTGAGTTGTGCCCGTCATCTGGGGAGACACACAACAACAATAACAGATTGACATTTAAACTATCATGTTGAAATTAGAAGCCGTTTCATGTTTCTTGTTAGCTTAATAGTTGAATCGGAGAAACCATAGAGTGTACAAAACATGGACGTAGTCTCAGTGATGTCAAACATTTGTTCCAAAAAAGGCATTGTGAATAAGGGCGGTCGCCATATTGGAAATGTTATCTCAAACTGACTTTCTGTCAGCTTAGAAAGAGGCAGAGATGAAGCAGGCCTTGAACCTTCTAACAGCTACAATGTGTCTACCAGCAACACCCCTAATTATCTCTATAAATGAATGACAAACAATGAGGCTTCATCAAATTAAAATGAAAGAGTTGTAAAAAGAAACTTCATCCCCCATACAGTATGTGCAAATAGAAAACTGAGCTCGTTATATCGAATGTGTTGGGTTTTTTTTACCAGGCTGTAAACATGTTCATTTATTGAGAAAAAACGTTAGGCGTAATATGGGTGCTTTTGCAGCCAGTAATGTACACAATTTTTTACACTTTCATGTGTGCTTCATTTTTCAACACTGGAGATTGCCATTTGGAGAAAACCGGAAGGGACAATATAGCTCTCAGGCTGCAGTACATAAAACCAAAGCACCCTTTACAGCCACAGTTCAGTACAGGACTGTAATGGCTCCGTTATGCCTCGCCATCAATTTAAATGTCACAGAGACACAATGGTGGGGCAAAGTCATACCTCAGCTGGTCCAGCATGAAAGGTAACAGAGACAAACACTGTATGTGCATGTGTGTGTACAGTCTGTGTGTATGTCAAGCTCCTGCTATATGTTGACGTAGTGGGTCTCCTCTGTCTGTAAAACTATTATGCTGCTTTGGGGTGCAGTGTAAAAGTACAAAATCCAGGAGCTATAAAAATGGAAATATGTTACAGGGCCGAAGGTCGAAGGAGACGTCAGCGATGCTAGTGACTCCGTAAGGCTGTATTTGGGCACTATAGTGCTACAGGTTAAATGCTAACATCAGTATGCTCACAATAACAACACAAGAAGTCACGTTTTCAGCATGTTCCCCATCTTAGCTATAGCACTAATAATAGTTATCTTGGTGCACAGATCAGTATTTTCTCTAATATTGTGTCTTATCTCCTCCTGCTCTCAGCGCTTTCAGTTGAAAACAGTTCAACTTTTGGAACAACGCTGCGCTCCTCAATGTTCACTTCACCAACCAATCAGAATCAAGACATGGCGAGACTTAATGTATCAGCTTAGTCAGCATCCATGGCGAAGGAGACGCAAGTCTGACTCGTTTCCTTCAATTTCAATTTCCTTGAATTGAAGCACAGCGAGCAATCTAAAACAGGTAGTAGAATGTGACAGACATTATTGTCCTTATTTCCTCTTTCTGTTTAAGTCAGATCTGATAGTTCAGCTATGAATAGGCCGAGCAAGCACAGCTTAGTGTGTCATGTCTTCACCTCAAATCTTGTTTTGCAGACTTAGTGTTTGCTCCAAATTGTCCCAGACCATTTGGGGTATATGCAAAGCTTTTTGGAGAGTCTGACAGAATTGCCGTAACAAGACAAGCATCACATGTGCGTTCTGCTACTCCTCCGGAGTCATTGTTATAAGTATTTATTTCAAATTAATCCATACGAGTCCACTGAATCATTTCTTGTGTGAAGTTAAGTTATTACAAATTTTCTCGACTGCTACTTTTCCTAATATAGCCACAATGAGCGGTGGTAAGAAGCGCTCTCGACTGTGGACAGAAGTCGTAACTTGTTAAATCAGTTAAGTTTGAAAATTACATCACCAATGAAGACTGATACAATTCTTCACATCACGCTTTGAGCATGGAGCCGCTAGTGAGGTCAGAGTTTTTTTAATCACTCTTCCAAAGCAATAACATGCATATGATGCTGACAGACTGTAAATGAGGACGTAGCTGGAGTGAATTATTGTTATTCGCATTCAGCAGCCTTGTAATGAAGCTGTAAAACAGAATGAATGATGGGATAGATTCAGTAATTGAACAAGGCATGCTCAGGTCAAATATAAATTCCTGTTAAATATTAATAATGACTCTATCAAATAAACACTGTTTCATATGGTGCTGAATATTCCTCCGCCCTGAAGAAGCACAGCACCAGTGTTGGTCCAACATGGAGACACTACAGGATCTGTTAGCCTCCTTTGATGTTATTTGTGCTTTAGGCGGATGCTACGAAGACATTCTGTTGTCTTCTTCATCCTCTACCCCACTTTCCTCTCTCATTCGTTCTCTCTCAGGAAACGAGTCTAACAACTGCACCCCCACTCTCTTTTTTCCCCCCTCCTAGTCAGGGTGGGATGGGAGGAAGCTTCAAGTCTTAATCCCAGCACCAAATGGGAAATAAATTAGCTTCTTCACACTTAACTAGCTCTCATTTGCATTTGCCGAGTGCGCAGACTGCAGCTCGGGAGCTCTCCCTCGGCACTAATCCTCGGGGCGAAAGCAGACAGAGGTGTTTTGGATGAGGAGGAGGGTGAGGCGGTCAGATGAACCAGCTCGACCTCCTTCACATGGGGTGGTCTGCAGTGCATGACAAAGCTGGGGTCCATCCACAGTGAGGTCTCATTCCTTACCCTGACCTGTTGGTGGCACCATGTTGTGTTGAACTATGCAGACCGCATGGGGTCTGACCTCTTACATAAAAAAAAGATGTATTCTTATAGCCCTTATAATCATGACTTAAAGAAAGGGCCGAAGATTCTGGAGAAAGTGTGTTGATATTTGAAGTTAAGAACCAACAACTTTCATCTTCCCTTTAGTGAGCCAGATGTTTAGTTTGAAAAAGAAGTCATGGACCTAACATTCAGAGGAGAAACCAAAAAAAGGAAAGAAACAGCAGGACTGCAAAGACGCTAAGAAACTCACTGTGATGGTTTGAAAGCTTGGCGTCATGTAAATATTTTTCAGAGAGCGCTCTGCCTGACCTCAGCAAGACCATATGAGAACACTTATCAGCAGAGTTAATGGATGTAAAAACAATGAGCTTCACCGCAAATTCCTGGAGCTATGACGTCACCACACAGTGCAGCGCTGCAGGTTACAAGCTAAAAAACCTTCATGGATCAGACACCAGTGGCTTGATTTTAATGGCCATTTTGACAGACCATGCTAGCAAAAGAACCGAGCAACAACACAGTAAGTACAAAGTAAGTGTGAATACAATGCAGCCTGTCGACGATGAGGGTTTGCTGTATCAGCAGGGGCTAAGTGATGCCATTGCAAGTGGTACACAGATTGTAGGGTGGTCTTTGATAACTATTTAGTTTATGTGTATTTATTGATCTAATTTTCTTTGAAAGACCCAAGACAACTTGAATCAGCCTTAGATATGGGTGAAATGATTCCCAGTACCATCCTCTTAGTTAGGGATGCTGGTTATTAATGAAACATTGGTATTGGATTAGTAACTGGTACAACATCTGCTGACTACAACACCACACAAAGTGTGAACCAAAACCTTTTCTTTTCTTTTTTTTCCCACTGTAATGGCAATAAAAGGATGCAAACATAGCTGAATCATGATGCAGGTCTTAAGCAGTCTAAACTTGTCAGTGTCTGGATGCTCTGCAGGACTAGGCATAGCAAGCCACTTGATTTTGGAATTGAGGTTGTATTGATGATTACTGAAGTGCCAACACAATCTCCCTTTGGTTTCTCAAAAACATTTAAAAAAAAAGCAGATGCGTGCATTTTCTTGTTACTGAAAAAAGAAACTGATGTTTACATGCACAACACAACTCGGATCCTTCAAACACCCAATCATAAGCAGTTCATTAGTGAGCGTATAGACGAATGATGCCCTCTGGGCTGAACTATTCAACATTCATCGGATAATAAATGCATTCTTTTGAGTCCCGACTTGTGATGAGGTCACTGAAATGACTTCAAAGAGAATTAGGAACAACTCAGAGGGTAGCTAAACATTCAGCACTGAATTGTAACAGAATTTGTGCCGGATGCAATCTGCCATAGTGAGCAACAGAGATTCCGTTTCTCTGGGATGTCACTAATTTCTAAGATACTGCCATAGGTTAAGTGTAAGATCTGACGAGACCTTTCTGACCTGTTGGCTCTCCTGGTACGATGGTGGAGGAACACTCTGGGTGGCCATCATTGTCACTGCAGGTGCTGAGGACGCATGTTGCATCATGGGATAGCTTCACATTGAGGCTGAAGAAAGAAACAGAAAAAAACAAAAAAACAAACATGAATCCAGTGCATCGCAGTGATTGTGGATTCTATTACAGCGGCAGCCACCAGGTGCTGCTATGATGAAGTAATAGAAGCAGGCTGCATCTCTCCTCGAATGTTTTTTCTCTCTCTCCACTGTCTAGATTTACTCATTTATATATTTGCCCTCTCTGTTCAATCTCTCTTTGTGTGTGTAGAGCTGACAGAAGATGTAATAATAAAGATTTGTCCAGAAGACTAGATAAGAAACTCCTTTTCAGTTATTCTTTGCAAACCAGCAGGTTTAAAACAACACTGCAAACAAGCCCGACTACTTGTTTACCACTTACAGACCTCCATGTTTGTTCACTAATTACAGTACAGTCAGGTTTAAAGCATCTTGTTGGAGTCACCTTGGTTGTGTTTGCTGCTGCTGCTCTTGTTGTTGTGCAGTTGCCGAGCCAATCAAGAGGGCTAATTAGGGCTCTTGTTGGTGGGCTAATTGCTATTGGCCGAGACCCCACAGGGCTGAGGGGCCTTACCCTGTGGAACACCGCTGTAACCGTCGCCCCCACCCCCATGTGAAGGAGCTAATTGGTTCAGGGCTCAGTTACATACACTAATACACACAGACACACATATAGACCCCCTGCCATCTGCAGAACTTACTACTGTATTGGCGAGCACAGCAGGGGCTTCATCCTGAAGCTACAGCTAACCTATGTGTTCACGCCGCATGAAAATGTCCTCTAAATTAGCTATTTGACCTGAGGGTGGAAAGCGTGTTCTGATAAATGTGACAGTTACATTTATTAACGTCCTGGATTAAGTGCTTTGTTTTGAAATATAATAACACATAAACACAGATGCATTTAAATGTAATAATGCAATGTAACTTTCTGTTCTTCCTGTGAATTCCTTTTTTTTTTGTCCTATAGATTTTGTCTTTTTTGTATAATTCTAATTAAATGTTTAAGTATTGTCTCACAACTACTGTGAAACAGTCGTTGTCGTGTTTTTTAAGCTTGTTTTGCCCCTGAATCTTTTCAACCCTTTGCCTTTTCACACATGCGCCACACTCCTGAAAATGTTGTAGCTCTGTAGCTCATAGTTAATATATTGTTGCATAATTTGAAAATACGATTGTTAAACCAAAATATAAATTCTTGCAAATCACTGTATATAGAAAAGCCCAGATTCATTCTAGCGCTGACACTCACTGATGCTGATACCTAAATCCTCTTTTCTTCCAAGCCCAAATGCGTTCTGTATAACCTGAGCCACTGGACTTATTGGACAAAAGCCTCCTAACACCACGTTCAGCCTTATGAAAGGCAGCCAGCAATTACAGTTCAGCGGTGCACTTGGGCTGAATGGTATTGACCTGCAGGAAAATGTCTGATTATCAGTGAGTGAAATGGAACCGTAACATCTGAGCAACATCTCTGCACAGGTTACAGCATTCATTCAGAGCTAACGCCTCAGGAAATAAAAAAAGTGTAATAAATCCTCCTGACCACTAAAGCTGAGGATTGGGAGTATCTCTGAAGTGTGTGGGGGTGAACATCAAGAAATGTTATTTTTTTTTTTTTTGAGAAAGTTAAAGCATCTGCAAACAACTATAAAAAGTGTATCATCCACTGATATAATGCTGACTGACAACACACCACACAATACACTGAGCTCACTATAAATAAAACCACAGACACAAAAAGTCGCCCTGTTCTTACTACGAATTCTGCATGTAGCAGCATTGAAAGCTTTAAATCGCTGACTGGTGAAAACGTAGAATTACCACTGCCCGATGCACATTCTCCACCATTGGACTGTGTAGTTCTTAGTAGTTTTTATTAAATTCTTGCTATTTTGGCTTTATTTCCCATGTTAACTGTTTTTTGCACCAATACAGCAAGACAAATTCCATACAATAGAATGTGTCTTGCTTCCCACAACCTTCAGCGTTCTTACTCATGCACGGCCTGCTCTGGCCTCCACCTTAGCAGATAGGAAGTGTGGACAACAGGAATGTGGGAAATACAAAAGAGAAATCTTGCCTGCATATTAATCCATATACTCTTTTGTGAAGTGTCTTGAGATAAAGCTTGTTATAAATTGGCGCTATACAAATAATGATTGATTGATTGATGCCAGGCCCCTTCCTCTAAATATTGCATTAAACTAAGCAATAAAACATCAAAGACCCCTCAGGTTGGAACAGTCTACAGTAGAAGAGATTAATGTGCTGGTTTGAAGCAGACACCAATGGTTATTTCTCTTTTACTCAGCTAAACTTATAAGAATGCTGAAGTTTGTCATCCGAGCTGTCAAATAAGGCACGATATCCACTCCTTTGCAAGAAATAACTGATCCAAATAAAACTAAATTAGCATGACGATAACCATCAGGACCGATTCTGTTTGACAAATCTACATTTGTCTCAATAGTTTGACCCATAACCCATCTGTTAACATGGAGGAGGCAGGATTTATGACTTATACTGCAGGCAGGCAGCAAAAATGTTGGCTTCACTCCCAATTGTTTCCCCTCCATTTAAATACACCGCCTATAGTAATGCAGCTCCCCAATCCTCCTGTTACCAGACAGGAAGTTATGCCATCTTTACCCCACTTCAGAGTCAGGACAAAACACGACAGACACTGAGCTTGTCTCTCACTCAGACCCAGACCACTGCCATGTCTGCAAAGAAAGGCAGAGTCAGAGGCGAAACAGATGAGACTCTCCTCGCTTTGAGCAGGATTACAATCAATCACTGCTGCCAACATTCTGATGCTACAGTAAATGCTGGTTTAGTTTCATTGACGACTTCTAATTTGGGGTTTTAGCAGCAAATCTGCATGTTCTATCATGGTACAGCGTGATTGTGTGTGCTCTGCATGCATGAATCAGTGTGTGAGTACATTCAGTGTAGCATTATATCAGCGTGACAATGTTTGTATGCCTTGTGTATGTCTGCGAGTCAGTTTGTGTACTGATTGCGTCTTCTGGTTTCTCTTCTCATTCCAACTGGTATCAGCTGAGAGGCATCTTCTCTGTTATCAGGCCTCATTTTAATTGCAAATGCACTGAGCGTGTTAGTGATTAAATGGAAAATTGCACATTAATTGATGAGACTGAAGATAAAGCAATTCCAATTACTGCACAGTATTTTAGGCGGCCTCTCAAGTTTTGCCATCCCTCGAAGGAACGAGTCACCCAACGCCAAATTTGAGAACGCAATAATGCATCCATAACTCCACACATACAAAGACATATTGTGTGTACAAACACATGCCATACCATGGCCGCTGAGGCGTGATTGTACGTACAGGCACAGACAAGAACAATGAAGTAACACTAACACATGTCACTTTATGAGTGAAATTTAAAGGCCTCAAAAATACAAAACTCTTTTAAAAACGGGAAAATATCTGGTAAGCCTTTACTCTGAACTCACCAAAGGAGTACGGTGACACAATATGTCGCAAAAATTCATTTTGGGGACAACTGACATGTTTGTTCCTCAACAAAGGCCTTTGAATTATTACAGAGTTCATAATGCATATCAATTGAAAAGTGCCTGTAGCTGCAATCAAAATTCAAAAGAAAGCACAAAATGGAAAATGAGAAGTAGGCATAAAATTATTCCAACAAACATCAAAGGGTTTTCTTGTGAATTTGGATTAGAGGCAGTCGCACACTTTCAACAGAGAATGTGCGGTAAGAAACACTTTTCAATTTTCCGACAATTCTCAGGAACAGAGCTGACTCCATTGTCCTGATGGAAGGTTAGTCAGAGGCAGAGGTGCAGTTTCACCCTGTTTATCCCCGGCATTGAAATGAAAATCCTTATCTGGTCACGTATGATGTGATCACTGCCGTCGGCCTCCACACTTCAACCATGTCCAAAGATTTTCTTCATCTGCTTTGGTTTGGAAGTGAACTTCTTGCAAAGTGTTTGACATCTTTTGGGCAGAGATGACACAAAGACAGCTGATCCTCTTTGTGATTTAAGCAAAAGAGAGAGAGCATCATGAAAAACATTTCTAACACTCCAGACTGTGACCTGGCAGGGATTCAACACCAGTGTATAAAAAGCAGATTGGATGTCAACAAATAAACGAGTATCTGGCGATGTATGATCAACAGCTTCTCTCTGCAAATTGAAACTAACAGGAGCAGCGACGGAGGTGACAGAGACACAGGTAGATTCAGTCGTCACGTCAAACTGAAAATAAACGTGGTGAGTTGGTTGTTTGATGCGACTGAGCTGTGATGTTCTGATTTTTTATAGCACTCAAGCACAGCTGAACCCTCTCTCCCACCAAACCGTGGAGGGCGGATGATTGCAGTGAAGAGGATGTAGAATGATAAGTGTTTACAGCCCTGCATGCTAAAATGAACACCTGAATAAGAAAACAACAAGTGTGCAGTACAGTCGGTTTAGCAGTGCAATGAGGATGTACTCTGGCAAAGTGTTTAAATGTGCTTAAATGCTAATGCCAGCTTAAAACATGCCCAGAATGACACAGTTCACATGCTTTTAGGAAAAGGTTGCAAATGACAAGCGGAAAAAGCAACTTGGTTTTAAAAAGTTAAGCAATTGTGTTGCTTGAATTCTGATGACTGGCAGAGGGCGACTCCACTGTCAGCAAAAAATACTGACTATAAAGAAACCAGTCTCATATGTGATTTATTGGCATTAAACATTATGGTATGAGTTTATGTTATCTGTCTTTCATTTCAAGTCCTCTTCCAAATAGCACAATCATAATTTGGTTAATAAAGGTGCCATTAACCCCCATTTTCCACACAACTCCATGCACGTTGTGGTTTGTCAGCCGCATGCACTATATCGCCATTTGCTGCCACACAGTCAATGATTGTGTTTCTGCTGTGGTCCATCTCCAGAGTGGGCCAGCAGGGCCACTAACCTTTGCTCCGTTTCAAATACGCTGCAAGTGAAATTTTGACGAAAGAGAACGAGCCGGACTGGAAGTCAGAAAAGGAAACACAGAGCGTCCAATTTCAAAATAACAGGCAATATACAGACTCACGATCGTATTCTCTGTTTGGTTCATTAAGGTGCCATTTATATTCATGCGTTCATTTATGTACTTCACTTAGTATTGATTACCATTCAAGATCTTCTTTTGCATTCAAAATGCTTTGTGCTGTTTTCAAAACAACTCGTGAAATCCTCTAAATATCAGAGACTTTTCAGATCCACTTGCTTTCATTACTACAGAAAATCTATGAAAGAAGGTGCAGAATGCATTTCTAAAATAAATACCCCAATCCCTTTGGTACCAATTTCTTGAAAAATCTGAACAACAACAGCTCAGAGGCTTATCTGACTTAACTAGTAATCAATTAGTTCCATATTTAGATTCCGAAGCTTTCCAGAAATAATATCTAATGCATATTCATGAACAGAGACGGGGTATCGCAGCTTTACACTCAAGGCCAGATTCAAATCTGTGAATGTTCAAACCGTGACAGATTGTCACACTTTCACGTGTTCTGATACCTGATCTGATATCACATGCATGAAGGACAGAACCAGCTGAAATTTTTTTTTCCTTTGGATTGGAAGAAGCCAATGAGATGAGATTTGACATCCAGCCATACAAACCTCATTTAATCCGTCCTGTCTGAGTTTGTTGGTTAAGAGGTTGACCCGCCAACGCAATGAATAACATTTGGAAGTGAGGATGTCACCTTGGTCAGATATTATGCATCTCGATGGCTTGCAAGGGAGGAAGATGAATAAATAAATCAGGTGTTTTTGAATATGAGTAGGATCTAATCATCGCCTTATTGTCAGGCCTGATTTACAATGCAAACACCAGCAGGCGAGGCCTTGATGGCGGCGAGAAAAAATGGTGGCAGGAAAGGAGGAATGGTAATGAGGCTGGGGTCGGGGGTGGGGTGGGGGGGGGCTGTGTACACATTTGTGGTCCAACCTGACACAGAAATCTGAAAATACACAGATAGAGCGCAAACAGCCCGTGAACACGAGGGAATGGGCATGCATGCAAACAGAGGCATGTATATTAATGCAAAAATGGCAACATTAAACAGAGATAGCAAAGCCTCAACCTGTGTCATCCTGAGGGCAACATCACACGTGACATCCCACACACACACACACACACACACATTTCTCCACACACAGTCAAGACACAAGTGCAAACACAGCCGGAGGCAAAGATCGTCTCACCAGTGGTCTTAGGGCAACAAATCCCCCCCAGGCTAACACAAACTCCTCACATACTGCAGTCAGGACCCAGACCACGCTCCCAGACCACCTCATTAACCTGAGCCAGCCGCCCCCACTCTCCGCCCTGCCGTCTACACCCTGCTCCTCTCCGGCCCACACTTACAATTCATGCTGCTATCATTTATTCATCGGCTCCTGTTGATTGGACTCAACCTCGACCACAAGACGGATGCAGCATGGATGTGAGGCTGGCTGAAGGACGTTTCCACATTGTTGTGGACATTGTTAACTCCGGGGTTCACAAAGATCACGGCAAACGTGGCGAGCTGCATCAGACTGATGTAAGTCCGCTTTGAAGAGGTTTGTCTCCAGCTGGAAGTTTGAGTATGGTTTCATATCTCTGCTGCGTTCGGGATGCTCCTCTGTTGTTGCAAACAATGCAGAGAAGGACACAGAGCATGATGTTCTGTCTTTGAAATGAAACACTCTATTATAATACAGTCATATATTTCCACCAAATGCTCACAGTTATTATTTAGCAAACATGCTAATCTCCAGGACAAAGTTCTGATTCTTAATTATGACATCCCTTCTCTGTACACCTTTGGGTTCAGACCTGCACCAAACACCGAGGAAACACTTTCAAACTATTCCATTGTTACAAACTTCTAATGTTCAAGTAAAGTTGCTCTTCTCATTTGAATATCTGTGCGGTCATGAAATGAAGTCGGAGTAATGTGCTCCCTCTTTATGAAAGTTGAATGGATGCTTGTATAGTGTTTTCTTTTCTTCTTACTACTCAAAGTGCGTTTTATTATGCAGACCAGACCCATCACATCCAAAGTGTCCATCCCTACTAACTCATCCAATCAAACGCCACGGACGAAGCAGCTTGGGGTTGAGAGTCTTGTCCTGGCAGCAGAAGCCAGGCTCTCGAGCAGATGGAGCTCTCCCTCCCAACCTTCAGTGAGCTGATCAGGCACTACAGCACCGCCACGTGACGTCCCTGACGCCCAGCAACAACCATCGGACTGTGTCGCACCCACAACCACTGCTGTCCTCAGTCATGCACGACCATGCTCCGACCTCCACAAGGAAAAGAAAGGAGAAATCCTTCCTGCATCTTATCCCATTTCCCCCCTCTCCAAATATTCTTTTTTACATCACAATGAGTGAGATCTTCACTTTGTAAAGCATCCAATTTATTTTTTATGATGAATTGGTGCTTTACAAATGTGGCTGCAGCAGCTGGGGATCGAGACCTCGAACCTTTGGGTTGAGAAATGACCAACAGAACCCTGAGATTTTGTATTTTGCTGATAAATTTGTCTGAACAAGGGAACAGCAAACTCAAGCTTCAAGGAAAATAAATAAAACCTGACAAGTGTTTTGACTTTTATATCGAATGTTTTTAGTTTGACAGATTTCAGTCAAATCACTGAGCAGTTTCATCATGTCGAAGATTATTTTTGCTGTCCTTCCTCTCACACAGCTCACTTCACTAAAAGGGTTCCTCGAACTCGTCCTCATCAATTTCCCAATGACATTTTCTGCTTGAATTTAAATCTTTAACCTTTCCAGTTGATTCTCTCATACAGAACTTCTTAATGAACGTCCTTCACATATTCAAATTTGCCCCACAGCCATAATGAAGACACAAGGATTTCCCTCGGGTATGGCCGTTTGCAAGATTCATCGCTTTCTTTCTAACTGCTGACAATGGCGCTCCAATCTGACTGCAATTCTTGTTGTCTTTGTATTTATGCAAATGTTTGTTTGGATATAACAGACTCCGGTTTGATTGTGCTCCTTCTTGCTTTTAAATTTTAGATTGAAGTCTGAAGTAAAAGGGTTGATGGTAAAACTACAGTACAGAGGAACATTTTTGTAATTCCCCGAGGACGGGCGGTTTGCATGCAAATAACCTCATTAGTATAGCTAAAAGCCCTTATTTTAATGAGGTGAGTTTTATTTTTCTGAAGAGGCTAAACATTTAAGACAAAGATGAAGAGAATGTTCACACTGAGGATGAATGTCTTCACCAAATGTGATCATCTGTATCAAGAGGTAGCTGATACCTACAACCTCCATCGTCAACAACATATTATTAGTGTAACCTTTAACCATATTACCCCCTCAAGTAAAGAAAGATTGTATTAGTGGCTCCATTCTTTTCATGCTTCCTGCATTTTAATGCAGCCAATCTGGAGAAAGTAGCCTTCAAAAATATATGATTTCATGAAAGGCCTTTTTTTTTTTTTGCCAGTCTTCTTTCAACCAAAAGTACGTCACTTGATCCCTGAAACCTAGGCACTGATTTTATTTTCTGTGTTATTTTCATTTGTTCAAAGTGCTGTTTAAAGGCGTGCTGTTGAAGGAGAATTTTTGTTGAGTATTGGTGGTTAAAAACAAAGCAGCGTTCCATGTTTCTTTGGGTTTCTGAGTGATGAAATACAAAGTAATCGACTTGTACGTGGAACTTTTACTTTACAAAAACGTGTAGTGATTACTTCACACGTTGCATATGAACCTATAGAGCACAATTGATGAGTAGCTTTGTGATGGGGTCTAGTTAAAGGAATAGCATGAAAAATTGAATGACAATGTTTACGTTAAAATATCAAGCTTTAATTGAATATTGACAAAACCCATCTTATATATGATATATATTTTAGTTGAGCACTTACATTATCTCAAATATTTCCAAAAGTCATCAAAGTGAGAAATCCGTAATTGTATAATTGTAATGTTCCGTGTGTTTTAGGTGGCCTCCCTGACGAGCCACCATGACAGACCATTGCCAAGGAAACACAAGATATTACATCAACGTCTGCTGCATAATGAAGCGGTAGCTGCTACTGAGAGCTGCCGCTATGTTGGCTTTATTATACTTGGATACATCATCCGTACACACATCGGCTGTCTCAGGTCGGTTTCATTCTTTCCGACACATCAGATGTTTGGATGGAGCCGGGAATCAAACCCCCAACCTAACTGTTGAGAGACGACCGATTTGACCAACTTAGCCACAGCGGCCCCAAATTGTGTACGAAGCAAATACTGTAAAAAATAATGCATACATTTCCGCTTGACAGGAAATCAATGTGTATGAGATTGATTGCAACATTGATTTCTGTCTCATGATTATTACACTATTCAATTACATGTTTAATTAGAGCAGAGAGCAAGTGTACAGTAAAGAAACATCTCAACTCATGAATGTAAAAACTAACTTCCCCCTTGGCAGCAGGAGGTTTACCTTCTCACAGCAGGCTGCAGCACACCCCTCAATCCTCCTCCACAAAACATGATCATCACAACACAGACCTGCCTCACTAAATATACAACTAACACATTGCAAACAAGCTGTGTGGTGACCAAACGCTGGTCAGTGAACTTATTTCTGTTTCAGCTCTGCCGTGGATACATTTACACAAACTGGTGCTACATCATTTCCTAAAACAAACACACACACACACACACTCACACATGCAGGCACATGAATACACACACACTCCTGGGAAGCAGGTGGGTGGGGTGGGTGAGGAGTGCCAACATTGCTTTCCTCTCCAACAACCGAAATAGAAACTGTAACAGCGTCTGTAGGGTGCTAAAGGCTCAGAGACTCAGGACTGGGATGATGTCTGATAGAGAAACGTTTAACTCCACTGTACACTAAAACTGCTGCTCAAATCCACTGAGCCCACAGCAATAAAACACACTATACAGGGTGGGTTAAATTTTTTATACAATGATGGTTTCTTTTGACTTGATCACACATAAAGTCACATGTCAAAGTGGACACTGAACCCAAAATTGATTCGATTGCTACACCAGAGTGTAAATGTGTACGATGATGCTGATGGCTTTACAAAGCAGAATCTGTGATCAGTGTGTGATGGTGTCCTTTATGTTTTTAATTTGTCTATTCCTTCCTTGTTTCTCTAAATTTCTGAGCGTGCATCTCTTCCAACAGTGGTTCCTGTTTCATTTAGTCATTCTTCCCCCTGTGTATCATGTCTGGAGTTACTTCCTCCCTTCGTGTGTTTCCCTCCCTTTTTGATTGCCCTGATTGTCCTCACCTGTGACTTGTTAGCCTCACCTGTGTTTGATTGCTGTCAGCATTTAGTCTGTCTTCCTTCCCGTCTGTGTCAGTTCATAGTAACCATCCTGACACGACCACCTTGTTTATTGCCTTGAATTCCAGTTGTGTGTTTTCCTTTCAACCCTGGCTTCTCCTTTTTTTTCCCCTGGTTTTTCTGTTTGAATTCCTTTATCGGACATTAAGGTTTATTTGGACTGTGAACCATTGAGTCCTAAAATGAATTCAAAATGAGTCACTAATTAAGTAGTAATGGCAAAAATATCCACTACTTCCCTTGTTTAGGGATTTTTTCAGTTTACAGGTTAGAATTAAAATTAGCCAAATAATCCACAAAAGGTTGCTCTTTACAATTAGTCATGGTGAAAATATTAACTAGTATCAAGTAGATAAACATTTGCTTAAAGGGTTTTACATTCACAAGTGCCACAAGTATTGATGAGCATTCAGGCACTTCAAAGTGTGTAGATTTGTTGTGCAAAAGAGGTAATATGACATTTACTTTAAGGCACTATGAGGGTGCACTAACACTAAAGGCAATCTGAACCACGCCAACGTATGTTTAACCCCTTATAGTCCAGTTTGTTTGACTTTGTGAGTGCTAAAGCTAGGTACACTTCCTAAGCCGCAAAGTTGGTAAAGTTGCAGTCATGTTCTCTGTGTTATTCTACACTGTGCTGACACCATGCTTCTTGTAAACAAAGATCGCTTCATGGTGTACTGTTATAACATGATGAAGGAGGTACAAGCGGTAACCGTGCTCAGATCTGGTTGGGCTTGGAGCAATGTGCAGTGAAGGCCAGAGAGGGACTGGGGAAGGGGTGACTGTAGTGCTATGGCATAGTATGGAGCATCAGGGCCTTGTGTGAGTTTACCCTGAGAGCTCAGAAGACAAGTAAAGTGCTTTGTAAGTGCAGTCTATTTACAGTATGTCCTTTAAGACTGGACATATGACCTGCCACTTACATTGAAAGTGTTACTAAAGGGAAATATCAGAAGTTTTCATATGCTCATTTTTAAGTGTCATTTGTCCCTCTCACTCGACTCCACATCAGGTCTAGAAGAGGTTACAGAGAAGCATACTAATGTTTTATTTAAGTCATCCTCTTCTTTGCCACACCATCTGATGGATGTAATATGAAATATGTACACAAGCACGCACACGTACTGCTGCATGCACCCTGTGATCCACTCAGCTGTGTTCTGTCAAATCCAAGAATAGCTGGTGAGCATTTTAATGTTGAAAGGTGTTGTGAGAGTTGAGTGTCTGCTCTACATACACACAGAGGTTCACACAAACGCACACCCACAAACACACACGGAAGGGGAGAAGCATTTCCTCTGCTTAGCCGATAACCATCAGGACACTGAAGGCAGAAAAATTCAGACTGAAATTGGAACGGGCGAGCTTATGGAGAGGAAATGTAATCTACAAGTTTCCCACTGAATCCTTTCCAGACACTTTGCTCTGCTTCTCCTTTCATTTCCCACACACACACAGACCCACACACACACACACACACACACACACACACATACACATGCGCATACCAGTCCCCCTCCTCCTCTGTCATGTTTGTTGGCACATATTGTGGAGTTTATCTGCCGTTGCATCTGCACTTTTTTTTTTTTTTTTTTTTAAAGGACTCCTTCATATCGCAGAGAGAGAGTGTCATCCGTGTCACTTCTGAACAACTTCAGCAACTGGTCGTGCGACGTGACAGACAAGTGTGTAGCTTGTTTCAGGCAGTTTATTTGCTTCAATCTCATATCAGCATGTTCCCTATGCAAACCCATTAAATATACATTATATACAGTGTTACGACTATTCAAAATAATACGTGAGGGGTACCATACAAGTGTCAGTGATTTTTGGATGTTTTGCCCTTATTGGATAGGACAGGTGAGGAGAGAGGAAATATTGGGAGGAGAGAATAACAAGTAACAGAGAATAACAGGTATTACATGTATCAAGGGTCTGAGGTTGGTACAAAACCCACAACCCCTGCAACGAAGACGGCGTGCACAACATAACTGCTAGGCTAACCGGTGCCCCCAAATATTTAATATATAAGAAGAATCAGTTGTATTACTCTTTTACCTGTACTTTAATTTATACTGTAATGTGGTGTTAGAAGTTCCTCTGGAACAACTAACATCTTAGTTCATATATTAGCATAATCGCTTATTAGCACGCTAACAACAAAACTCAAGCCATCAAATCAAAACAACCTGGAAAAATTGCCATTATCATTTTAAGCTGAGAAACTCTTTAAACATAATAAATGTGTCCATGGGAACACTGCTAACGCTATAAAAAACATACAAAAACTGTGATAGGTTCAGGTGGATACATGTCTCAAGGAAGAAGCTCCAGGTATTAATAGAAGGTGCCACATTGAGGTTTAGTCAGTATAACATGAGCTCACTGTCAACACCCTGGGTTAAAGGTATGACAGTAAGAAAATACCAAATAAAAGTTCATTAATATTCTTTCTACAGAAATACTGCAACGTGCTAAAACTGAATATTGCTCTTTGAGATGCAAACACTTCTGTTGAAGATTTTCTTTTTCCTACTGGCACTAATTTGTTCCTGTGTCAAACAGTAGGCACTACATTTCTTTCAGGGAAAATGTACTAGAACAGGTAGTCGAACAATTTTGCAATAATGCAGAGTACAGTACAGCGGAAAAACTCCCTCACAGTGTCTCTGGTGTAAGTTCTTCTGGGCTGCACAGAGTTTTCATAAACTTCTGTGTAGGTGTGTATATGCTACACATTTTCTACTTAAAGGGAAAGTGAAATCATGTTTTAAATGGACCCAGACTGCATTGTTGTTCTGCCAAACACCACCTAAACTCACACACACACACACATTGTCACAATGAGATCAGCAGAAGGGAATATTTGAAGAGAGTGGTGGAGGATTAATGAGAAGAGGATTAGCAGGTGGGTGGCTCTCGCTCTGTGTATGAGTATGTGTGCTTGTGCATGTCGGTATGTGTGTTTCTGCTGCGAGAAGAGGGTGTGTATGAGTTCGGGGAAGGCTGAACTGAAACCGGGATGACGGAGCATTTAGGAGTTGAGCCAGGTTACTGACAGATTTGACTCTTTGAGCATGCAAAGAAGGGAGTCTACATCAAACGTGACAATGTCTCACAGTGCCGTGGCTGTGTCAGAAGACGTTAACCCCGTCTGGAGATCGTTGGATACCACTTAGCTATCTTTGTGTGTGGTATATACTTTAATACAGCAATTATATTGCTGCTGTAAACACAACAACAAATGTTTTAAATGTTGTTTAGACGACAAATGCTATTTGAGTACCATCAAAACTAAGAAACAAGCTGCTAGCAAAATATAAAACCAAGTATTCTGAGAGGCTAAGAGGAATAACGTGCTTATACACAGTACCTAACTTTTAACAAGATGTAAGCATAAGCATAACAACAGACTGACTTTGTCCTGATTAATCCAGCTGGTACCCCTTGATTGTGAAACTGGCTCTTCCATTATTGAACTCACTGCACGATAAATCAATGCATACCAATATTATTCTTCAAATAAGTAGGTTTTCTGTGGTTTACCATGGAGACATATAAAGTTAAAGAGTGCAGGAGATTGTTTGGGTTGCTTGATGTCACTTCAGTTTGAATTAGAACCTATGTCCACTGCTCAGTGCCCAGAGTGCTAAAAACGGCCTCAACATCAGCTGTTTTAGTTCAACTTTTGGAACACTGCCACACTCTTTAGTGTCATTTCTCCCACACTGACCAATCAAAATCAGGAAGGGAGGGACTTGTATATCAAGGTTGTCAACAACAATGTCAGAGAAGAAACCCATTTGACTTGTCTTCTCAAGGGCTGCTAATACAAGGAAGTGTTTCCTTTACATTATTTTCATGGTACGTTTCCTTGAATACAAGCTAATATTAAGCGCACATAAGAAGCGCTGTGGCACTGGGGTCATAAGCGCTGCCAGTGCTAAAAACAATGTCAGACACCTCAGTGGGGCTAGTTGAATTGATGGGACCGAGAATAATTAAGTAAACCTATTACTTAACCTTACTTACCGTAAATTCCGGACTATAAGCCGCTACTTTTTTCTCACACTTCGAGCACTGCGGCTTCTACTCCGGTGCGGCTAATGCATGGATTTTTTATGGGGGACAATGAGCTTCTGCCGCAAAAACATTTGACTTCGTCACGTCGGATCTTAATATCAGTCATTTTGCGCTTCATGCACGCACCCTCATGATGGAAAACACACGGAGAAATACATATGATGCAGCTTTCAAGTTAAAGGCGATCGACCTGGCTGTCAAAGAAGCTAACAGAGCTGCTGCACGTTAAGATGACACTGACAGCGACAACAGAGACTGAGGAAGTGAGTAATGAAGTCATTCTGAGGCAGTGAATGGATGGACTTTTTCTTGTGAAATATATTACGGTCATCTTTTTCATCAGCCGTGTTACAGACACCGTCGGCTAGGCTTCGTATTGTAACGGTTCATGTTGTAAAGTCAGTAGTTGATAATGTGTTCATAATTCCGATTATGTGGAGAGTCAGTGAATGCACCAGCGAGAACGTGTTGAGTGGCTGTATGAGAGAACGCTGGGGGAGAGAGTTGGATTGTTACGGCAAGTTATGTGTTGCTCTCTGCTGTAAACGGCGTGGTCACGGCCGACGGGTTATTAAAAGTTATTATTTGAACGCTCTCGTCGTCCTTTAACGTCCGTACGGACGCTACAGTATTTGCGGATGTTACCGGTAGCCTACGTCTGTGTAAATAGCTCTTGTTATAGCGTGGACACCTGCGGCTTATAATCAAGTGCGGCTTATATATGTACAAATACATTTATTTACTTATTTTTAGCCGGTGCGGCTTATATCCAGGTGCGCTCAATAGTACGGAATTTACGGTATATGTGATGATGCATAAAAGCAACATTACACTTGAGCACTGCTGTGACTATCTTTGGCCCTCTGCCTGTGGCCTTTGGCCTCAGACCACATCCCAGGAGGGCTGATAGTGAGTACAACATTACTCCCTCTCGTGTGATAGTGCTTATTTATTTGAATAGTATCCCTAAATGGCTTAAAAACATAAACCATAATTTGTGTTTCAGCTTTATTTTGGAAAGAAGAGGTCTGAACTGAGGAAAAAAAGCGCAATTAGATTTTTGATGCCCTGGGTAGAAATATAACAGGAGGTTAAGTATCAAAAACAACTTAGTCTTTATAGTCATGGTGCAAAAGAAAACAACACAAACTATTCAAGGTAGTTTGGTTGAAAACAGAAGTGGCTTAGGAATTTATTTATTTATTTTTAACGCTTTTTTGCCATTAGATTGTTAGTTTACTTGTTTTACATCACTGGTAGTCCTGCTTTAGCAAGTGGTCCCGTACTATACAAAATGTGTTATTTATTGTCTGTAAAGAAATGGACATAACCTCTTGCTTTAAAAAGTGAAGTCACTTCAGATACGAATGTAAACCTGCATTATTTCCAGAAGCCAGCAGGGGTCGACTCCACTCAAAGTGGATTGATTGTAAGAAAACACACCAAATATATAGTTTTTAATTCAGAGCACATTCAGATGTGTTTTGTATCAGTTTACTTTCTAACCTTCACATATATGCAAATGTTTTTGTTTGAGTCCCTTGTGGGCAACATAAGAAGCTGTTAAAAGCTCAGTATGTAACCACATGCTCGACAGATACGTTCTGTAAATGAAGAGAAGAGAAAGAAGCACACAGAGGTGCACTTGATCCCAAACTGCAGCTTTCTGAAAAAGAAATCAGGCCGAAAGGGAACAAACAAAAAAATGAAGAGAAGCTGCAGTCATCTGAAATGTGAAGACCAAATAATGAGGCCAACAGCAGTGCTGTTGGCTGGACGGCCTCTGTTTGTCTAAGTGTTGGGGGGCAGAGAGAGTCAGCAGCAGGATGGAATTTGTGGAAACGCCAAACAAACCCATATTAAATTTCTTCTGAAATGCCATGGGGAGAGGCGTGGAGCCGGCGAGGCAGGGGAGGATGGACAGAGAGGTGGACAGGCTGCAGAGGTATAAACACTAAAACACACAGACGAGAGAGGAGAAGGGTGGGCGGGTAGTGAGCTCAAAATAAAACAGAAAAACCGGAGAGAGAAGAAGATGAGCAGAGGCAGCGTTTGGCAGGCTGAAGGGTAAATATGGGCAAAATGGAGAGGGGGATTGGAGAGATCCAGTTCATACTGGAGGTAAAGGAGGAGCTGGAGAAATGTCCCATAAGAAATAAAAGAGTTCAATAAGTCGACCCTCAAGGTTTAAAAGGAGTTTATAATAGATGGGAACATGGACAGAGAAGTAGGATGACATCTCTGTGAGGCCACACACGAGACGTGTTGAAAGATCAGTACCAGGTGTGTCAGATCAACTGTTATCCAACTCAATCAAAACACCAAATAGTCAAATCCTGCAGCTTCGACCAAGGCTGTGTATGCTTCATGAAATAAATGTAGAACAACAAGTACAATTAATGAATGTTCATTTATGTAAAAAGTTTGGTTTAGGTCCCATGAATATCAACGTGCATTATATAACATGCTTACATTTACTACGAAGGTGTGCATGCCTATTTATCATTTTTAAAACGAAAACCATTATCTTCTTTTTGTCAAGTCGTTTTTGGTGTTTTTCATTTCACGTCTGTATTGATCTCTGTCAAGAAGTCTGACTTATGTGATGTACTTAAAATGTGATGTACTTTACATTGATGTGGGTTTAGCCTAATTTAATAAATTGTGGAGTAATGACCTTCTGAAAAGAGAGTACAGTCAAACTCCTGCTAGGTTTGCTGCCATTGATCGATGACTCATTCTTCCTCTTGCATGATATTTATGTTTTTTCTCAGAGACTCAAAAATGCATTTTTTTATTTATTTTTTTATCTTTGTGAAGCCCTCCCTCTCCAACCCTTAGGGGGCAGCAGTAGCTCAATCCACATGGATTTAGGTTGGGAAACAGAAAGTCTGGTTCAATTACACAAAGTATGGACATTGGCTATGAGAAGTGCCAGTTCCCTTTCCAAATACTGCAGAGGCGCCCATGAGCAAGGCACTGAACTCCCAACACCAGCTCCTGTGTGCAGCCTCCTCACTCTCACATGTACACGTTAATGCCTGCCCAAAGGTCCTCAAAAAAAGAGTCAATTTGAATCCCCCTGAAAGATTGATACAGGAAAAAAATGAAAAAAAGAGTTGGCACTGGCACCACGTGAGAACTGGCCGATTAACTTTTAAAGGCACGTTTACGACTCACACTTTAACCCTTAACCTTCGTCTTGTGTTAGGGTCGGCACCGACCCGTTTTAGTTTTTAAATGCATAAAAGAACCACGTAACTTTTTTTTTTTGCATCAAGGCTTTTTGACTTTGTCAGGAATCTCTATTTCAACAAAATAAAACATTTTTTTTGGTTTTCACTAAATTGTAAAATGCTCTGGTTAAAATTATGACCTTGGTGTTGTTAGGGTCGGTTTTGACCCAGTTATAAAAATAAGATTATAAAGCAATAATTAGAGCCAAAATTGAACACACACTGACAGCCAGCTCCTCTCCCAATCATGTGAGCTTTAGGGGATTCTCATTTTACCTTGTTATCCAGTACAAAAACAAAACAAACAACGACAGGCATTTCCAGACATGTGAGGTCAATTCAGTATAGAGTTGGTGACTCTATACTGACTCTCCAATTTGCAGCATGCAAAAATGAAAAAAAGATTTACAGTGAAAGAAGTTCTGGATAATATTTTTGCTGAAAATGAGGGAGTGGACACAGAGCAGCATAGTGATACGGATGAACAGGTTTCTGAGGAGAAAGACAATGTGGAGTATCATCCAGAAGACACAGACACATCTGATGAGTCTGATGAGGAGGTCACCGGTGGTGAAGCTACTCCCGCTGAAAGATTCAAGTCCAAAAATGGTGAGATCTGTTGGAGCTCATTACATCATGATTTACATGGCAGGGTAGCTGCTGCAAATGTCATCAAAATGACCCCTGGAATCTCAAGGTTTGCTGTGACGAGAGTCACTGACATCAAGACATGTTTTGAGCTATTTATGCCATTGTCACTAAAAAGAGTCATCATTGCTATGACAAACCTTGAAGGAAAAAAAGTCCATGGCGACATGTGGAAAGACATGGATGAGGAATACCTGGATGCTTATATTGGTGTTCTTTTTTTTGCTGGAGTGTACAGATCCTGCAATAAGGCCACTGATAGTCTCTGGGATGCATCGACAGGTAGAAATATTTTCCAGGCAACAATGTCACTTCAGACCTTTCATATGATATCAAGAGTCCTCAGATTTGACAACCAGAGCAAGATCTGACAAGCTTGCCCCTATCAGGGATGTCTGGGACACACGAGTGCAGCTTCTTCCACTGATGTTCAACCCAGGGCCATAGGTGTTGTGTTTTACAACATCCTCGATGTATCTGCATATAATGCATTTGTGTTGTGGACCCACATCCACCAAGTAATGGAAAAATAATAGTAAATATACATGGGTCGAAATTGACCCGTAACACCATAGATGTTACTATAGTTAAAATTATTAAAATGAAAAAATAAATAAAACAAATTTATTTAAGAGATGTGTTCTAATACCCCTCAGTAATAGTCAGGTAACACAACAACCTTTTATTTATTTATACAATTCTCTTGAGGTTCATTTTACCATTTTTTTAAATTGAAATCGAGGGGTATACTGACAAAAAAAAGGCCCAATGGCCCACACCAAAAATATTAAAACCAATATTTTCATGGATAAGGAAGCCTAACAAGGTAACCAAGAGATGAGAAACAAATTGGATGATAGATAATTGTTTTCAGTGTATTTTACAGCTGATTTAAGACACGGGTCAAAACCGACCCGTTAACATAAGAGATGGTAACAGAAAGCTAACACAAGACGAGGGTTAAAGAGAAATTCAGATTACATGATTAATCATTGAAGGGGAATTCAGATTACCTTTGTTAAATGTATTTGATAAAATAAAAGCCATAATTGGTTTATGGTAATTTTTCTGTTATTTTTATTTTTAGGCCATATGCCCCCACTCTCGTATAATGGCAGAGTTTTATCACAGAAAAACAACTGAAGGAAAAATAACAGACTTTCCAAACCAAATCAAAAATTTTCTCTGGTCTACTGTGTACAATACAACACCGATTGGAAAGATTAATAGATCGCAACCCATTCAACTTTGGACTACATACTTTGGCGGGTTCTCATTTGGCTAAGGGACAGCGGAGGAATAGCCAAAGTGAAGTGTTGTGTTGGTTTGAGAGACTGGTGCTAAAATGCTACATTAACTGGGCATCTTGCAATTATACCAGTAGGTAACAGAGATGTATCCAAGTTTAGATATATAAAAAACCCTTTTAGGACTTTTCCACAGCAACTGGAAGTGAAAAGAAAATGGAACAAAAAAAAGGGCTTCAGAATAGTACCAAGAGATCCTTCAATCCTTTGGTGCACTGAGCCCGATTTCATGAAGTGACAACATCTTCCAGCCCACGTGATTAACGGCTGACAAAATGACTCAAATTTTTACAAACCAGTTTAGACAAGTAATAAATGAAAGTTTACTGTGTAGTTAAAGGAGTCGAGGAAGACAGAAGCAAAGAAAATGAAACCACAAGTGACTTGGGAGGAGTACACAAAGTCAAACACTTTCTTTTGAGGCACAAAAAAAAATGCTATCTGGCATGTTTTTTATGGGAGAATAACTCTCTCCAGCGATCAAAAACACAAAACTGCAGGTGCATCAACAACAACCCCCCTGAGGAGAGTGTTTGACAAACCAGAGCTGCAGCTTGTGAGCCAGATCCAGGTCTGTTCTGAGGTACTAAAGCTTCACATACACTCTCTTTCTCTTTCTCTGTCTCTGTCTCTGCTAAAGGGACATCTGGAGCGCATTACGGCACTAAGGACATCGGATCTCCCCCTGAGCGCCTGACTGGATGGGTGGCCCGCTGCGGCCCCCTTTCAGCAGCAGGACCGGGCTCTACCTGATTGATGGAGGGAGCCCCACACCAACACTTAACACTCACACACACTGACAAAGCCCACACGCCTCACATACACCGTGGACTATTGACACACTGCTGCTGCTGCTAACACAGATTAGCATGGACACATGTACTTCCACCTTTCACAGAACATACTTTGACCCATTAATCATACATGTTGTGTTTAATATGTAATGTGTTAAATATTCCTGCAACATGTCCTCACGTACGCATAGTGGAATTAGATTTGGCCTGTTGAAATACGTTTTGGTTTCATTCTAACAAAGTGACATATGGAAGTAATTAAGGCACTTGTACAACTTTGTGGTTCATAGACAAGAAGCATATTCTCTCTGCTTTACTTGACTGCAAATCAGCAAATATAACTATAACTAAACTGAGAGTCTGTTTAAGCAACAGCGCTGACTAAAACGAATGGTTCATACATTGAAAAATAATGTTTAAAAACGTCAGCGGACATTTTTTCTTAAAGCCAGTCTCTACTCTGTGTGGCATGGCTGATCAAATGTTTTTTGAAGAGGCATGTCTGTAAATTTAAAATTACTAAAAACTTTTTTTTTGTTTCCCTAACACTCTAAGCGCTAACTTTATTTAGTTTCACCTTCACCCCTGACCAAGCCTGGGCCTTTGTATACCTTCAGGCTTTGCCGTTGTGTACTTGCCCAGCTTTTGAAATAAGCTACAAACAAATGCAGATTTCTGGCCACATGTCAATGTCAACGGAGCTCTGTGTGTTCGGTTCATCACAGGGATCTCTGTCAAGTCAAAACTGTTCTCAATTTAAGCATGAACAGCCATGAAAAAGCATAAACAGAGTCTCAGTGACATCACCCAATGACGCTGGAGAGGTGTTATTGCATTAAGCCATATCATGGCAGTCACCATATTGGTAATGGTGACTCAACCTGACTTTTAATCAATCGAGAAACAGGCAAAGAGGTGACGCTGAGGGGGGATATTAGCCTCCTGGTAAACAACTCAGCCACGATTCCAACAAACAATAGAGATACAGGACTATGATGTGTTTATATTAAATATCTGTAGGTATTTCCTGCATCTTAAAGGAGCAACATGTAACTCTGACTCCTAGTGTTAAAAATGGGTACTGCAGTCTAAATTCACTGAAGAGGCCGTCTCTGTGTTGATGTGCATGCAGGTTGTCATGTTGTGGACACTAAAGCTTTGTTATAAAACCAGCTCTGCATCAGTCAATGTTTTCAAAATCACCTCCTTAGGGCTAACCCTAACCCATATTTAGCCTAGTTTGACCTCTTTTGAACCTTGATGAGATTATTTGAAATATGCAGAGGCTTTTCAGGTCAGGGAGAATCATTCATATCTGAATCAGTACGCTTGCCCTTCCATCACAGCAACACCTGTTTGTTTGCCATTTGCCTCGCAAACGGAGTGGCGTCCAACAGCCATGTGTGGGTATATGTTAAACAGCCTCCCTTTTCTGGTCAAAACCAAAACAAATACACTTAGAGGAAGGACTTACTGGCTGCTGCCCTGTTGTCAGAGAAGCCAGTGCTGCGACATAGTATGTTTCCTTTATAACTGATTGTCACAGTAAGGTCATCGTATGGTTTAATTCAGTAGATATCTTACATATTGGTCCTTTCATTAAAAAATAAATCAAAGCTCAGAATTTTCTCAGATTGTACTTTGTCATTATTGCACAAAATACATTTCTTAAGATTTTTCAGATTTTGTTTCAGGAGACGCTCCAAAGCGATGAGGAAACACAAACTTTTTCAAAGGAGGCAAGTTCAAAGCACCTCCTGATTTCCAGTAAATTGCTTCGCCTGATTTGCCATTTCAAATAAATTGCAGCGTCTGCCAAAATTTGCAATTCACAGGAAGTCGTCCCCTCAGCCGCACTGAGGAAGTTAATCCATATTTCACGTTTGAATATAAGATGGAAGCAGACAGAAAGGGAAGATAGGTAACTCTTTGCCAGGGGATGAGGAGCGAAAGGGGAGGGGTGGGGGTGGGGGGGGGGGGTTGTGTGGCAGTAGAAGCTGTGGGAGTGTAGAAAAGGCGAGAGAATGGGAAGAAACAGGCGCCATTTAGAGTAAATGGCATCCAAAAACCCTCTCCAATTATCTTTGCCTGCCATGCCAGTGAGACTGACTTAATTAAAACGACTTGAGAGGGAGGGGGGGGAGGAAGGAGCTGCCAGTGATTGAGGGGGCAGGCGGGCGACGTATCTGCACCGAAACACAAAGCTCAGGCATCGCGCAGGCTGTCCACCACTCTGCCTTTTCAATTCGCCACTTCAAAAGAGAAGAAAGAAATAATAATAAAAAAGAGAGGGGGCTCTCACCATTTGCAGCCACGTAATTGTGCTATTTAAATCCGACATTCTTTATCATAGTTGAAATACTGGTTGGGGGGGAAAGGAATGTATAAAACAGGATAATAAAATGGCTATTTTTTTGTTCTTGTTTGTCCCCCTGCACCCCCCCTCGAATAATCCTTTTGCCTTTTTTCTGAGAAAAAGCTCTGACAGTGACCTTTTCGCATGAGGTCTGTTTCTATGGAAACCACGTCCAGCCCCTCTGTGTTTGGTGTTTTCCTGTCATCGAGCAGCCAAAACTGGACTACTTGTGACTAAGAGGAAGCATGTTAAACATTTAAAGATTTTCTGTGTGTATTTTTATTTATTTTTTTTTGCATGTGTTCACTGGAGTGTGTACGCAGGCCTGAAAAGAAGCAGAAAGTATCGAGTGCAGTTTGAGACATGAAACCAGCTGAAAAGTTGGCCTTCTGGGCAGGATTTTATCGTTCTTGACCAATGCACACGAGAGAAACACAAAAAGTACAGTAGCTCTAATGTGATTATGCTTGCTAGAGGAATGTCATATATGAGATCATTTAATTCATAGCCTGGTGATTAACAATGTTCTACCATCTCCAGGTCACAAAGAGAGAGTAAAATGAACAGAATCCTCTTGATCCACTTCTGTTGCATTTCTTCGTCCTCCGTGCAGCCAGTGAAAGGATGTAAAGTGTCTGTTCTCTAACATGGGGAACCAACGTGAAATTAAAGGTTGTGTTTTGTGTTCTCAGTTTTGTTTTGTTTGTCACGGCTGTTAGAGCAGTTGAGGACTCCACGGGTCAAAAGTATAGCGTGACATAGTAAGTAAAGATAAACGGAGAAAATTGTTCACTTCTAACTGCCAGGATCTGTAGGCGTCCCACACACGAAAGTTCCAAAAAATGTGGAAGTCAGACAAGGGACTGCACAGTATTTGCTCAATTTTAGAATGAAACAAAATACACAGACTCCCGATTGCTTATCATTTCACTTCGATATTATGTCAAAACACACCTAATTAGGGGCGCCGTTAGCCTGGTGGTTATTGCACGCTCCATTATGAACAGAGGCTGTGTTTGGATCCAAACTGTGGCTCCTTTCCCAAATGTTGCTCCCCAATTTCTGACACTATCCACTGTCCCCTTCTTGAAATGAAGACCAAAAAATGCCCAAACATAAAAAACACACCTAATCAACAACAAATCAACCCCAGAAATAGGCCAACACAATAATTCTGAATCTATCCAATCTACAAAGCATCTGCATTTTCCTAATCAGCTCCACGAGCATAAACATGGTAATGGATAAACACTGGAGGTGCTTTTAAAAGGGAGAGGGGTTAAAAAGCAGGAACATTTCGAGACCAATGCTGGGCTGGCTAAACACTGAAGCTTCTGTGTCCATGAAATGGGAACCTGTGTTTACATTAGTCTGGAGAGGATGTGGGAAGACAGTGCTTTTTCATGTTTTGAATTTAGATTGCAGTACCAATTTTAAACACTAAGTGTCAGATGTTGATATTGCTCAAGGAGTAAAATGTAAGTCTGACACGTAGCATCCAAAACGACCACGTGGAAGTGGCTTAAAACCTCCTTTTTCTCTGGCTCAAACGAATACAGCTCAGTCTGCATCGAAATCAAAAGTTAGCAGGAGCACATATGCTGCACAGAGAAGCCACATCAACTTAATTTCTGATGAATAAGTAATCATTTTATCATCTGAGTGAGTAGATATCGTACATATTCAACCTTTAACATTGTAGCAGACTATGCTTGGATTAGCATTCGATAAAGTTAACAATAATAATGTTATGGTTCATAAAGTATCAAACATATAAGCTTTCTCACATGCAGCATTATCAGCCTTTATCCACATCATTGTACTAATGGAGGTTTAAATCAACCATGAAGTGCATCCAGGTTTGCACTGTGTTAATGATGTTTGAAATATGTGCATACATTTACATCTGAATGTGAGTGTAAAGCTTATTTAGATCCCAAATGTTTGACCCTCCAAATAGTTGTATATCTCTGTGTTTTATAAAAACATGGAGGGACATTGAAATTTAGTCAGCAAACAGCCCTTCTAAATAAACACACACACACACACACACACAACTTCACACTCACAAACACACACACACTGCTCTCACACCTTTATGAGCCAACACACAGTCCGTGCTCATGTGTCACAGCTGACAACTGTTACTGTGCTTTTGTCTTGCGAGCTTATTGTCGGAGACAGCACAGTGTTTCTCACGTAAGACGACACAAACTCAAATGTGTCTGCACAGACGGTTTGTGGGCGCTCTAATTTGAAGTTTACAGTAGGTGTGAGAATACACTGTATAGGATAATAACCACGGCTGAGCCAGCACTGTAGCTCTATACATCGACTGTAATGAGAAGGCAAAGGCAAACTGGAGCTAAATCAAAGTAGAAAAATAAACATAACAACTGTGATTCAAACTTTGAAATGACCTTTTGCTGCATTTGTGCCAAAGTAGATATATTTTAGCTCTCTGGAAAACACACACATTTTCTGAAGAGGAAAAAAAATAAAATCTCAGTAGGAATGCAGCATCTTGGTCAATTGCCCAAAGCGAAGAGCCACAATCTATAATCAACTCTCTAGACATTATGGACCATGTCCTTGAACTATTTAATGAATTACTGTTAAAGTCAGGAACAAAGTCCCTCGACGAGGAGACAAATTAATCCAACAGAGAAACAAACAAGGTTCAAAAGCAAAGATGTCCCCTTTTAAAAAGTGAACTTCCTTTTAACATCACTCAAAGTACTTTCATTACATTTTATTTGAATATTTAGGTCAATCGTCTATGTGAGCTGCATTACAGATTATTTTCTGTAGTATTTCTAATGACTTAATCAGTAGACACAAACAAAGACATGCTAATTATTCACTCAAACAAAGCAAGTAAAATATAAGTTGTTCTGAATCTAATAATACCAAGCTTTTGATTTTACTTCATATCGCTTTATGAGGTTGTGCCATTTCTGTAACATAACGTCATTTTAGTTTAAATTCACAAGGAAGGCAGGTTTTCTCGATTTTTCACAACAACAACAAAGCATGTCAATAGACATCGTTGTTGCATATCTTCTTACAGCAACTTTTAAATTAGATGGGTTGTAAGTGAGAATGTGAAGGTAGCCATACAAATTGGTGGCAAGGCATACACATCAAACGCGCACTCTTGAAAAGGTTTTCTTGAGTTGATTAAATATTTATTTGTGTTACTTATGGCGTAAACTTCTCCCTGTGAGAATGTGTGAAGGGGAAGACGCTGAGTAATTCCAAAATGACAGAAGATGGTGTCAAAGTTCAGCCCTTAAATGGCAGGCTTTAGTTTGCTTTATATTTAAAAAATGTCACTGGTTGCATTTTATAATCATCATCATACCCGCCCACTCACCAGTGGTTAATTTTCGTTAAAGGTCCAATATGCAAGAACTCTACTTAAATCATAAACTGACCTTACTTTATCATCAGACATTTAGGAAACATTTTATGCTGAATTACAGGCTTCGCTGACACCAATGCAGCAGCCAGCATGTCCTCCTTCTTAGTTTCCTGAATGGCTTGTTTATGTTTTTACTAGAGACGGTATATACAGTGTTAAGGCAACCCCACAGAGCTGTTTTGGATCCCCCTCAGTTTGCCAGGTAAATGGCAAACTGGCAGGTGTTGCAACAACAGAAATGGGCAAGAAACTGGTTCAGATATAACTGAATCTCCCCAACCTCTGCATATTCAAACTTACATAAATATTAGAGATGTGTTTGAAAAACTTCTGGAGACAGGTTAGTCAGCAAAAAGGTTTCAGGACTGATTCAGAGCTGGTTTAATACGGAAGCTTCCGTGTCTGCAACACAGCAACCTGTGTGCGACTCAAGGGAGGAGGGGAATTTGGACTGCACTAATAATATAATAATAATAATAATAATAATAATAATAATAATATTACCTGTTGCATTCACACAGAAGTCTGACAGGAGTTTAGTGTTAAAAAGTTGATCTGTTTGTTTCCACACATGCAGCTCACCCTGAAAACACTAAGAGTTTTGAGTATAAGAAAAAATACCTTAAAAGATAATTTTTTTTCTGAATATAGGAAGAAAAAAAACATGTTTTCTTCTTTTAACAAACATTTTTAATCTGTCAAAAAACATCAGTTTTCCATCAAGTATGTAATTTTCATTAGACACTAAGTTTAGGGTCCGAAGGTTGAAGAGAGTCTTGGTGTGTGTGCGTGTGTGTGTGTGTGTGTGTGTGTGTGTGTGTGTGTGACAGAGGAAGAAGGGTTGACTTAGCGACTGTTATTTTGATGGGGATGAAGCCAAGTATCTCCACATATCCACTTTCTCCTATTCATCCTGTCCTCCCAGTTTTTTTCCACTCTCCAGAGCCCTTCGTCTCCGCTCCTCTTCATCACCCTTGTCTTTTTTCTCATCCTCAACATTACTCCCTCTTCTTTCTTTCCTAAACTCACGTTCTCCTCCTTGCACTGATCTCCTCCCCCTCTTTTATTTCCCCTTCCTTCTCCACGTCTTGCCTGCTTGGGGAGCTTGACATTCCCCTGTGTTGAGCTTAGAGACGAGTTAGAGAAGAAGAGGGAGAGACAGAATATTAATTGTCTCACATCTGGTTGTTTGTTGGTTTTAAAAGGAAGAAATGATATGTTGTGCATTGCTTTGGTCACAACACATATTGTCTTTGCTGAACAGTCAGTGCCAACAGAGTCTGAAATGAAAGAGATCCAGATAAAGTGAAGATCGACTGTTTACCCTTAACCCCCAGTATACTCTGCTTCTCCCTGCCCAGATTCTTTCCTCACACACATATACAGTGCACACACACACACACACACACACACACACACCACAGTCTCAGCTCCAGTTGCCAGGGAGACCGCCATACCAGGGCTCTGACCCAGGAGGTTTGGGACTGTTTTTCAGCCCCCCTCCCCCCCCCCCCCCCCCACAAGCAGGAGAAATGGCAGCTGTAGGACAGCTGTTTCTACCAGGCCGAGCCTCAAACCACAACCATCATCCCACTGCCAGAGCAGCCCGGACGGCATTTTAAGGGGACAAAAACAGCCCGCAGCCAGAACCATTACACACATCTGCCTTGCTTCAATTCTCCGGAAAAGTCTGTGTGAAGAAGAGAAAGGCAGAATCTGTAAAGTTAAGTGAAAAACTGACTGAGTGTATAGTGTTTTTCCGTATGATTTAAGCTTCAAATCGGTTAATTGGCTGCTTTTATTTCTTCTGTGTGAAGTAGTTTGCTAGATTTGAGTACTTTGTTAGCTTTAGCAACCACACATAACCCTAACTTATGTGGCATCAGAGCACAGCTAAAAACTTCAAGGGAACAAAATCCTCTCCAATATTTTTTCTCGTTTCACCACTTTTCTGCTCCTGGAGCTGAAGGGCACACTCTTACTAGCAAAGTTGTCCCGTACCGTGCTAAAGCACGATTGCCCCCCTCCCCATTCCGTTGCTGGCCTGCACTGACTCTGCTCCAGGACGAACCGGGCCTCAGCACGGTTACCGCTTGTACATAATGTTGTAATACTGCACATGCATGGATTTGCTTAGTTTTCAAGAGAGGTGGACTTCACAATAATAAACCTTTTTTTTTTTTTTACTTGAGAGGAAGAAAAAAAAAAGGGATGTGCTTTCAGGTCCGCATCTGCACATTATACAACAACATCAATACAGAGAACATGACAGCTACTTTACTGACTTTGAGGCTTTTTTGAGTCGTTTTGGTCAGATACTCCAAGACTTCTCCACAGTGAAGGTGGTCCACGTGGTGTACATGCATGCTTTTGCTCGTGCATGAAAGGTTTCCGGGTCCAAGGAAGTGGAGCATGCTTGAGCATGGATCTGAGCACTCACATCAGACAAACTGGACTTTAGGGGTGAAGCATGCTTTAGCATGGTACAGATTGCTTAGTGTGAGTGTACCATTAGACATTGCTCTAAGGTCTTATCAGTAGGTTAGAATCAGTTATATCTGAACCTGTTTGCTTTCCCACTTCCATCACTACACCACCTGTTGCTGTGCCATTTAGCAAACCCAGGTGCATCCAACATGGTCTTGTGGGGGTGCTTTAAAACTGCCACCCTTCTCTCGTCAAAACAAATAAAGACCATCCAGGACCGATACAGGACTTAGCGGCTGCTGCATTGTTGTCAGAGAAGCCAGCACTTTACCAGACCATGTTTCCTTCATGTCTCTAACAGATAGTAAGGTCATTTTATGATTTATCTTAGTAGATATCTTACATTCAAATAATTTAATTTACAAATTAGTTGCAGGTTCAGACCATTTTAGTCAGCGGATTTTAAAACTCATTTAATTTACATACCTACAACTGATTTGTTTGAACCCTAAATACATCAGCCCCGTTATATTTCTCCTCATTCCCCGTCATTTCTCAAAAGACAATAGTTGTAGCTCGCTGCCCACAGCAGACATGAGCCTGTAGATAATTGGCCTAATTTTCAGCCAGTAAGATGCTTCCTAGTTGTTTATATCACTGAATTTCCCTTGACACTCACTCTGTGGTTCCTATTTGCATCTTGTTCCCAAAAGCAATAATTACCTCCCATTTGGCCTCACAGTGGAGAAGTGTCCATGCAGAGCTCTGAACTTTTCTACTGACAAAGACATTTTTAAATGAAAGGACACTTAGTAATTGTCAGTCAGTAGGAGCTCTAATAGCCTTGTAGTTACAAGAAGTTTTGTAAAATTTTGTAAAAACATTCAGAGTTTTAGCCTTGGTTGGGTTTGCATTGTGATACTCATAATTGTGAGAAGTGTAAAAAGCTAAGCATTACTGACACAATAAGGACACAGTGATGTTACAAGTGTTTAAAAAGTTCCAACATTACACATAATGGGTGCTTGCACACTTACACAAAGCTCAGAAAAAACTTTCCAGGGTGCTTGCATGTGTGACCACAAACTGCATATTTTTTTCATTCTGGCCTTTCTATGGATTTTTTTTTCTACCAGCCCCTTGTAAATTTTCTGGTTCAGATCAGGGTGAGCTGATGTGAAAATGCAGCAAGAAACTTTTGACTTGATTTTTTGGTTGTTTATTTTTCCAATGCACGACCTGGAATTATTTCCATGTAATGTTAAAGCTTAGTAAAAAAACAGATGACACACATTAAACTGTAACGGACCGATTATTTCATACGCTCCCTTAAACAAGGCAGCAGCAACATAGCGAGCAGAAGAGTCAGTGTTGCAGTAGTAGTTCATCCACTTTACAGTAGCCATTACCGTACTGACTCCATAATGCTGCTCCTCATAGGTGAACACATTGGTTTATACGCCGTGTAATAGAATTTGGCAGACTCATCATCTGCACAAGCCAAAGAGGCCATCGAGCTGCGACTGACGGCGGACAAAGCGTGCCAGACTGAAGACGCTGCTGAGACTGAATGTGAAGAGCTGATCCTGTGACTGCAGAGCACACAATTTAACTGTTCAACAATGAAGGGACAACACGGTGGAGATTTGACGTTAAATTCATTTAAAGGGCGGATGGATCAGTGAGACGTCATTACAGATGTGGAGAGTGAGTTTAGTGGTTTGTATTGTGCACTTTGTTAACATGAATGTAGTGAACAGTTTGTAACATTTGAAAATACAAATTATATATGCACTCAGTTTTGAAGCACTCACACAAAGAATGTACATGGTGTAGTGTACGTGGGCTTAGAACAGAAAGAGGGTTTGGTTTATTGATTTTCGTTTGAAAATTATGAGAATAAAGCCAAAATGTTGAGAGGAAAAGAAGTCTCCTTTAGTATTCAAATACCAGCCTTCATGTTGTTGTTGGCTTGTTTGTTTACTTTCAAAAAAACTTCAACAAAAGTGTTTAAATTCAATGCTCGACTTTAGTGAAATGCATAGTATGTAAATTGCACCAACAGGGGGCTCTCAATCAAGACAATAAGAAAAGATGACATTGAGGCTGGAGGGAATCATGGGAGTGATTCTCTATGCTAGTCCCTCCTCTACTCCCAATGAAAACTAGTGCTAGATTAAATACAAACAGACGAAACCGACCTGAGGAATTGAATATGCTTACCGACGATGTAGCCAAGTATAGTCACCATGATGTTTTTTTTGTTTTGTTTTGTTTTGTTTTTTTAATCACAGTTGCACAAACAGCAACAGTAGGGCAACTATCAGTAGCAGTTACTGCTTTCTCATGTAGCAGTCTTTGAGGTAACACCCGATGTTTCCACGGCAACGATAAATATGTTATGCTTGTCATAATGGCTCTGTCATGGCTGCCACCTGGAAAAGACATGTCCAAGACCAACTATAAAATAAAGGATTTCTGTGGCTTTGATAACTGAGATATATGAATACATCATGTAGGTTTAATCCATTTTTTATTAATTTAGATATTTAGTGATATTTAGACATATAGTGTAAAAAATAATACGCATTACTCCTTTAAGTTGTCAACAAATTAAAAAAAGAATCAAGGCACATTTTGACATTTTAATCTCTAAAAAAAAATGTTTTCTTAACTTTGTTCTTCAAGAACATACTGTAATGACAAACAAAAATAATCCACCTTAGATTTGTGTGTCTGAAACCTGGTCACAGCACTTTTCTTCAGCCTTTTTAAAATCTAAACTAAAAACTAGAAAAGGAATTTCTTGCAAAAAAACAAAGAAAAATCTTACAGCACTTGTCTTCCAATTTAGGCCGTGTTATCTCATTATCTCTTTGTCCATTTGTCTGCTTGGATCCACATATCAGAAAGAACAGACATTTTGTAGTAATTAGAGCAGAATGTATCACCAGACAACAACACGAACAGATTTAACAGCTCTGAATTACATGATGACCTATACTGGGGCCTGTGGTGGCGTTGGTAGTCCTATAACCTCGCTGCAGATCCACAGTCTGTATTATTTCCTCGCTTTTATAACGTCCTGTTCTGTCTCAGACATGTTTTTTTGCATCAATCTGTGTTTTCACCCTCCTTAGCCTCCCCTCTGTCTAAATGAGGTGTGAAAACTGTGGGAGGATTTTGGACTGGACTGTCCACTTTCTCCTGAAATATAAATTGCATACACATTCATTGCTGTTCCTTTGCCAAACATGAAATAGTTCCCTTTGAATTGGCTTCCAAGAGCATGAGACACATAAAAATAACTGCTTTTAGCCAGAGGAATTATGCACATCTATCCGTTATCGCTGTCTGTTTTCACAGTGAGAGTCTGTCAGTATGTCTTCTCTCATAATTGTCTGTTAGAAGAATAACCTGTCCTTTTTTTTAGGCAGAAAAAGAGTTTGAATCGTGGTGATTTGGCTCTCCCCCTCCATCTGTTTTGTTTTCCTTCCATCTCCCTCTTTTTGATGAGCTGGGTCTTCAGTCCCCCTTATAAAATCCCATTAGCTCTTAATGAAGTCGGGCTCCTAGCCTCTCGGCCTCACCTCATTTAGCACGATTGTCTGGCGGCCATTAGCATGGAGGCAATTACAGCCACACGACAAGAGTAATTGGAAATGCCGACAGGGACCCTGAGAAATGGGAATAAATAAATATAAAAAAAATATTCAAACTAATAAGCTTCCATTCAGATGGCGGGAGGGAGCCGCATGTGTCTAAGTTAAATCAACATAATTACAATTAGGGTTGGCGGGGTAAAGAGGCTGGGTGAGGCAGAAATGGATCTGCATAGATTGGAGGATGACGGTTAAGCGTAGAGGTACGGAGAGAGATGTGGGATCAAACAGTGAGGCCAATAATGAAGAGCATAACGTGACCCAAAATTCATGTTACACAGAGGTCAGAGAGAGTGCGCCTTCCAATCTTCTCTGATTAAGTGTAGCTTTTACATCCAGAATCCAAAATAGAGCGTCAAATCATTAATTAACTCAGAAAATGCTGCAAATCCAAGGTCAGAAAGCCGGCCTTGTGCCAGATGATCTGCTGAAGATACAGCTGCTTTCACTTTGAGGGTTACCATTCTTGAAATCAAAGTGAGGAGATTTTTAGCTGGTTGAGAAACATGCTGAAATGAATACCGATGCCTCTTTTTCACCTATAAAGCAAACAACCCATACTATAAGAACTACAATTTCTATATTGTTGTTTTTATTAGCTGTAGCTGCTGTCACTGGGTTGATGTCAGACGAAGAAACGAACAGATGGATCAGGATGTATATCTCACTGTGCTTGATGCCAACACTTATACTCGAAAAAAGCCATGAAATGGCTTTCAGATTTTACATCGCTGTTTTGCTTCTATGTTGTTCCCTGTGTTGTTCGTCCATTCTCCTCTTCTGTGGTCTCCATCTCTGTCGAGGTGAAGCTACTGATTACTGAATGAGGCGCACCTGGCCTCAGTGCTTAAAAAACCCAGTGCTGGCTTCAGGAGGAGACAGACGAACAAAAGTATCTGTGTGAACAAGAAACACTTTGTAGCATTCATCTCCATGGTAATGAACACGGCAGCTAACATTTAAGGTAAATCAGAAAATTGGATTGGTGTTGGATGTTGCAAATAGATTTTTGGACAATGTGGACGTCACTGGAGAGGACTTGGATAAAACTCTGAGGTAAAGACTGGTGCAAACCGAGACAAGTGTGTTCTGGGTTGTAGCACAGTGCAGTATTGAAAGGTTGCACTTTGGGTGGACTCTATTTGTTTTGGGGTTTTTTGTTGTTGTTGCTCTGTACAGTATGTAGCTAATCATATCAAGAAGGTGGTTGTTGTAAAGCCCATAGGGACACCCTTATGGTGGGGTGTAACAAATGGGGGCTCACCCGTCTTAGTTGAGTTTGGGAGCCTTCACTTTTGTAGTTCTTGCTACAATTGTTTTGGACAGGGGCAAACGCGTACAGTGCAATTTATAACAAGTATTGAGACACTACTTTTGTCATGGTTTGGTTTTGTATGTTATATTTCAGGGTTTTGAGTTTAGTTTTATTTATTTCCTAGTGTTACTTTGTCTCCTCATGTCCTTTTATGTTGTCTTTAATATGGTCGCCTGTTTTCATTGTGTTAATATTTCCTAGTTTAGTCTTTAGTATTTCCTGAGTTTTAAGTTGTATTCTAGTCTTCAGTGTTTCCTGTGTTTCTTTGCGTCTTTGTGTCCCTCTCTGTTGTCTGTAATATTGTTTCCTGTTTTACTTGTGTGAATGGTTCCTGTTTAGTTTTTAGTGTTTCCAGTTTTATTTTGTAATGTCTTCTCCCCGTGCTTCTGTGTTTTCTTACGTCCTTTAGTTCCTTGTGTTTCTTCAGCGTTCCATGTTTTACCTTGTAGTTCTCAGTATTGTCTGGTTTCCTGCCTCTGTGTTTTCCCTCCTGTCTTGATTACCCTGATTGTCCTCACCTGTCTGATTAGTCTCACCTGTGTCCGTTTACCTCACGTCTATTTAGTCTCTGTCTCTGTTACCCTCTGTGTCTGTTCATTGTCTTTTGTGGTTGTGTGATCTGAGCCTTTGGCGTTTTGTCTCCTTGCTTCTTCAGATTACTTTGTTTCTGCTCTGCTTGATTTAGGATGTTTTGGATTTATTATTTTAAAAAGTTTTTGTTTTTTGCCTTTTGTTTAATATTTTGTTTTCTGCACTTGGGTCCTCCTCCTTGTTTTTCTACCCGTCAAACACTGTGTGACAACTTTAAGTAGGTAGTGTAGTACAGATGAGTTCATGATAGGGTCCTCTCGACAAACTCCCTAAAAAAGGAACAGTGAATGAGTTTGGGATTTTGGATCCAGCTTGTGATAAATGTGGCAATTTAAAGGCAGCAGGACATTTCCTTTTGTGACAGTGTACCACTGACACATAAACAGGAAGAGTTCAACAGAGCTATGATGCAAAGTTTTGTCCATGAAGGGAGCCAACAGACAAATTAAAGCTCCTCACGGTAGCTTTATTGGATTAATGTGTTCGGCACTTACACGATGCTTCTGAACACATTGACAATATTCACCATTTGATATGTCTGTATTATTTACTGTTTTTCTGGGACAGTGATACTGTAAATGTGACAAGTAAAAAAGTCCACGGCCTGTATTGTTCAAATGTTGGATTGTATAGAAAAAGGAAACAAATGTTGATCGAGAGTAATTCCATCTTAACATGTTTAAAACAGTCAAGATCAAGTAGAATGTTTCATAAATTTGATTTACCTCATTGTTAAAATAAAGAATTAGCCCCGTTCATCGATGATCTTCAAAGAAATTGGAGCCAGATTATCTGGGATTGACTGCTTTTGTCTTTGCACATACCAGGGGAACGCAGTGTTTTCATCATTCTTTGAAATGCTCTTGATGAGGAATCATCGCCACTCCCACATCACTCTCCTGATTATTTCTCCTCCTATTTCAGGAGTAACAGAATGACCATGGTGTAAAGCAAATGGCAGAACTTGTAAACGGCAGCCTTTTAATATGAAAAATGAGAGCTATCATTTTCTGATTTTCACGCGTCAGATATGCTGAAATGACTCAGCTAACAACATGAACATCTGGACATGATCACAACAGATAAAATACTCAGGCAGGCATTAATTTGTTGTGTCTCTCGTCTGCAAACATTCAGCCATAATCATCTATTTGAGCCAACCTGACAACAGCTTGCAGATCAAAGTTTGCTCCATGTTAACAGGAATACTGTGACATGTTCATTTTTATTAGCCATATACGCAGATTACGAGGAATATCTACTGTATTTTCAGAAAAAGGGCTCATGTTGGAACATTTTGTGCCTGTGCATGAATTCATCAAAATCTTTGTGTACAGCTACTAAGTCTCATAAAGTGTGAATGTTGCCATTAAAGTCATGCATTCAGAGGATGCATTTACGTTTTCCAGTTCTGTTTATCTTCTGTTTTTTTTATTTTTTTTTATTGCTTCATAATGAGTGACTTCAGCAGTGAAGTTGTCTGGAATAGTGCAGCTTCACAATACAATATAGACTGTGGCTTCTACACATTTTTTTTCTCTATATGTGCAAAACCAGAAGTAGGATTGTGGGGCTAAAAACCTGAGATTTTCAAATCTTTCTTATGATTCTTAAAACTTCAGATACACAATTGAAATTGCGACATTCCTACCATTTACTGACACAGAAGAGGCTGAGAGGGCTGCACAACTTGTTCAGCTGTTATGGTGGAGTTTATATGATATCTGTTACGGCCCATGTAATACCTGCATTAAAGAAAGTATTGTTCAACATCATGTTAATTAGCAGCAACTACCTTTATTTCGATCCTCAAATTTATTAACTTCTTAATACTAATACACACTTCCAGATGTCTTGATTTAACTTAATCTCCTGGAATAAGCACATAAGCCTGGCAGGGCTAAAATCACAATTGAGGAAACGTGCAACACAGCAAATGAAATTCTCTCCATGAGCAACACTAAATGAGTCCCTAAACACTTTACTGCCAGATTTCCACCTGCGTCCAATCTATAACAACACACTGTGTCTGTGTGATGAATTACAGCGGGTTATATGGTTGTGTTACCCCCCCAACAAGGAGGGGGTGTTTGTGTGCCAGTTCCTTTGTTCATTTTGTGTTGTTATTTAGCAGGATGTCTGGATGAAAAGTATGAAGCAGAGTCTTAATTATTCATTATTCTTCATTAAAACCCAATCAGTGTCTGGTTCAAAAATATTGGGCAAATGCAGCCAACATATGAATATGAAAGTATCAAAGGTAAGTGCACCACGGTGGGCTAAAGCAAGAGAAATCGAAACATACGTAGAATTCTGCAAACAGTAACAAATAAACAAATCACAAAAACTAATAGAGCAATAAACTATATAGAAGAATAGGAGGACAATGTCAAAACAAATACAAAGCCCTGAAAGGCTAAAGAAAAGGCCTGCATAGTCAGTGAAGAAGTCCTCCAGGCCTCTTGGGGGAGCCTTATCAAGCACTACAGTTTTCTAGATTCAAATTTAAATCTCCAGGTGTGTTACACTTGATTCCCCAATTAGTATTCTATTCCTCAAATGTATTTTTTGTTGTGGGTACAGGTGAGCTGATGTGCTGCATCGATTAGCAAGGCCAACAGCAACCAAATGGTGAAAGCAGTAATGTAACAATGAAAAGAAATCAGCTATCCGACATTTTATTTTAATTTTTTTGTTAGGGGGAGCTTTTCAATGCAACTATTTAGCGACAGGACAGGGGACAGAGTCAGGAATCAGGGAAAGACAGTAAAGGGAATTGCATGAGTAGAATCTGATTCTGATTTGGATGTGGGAAAGGAGCCATGTTGGAATTAAACCCAGGCTGCTTTCTTTCAGGACTATGGCCTTTGTACATACACGCCTTTTGGGGCACGCACACGAACCATTAGACTATATGTTTTTCCTTGTTTCCAAATGCTTTGTTCAAAACTGAACAAAAAAGAGTTTGACCAAAGAGGCTATAAAGAGCAGCAAACTACACCTAATGATTTGTGTATCAAATGAAAATTCATGTCACTTTGATGTTTTGTAAATCAAAATCAGACTATATGACACATTGCCTTTTTGTTCTAGTGTGTCAGACCTCACCCCTGCTTGAACTAAAGGTCTTACTTTAGAAGTCTGGGAGTGTGACACTGAAACAACAGCAGGCTGTAAGCTGCAGGCTAAGTGCCAGATTGCCATGGCATTTCTCCTGTTAACACCCCCACTCCTTCATGTTGCCCCCTTTCTCCCACCGCCCACCACCACTGTTGCCCCCTTTCCTGCCCCCTAAGCTGAATGACAGGTGGCAGAAATCTGATCAGCTCAGCCTTCATCGGGGGAAGAACTCCCATCTGAAACGGGCACGCTGCCCACTCGCCCACCCGAACACTACAGCACAGGGGGTTTAGAAGCTGGACGCTGCCGAAAGTGTGTGTGTGTGTGTGTGTGTGTGTGTGTGTGTGTGTGTGTGTGTGTGTGTGTGTGTGTGTGTGTGTGTGTGTGTGTGTGTGTGTGTGTGTGTGTGTGTGTGTGTGTGTGTGTGTGTGTGTGTGTGTGTGTGTGTGTGTGTGTGTGTGTGTGTGTGTGTGTGTGTGTGTGTGTGTGTGTGTGTGTGTGTGCAAATGAGCCAGGGGATGGGGCATTCGGGCTACAAGACAGTTATGGGAGGGAAAAAGGGGCGAGAGGTGTAATGGACGTTTTGGCTGTGGAACCGAGACGCAGAGCTGGCAGTGGGTGTGCAGGGCTCAAATGGGAAACGGGGGGCGAGCTCCCACAATAGTCAGTGTGAGAGTCCCACAGGGTTGTCCACAATAGCTGGGCAAGCAACTGCTGTCAACAATGACCTCTGAGGCCTCATTGCTTGAACTGGTGGTCCCACCCTTCAGCACTTCCCTTTTAGCACTGCCACACTGCCTAAGCAGGATTATTATTAGAGACATATATATATATATATATATATATATATGTGGAACATGTGTGTGATTTGACAGGAAATTCCTGTCAGCTGGACTTGCTTCTGAGGATTGGCTACTGTGCTAAGATATGACTGGTTACAGCTGTGAAGTCTGCACGTTTATATATGTTTTCCTTTTAAATATCCCTGACTCAAATTTCTAAACTTCCCTGTATTTTTATTGTGCTGACTAAATATGACATCAGAGTACAAACAGATGAATGTTGCATTTTCAGTATTGTAAGGCTCAATAAATGAGATTGTCCAGAAAGAACTTTAAAAACTGATATATAAGTTTTTACTTTTTTATTTCTGGAACTGCATCCTTTGAAGACCGCTTGTGTCACAGTTGTGGGTTCAAGACCGTCTATTTCAAATGGCCCTGACACACCAAGCAGACTGCCAAGAACGAGTGGCAAAGAAGTCTCTTTGTGGCATTGTCTCAAGTCTACTCTCTTCTTGCACTAGAGCACACCGCAAAGAGCTGCAGCCAACCACCACACTCATGGTTGAGAGGAAATACTGTAAGTCTTCATGCCAGCAGGCAATCCATTCTTATGGTACAAGAAGACCATTTTCATACTGCTGTCACGCACCACTTGTATTAAAGTTAGCCTACTAATCAAGAATTATGTTTGATAGGAAAAAAATGTAGAAAATGGCTTTGTCAGCCATTGGTTTTTTTAGTGGAAAAAGAAAAGAGGCCGAGGCAACAAATAAGGAGAACAACACTAATGGGTGAAGGCATGAATACTACAGCGCCATGATCAAGGGGCTTTGCCAAACCTGTGTCGAGAGATCGGAGATTCATGAAGCTTCCAAACGGGCAATCAAAGAGATTCGTCTAAGCGGCGCCGATTAAACATGTCAAATTGACCAAAAAACGGCAGACGGAGGGCAACAGAGCCGGACACACCAAAAAAACTGGGGCAAAGACCGACGGCTAATGATCTCCATGGTGTGTCAGGGCCTTTTTATGCGTCCAACATGCGTCCTTCTTTCTCGCCTGCCAACAAAGAAAACCATCCTGGTTTTAAGCCATCATGGCCCAACAAAATCCTTAAATTAGTTGTGTGCTAATTTAAATAAACCATAAGACTTTCAAGTGACTCAGAGATACACTTTTAAAATGCTTTTTGCCCAATGATTGAACGATCGTAGCACACATCTGGTTTTGTTAAAAATTCTGGGCCTCCTGCGAAAAGTGCAATGTAAAAATGAACAGGAATTAACCAAAAAAGAAACACTGTATTTGGTTCGGACCAAAGATAGCAAACTCAAAGACTGTCCTGGTGTGAATACACCCTTACATTTCTGTTTCAATTGAGAAATCTGCAACTTGGTTGCCCAGCCGTCTTCCACTCACATTGCCTGCCTTCCAGAAGTACAACATGCAGTTAAACATCTGACTCATTGAATTTGTAAGCTGATGGTACATTTACTGATATTATTATTGATGATCATTGTGTCATTGTACCACTGATACATTTAACGCACACATCATACAAACAAGGCCCAAAAATATGCTTCATTGTGAACAGACTTTTTCTATTAAAACACTATAAAAACAAAATAACCCCATAGTCTATGAGATTGTATGTTCATTTTTACAAATTACATCTCAACTTATAAATGTCCCGACAAACATGAGGAAAAGAATATGTGAAAAATTAGATCAATATTATATTTTTCTTACCACGCAGGAGCCCTGAGTTTTGAAAAGAACATGAACGTTTTAAATCAAACCATGAATTTCAGAGTGTTTCTTGAGTGCTATTCCTACTTCTACAGATTCTTTATCCAAAAACCACAAGATCTTACAGTACAAAGAATCACTTCTCTGCTTCTATCATGTCCGGACATGTTCTGCAGCCTATCATCTTCATGAGGCTGAAACATCTTGTTGTACTCTTCAACTACATCCTGCTCTTACACACCAAAATCAGATTTGAAACCTATCGGCTATCTATAAGTGCAAAGTGCAGCAGAGCATCTTGGCGCGAAATTGGAAATCCTCAGAGTAACACAGGCCTGTCCTTGTGCAATCCACTGTCCCTGTTCTCCATGAAAAAGTTTATTTGTGTAAAATAGCTCTACAAGCAATCACTCCACAAGCAGGGATGATTGTAAGAGGTAGTGGGGGGTGATATTATGGGGGGTTCTCCAGCAAGGAGAAGATTTAATTAGTGAAATCTCATTAAGTCTAACAAAATTAAGCGTAAAACAATCCTTGGTGGGGAATAGTGCTGGAGGTTTTTGGGTGACTAGAGGGAGGGCAGGAGGGGGGGACACTTAGGGGCTGAGAGGACATGGAGACTAGATGTGCGATTAATCCAGTCTGTGTGCAGGAAAAGAGAAACGGCTTAGTACAACCAGACCTCCTCTGGCAATCAGCTAGAGACCGCCATGTGTGTACAGATCCCCCATTGTCCTAGCTCTTATTTCAACTGTGGCCTCATCCTAATATAAGGGCCTTCGCAGGGTTTGACTATGCAATTGACTAATTATGATTCAGAGGACTATTTTAAATAGCAAAGCTGTTGCAAAAGAAACACTTGACATGAAGGAGCTCTGTTGTTCCAAGATGAGGAGAAACAAGCTTTCCGGCAAATGCAGTCAAAGCTGCTTTACAAGTACATAAATGGATGCTTCAAATGCCCTTAAAGTTCATGTTTTTCAACAGCCAATAATGACATTTTCATTTTAAAATTTCATTTCTAGACATAGCAGACAAAATAAGAATTGGTATGACCAGGTAAATGTTTGAAAAGAATGTCGCCCAAGGTTATAAACTGTGGCTAAAGGCTGGTTCACACGGCAGGATTTTAAAATTGGCGGCCGATTTCCCAAACTTGAGAGACCACACACATGGCGATAAATAATCAGAGGTTTTACAGTTTTGGTCGTACAGTGTGTGGTGTGCGGCCACACGGCAACAGCATCACACCACACACCAACCGATTTCACTCGCGAACGTCCCCCGATCAGACGGGAAATCTCGCAAAACCTCTCGAGATCAAACGTGATTCCAGAGTCAACAAACGGACGATGAGGATGTAATAGGGATTGTTTGTGCTGTGTTTTTATCTGAAAAACACGCTTTTAAAAAGAGGAGTCGGTCAAAGGAGCGGAGACAACGGGAGCATGAACTGTACTTTCTACATGTTGATATGGAGGTGAGTAGTTGACCGGTGATTTCGCTACAACGTCACCTCGCTTTCTGATTGGCTATGCGTCACATTCAACAGGCTCGTGCTCGTTTTCTCCTTGGGGGACACCACACATGATGAGAGATCGGGCCAAAACAATCCAACATGTTGAATATCCCCGATTTGAGATCGGAGCGGTCCCGACATTCTTCCGACCGGACGAGAACGGTCTGAACACACCACACACGGCAGGATGATCTTATAAGATTATCTTATGATGATCGGGGCGTCCTTAAGATTATCGGAAGGGGAGAATCGGGGCCAAAATCGGCGTAATTATCCTGCCGTGTGAACCAGGCTTTAGTTGGTAGAGTCAGTTTTTTCTTAATGGGCACTTTACATAGCAACCTTTGCCATCAGTGTGTGAATGGGTTTGAATGTGTAGGTGTGACCTGCAGTGTAAAAGCACTTTGTGTATGTAACAAGTTCTGGATTGTAGTACAATGATGTTTCACCAGTATTTCATGGGTATTTACTCTATGCAAGAAAACCGTCCATGTAGAGAGCAAAAGAAGCAGAATGCATTCAAACATAGTTTAACCCCAGAACCAATCATTTCGTCATCTACGAAGGTTCAAGCTTTACTTAGTCTTTAAAGTAAGCAAAAGATCGGAATCCTTTTCTGAGGTATTGCGTTTCTCCATCAACTCTTTTCTTGCTTCTTAAGTCTAGGTGGATGTGCTAAATGGTCAACTGGCTAAAAGGAAGTCTCTGAGAGTTGACTGTAGATTTCAGAAGCATATATGGTCATCAAACATTTGGCAATGTGCTGTGAGACTGGCCTAAAAGAAACAGCTACTACTTTGAGTCTCAGTTGAGGATGTTGTAGCTTGCCTTCTATTTTGTGACCCCTGATACATATTGGTTATGCAACAGAACCTCCGGAGATTGTATTCTTAACAAACGCTTGAATTATTTGCATGTCTGTGTATATATATATACAGGTCCTAGAAGAAGTCTGTTACAAATAGTACCACCAGCCTAAATATGACATTAGCCTTGCTACATTAAGGACACAGTAGGTGACTTTATGGGTTGCTATTAATGTACATGTAAAAACACTGTCATTGTAAAGTGTGAAAAGCAATCATCTAATTTTCTATACTTTTTGTCAGATACCAATGGACACTGACAATATGTATAGTCTAAAAAACACATTGAGTCATCTAAAGTCAGCAACACCATCAGTCTTTTGTTAGTACGAGTAGTCCCAAAGCCCATCAAACCCAGTGGCACGAGTGAACAGAAAACAAAAGTCTAATTTATTGGGACAAAGTTCCAAATTGTATTGGACAGCAATCTAATGTGACCAGAAAATAGTGATAGCTTCTGTGCACTTCTTCCACATGACAGCACAAAGTTGTTTTACAATTATCTCAATATGTTATGAAGAGAAACATCCTCCAGATAAACTGAGAAAAGATTAATCACAGGGATAAGTTTTCTCCATGAATTAGAGATACAAAGTATATTAAAAAACAATAATGATCATTTCCAAATTCAGCAGGAAATTAGATGCAACATGGAGGAGCCGAGGATGCAGAAGTCTTTTAGTTTATTTCAATCTGAGCCATTGGGACCGGCAGTAATATTCAAATGTTCTGAGACAGCAATCTGAGCCGGATTTATCATAGCAATGTTTCTGTGATGACTCATATGGTGGTTGATATGGGCAACAACAACAAACAATAGAGTGTGATCAAAACCCTTCTTTTCCCGATAGTGCTGTGCTTGGAACAAAAAAGTCTGACATTTGATCCTAAAAAAAAGAGTTTCTTTGTGTCATAATGAGAATTCTAAAGAGCTGCTTTATGGGAATTGTTTGGTGCACCTACTTCTCCGAGTGTAACCACCTGAATACAATATTTGTCCAGCCAGAGAAGACAAAGTACACCAAAAAAAGTAGACCTTTTTAAGTCCCCATGGTGGGAATGATATTAAGCTTTGCAATTCTGTTCCAACTATGAACTGATAGTGCTCGGTTGGGGTCGAAATGGGAGAGCTGGAATGGCACAACAGGGATGCAACAGTTCCAGGATTTTTTTAGATGTGTGACTCAGAAATAATATAAGAAGGAAGTTTAGAGAATGACAGCTAACTTAAAGTTAAATTAGGTTGGCGGGAAGAAAGAAGCTCAATAAAAACCACAGGAGTACATATATTGTCTGTTGTCATAGCAACTGCAATACCTGCTATAAGCAACCTTAAAGAAACCAGCAAGAGCAACCAGTATACTGCCAAACGTTTAGTGTCTGGAAGTATCCAGTGACATTGGTAACAAATGGCTGTGGTCCATCATTGGTCAGAAAAATTGCATTTGTCCCTCAAAATGTCAGTCAGTTAAATCTCACACTTAATAATGTTTGGACTGCACCATATAACAATCAAACCATAACATCCAGTATTTTTTTTAGAAACAAACACCAACACTTCAATACTGTATATCAGTAGGTCTCAATCATTTTGATAGTGGTTCAATTTGATTGAATATTTAGCAAGAAAGCAAGTACATAAATCTAAATTCTCATTTAGGTGTTGAACTAATGCATAGGAAACATGCTCAGGGGATTGAGATGATTGGTTTAAAGTGGCCTGAGTGAAGTGCAACAGGGTAATCATTAACAGTGCACTCTGGCATGATTGTGAGCTCTCAAATGAAATCACAGGTCAGTGCTCAACTCCAAAGAAACAGATTAGTCGACCAAACTTAAGAAAGTCTATCAGGATGGAATGAAAGTTTTGTCCATGAAACATCTACTTGAAGTTGCATACAGCGTTGTTAATGATGTAAATTACTTACAATTAGCTTGCCCACGGCAACACGGCAGCTTTCGATGTTGTTCTCTGCTTTGTGGTATGGTTATCCAACTCTCCACACAAGGTCTGTAGACAGAAGAGGAATAAAGTCATTTAACTCGATAAAATCATCATTATAGAAGAGAATGCATTGCTAAAGATTAGAGAGAAAAATGCCAATGCCAGCAGGGACATAGTGTGCGGTCCACTCCACTTTCTTTAATTGGAAGTAAAAAAGTCACAAATATTTTACCTGATAGTTGGCTTAGAATCACAATACATTGATTAACTTGACATCCCAATACCATCGACAAAGGTATAAATGTTATTTGTAAAAGATCAAGCAGAAATCACATGAAAATATCAGAAAATCTACAATGGTAAATGGACTTGAGCTTGTATATTCTTCTGATTACTTAATGTGCATTTACACCGCAGGTCTACCTTCACATTAACACTCATTCACACACTGATGACAGAAGCTGCCATAACTATCAGAGGTGACTAATACCAATACACTTGGTAATACCATACCAAGTGTATCATTCCATTGGTTGTCAACTAAGACTTTGTCAAATTCCTATTCTGAGGAGTATCAGTTTATCTGTGAGGACCTTATATTGAAGGCAAAGGAGTATCTCTTATCTCCTGGCAATCTTGTTCACAATTTCTCACAAGTTTTTTTCTGATGAACATGTAAGACTCAGTGAATCTTTTTTTGCGAAAAATGTGGAAGTAGGACATCATCAAATGACATGTCCATTAAAGGATATACCGTATCTGTGTTTTATTTGTATATATTATGGCCCTTAACTTGATTTATCGATCGTTTTTATTGCTGTATATATTTTTTGACTTAACGCTCATTCACAGCAGAAAAAGTAACATTTCTTAATTTTCAAAGACAGGTGGAACAGGACGTTCAGAGAGCAGCTCAGACTTAAATTCCTATGAGGAATCGACTGGCCGGCCACACGGAGCGCAGTGCTGCAGAGAGAGTTATGGCGCACATGCTAAAGATTTAAGTTCAATCAAGCATTCAGGGCCGGACACCTGATCTTTCGCTTAAAGCTCCATCAGAACAGTGGGAGTGTGGTTGGGCCTCACAGCAGGCCGACTACCTTCAGCAATCTGCTAACACAGAGCCTCTGAAGGGATGGTATTTATCCAGAGCTGCACAGCTCAGCGGGGACTACTGAGTGTGTGGTAGGTAGGTACGACCAGAGGCCCACCGAGGATCAGGGGGAATAGGAATGAAAGCTGTGGAGATTTAGCGAGAGGAACAGAAACCTCCCTTTTTCTCAAGTGCTCCACTTGAATCAGGAGTTCAGACAACCTTGAGTTGACTCTAAGAAGCCAGGCAGGAGTCACAGCACTGCAGACTCTAAACTTAACAATCACTCTCAAAGTGACCCTCCAGTGTTTATTGTTCACAAGTTTTTTTTACCTGTAGCTTTACATCAACAGTGGTCTCCTCCTTTGGAGAACAAATGGAGTTTGAAAAGCTGGCTAGATTTCATCAGTCTGTCATGTTCCAGACTTTTTTTTACCAGGATTCAAATGATCTGCAAAGGTCCCCTTCTCTACACAACAGATATAAACACTGGATAAAGCATTGTTTAAAGTGTTTCCAACATTTCTGTGAAGGTTTTCTGTTGGCTTTGGCATTTAACTTTAGATGACTTACATGTTCAATTCACAGTGAAAAGCTACAGCTTAAATACTTGACACAGTAATGGTGTTTGCCTACACAAAACTCCAGAAAATGTTCCTTAAAATCTTTGGGGTAAACTTCATGTGTAAACTTTATTTGGACTTGTGCCTGACTGTCCTGTTAGAATTATGTATGAAGTCTGGGTGAGACGATGTGGGAATCCGGCGGATGATTTTCAGGAAAATTCTAAGCGAGCACACTGACGGGTGTGGTGTCATTGATATCACGTAACTAGTGCAATCGTCTTGAAATTAATGACCTCATACTCTATCTGCTTTTAAGTATATGTCCTTAATAGTGTTGGACTCTGCTGCTTTGTCTATCTTTTCTCAATCATTCTTTTCATGTCAGATTTATTTTTGGATTGCATAGAAGATAAAGTAGGAAAGAGGGGAAAGAGAGAGAAGGAAATGAAATGCGGGAAAGTAACCACAGATAAGGCTTGAAACCAGGCACATTGAGTGCAACCCAACCAGAAGGCTGTCTGCGCCCTTTTAATTGCCCCTACAACAGTCAGGTGTATAAAACTCTGAATAAAGTGAATCTTGCAGGTAGAACTTGAGACGATCCAGGAGTATGGCACAGATCAAAAACAAGTGCTATTTTTTTTTTCTAGTTTTCAGTCAAGTGAAACAAAACTAATTTTTAAAGTTAATAATGTGACCCATCTCCATGGCAACCCAGAGGACACTCAAGTGTGACTGTTTCACCATCTGCAGCACTTTATTAAACACATAATGGCTAAACAACAAATTTTTTTTTATAAAGAAAAGTTCAGAACCATTCTTTGAAGATTGCTTCAAAAATTGCTTTTTTTGTGTGTCCACCATTTTTTTCATGCTTTTACATCAAAACCATAAAGAAGGAATATGCTTTATGGCTTCATGGTGTTCTCACACAATCATTTTAATCAACCTATTCATGAGAGCTACAAGATGGAATTAAGTGTACGCCTTTTCTATTGCTGTATAATAATGTGCTACAATTCAGTTAACAATGAATTCCTCAAGTCAACGTTGACTCAAGGGTTCTTCATTTGTAGGGATTGTTTTTGTCCATCCGGTCTTTATTTCTTCAAGCATCTCCATTAACGGTCAAAGAATTGGAGCTCAAAAAGCTTTCAGGAAATAGCACGTATTATGATAGAAGGGACAAGCTCAAAATCCAAGAAAACGAGGGAGTCTTAAAGATGTAGCTTGAGTTTCCCGGCCAAACATCCCCTCTCAGACGGCGGGAGATTTGGGTGAGAGCATTTCTTAGGTTTCTTTCAGCCACAAAGAAAACATTTTAGCCCCTCAGTAATCCCTCCCAAAGCCCTCCCTAAGCTCTGAGGGCCCTTCCTCCATCATTCGGCCCCGGCTGAGATCCTCCAGGAGCATCTCTGTACACACTCACACCGTTCACCGTCTCTCCATGACCCCTCTGGGACATGGCTGACCTTCCTGTTGACGTCAAAGTAAATCAGAGCGGGAGTCTGTGCAGCGAGGGGCTCCACCCAGGGGGCTGGAGGTCTAATCACTGTGTTCCTCGTGAAAGCCACAGAGGAAACATTAGCATTCCTGTATGTTCCTCCATCACTCACACTGCAGCCTTTACATGGGTACACAGGTAGGCAGTCAGGGGAGGAAAGTTAGTAATTCTTTTGCTTTGTTTTATATGAAACTAAATGTTAGGGGCCATGGTGCTTAACCACAAGTTCTTCTTTTGATTCTGGAAGTACATATGTTATCCAGTAAAAACATGTGTATATATGTGAGTGGAGAAAAAAGACAATCACACATGGCAGTATTCCCTGAATTCAGGGATTCAGGTGGAGACATTGCCCATAAGCGTTATTAAACTACAAAGGAAGAAGTGGCAGATGCATTGAAACACATCAAGAAGAACAGGGAACAAAAACTAGTTTCTGTGTAGACGCTTCGGGGTTTCAGTGTGGTATCTCATTTCTTCTTTTTTGTCTCATGTTTAATACACTACAGGCTGTATCTACTAAGTCACACAATGGAAGAAACTACAATTTACTGTAATACACTAATATTCTTCTGGATAAATGTCAGAAACCCAGGATTATATATTTGGTATTTAATGTTGCTTTTTTTCCCTCTTGAACCAAACTCGTACGGAGCCATGACCCCAAAACTGAGGTACAAAATGTAGCATGACCTCTCACCCAAAACCTACTGCTGGGTATATTTTGTCACTGATTGACCCTTAATGCATGAAATATGTTGCCAAAAAATAAACACTTTATTTGGTTTCATGAAGATTTTAAGCTAGTTTTGGAAACGTTAACACTTTTTAAAGGGAGCCTGAGTGACATTTTACAGTTAAATACAGCAGAAACCAAGCATATCCTCTGCAAATATCTCATGATTGTCTACAATGACTGAGAAGCACGAGTCCCACTGGCTGTGTTGTTGTTAGAACTGTGTTTACATCAAGTTTACATGGACGGTTTTGGACACCGGATGTATAAAAGCTTTTTTAGTCAAAGACTAAAGAAAAGAACAATAACATCACCAACTCATTGCTTTTTTGGATGTCACGTAGGCTAAGTGTCTTTAGCTCACGGCCATTCTGCAATTTATGTGTAGTATGAAGCTACCAAAGTGTGCTAACGTTAGCCTGCTAACATAAAAATGCAGGCAACAGGCATTTGCAGCTAAAGCAAAGGACAATTTTGTCCGCCACTTGTGATTAATGGCACTTAATTAAGGTGCGCTCAAGTCCTTTTTAACTCCTTTGTGTGAACTAGAGTCTATCTTTTAGTTTAATGCTTGGGATCAAAGGGGCTCATCTACTGGATCAAAAAGTTGCGTATTCTTCCTTTAAAGTGTGTTTTACATTGTAGTACTGGTTTCATTTACAATAGTATCCTGTTTTTAGATTTCTGAATGTATAGAGAAATATGTATACTGTATGTAAGTTATAAATTCTGCATGGGATCAAACCGAGCAGGATGAGACCTTGGTTCTGTGTTACCAGCTGCATTATGATTAAAGGAATGAGACTCCGAGAGCGCTACTCCCCAGACAACTTGTGCTTCTTGTGAAATGATTATTTTATTGTTGCACAGTGTACAACATTTGCTCATATCAATAATGGGATATGCTCTGATGCATCAGGCAAACCCTGAGAGAGAATCTAGCTTCATTTGACTCATTTGATTTCAATGCTTGTGTTCCTGGCAAAGCAGGTTTGGAGAGAAGACACAGACATGATTAAATATTCACAACTTCCTGCCCAAACTAACGACTAAACAGATCATTTGGAGGCAGGGAGAAAACTCCAGATGGACATCTTTAGGATTCCCAAATCCTCCTTTTTTTCCCTGTCTTCTCCGTCTCGAGTTTGGGGGTCAAGGTGTGAAGGGAGGACCAAAAGACCCGTTTCCCACAATCCCTCTGCAGCTATAGCCCCCCAGCTGTTCAAGAGCTTCCATAACAACAGCTGCGCAGAGGTTTAGTGGTTCAGGTTGCTATGACAACAGCAGGATCAATTGGCATGCACAGACTCTCTGTGTTAATAGCAAAAGTGACATTATACCATAATTTCATTCCAATAAAACGCGGGCAGGTTTTTACTGCACAAAGATTCAGAGGGACATAAAACGGAGAAAATAATTAATTTTACATAATGCCCGAGGCTCATGGGCCCCAAAACTCACAGGATTCTCCCACGCATATTGACAACCTACCCAGAAACCTCAGACTTTAAAATCATCCACTTGGCCTTCAGGATAAAGTCGGTACAGTATGTGACTCTTTCAAGCTCACACAATGGAAGCTAAATAAGTCGTCATGCCCCGCAGCTGTATGTGCCACAGATCAGTGACCGGCAGGATGTGCAACAATCAGAAATATTTCTGTTCTCCTGACAAACAGGATACCGGGTGACTTGGCCACCTTAACATTGAGGGATGAGACACAGGAGGGAATTTACAGTATTGTACAGGGCCACAAATAGCCAGTCTCATCTATACTTGAGTCTGTTTGTGGGACAATAGACGATGCCTCACCCGGAAAATGTTGGAAGTCAATTACAATTCATACCTCTTGAAAAAAGGCTAAAGCTAAGTTCTTGTAGCTTTCTCTGGCTATAGCCTCAAACTTTATAAATAACGAAAAGATAGCCAACGTGACATTCCCACTCCTACGCCTCAAGTTTTACTTTTTTGAAATGATGATCCCTATGTTGGATTTCTAGAGTCAGACCTGACTGTATGGATGGGGATGGTGGAGCGAGGAGTTAGCCAAGTTATCAAATCTAAACAGCCTGTGGTGAATTCATCAGTTTATACATGATGTAGTTCACAATCATGTTTCTCAGAAGGCAGGATTCTTTCTGAGATGGCAGCTGACTAGATTTGTTTTCTTCATAAGACAAAACGAAGCCAAGAGACCTCAGTGAACATAAGCTCTCTGTCTGACAACCAACATTTACAAAGAAGAGTGAAATGGGAATAAAAGACATCTTAATGGTGTAACTTAGAATAAAGCACAGACATAGACAGGCACTCATAAGAGCTATCGAAAAAATACAATGTTACTACTAAAAAGCTGAATGTTTTACTTCTTGGACAGCCTTCCTTAAAAAAACAAAAAACAAACAGCAAACCAATGACATGTCAGGTTTTTGCAAGAATTGTCCTCAAAATGGCACCAAAACACTATCACACAGACGGCCGAGGGGTTTGACTTATAAATGTGAGGGACATTTCAATATTTCATATTATATATCATATCTTTTGGAGTATTATCTCATCATAATCATAATGTTTTTCATTTTGTATTCCTGATTTGTAATGTGGTGTGTCACATGCATTTTTTCGCATTGCATCTCATCGCACCATATTGTATATTACATTGTGGCGCGTTGTGCGCCATATTTGATCAACTCACGGTTCTAACAAGCCCCAAGTTGCAACTTTTGGAACTGCAGTTTGTGGCACTTTTATGTTGGCTTCATTTCTCTGCCTTGGAGGTTTCAGCTTGGTTCTAACTTCAACCATTTGAGGCTAATTCCAGGGAATTATAAGGGGCTCAGGTTGACAATGGCAGGTATTCCCAGAGGCGAAACCAGAGCCGACGAGGCGTCAGCACCGCTTTAAGCCCAACATTTAACGAGCATGCAGCTGATACAGGCAGCTGTGCCAGACAAAATACGGCACAAACACACACTATGACTTTACACACACCAACATGAGTTCTTTCCAGCTGCCACACACACTATTTCTAACTTCAAGCGTGACACAAGGGTCCGAAAAAGTTTGTGCCGAGGCTGAGATTTGACATTGATTATTCTTTTCTGTCTCAAAGAATATGATAGCCCCTCATGAACAGAGGAGGGAAGCCAAACAGGAATCCACAGCTAAAAATACCCTGGTTGTGATGAGTCAGGATGGATAGAGCAAACAAAAAAGGCCGGTCTAATTTCCTCCAGTCTGTGCTGGCGGTAAAGACTCAAAAAGAAAAGTTCCAGTCAGCAATGTCACCAGAGAATTCTCTATTTAATGAATCAAACCCCATCAGAAGGCGGAGGGGAACTCTGTAGACTAGAGGGATAAAAAAGAGATTATCCAAATGGGTGCTAATGAAGTGAGAAAAATCACTCAAAAGGAGTAAAGGTGCAGGAACACAAAAGTGTTTTGTTCTGATATGTCTGGGGTGTTTTGTGAATGTGAATCAATTCTATCGACTCACTTTTTACATTTTTTTTTTGTTTTGTTTTTTTGTATGCAACATGTTGAAATAGTGACTAAGCTATATCAATGAAATTCAATGGTTGAAACTTTTCCCTGGTCTTTTCTTCCTTCTAAATATGTCCATAATAATTGTTGAGTGAGACACATTAGTTTTCTTCCTATAACTTTTAAGATGCGAATACATAAATCAGTCTGTTAAAACATCTCTAAAAACAGCTAAAATAAGTTGTTGACTGTTAGCTTAAAAAAGCCAGAAGGGATATCTGTGTTGCCAGATCAAACAAGAGTTTAGTGCTAATGCCGGTCTTGAACAAACTTCTATTCATCACAATATTTTGTTATCATTTTGATTGAATGCACCATGGCGGCAGGCCCTGTGCATTTAATACAAGGCTTCCTCTCTGAGTGAAGCAATCTAAGGCAACTCGGGAGGGAAAAAAACGCAGTCCATCTCTCGAAGTGTACATCAAGTCTTGAGCCTCCAACTGCCAAGGTTTCAAGTATTACGTTTCAAGTCAAACAAAGGCTGATTTTTTTCCTAAACACTGGAAAACATACTGCTGCGCAGTTACCACCTGGACACTTTTTACTTTGCTCTGTCTGGGGGAATGCCTATAAGGTGAATGGCATTTGTGAACAACGGTAGATGCTTTTTTGCAATGAGGCTTACTGTATATGCATAGAAAGAGACAATATTTCCCCAACAACTGCACTATGGCTCATTTAAATACATGCAACTTGCACTGGCACACAGAGGTGCTGTTTACTGTGTGTGTTCTGTGAATCAGACAGTGTCTTCTTGATTCTTTTGCGCAGGTTTAGCAGGCAAAAATGCTGTGCAAACCTTTTTGTGCATCAGGCCCTGAATGTGTAGTTATCGTGTTTTAACCATATTTGGTTACCACAGTTACCAATCACATTTTACCATCATCCGATGACATAATAAAAGATACATGTACATAGTTAGCTAGCTTTTAAAAAAAAGGTTGCTTAGGGTGCCTATAAGAGCTATAGCCGAACAAATAATCAGCAATGCTAAGCTGGCAATTCAGCCCTGTCATTGGTCTGGACTGGTGTTGCACACACACACTTAAAACACAAGAAATCCCAGATTTAAACATAGACCAATCTACTTAATGCAACGAGTAAGATTTGATAGGTAAGTAAATAAATTAGCTTTGACCAGTACATTTCAGAACCATGGAGCTGAAAAAACAAGACAAGAAAAAATAGAATGAATATATTTATACACTTTAGGGAGGCTAAAAAGCTTTGCATCTATTTTAAGATGATGTATCATGAATCTTGTTATATTTTCAGCTTATCTGTTGGCCTTGCACTGGCTTATTGTGCTCCACACGTCGCCATCAGTGTGTTAATTAAATCCTGTGTGTTCATGCCAGTACCTATTTCGGCATATATATTAATACAACTGTTACTTCCACTGTGCTACAATACAACATCATTTCAATATTGCATATCACACACTGTGCTGTATTATTACATTTCAACCCAACTTCCCCGATGCAATAAAATAGTAAGCTTCTGCGCATAGAGTCAATCGTCTGAAGCATGCTTTTCAACCCCCCCCCCCCACACACACACACACACACACACACCTACACACACACACCGTCCTCTGCTGAGACCCCTGAACTCATTCTGCATGTTCATTCATTTTCTCAAAGGTAAATACATGGATCAGGTTTTCCTCGGCTCTTTGGCAGGTATTTAAACCATGTCGTTCTTTTTGTCAAACACTTTGTTGCATGTTATAGATTTTCCCATATTCATTCTCCTGTCTGCTCCATATCACTACGTGGTTGGTTCTTCTGTATGGTTATTCATTTTTTCTTCATGATTTGGAATCAGTTATATTGCTATTATCATTTGGTATAAATCTGAAAATTCGTAATACCTCCTAGATGGATTCAAATGTTTTAACCTTGGCAAAACAGGATATTGTTTAGTCGGGGAAAAAAATGCCATACAGCAAATACACAAGGTTAGAGCCAAGGGGGGCCAGGGCCGCACTATAATTCTGATTGGCCACCCCAGTGGCCGGCGCAACATCCCAGCTTTGATGGACTATTTAGTGACTAACGTTTAAATCAACTTTTTGAGCTGTGTTGCAACAAGCTGCTAGTAGCTTCCTTTTAACTTCAGTGTTATTATGAGGCTGTTCCAAGAGCTTTAAGTTGAAAATCATTCAACTTTTCAGAAGGGCTATATTGTCGTCACTGGCGCTCTTTTTCAAATGTGTGATATTCCTTGTAGTTTTACTGCCGAAGGATTGTGTCTTGTATCCATATACTCTTTGCTCCTTCTCTGATCAGGACATAAAGAATCCAGAACAAAAAAGTGGCAGAGCCTTACTCTGTCTCAGCTTGTAAATCATCACTGCAAACATTGTTTTAGAAAAAGAATTGTTTTTTCTTCATTTCAATGTACATTTTACTTTTATATTTGTATATATAAATGTAGAGGAGGAAGATTTATTTTGCACTTTGACAATAAAGTCAAAATGATGAGAATAAAGTTGAAATTGTAAAACGTCTCTTTTTCTGTATCATCAATATTTTAGCTTTATTCGGATACTTAACACACATTTATTAAATCAAAGTGCAGATAATGAAAATGATATACACTTTCTTATACCTGCCACTAAAACTCTTCTGTGCTGGGTTGGCAAGTGAACCTTGCAATGGAAAATAAACACAGGATGCATTGTGTCGCCCTTATGGAACATATTTTTTTCTTGTTCTAAGAAAACAAAATACTCAGTAGAAGCAGTGTTGGTCCAGGAAGAAGTCTGGCTGTGAGGCTGAAACAAAACCTGTTAACCTGTTTATGACTCCTAAAGAATAAGCTCTGGTTTCCAACCTGCAGACTGTATTTTAATGTACAACAAAGACTTGCTACTTTGGCATCAATTAAACTCATTAAATGTTGAATTCCTAACTTTTTTACTTGTTTGATTAAAGCTCTCACTTGCTGTTTTATTTGAACAGAGGGATGAGCCACATGCTGCTTTGTTGAACTATTCAACATCTGATATGTACAAATTGAAATGACATGGAAACAGTTGGTGTAAGTCCAAAAATACTGGTAGGAATTTACAGACAGTCATACAAAATTAAGACGATCTTACTTACTATGATTGGATTTTTTACAGTGTAAATTATATTTCTCCCCATTCTGAGACACAACCCTGATGAAAGCTCAGTATATGCACACAAATGCCATACACAATGATACTGTGAACACTAAAAGTGTGTCATAGAGGCAAAAAAAAAAAAAAAAAAGGTGTGTCTTCACACTTTACACCAGGCTTCTCAATGTGTCAAATCTGACACGTTGAGGAGAAGCTGCAGAAGGATCCCTGCATCGTGAAATCATCACTTGCCTCCCTCCAACAAACCAGACAGACATGTGCAGGCCAGTTATGGTCAACATTGAATAATATCCACTGTAGATGTTTCAGTCAAATTCAAATGTTCCATTAAAGAAACATGTCACCTATCCACCATCCAGGACTTATAGCGGTCCAGGGTCAGGAAACAGGCAGGTAAAATCCCTGCAGATCCCTCACACAGACAGAAAGTGTTCTTCGCCTCTCAGGTGGGCTTTTCAGACCGCTGTATTGACACAACATTTGTTTCTCCCCACCGGCTATCACACCAATGAACGCTTAACAGTCACAGAGTGACTAACTATGACACTAACACAATGCATACCTGTGAATAAAATGAAATGTATAAACTTTATGGACGCACATTTTTTTAGTACCATGTTTCCTTTAGCATCTTATGCACTCTTCATCACTGCACAGTTGTCTCACACGCTTGTTTTAGTTGAAAAAGTTATGTTGGACACTTTAAACAAAGAGAACAAAGTTAAATCACTCTGTCACATTGCTTGTGTGTGCACACATGTGGCCAAAAAAAGCTGATTGAGACTCTTCAACAATCTGTGTTTAGGATTTTTAATATTTAATTGGAGAAGCTTTAAAGTAAGTAAACTTTATGTCAAAGTAGTAGAGCCTTAGATAAAACAGTGAAATTAAAGGGCGTGGTAGGACAGACAGTAAGAAAAACACAGTACTTGTTACACACAGTACAGGTTAGTTTACAAGGTCTTCGCAGAAAAATGTGCATGTGCAATTACAATGTTCAATAACAATGTGAATCGCAATGAGACAAAAACAAGTTATTCTTAAAAAAAAAACCCATCTTTTTCATTCCTCAGATAAACTGGCAGAAAGTCATCTGAAGTTCGTGGAGAGCTACTTTGAGCTTCATTGACTGTGAGATCAGAACCTTAATACTTAAGTCAAATGTGTCCATGCTAAGTGGGAAAGAATTGCCTACATTTTTTTTTTTTTGCCATATATTCAAACTTTTGGGGTGTTATTATTGCAAATGCTGTAATTTATTTTAAAGGGTTTATTGTGAACTTTTGTATAATCAAGGCCTAATGACTACAAATAAAACAACAGGTTTCTGAGCACTGTCTCTTAACAACACAGTGCTCACAACCTCAGCTTCAGAGCGCTTCTAACCAGCACCTATTGTTGCTAGGTTACAATAACACATCCCTTTCCCTCTACAGTGACAGTTGTGTCTCTTTTAGCATGCTTTGTAGGTTTACTTACTTTCACTATAATATCAACCAGAAAACACTAAGACAATTTAAAACAATCACGTCTCAGCATTAGCAGTAGCTTTAGTCCTGGAAACTGTACCCTTGAATGTTCGATAAGTTTCTCCTCCACCATTGTTGATGACAAAGCTAATATCTTCCCCTTCTTGATTTTGATTGATTGGTGAGGGAGAAGTGTCATATAGAGCGTAACAGCGTTCCAAAAGTGGAACTTTTTTCTTATGATAACGGTGTGAGCACAGTGATAAAAAAAAATAAATAAAAAAAAACAGTACACAGGGGTGTTTTTATGCTCAGGACGCTGGGTGCTGAAATCCTGAACTGCATTGGCTCGACAGGCCCTTGTGAGATACGCTGCCTATAGACATTGTAGACAACACCATAATTGAAGACTTATTTCACTTTAAAAAGACACAACTCTGTGACAGATATTTGAATTTTTATTTTTTTCAGCTTCTTTTCATAAATTCGGATTAGTTAATTGACTTGTAGTACGTAGCCTTATGAACTCTAGCTGCTCAAAACTAAAGGATGGGTAGCATTTGAAAAATTCTTCAGAAATGACTGTGGCAAAAACACAAATGTATACAGCGTTGAACCATTTCAAGCAGAGTTTTATTGTTTCATTGTCTGAGGCAGGGAACGGAGAAGCACAATAAAGTTGGCAGCGAGACAGCGAGGAATTCCCCGTCAGTGTCTGAAGTGAGCTAACCTCGCTTGTCTTCTCTCCAACTCTTTCCTCTTTGGGAGAGTCCAGAGGAAGAAAAAAAGTTAACTCTTTACAAACACACACACACACACACACACACACAGAGACTGGATATCTGCCTCAGTCCTGCTGCATGTCTTGTACTGACGCATCAAACCCACCAGCATGGAAGCCTGCAGGTTTTACGGACGCTCAGGTTTTCTTTAAAGTCGCTCCTCTGTGCATTTAAACACATTCACAATGCATCACTTATTTCACAGCTCCCCTCAGCTCCATATCCAGCCAACTTTAAGTACTTTCTGTCCTTTTCCCAGGACAGAACATAGTGTCTCTGTAAATGTAAGGTGCTCTGCCATCTGTATTAAATGTTTATAAATACCACTGACCACGGGAGAGAGACAGAGGGAGGGACAGCAGTGAGCCGCTTCACTGAGATACACACAGAAAAAAATAAAAATAAAAACCCAGACAGCACACTCTCAATCAATTTCTCTAACCCCTTTTAACTGTTGCTGCTCGAGCACGCACACACACAAACACACAAAAGTATCCACGAGGCAGGTGCGAGTCCGCCCTCGTCTCCTGCCTCAGTTTGTCTCACCTTCACAGTCCGAGTGACAAACTCTTCAAGTCACTGCTCTCATCCCCACACCTCCAGGATGACCTTTATCTTTCAAGTAGTGCATCAAGTTAGAAAAGATTTTTTCAACTTAAGAAAAGAAAACACAATAACTGGAGTGATCCATGAAGACTGAAACAACAGATGGCTTGGAGAGACACTTGATGGGAATTGTCGGTAACGCGTATAAGACAAGGGTCTGTGAATTATCCTGAACTTCATGCATTGGTCTATTTATGATAAAATGCACGTGTTTTACCACACAATCGTCATACATTAAAGAAAGCATAAAAGTCATGTGTAGATTTTTTTAAAAGAATTGTTACGCAAAAATATTTATAGTTATATTTTTGTCAAGTACTTACATTCCCTCAAAAATGTCCAACAGTTATCACAGCCAGATAAATCTGTAATTGTTAAGGGACGTGTGATATTGTGAAGGACTTCATGATAGACACAACATGTTTACTGTTGCCATGGGAACACCAGATGTTACATGGAAGACAGCTGCATAAGAAAGTGGGAACTAAAGCTGCCGTACTGTTGCTGTATGTGTTGCTGTTATAAGCGGGGTTTTTTTCTTCGTTTTTTTCTGGGGGGGGGGGGGGGGGGGGGTTAGAGAGAATCACTCCCATGAGTTACCAGAGTGTAAATGATGTGAACACTGAACACGGTTGCTTAATTGGTTTAACACAGGACTAGAATTCATGGCGGAAAGTCTTGTTGCAAGCTCTTCATAATGAAGTCCCCTGAATTCACCTTAACAAAACAAACAGCTCGAGGACGAGGTGTCAAAAACGATGTGCCATCAGCTTCACTGCAGCTTTGGATCACTTGTCAGGCTACAGAGCTGCTTGTTTAGATGCTGTGAACTTATTAACTACATCTCAAATGGTCATAGAAGAACAATGATTTTATATGTGATAATCTCACGTAGCTTTCTTTCATTTAGTAACATTTGTGTTGCTTCAATCGTGAGTGGACTGCAAATCTGCAGAGTTTCCTGTTCTGCCTGCAACATGTTTAACTCCTCAAGACAGAAATATGAAACCTTTATTAACTGACAAGTGCAGAGGTCTGTTTGCATAGAGGTCAAATATTACACAAAATACACTTTAACTTGTTTTTTTAAAGACTAATATGTGTCCCGAGCCTCTCTACAAACCCCCCCAGTTATGAGAGAAGTCCATTGTCTCCGTCTTTTTTTTGCCGCAATAGCAGAGAAGTGCCAGGGAGACAGGAACACGTGCGCACACACACTCACACACTCACACACACCACCGAGGTACCAGGACCTTGACCGCGGGGAAGAGACCGAGGAGGGGAGAACAGAAAGGTTTCACTGTCGTTTAGCAGCAGAAATGACAGTGCAAAGCCTCCAAGCTGCTTTATTCACACACACACACACACACATCCACGGAGACACACACACTCACACTGCAGCTGCTTTATAGCTCCCTTTCAGCACAGCAACACTCATCATCCTTTAGAGATAACATTTACAAAGTTTCACAGAGAGTGGGAGGTGTCTTAGAGCTTGACTCAGTACTTTAAAGTCTGTGATGATTGAAGTCCTCTAAACTTTGTTTTTTGTATTCCTTATGGACGCCTCTTCACTTCGTTGGCTGCAAAAGTTTGTGTTTCAATGAATCTCAATGTGGTTTTGATCATTTGGAGATTTAACTGTAATTTTTATTCTCGAGTTTTGTGCTTTCTTTCAGTAAACGACTCAAATAACAAATATTTGAGTTAGGGTTATCACAATACTACATTGTTTAACTTACTGCCAACTTCCACACACTCTGTGTATTCCTTTGAAATTTAAAGAAAGAAAATTAATTTGAAGAAAGAGTGTCCTCAAATAATGTCATATTTTTCTCTCCTTTTTTTTACTCGTGTCTTTTTAGGATAAAAAAAAAAATGCATGTTAGTGCTGAGGAAAGATCATTATGGCCGTCCTTCTCAGACTTTTGGCTTAGGGTAGTGAAAGATGTCATCACCAGAAGAGCTTAAGGGCGAAAAAAAAAATAAAACCGAGTTGTTAGTGAGTGATGAAAGAAAAGCAAGCAGCCAAGGCTGTGTTTTCACAGTATCCTCTTCAGCACAAGAGCAGCTTCAAGTTAACTGTCAAACTTTTTATTCTGTAAATGAAACAGTGGACAAAAAGCTGATTCACCCTCTCCTCCTCGCTCTTTATTCCCCTTTTTTATTGGTGTCTAAAATTAAATTTAAGACAGAGACGTAAAACATGAAGTCTTAGCATTTTTAATCATCCCTATGTCTTTATTGGCACTCGGAGGCTAACTCCAGGCAAAGAATCAGAATTGGACTCTGTCCTGATTGGCTCCTCGAAATAAATAAATACTGAAATGTTTTCAAGCAAGGCAGCTCAAATGTGACGAGCATCCAGCAGCAGGTGTAACCGAATAAAATGAAATGTATGTTTTAAGAATGATTACTGAACCAATTAAACCAATTGAGATAACACGAGGCAGAATGTATCACGATGACTAAAATGCATCTCAGTTTTGCATCCTTTCTTTTTGCCATCAGATGTCGAGCAAACAGCAAACCATCCAATTAAATATTAGTAGTTATTTACAGAATGTTGGCCAGACTGATGAAATGCGCAACATGCCAAAATTCTCCTTGAAATATTTCAATACATGCTGAGAGAACGGTGTCCAACATGAATCCAATACGCAGTATTTATGCAATAATCAGCGCTTTTGATCAAATGAGGCCAGAATTTATACAGCTAAAATATGACTCTCCAATCCAATCCTGACCTCTGAGGGTTAAGAATGGGGTTGCTTAGTTAAAAACATGATAATCCACCTGAAACACATGTACAGATATTTACGATTTACATTATTTTAATATAGGTCAGGGAAGGGCAAGAAGCTTGAATTGGGCCATTCCCCTGTTAATGGATGGATAAAAAAATCTCTGCTGAATGTGTTTTTTGAAAATACAGGAGTGTGTCCAGACTTTTGGACCAAGGTGCCCCAAGTTGGTCTCATACTTATTCAGGGGGGCAACCTGGGTTTAAGTGCCAGGGGTCAAACGCTTCCGGGGAAAATGAAGCTGTTCTTAAACTGCTGAATTGTTCATTAGTTCTTTTATTCTTGAATTGTTAAAGCTAATGTGCTGATAAGCTTGCATCTCTTGCTCCTAATTAGCATAGATGCCCCTTTTTAATGCCCATATAAGGAGATAGGACTGCAGTGGGCCACATTGAGCTCACACAGGATTGAAAACAGAATGCAAGCAATGTCATTTAAATAAAAAATAAAAAAATCTATTGGAATCGAAATGCAAGAAAAACTTTAGTGGTTTTGAGGTGGAGGTATGTGCTGCTGGAAGTGAAACACAAACAAGCTGATTTATTTATCTATATTTAGTAGTGTCAGTAATTAATGGATGGTACCACTCGTTCAGAGTCATCTAAGCTAAGGAATCACTTCAGATCAAGTAAATAGGACAGCATCTGACAGCCTTTTGCAACATACTCCAGAAACATCACGTGAACACAAGTCGCACCTTTTGCTGGAATAATCCAATTATAGCTTGTTTTTCTTTTTTTTGTGACACCTGGTGCAGCCAATCGGATTTCATAGGGGCAGCGTGCCACCCAAGGTCACCCCTCTAGACACGCCCCTGCTAATATGACAAGAGGAAAAAAAGGATCGTAAAAAAGATCAAACCTGCTGATTTATGACTGAAATCTGGTCTGAAGTGATCACATCTGTGTTTCAGATTGGACACGATGGACGCAGCAGACAGCTGCCAAAGTCAAGTAGCATATTTGTCTGTCTCTTACAAAAGTCTCCATTATGCTCCTGTGCCATGTTATGTCTTCTGCATATTAACTTATGTCTGTTTAAGCCCATGAATCAAAAGAAGAATACGTTACTGGATACATTTTATTAGATGAGAAAATTCCCCAAACAGACATGAAGATGAACAGTCAAATACATGAAATGAAGATGACAAAAGCCTCATGGAAAATGTTTTTTTTTCTTTTCTGCGTTTCTCACTTTTCTTGAGTGTCTGCAACAACAATAAAGATCTTTGAGAGAGTGAACCTCTTATCGTGGCTCATATCCTAACATGCTAATTACCCCACACACAGTTTGACTTCATTTATTATGCATGAAATAATCTAATATGATGACTGTGATAATTATGCGCACATAGATAAGATAAAAGAGTAGTAACCAATTATGGCGCCGGAGTTGGGAAAAGTAATTATTCTTTGTAGTGGAAAGAAGTCTGGGATATGGAAGGGAGGAAAAAGTGCCTTTTTTTTATTCAGTTCACAGCGATGCAATTAACATGAGGAAACATGTCTGCACGGCCTGATAATGTTTCAGGAATATTTTCTTGATTAAGCATACAGTAGAGCTGAAATGCTTGGTTGTTGTGGAATTAAAGACGTATAATAAATTGTACAAAAATAAGACGAAAATAAATGCTGAGGTGAACGTGTTCATGCATAGATTCATTTACAGCCATGTTTTGTTTTTTTGGTTTTTTGGGTTTTTTTTTATGCTATGATGACTTTGCACACCTACTCCTTAGCATGAAACACAAATTTCACATTTTTACATCCGGATATAACAGGCAACTTGGCGGCAGCAAATCAAAAAAGATGCAAAACCAAAATTGATGTAGTGGTGCTTAAGACGCGTGCACTCACAAATCAGACGCGTGTTGTAAAGTCATTAAATATTACCACTTCTAAAATCAGAGCTGCTGTGCGGTTGGCTCGCACCGCTGTGCAAACACACTTAACGCAGCGCAGCTTTCTTTGACACATAATGAGCCCGCAACCACAAATGACGGGGAAACAGAGACTCTACAGAAAATTAAAGCTTCTGCAACTGTTTTGGCTGAAATTGATGCATAAATCAGACTCTTATATGATGGATTGTGGCAGCGTGGAAACAGAGGTTTGCAAGGCTTAATTGGTTTGCAGCCATTTTGCTTGTAGTTAAGAAAATAAACATCACAGCTGATCCTGGATGCTTTAGATAAACTGAAAACTCAACGCTAGAGATCAAAAACAGCAGGAAATCTAAAACAATAAAATGGGAGTTTCATATTGATGTTTAAACCTCCTAAAGTAGAAATGTACAATTTGTACAACTAAACAGGCATTTTCTGCAGGAGGATTATTTTACTGACCTCTAATTAAAACAACGTATCTGACTCAGTAAGAAGCGCGTCATCTTCACACTCCTCCGGAAAACTCCGTCACACATTACTGTAGTTGACTCATGATCACACTGAGAGTCGGAGCTGCATGCCAAACATGAAACTCTGAGAGGAGGAAACGAAGCTCTCACAAACAATGGAAAATCACTTAACAAAAAAAAAAAAAAAAAGGGTTGCCAGATTTTTAAATTCACACCAAACAGCAGCACAGTGGGGAAGTTGTACTTGTAAGCGTCTTTATGTAGGTATTCACCTAAAAGCTTAGGACATAATTGTGAACAAAGGAGACTGAAGTATCCCAGTCCTTCATTTGCTGCTCTGTATCTTTATACTTCATGTCAGAGACGCTTTAAACGTGATGAGCGCAAAATGTTCTGACTGTAGTGAAGCAAAGGGAGGAGAAGAAAAGGACAATGAATACGTCCCAGAACACTTGGGTTTCTAAAAAACTGGTTCTGCAGAGATTTGTTTGAGATATGCTTGTTCGAGAGATTTGTCAAACAGAGCTCACTTCATAACGTAAAGGGATACTTCACCCATTTACACGAAGCTATGTATCATTAGAAACATGGTAGTAGTGTTGAATGGTCGTGAATCCAACCCTCATTTTGTCCTGAGACGAGAAAAAATATGTTTTTCTTTGCTTGAAAGTTTTCTTCATGTGATACAAAAATCGTCATATTGCATCACATGAATAAGTATCCCTTTAACTACATTACATTAGTTCATGCACAACAACTTCTTCGTATCAATAATCTGTAAGGAGGGTATTGAGGGTAAATTAACTCTGAGTTAATGGCCTATTAGAGACATGACCATGTAGAATAAGGTATGAGTCAGCGATTAATATTTACTGATAAGCAGCCAGCATGCTACTAATAAGCATGCTAATTAACAACTGGTTAATGGTGAATAGTGTGAAGTTAATTTAATTTGAAGCTCCACAAAAAAAGATGTGTGAAGTTTCTTGTTTGAAACCCTCTCTGATCCTGTTTTTGAAACGCCTCTATTTCAGCTCTGCTCAGAACAGGCTGTTTCTGTGTCTGTAGCTTTAAATATAAATAAGCTGTGTCTGACCACACCTCCTCTCTGGAAGGGCTCAGGTGGCTTGGGCTTTCTCACTCCATGTCCTATTGGTTATGGTGAGATGGCAGACTCAGAGGACAGAAAAAACCTAGCTTTGGGAGTGTCACACACCTGGGGGAGGATTTATAGCCCTTTGTGATGTCATGAGGGGAAAATCTTCACATTAATGTGTATGGATAGATTAGCTTGAACTGATCAACACTTTAAATAGTAGCCTCTGTCATCAGTGTGTGAATGGTTAGGTGTCGACCTGCAGTGAAAAAGCACTCTGATGAGTCAGAAGACTAGAAAAGAGCTATGAAAGCGTGGGTCCAATTACCATTTACAATTTTATTTAAAAGATTCTTCAATTAAACAAAAATAAAATAGCTGTGATTTCTCTTCACTTTATAGAAGACTTTTAATAGAGCTGTGACATGAAAAGTACCTGCCATCACAAAAAAAAATGCTTGTATGGATCCTATCAATCACTCTAACCAAATGAATATTCTAATGGGACAGACATGCTGTGTGTGTTTTGTCTTCATTTGTTTGTGGCACAGAGGATGTTAGCAGGTAGCAGGAAACGCGCCAAAATGTGTATTTGGTTATTTTGTGTTGAACACACCTCAAACATCTTTGTGTAACATTTCGACTTTGAGCTAACATGGGACTTTATGTTACATTGTCAGAGACATAGATCCTTTTGGCACTAATATTAACGTACATGGACTGACACATCCAGAATGCCAAAGGCCTGAATGAAATATAATACAGGAATAAAACAGTGTAGTCCTTCTTTAATATTTTAAGAGCGACAAGTCCCCTGAAACACCATAAAGGATGCGGCCTGCCCGGGGAAAATAAAAAGCTCTTCAGCTGCAGCCCATGCTGTCATAAAATCATGACACTTTTATAGCCCGAGACAGAACTACATAAAAAAAAGTCATTTGCAGATAATAAGAGCGATCCCTTAAAATGCATTAGAGCAAATTACTCTGTCCTTGCGACTGTACAAGGCTTTCTCTAAAGTGCGTTGATAAGCTGCAGTTTGAGCCGAGAGCCCGCACACTAACAAGTGTTTCATCTGGCGTCTGCAGAGAACACTCCAGATTAACTGCAAGGTATACAAATGGATGTGAAGAGAAAGCGTCTTTTGTTAAAGTCGAATGTCAAAATAAAGGAGCAGAGACTGAGAGAAAATATTGTCCTTCAGATCAATGGCATCCTGGAGAGCAGGAGGCTCAAACGTTCACATGAAATGTGAGTGGCGGAGAGAGCACCACTTGAATAATATCTTTGGAGGCGAGTCTGAAAAAATGGAGCCGCAGTCCAATAAACAGCCTTTTGGAGGTCACAACTCTCGAGATGTTGAATTTCTATTCAAAGTGTAGCAAACTTCAAATAGACGCGATGCCAAAAATCAAAGCAAGGTAATTTAAGAAGTACATCAGACACCTTTTCAAAACATAATGTTTTTTTGGGGGGGGAGTTTTGGACGTCTTTGGCATAAGTTTGTTTGGCTTAGACAACAGATGAGCTCTGTGTCCTGGTTACTGCTGTAAATGAACACTGAAAAGAAAGCACTTTAAGAAGGTGATCAGAGATTCAAAAGCACTTAAGAAAAATCAAGCCTTTTGCTATGTGTAATTGGCAGCCAAACTTATTTGTTTTCAACTTTGCAATAAAACGAGACTCATCGAAAATCCACAACAGCGCGGGTGCTCATCAGGGCCAGAATTTAGGGAAAAAGATAAGAGGAAGTTTTTACTTTAATATACATTTTGAGACTATAGCCAGGACTTGGAGAACAAAGACAACCTTTCAGGTACAAAATCTAATACCAACTTTAAGAATTAAAAAATCTCAAGAAAGATTCTTTTGAAAAGGTCGCACAAGTAAACACATTACTTATGTACAGATACATGAGTCACGCAGTGGTAGCTGGCGCATTATTCTGCAAAGTTTGCTAGCTTGATGCTATCACATAATGTAGTAGAAAGTGCTATTAATGGCTAACTGAGTTAGCATCGTGATAATGATCTTTTTAATTTAGGAAATGATATTTTTTGCTGAAAAGTGTGAAGTGAAACGGGATGTTTGTGAAGTTAAACACTGTTCGTTTTAGTGCAGCCGTACAGTCAGTAACACTACAGTTGTGTCATTGGTCAACGGTAGATTGGCTAATTTAGCCCAAATTGTCAGAAAGTCAAAGGGGCGTGTCAAGATACCTGTCAATCATTGATACTACAGTCTGGACCCCATCTTTCGTTATTGTTTTGAGTGAGAGCCAGATGGTAGCGGAATATACATACTGTGAATGAAACGTATTGAAATTAATATAGTTGCCTCTATAAAGGTCCTAAAGTAAATGAGAGTATCAGCAATAAGGTAAATCATTTCCATAAAGTAAATGTTTTAACGCCTGACACTTTTGCGGTGAATGTGTCAGAAGGAGTGAGTCACTGCAGCCTCACAATGAGTGGTACGATTTACTGTTAAAATAAAGCAAGATGAGCCACAGCATCTGCTTAGAGATACATGCTACCACTTTGTCCTCTGGGGGCGCCAAAATCTACACTAACCGAATGTTTCTCAGCTTCTAGTTCTACTTTCTCGCTGCCTTTCTTTCAAGTGAAGTCAGAAATATGAATTCCTCCTACTCATTTTCCTCTTCTACCCACCACTGTCTTCTCTTCTTCTTTGTTGGCATTCTGACTTTACAAACATGATTAAATTGAGATCTACCTGTTCAAATTTGTTTCTTGAATCGCATTTATACTCCTTACTGCTGGATATAATTTAGCATTGCAGAAGAACAGCTCAGTCTTGGCTGAAGTTTATGCTAATTCAATTCGTTTAAATTTAATTGCATGTGTCCAAGCACATTTCATACTAAGGTAAACCCAATGTGCTTCACTGTAGGGAAAATAAAAACAAGCAAACAAAAGGCAAAGATAAAGCAAACAATAAAAAAACTAAACAAGCAAGTTCAGGGACACTGGTATTCAAATAAAACCTGTTTATAAAATAACCTAAAATTACCTAAAAATTACCTAAAATTACACAAACACACACACACACACACACACACACACACACAAAGAAAGCTTTCTGCCAAAAGCAAGAGAGTAAAAGATCATTTAATAGTGTTTTCAAAAGAAGACAAAATTTCCACAGACTTGAAGACAGACAGGAAGTCTGTTCAACAAAACAGCACCATAGTGACTGAATGGACCTTCGCCTGATTTATCAGGTACCATCAGGAGGCCTGCACCTGATGATCTGAGCGGTACTTTGGGGGCTGTAGTTGGTGAGCAGGTCATTGAGGAATCATACCATTTAGAGCTTTGTAGACGAGGGATGTGTTCGTTAGTCGACTAATAGCTGAGGCTGCAACCATAAACTTCTTGTAACTCAAGTTAACGGGCCTGCTCGTCTTGCTCCATTACCCGGATGTAAACAGTATTGTGTGACAGTATTTTGTTCTCGAAAATATATGTAGGCTGTGTCAGGTTCAACATTTAAAACAGGAATGTGGACAGGAATGAGGAATGTGGGCAACGCTAGCAGTGCTAACATTAGCCACACTTGGCAAACCAAATTACATTATTTACCAGCAGATCATTTTTAATAAATTGTGCAAAGTTTGACTGTGTTTTCTTACCTTCAGACTAGTCATTTGAACTTCATTTACATTTTTTTTACTCGACTAAGAAAATAGTTGGACCCTCTGTTTTGACTACAACTGGATTTTTCAGATCTGGTTTAATATGGTCTATTTTTGGCCCCTGTTAGCACTCTCGCCGCAGCGTTCTGGAGTCTGGAGTCTACCTGTTGATTTATTCAAAAGTTTAGCATAGAGAGCGTAAAGTAATCTAATCGCTGGCTGGATATGAATACATGGACTAGCTTTTCATAGTGAGCTCTGGACATAATACTGGATATGTTTTTTTAAGTGGTACAGGAAAGTCTTTGTTAAAGCTGTTACTTTGTGGGCCTACCATCAGAATTTCAGTTTTATCTTTATCCAGTTAAAAAAAAACAAAAAAAAAACGGAGACATCCAGTGGCTGATGTTAAATTAAACATGATCATACAGTAACATATGGCTGATGATTCAGGTGTCAAGTTTCAATCACTCATTTACATTTGGCATCACAACGCACTTCCACTCCTCCAGACAATATAGTGGAGGCAAATATTCATGCAGAGTGTGCAGACATTTAATTTAATTTAAACTCTTTTTAGTTAAAGAGAATTACACTGGAAGAGATTTTCAATAGCAGTGACACCAATTTTGGCCAGTGCATTTATTCATTTTTCGAGAGGAAGCAGGAATATGCTGCCTCATAGAGCTCAGTGGGATTTTCTTTGCTGTGATCTGCTGTTGAATTCAAATCAAATAGTTTGAACCTCACCCAGCTCAGCTGTTACCACGACGCGCAAATATAATAAATTCAGGATTTACTGGCAGGCTTCATATTTCTCTGTATGCAGCCCTGCTCATTTATTGGGATTATCTACATTCCTGCAGAGATAAGAAGCATGAGCACAATGGGGTTCACGCTCTTGTTAAGGGCCTTTAAATGAAGAATATATAATAAGCTGTTGCTAATTTGATTTTGTGCTTGATCCCTGAATAATAACCTCTGATGTCTAAAAATAACACATTTTTTTTATTGTTTGGTGGACTGCAAAAGTAATGACATGAATATGGTGAGACACAGTTTTTCTTTATATTCACCCACAGTAAACAGACTATGTGTGCATCCTGCTGCTGGAGAAACCTTCGGCTTTGTTGGAGTCCTGCTCTCTATGCCATGACTTCGACTTACTTTATGGAATGTGTCCCTGCTGGGTTTTCATTTCCTCTGTCTGAAAAAAAGGGAATGCAATCACAGTACTGATGCTAAAATCATTACCTAATGACTACAGCCTTTGTATGTGACTTCTTCCATGCTGCGTTCACTGCTCAAGCACACATCGCATTTTATCGTCTGGAGAAAAGCTTTTGCTGGAAGTTTGTTTGAAGAGGGTCTGCAGGGCCAAATGAATAAGACGCGCACAGCCTGATCAATGACTGAATCACATGAAGGAGACCATTATCGATTTTTCTTGAGTTCTGTTTTACAGGGAAACACGCAAGAAGAACCCATTGGCAGATGAGGCTTTTCCTGTTTGGATGACCTACAAAGTGAGAGCAGAATATGTTGTGTGGGCCTTTAATAGATATATACCACCACTGCAGTGTGTTTTTGTTAAAAAGCACATATTGCAGAAAGCACTGCTCAGGTGATTTGAAAAAAATTAAGCTGCATTAATGCACTCATTCAATGTTCTTTAGTTAGATGTTGCTCTCCCATCTTTTGGACAAATAAAAAGGGTGTTGTATTTCATTGCCAGAGCTAATATGGATAACTCCACCTTCAGCAACTAAATCACCCGAATACCTTAATTCAAATGACAAATGAGCCAAAGAACATTGCAATACTTATAAATATGGTCCAGACCATCAAACTCTACTTTTTATATGCCATGTTTTGTTTTGTTTAAGTAATAAAAGGCTAAATGGAATTAGTAGATGTTAAAAACTCATTTTCTGATTCTGGTGACGTCATGTGGATGCAGGCTGAGTCCATCACAGAGCTGAGATAAGATAGAACTTTATCAATCCCCAAATAACTTCTGGTGCCAGGTTGCTCCTGCATGAAACTACAAAATAAAGTGCTGCTAGTAGTTCTCTGCTGGTCTAGCCGCAAGACCACCGACATTCCTAAAAGTTTCCAATCACTCAGATTAATTTAATGAAATATAATGAGTTCGGACCTCAGCCTCAGATGGAACGTGACAGAACAAAGAGAAAGAACTAAACAAACCAGCTCAAACAGACGTTCACGTTTGTCTTCCAGGCACGCATTCCTGACCCAGTGAAAACAGCTTTGTGACCCACTTTTGAGTCCAGACCCACCAGTTGAGAACCACGGCTTTCTACGATACTCTCAGCATCATCTGCATAGCATTACACTGAACACACAGTGATCCTTAATTGTATTTGTGATGATGAAGAAATATCTTTTTCAACCTGCAGCCTTCTGAGGACAGACGGTCATATGTGAGCTAAAGTGCATTACAGGAAAAGGTCTGTTTTTAATTCAGATTCATAATTCTTCATATCAAGCTAGAGCTGTGGAAAAACAACACTTAATTTTTGCACAGTTTTGGCGGTAAAAAAAAAACGTTGTTTAAATGGCAAATATTCTGAAATGAATGACTATAAATAATGTTTGAGTCAACGTTTTTTGTTATCAGCTAAAAATAAAGTATGTTTGATTTTGTTCATGAGTACACTACTAGAAGCTCAAATTTGGACTTTTTTAACAGCTCTACTATACAGTTGTAAAAAAATATATATATATATTTCAATAGTATAAAGAAGACACGAGATAGTAACATCTGGTAACATTTATTGATTTATCCATTGGTTTCGACACACGTTTGTGTTTTAGTTACTGTAAACAGATAAAAACGGTTAGATCAAATAAACCTTAATTGTGCTTCGTATTGTTTTTTTAGGTTCACTTTATTATTGTTTATTGCACATGTCAATTAGTCATCTTTGTTATTGTATTAACGTGTTTCAAATGAAGATATCAGTCAACATAACTAAGGATTTATAAAATAATTTAATGTGAAATGAAACGTGTCATAAATGTAGCTAATTACCAAAAAACCGCTCTGTTTCTTTTCAGTCTCCAAACTCCTTCCCCGACCACATTCCTATGCTGGATGTGTATCTGTGACATCTTCATGTCCTTCCGGAAACAAAGCTCCGTGATGTTGACAGTATGGAGGATCATTATATTTGCCTGCTGCTCCTCTTGGAGCATAAATCAAGCCAATCCATCTCTCTCCGACCCGGCTCCCTGGTGGCTTACTTACAGCCATGCCAACGCAGCGCTGGCTGTGGAATGAGCAAGGGTAAGCATGCACGGGCTGTCCTTAAGCTGAGCCGCCTGACAGCATAAACAGGCCTCGGCCTCCTCTGGAGAGCAATAGGGATCAAGCGGGCTTAGTGGGCATGACCTGTGAGGGCCCAGACAGGGCCAAAACATGCAACACAACACAATCATCTTCAGGATCGCTGCACTATTGAACATGTGAAAAACTAGCACACATCACATTGCTTACGGGCCCAGAACAGGACCCGGATGCACTCCGCTGAGGATACCCGGCAGTCTAAAGCCTTATGAATAATTCTGAACATCCTCTCTGTTTTTCCTGCCTGACTTAAGAAAGCAAGGCCTTCAAAATTAGACATCTCAAATTCTGAGTGTCAATGTCTGGAATGACAAAAAAAAGCCCCATTAGTCTTACAAGACTGTCTAAAAATATGCGTTGATGTCGTTGGCACCATGCAGAGTAGAATTAGAGGCAAAGGCGAAGGAAATGACAAGACATTTGCTCCTGTTTTAATTTCCTCAATCGTTTATGGCCATACATAAATGCTTAAATTGGTTTGTAACATATGCTCTCCTCGCTCTGTTTACTTCCTTCATTTAGTGTGACTCAATCTCTTTATTAGTGATTATCCCCCCAAAAGCTGCAGGAATGCACAGCATCAACACCTCTCCATGTAATTTAGCCATATAGTAGGAATGAGAATATGCAAATAGTGTTGCAGCAGCAAATATGCCCCTGGGCTGCTTGTCCAATGACACAAATCATCAATTAAGATCTCAGCAGGGTTCTTGGGATAAACTAAATTGGTATTGTTTCTATCTGACAAACTGTAGATGCAGTGTGGGGTGTATCAGAAAAAAACCCCATCATTGATGGTGATTGGTAGTGATGCAGTTTGAGTGTGTGTGTGTGTGTGTGTGTGTGTGTGTGTGTGTGTGTGTGTGTGTGTGTGTGTGTGTGTGTGTGTGTGTGTTTGTTTGGAAATGTAGTATTCCCAAGTGAATTTTCCACTTTGAGATGCAGACAAAAGCTTTACAATCATTTGAATTGTGTAAAAAAAAGTAACTGGGCGTCTTTAGGTCTTTAAAGCAGCAACAAAAACAACAACAACAACAATCTCTTTTAAGAGCATTGACTCTCACAGTTTAGCTCCTCATGGGGTTTTAAGTTCGCAACTCTGCACCTGCCTTGTGTGTCTGGCCGAGGGAGCTAAAGTGGTCTAAATCGCCATTGTGATTTCTCAGGGAAGCAGATGATTAGTAAACAAACGGTTCAGGCATATTTAATTAAGCTAATGTACTCCCAATGCTCACACTCTAGTCTAGCAAGCCTCTTGTTTACCATGTTTACCATGGACAAACTGCAAATCAACTTTCACAGTTAAGTTTCAGTCCTATTATACGTTATGGACTTTTAAGATTACCGTTTCTGTGTACGTACTGGGACACTGACTTGATATGTGAAGGGCAGATGTTAAAGCTGCACTGCAAAAACTCAAACCTCAGCAAGTGTCTGTCTACTTTCTTGTCAAAAATATCTCATTACATTCATTATAAAGCAGCCGACGAGTCCAAATCAACATCTTATATTGCAATATTTTACTTTAAAGTCTTGAAATTAGACTAAAATATCTAAATTAGTTAGTAAATCTCATTTAAAGGAAAGGAACAAGTAAAGTGTTCTTGTTGCAGTACCAGATATTTACTCACTACAAGCAATTCAGGCCTTTTTCGCCTTTTATATCTTGTATTAAGATGGACTTTACAGGTGTGTATAAAGTGTATTGACGTATTTTTCACTGGAAATTAGACAAAGACACTTGCTGAGATTTGAGTGCAGCAATAGGCAGAGTAAAGTAGTGTAGACAGCTTGTCACACAGAACCACCAAATCACAACTAAAGCGCAGCTTAAAATCAGAGTCTTTTTTATTTACTGCAAGACTGCTACCATTAATTTAAATAGGACCTCTGTGTTCAAGACAAACTGCCCGAGAGACATGCGGGGCTCCGTCAAATGAGTGAAAATAGTCATAGGAGTAATTTGGAATAAAGTAGTCATCTTAAATAGAGAGCTGTGAGTGGCACACAAAGACGGCCAGTGTTCAGTCAGAGAGGGTTTTTGCAGCACAGGGAAGGCTGAGAGTAAACATTAGACCTCAGTGACATGCAGCAAGAGGAACACTTCAATCTGAGATAAATTCACAAAGAAATGCATCAAGGATAAGACCCTTTTTTTGGAGCTTTTAAGAAACAGATGTGTGGGAAACAGTTGTGCTTTGCTGTGCATTTCTCTGTGGAGTAAAATTTCCTTTGAAAGCTGCGTTTTGTAAACAACAAACAGAAAAATGAATAGCCTACAGATGCCTGCCAAAATCTACAAATAAAAAACGTTAAATCCAAAAATCTATACAGAGACTAACTAAATGCAATATTTCCAACAATGCATCATATTTTAGTTTTTTCAATTTGACATGAATATGATCATTTATTTTTGCCACAAACTTAAACAACCACAAAAACATACAGAAGCTACTTTCGAGGAAAACCATTTATTATGACCAAAATTAAAGACAAAAAATAAAAAGGTGTCTAACTTCATAGCCACATCACACCTGTGCAGAAGATATTTTACAATGAAAATCTATTAGCCTACCGTTGTTTTAACGAATTGTCCAGTCAAAATAAGTCATTTTCACTCGATTCAAAAGCGCACAGAGTTGCCTTATCAATTGAGCAAATGTGTAAAAGCAGAACAACAATAACACAATGCGATTTTTTTGCACACCGTCAGATCTTCAGTGCAAATTAAGAAAAAATCAGAACTTGTTAATCCCGATGCTATAATTGACAATGCCGTCGAAATCAAATGCAGCTTCCCGCAGCAATACGCTCTATTTGTCCGACCACTCACTCTGATTTTCACTATTCTCTTAAAGCTCAACCTTTTTTTGCATAAAAGCTCACGTCACAAAATATAACAAATCCTAAACATGTGCACCACAAAACATTACCGACACCTTTTATTTAAATCCAAAACGCCGCATCAAGCAAAAGGAAATAAAAAAAATCCACTGGTCTTTCACTCCAGCACAAAAATGCATCTCCTCTGCTTTCCCTCTCTCTTTTTTCTCCCCCACCTCGTCTCCCTCTCCATCCCTCCCTCCCTCTCTCTAGCTCTTCCTCCCTCACTCTCCCTCTCTTTCCCTCCCTCTCTCCTTCTCTCTCTCTCTCTCTCTCTCTCTCTCTCTCTCTCTCTCTCTCTCTCTCTCTCTCTCTCTCTCTCTCTCTATCTCCCTCACTGTGGCCTGGCTGTCTGTCTGCCTGTATGAATAATGTCCTGCCTTTTGTAATGAAGGGGGGGGTAAAGGGGAAAAAAGGACGCTGAAGTGGTGAAGCCCTGCTCCCATGCACTGACATTGAAAATGAATGACAGCTTACCTGCATGCCAATCTTCATCAGACTGACACTGGGCTGACAGCACAGCCTATACTCCTCCACACAGCCGCTGACGTCACCAATGCCAGGCCCCTCCCACCTCCATCTCAATCTCCGCTCCCCGTTTTCCCAACACCGGGCTGCTGATGCCTTCCAGTGTCCGTGGGAAATACGGCAATCGAGTGTGGGGCTTCGCGAGGAACGGTATCCACCGCAAACATTATTCACTCCAGATACAGGCAGACTTCACAGACTTCAAATACTGCTTCAAAGCATTAACCAGAAGCAAAAATAGGCTTTATGCCTCTCATTCTTATATCTGGTTGTTCCTATAAAGTACTCTGCACTATTTATTTAAACACCATTTGCACTCTTCAATATTTTAACTGTTCTCGTATTGCTTTCTGACGACAAAGTCGGTGCAGTTGTAGACTACAAAATAAGTTTATGTTAATGTAAGCTTTCCTTTCTTTGACTACAGGCTATGAAACTTTTCAAGCACTTTAAAACTGGAGTCAAAAAGCATTTGCAGTCACTCGCCGGTTTCCAATAGGCTATCAATCAAAAACGCTCAAGACGTTTTATTTAGTTGTAAACACAAATTAACAACGGCAAGGAAATAATAAAACACACGATTTGAAAGTGAGGTTTACAACATCCCAGAAAATGTCTGAAACTTTCTGATTTTGTGTTTATGTTTTCTGCGGTAGATTATTATTTGTATTTTATTCTTTTCTATCACGACTATTGAATGAATGGCCTCTAAATGTTAAAAACTCCAAAGAAAAGCACATAAGTTTAAAACAGGATAAATCCCCATTTCAACTTTGGTTTGTTAGCTACTTAACTTAAGGCTATATTTTATTTGCAGTTTAACACCTTTGCAGGTTATTCAGTGACAGAGCAGAAATACTTCAAACACCAGGACAGAAGCTTTACATAGGCCTATCCAAAATGCATGCTGCCATCGATTCATCGATGCAGCCTTCAGTTTCTCTGATTTTGCTGAGATGGCAGAGGAAACATCACAGCATAAAGCAGCTACTTTAAATGTTAATAAGGATCTGTTGTATTTTGTAAATTGTTGCTGTTTTTTATTAAGCCTATAACATGATTTAATAGGGTGAAATTCTCTTAAATCGGACTAAATATAAAGATCGTACATTAGCCCTGTCGGACAAGATAAATCAGAAGAGGGTCACTGTGATACGTCTTCTTCCAATAAACCGCAGTGGCATCGGAATCTACGCTGGTCAAACTAACTGTGGTAGTTTTGAAGGTCTGTTGTTAGGATTTTCACTAACAACGCATATGATTGGCCTGTTTAGATTTGTCGTCCAATCAGAATCTAGTTTTCTGTTACCAGGAAGCAGAAGACGCTTAAGGACCGTATCCGTTGAACTGTTTCGCCTTTGCTCAAAAAATAGCGGGTTACTATCACAGACTTTAAGCTTTAGCATTTCTATTAACGGGAGAGAATTGCACATTAAACATTTCAAGTTAACATCCTGTTTTTATCTCGGCACACAGGAGGAGCTGGTTAGCAGTAATCGCTAACTAATCCCAACAACATGGGAAGCTGCCGATGACGAGCAGACATTTACCAAATGAACTTGTTTTACCGCCTGTGATGTTAACCACGTGTCACTCGGCTGAATAAAATGGGTAACAGTGTGTCAGAGGTCGGGACGGGGATCATCATCGTGGCTGTTGTTTGGATATCAGCTGTTGTGTTTGGGTTGATGCTGCTCAGAGCATCTGGATCTGCAAAGTGAGTACCAACAAAAAAAACACACACACACACACACACACACACATTCACTCAGCCAGAAGAAATGTGCATTGTATATAAATTATACCTTGACAGGAGGTGTTATATTCCTTTATGTGAATCAGACTCCTTTGGCTTTTCTACCACTTTAATGTCGGTATGTCGGCTAAAACACACTGATTTAATAACAACTTAAACTTTAAACTTAAACTTAAACTGTGGCATTAGTATCGTTATAACCCAAAATGTCTGAGCCAACAGGAAGCCTCTTATTCACTAAAAAATCACAAGTGTTTACAGGTAAAGAAACATGTATTCATACATTCCTCATGCTGTCTCTCAGTGTCAGGCAGATAAATACTCTAACATTTGAGTCAATGTCACATCTTATATTTTCTGTGTACCAAGAGAGATCGAGAAATAACTACAGTTTTGGGTGACTGGACCGGTCCAGGTCCTGTAGATAAATATGGACATGGCTGTTCCTTTACATCAGACACAGGAACTATTGAGCCATGATTGAATAGTTAAACAACTTTTCAAATTGTTATTGTTTACATAAGTTCATCTTTAGTACATTTTCTATTATTTACCAGTGTAAAGCCTATGATTATAGTCCTGCAGAACTATAAGAATGTGTGTGGTAATGTCCTACTCTACAACTCAGCACAAGTTAAAGGGACAGAAAAGCATTTATGATTCATCACCTGGTGAAAACCAGTTTAGTCAAAACTACAGAGCTAACACAATAACCAAAGTGCCACTTTCTGTATCCTTCAAAGTTGACTTCAATTCCCACAAAAGTAATCAGCTAGAAGTTCTGAAGCTCACTTCGGAAAGTAAGGATCAAGCTTGTGAGGTCATGAGGTTTTTCTTTTAAACCTCGTTTACATCAAAAGGAGTCAAATTGAATCGTTGAACCAGATGTAATCGAGGGCTGTAAACGGTAAAGTGAAGCTTCTGTTCACGAGGCTTTGGGGTTTTGGTTTCGAGATGTAAGGACCCAAATAAAGGATGTGAAGACACAAAGTGCTGATTAAAGCTGTTAAGAATGGCTGCTTTATCAATTAGAGTACACAAGTCTTTTTACAACACAACATTATCCTCAGATAACTCTGCATTTACTGCTGTGTGCGTGTGTGTTTGTCAATCTTTATTTATTTATTTACTTTGTGTGTCTCTCTGTGTGTGTGTGTGTGTCTCTGTGTGTGTGTGTCTCTGTGTGTGTGTCCTCAGGTTAGGAGTTATCCCCGTGTTCCTCCTGGCTCTATCCGTCACTTTGGCCCTGGTGTTTTTCCCTCGCAGTCCTGAGACAGCGCTCCCTTTAAAGGAGACAGAGGTGAGCTCTGAGCTCTGATATGACACTCACTTCACAGGAACAGGTGTGACCTTTAAGTGGCTGGACGGTCTCTCCTTGTCTCTGTAACTGTCCCTCTTACATGACACACTTACTTACACACTACTTTTTCCGTTCCATTCATTTCATGAGAGGTTGGTTTTAAAAGACAATCTGATTAATGTTCACTTTCTGACTCACTCCATCGGTTGTTTTGTTGGAATGATTGGTAGATATATATCACATGATGGATGTTTTCATCCCCGATTCAAGCTTTTTCATCTCTGCTCTTTGCTGAAGTACGTTAGATGTTATTGTTTATCTCTCTGTGCCATGTGCACAAGTCTTCAACGAATGGAGCGCCTGTGTCCAGACTTCTACTTACAATAACTCCTGAATCTTCCAGAATAGTCTTCTAGAACACGGTTTCCCAAACTCCCCAATGTAACACCCCATTGTCCCTGGAGCTAGTTAAAACGTTTAGCACTGCACACAGCCAAGCTCACTGTTGGGCCTCTCCAAACACTTATTATAAGGAACACTAAAAGACGAACACACGGAATCTCGTGAACTTTTGGTTTTGTATTTATTGTTCCAATAAAAGATCAAATATGCAACTTTAAACCATTTTTCATTTTTTATGTTTTTGGAAGGAATCTTCCGATCCCCCTCTTAGTGTCTCACAACCCCCCAGGGGGTCCCGACCCCCACTTTGAGAACCACTGTTCCAGACAATTGGTCACACTTGTTATTATGATGTTATTAACGATGAAATGAAATCTCTTGAACTGAGGCGTCAGAATTGTACTTTTGATTTCATATAACGAGCTGTTGAAGACGATTGTGGACACTTCTTACAGTTCAGTGTGAGACCGTGCGAGCTCAGAATATTCTCATCTCAACCATTTCGCTCTGTGACGTTGATCGGCAGCGTCAGTCCGACATGTGAATTACGTCTATATCAGACCTGATACTGATATCAGATTGGTCCCGTCTCTAGTGAGATGTGGTCTTTCGTCTAGTTGGGCTCAAAGGCAGGTGAGGGATGAACAATCTATTACATTTACCAAAACAGCAGCTCATGCATTAACTCTCACACTCAGCCAATCAGCAAGTGTCACTTCATCTCATTCATAGAGATGGCTGTCTGCTTTGCTGCTTCCTGGAGATTCTCAACACTCGTGTTTCAGTTTTAGTCCATTCCTGTCTCAAGCTGCAAAATACATGCCCTCTGTCACATACATTTTATCTCACTGACGTTGGATTGAATTGAAAGTGAAGTACGTCTCATACAGATGCTGAGGGCCACAACACACTATTTGTTTTTTTAATAAAGTGTCTTTTAATTTAATTTTAATTGTCAGCAAAGTAAATTCACCCTCTTTGATTCCATTTATCCAAGGATATATTAATATGCAAACAACAGAGGCTTAGTTTGATATGCTATAAAAAGTGTTCACATGACATCTAACACTTTAAAAACTACACTGCTGCCCAAACTGGGAGCAGGAACTCTTCCAAATGACGATATGAGTCCATGTATTGTTGCAGCAGACACAGGCTCCTGTGTGTTATTTCTGTCTGTTATTGTTGCTCATGCATAATGAGAGCTTTATGTACACAAGTTTTGCATAAAAAAAAAAAAAACAGGCCTGGGATCATTTTCAGTCTTGTTGCGAGGCCATTTGGCTTCATTCACCTCCAAATGTTTGGGGTAGTAAGATCACTGGTTGGGAGCCCACAAACAAACGCCTTCATTTAGCTGAATGGTCACATTCTCCTAAAAAGTAGATTCAAACATGTATCTGTGCTTTATCATTTATCTTCAAGGTTATTCATATGTATTGATAATGTGTGCTTGTAACTATTATTTATATGATTTTATAAAAAAGGAGGCTGAAAGAGGCTCCTTTCAGTTTAGAGCTAGGTGAATATATTAAGCTTATCTGTGCTATAGGCCAGTAGCCACAGCACTGCATACCTTTTAAATAGCATATGTTCCTGTGTGTGTACACGTCTGTGTATGTGCTTGTTGTGTAAAAAAAAAAAAAAAAGGCCTGTTCTGCTTTATCTTAGTCCAACAGCAACACAGAACAAACGCTCCCCCCATGTTGCCGCGGGTCGTGCCAATAAGCCGGCCAGATCTGCCAAGCAAGCTGCCATCCCAGAGAAATAGCAGAGCAGAGCGTGTCCCGGCCAGCTCTCGTTTTATAGCTTTTGTGCAAAGACTGAGGCAGAGCAGCAGAACACAGAGGCTCACTGCATTTCAGTACACCACCAATACATGAAACATATGTGAGTGTTTCAAGAGTAGGCATTATTTATCCTGTAGAAAAGTCACCAACTCTTCTAAATTGGCTTTCAGGTGTCAACTTTCATTCAAGAAGAATTCATGTTTTTCTAAACCTGAGCACCGCGTTTACATGATTTGTATTTGATTGACTTTCGGGCGCAAAAGTTTGGAACTGCTCCGACAGATTTCTTCATCCATCAAACCTCATGTGTGGCTGTAATGTCAATTAAACATGGTTGTTTTAACCCCAGACAGGTTCCGATTGTTAAAATTACACTATCTGATCCGTTCAGGGGCGTTTAAAGCAGTAACGACTGTCACGTGGCTGTCTTCAAGATGTCTGCCTCCACTGAGACACACGCGGGAGTCTTTTAAGATGCTAGCATACTTCTGATTTGAATCAACAATGTGTGACTGTCCCACCTTCAAACAGTCGTGTCACCGTCGATATACTGTAGTAGGACAGGGTTCTTTGCTTTCTCACAGCATCTTTGCCGGTGTTCTGTCGCGATGTGCTACCTTGTCGGAAAATGCTACCACAGCGCATCTTGACGAGTCGCACTGTTCTACTCCGCTCAACATGCACGATGTCTATGAGGAGAGGCGACACCGCACACCGTGTGTGTGTGTGTGTGTGTGTGTGTGTGTGTTATCTTCTGTAATAATCATTTTCATTTATGTATGACTCATTTTAACAGGCTCTTAAATATAAAAAGAAATAGTGCCGGTTCTTTCTCCAAATGTGAAGAAGAGCTCATATTCTTTCGTCTTTTTACTAAGGAGACCTTTATAGTTTGCAAAGTTCCCAATGTTAGATTTAATCAACACTTCACGGATGGCTTTGGGCGTGTGTTAATATTTAGATCATGAGCCTCCCATGATCACGCTAATACACACCGAGAGATCGCCCTGAAGCCAGATAATACCAGAAGAGCATCCGATATACTGCTGACTGAGGAGACATCGAACAGGGACTGTGTGTGTGTGTGTGTGTGTGTGTGTGTGTGTGTGTGTGTGTGTGTGTGTGTGTGTGTGTGTGTGTGTGTGTGTGTGTGTGTGTGTGTGTGTGTGTGTGTGTGTGTGTGTGTGTGTGTGTGTGTGTGTGTGTGTGTGTGTGTGTGTGTGTGTGTGTGTGTGTGTTGGTGTCTCGGAGAGGTGGGGATGATGTATAGCGTCTCTTATGGTTGCATTTAACACATCTCACTTTTTAATTTGCCAATTACACAGCAAGCAGGAACCCAAAGTGTGGGCCATGTTTTATTAATGTGCTATTGAGCGCATGGGTGGGAGCAGGCAGGCGGGCGGGCGGGCGGGGGTTTAACCCCCCCCCCGCCTTAGTCTGGGACTGGCCTAATTGGCACTGTGATGTTTTACTTTTGTTGAACAGCATGAGGTTAGACTATTCTTATATCCTCTGCTCTGGTTCGGTCTGTTTGTCCACACTCTTCTGTTTCGGATCACATTATAAGCATCATTCTTTCGTTACTTCATCTCAACAGTTGGGGGAACAGTTGTCGGTAACAGAGTCTCTTTTTTTAAAACCGAGTAAAATCATACTATTTTCTTCATCAAACACTTAAAGATGGGAACTATTCAGAACCAAACTTACTGCGGTTAAAACTGACATAAACACGGGCTGTGTTTGTGACTTTGGGGGCTTTTGCAGCCAGCCTCCAGTGGACACTTGAGGAACTACAGTTTTGTGCACATTAGCTTCATTTTTCATCATGAAAGTTGCAGCTCGGTAAAATTGTAATCAGTCATTTTATTCCTATTTTAGCAAACACTCTTATTTTCTTATGTCAGTCCCTTCACAATTTTTCATCCGCGGTGTGTTTAATAGTGTGCACTGATTTATGACTGCTATGTTTTTAGAGTGCTTTGTTTGACCTGTGGGATTTTTAGGGATAGATAGATAGATAGATAGATAGATAGATAGATAGATAGATAGATAGATAGATAGATAGATAGATAGATCATAAGTATCTCTAAGGGTGATCAGAAATGACATCTGATACTTCTCCGTGATGCTACACTTTGCAGCAGTTGCTACTTTAAAGATGACGGTTAAATCAGGAAACGTTTTCTCATCAATGGACAGATAACATGCTGGTGTTACTGGTGCTACTGGTCTGCTTAATCTATGCGAGACGTGATGTGGGGTTTGAAGTACATTTGGTTAAATTCCAACTTTCGAGGCATCAGTGGTATCATGCCTGTTTTTTGTTTGTGTGCAGATCATATGTCAGACTCATGCGCCACAAAGGGCCTGTGGCAGCTCTCTGCTGACATCTGGTGGCCCATTGAGGAAACATGTCACCAGCCATGCTATTGCCATGTGTTAAATATTCGAATATGATAAAAAATGCTTGTGTGTTATGAGTTGGAACTTTTGACAATGAGTGTGTTTTTCCTTTCTCTCTCTCTACAGATCGTGGACTCTTTGTTCATCGGGCGTTACATCCTGTTGGCGGTGGCCAGTTTTGTCTTTTTGGTGGCATTCTTCATGCTGCTCCCTTTTCATCTCCTGGAGCCTGTCCATGCCAAGGCCTTAAGAACACACTAGAGCTGCAAGGGTCCGAGCTGGCACCAGGAACACATCCCCAGCAGACAGAACTTTGACACAAACATGGCTGATGAGAGGCGGGGGAGTGCAGGCCAAACAGAAACAGCAGGAGAGACAGTGCTTTGATAACAGCCTGTAAACTGTTTTTTAAAACTGAAAACACAAATGATATGAGTAAATGTGTTTGTTACTGTTCCAGATCATCCAAAACATGAGATGAATAAACAGTTTCTGATTTTTTCACATGTAAAGCACTCCCGTACTTCCTTCTCGACCTGCACTGACGAGTGGAAGTAAAAAGTTAAAGGATAATGAAACACTCGGATGACCCAGTAACCTCTGTTATCTAATTTTAAAGTTTTCTTTTTTCTTTTACCTGAACCAACTGATGAGCAGCTTAAATTTCACTTTAAGACTTCCTCATGAATTTATGTAATACACAGGACTGGGAATTAAAATTACGTATTGGTAATGCATAATTAAAATTACGCATTGGTAATTTTCTCATGAAAACATGAAATCCTTATTGTTTGATACAGAAAATTGTCCCTCCCAAAGAAAATCAATTAGATTAAGTTCTAGTGCAACTTTTATTGATGAAAATTACAATGTACTGGTTCTCCAGGTTCTCTGGTAAAATAGTGACTACACATTTCGTTTTAATCTTTTTGAGAAGCATTCCTCTCGACACTGTGACTTTTTTTTTAAGGTAAATTTATTTCCATAGCACCTTTCATATCAACACACTTTACAGCAGCATAAAGAGCATTTCAGACATTTCATAAAATAATATACAATTCATACGCTAATCACACAAATTAAAAGCGTGTGCCCAAGCAAATGCACAAATAAATACATACGTTGCATATGCAAAAGTAAATACACAGGAATACAATATCAAAACGATACCAAGGTGAGGTGAAAAAAAACCTGTTTAATAAATAAACAGTCATTGATTCAGTTGATTTCCATCCGTTTGGACTGAAGGGTCGACTGGTGTGTGAAGACAATCCTCCAGAGGGAGGCTCTTTTTGCAGCTCCACTTATTGTTGCTCTGCTTGTTTTTAACATGATGACTATGACTTAGCCTACTGAATAAAGGTTTATATTTTTTCCTAATAGAGGGCCTTTGTTCTCTCCCTGTTTCACCGACCTTTAGAGAGCCTCTTCATCACACTGAGCTTGAACTTCTGTTCACTCCAAACTCTTTTTTTTAATTCATCCAGTGTCGGCATGTGATGTTTCACTTGAGTCTGGTTCTGCTTGAAGTTTCTGCTCCTTTGAAGGAACTTTTTCTTGCCACTATTGATTAATTTAATACGTGACCTTTAAAATTAAATGAATTATGTCAACGTACTCATCATCAAAAAATAAAGTCAGTGCGTTTTTTCCTTTAGCTAGTTAGCGCTAGTTTGCAACAGCTTATATGCGTAAAGTCAAACGTAGCCTCATTTGAACGTATTTTTAATTTAGGAAAGAGTTCATGCAGTTGCACCAGTTGAGATAGTTTCAAAAGAAGAAGTTACATCTAAAATCTAACATCTAGGTCTAAAGTCCTCTGTGAAATAAGGGTGTCCTGGTGTAGCGTTCTGAAAGGTGGGGTCACTTGGGGGTTAACGAGCAGCTAAGGCTTCTTTTAGCTGTTTGCATTGTTCTCCTTGAGGATTTAGTTTTGTACTCCTGCTTCTTTTTTCCATGCGAAAAAATCTTTTCTTCTGCCCAAAACAGAGTACCATTAAACTCCCTGTTACTTCACATTAGATTAACGTAGTAGGCTTCAGCTTTGACCTCATCATAAAGCTTCATCAGTATCATGGAAGGCCTACTCTACACTTCCACTTTATGCACAGGAGATGACACTACCAAGACTAGCATGAAGAAAAATGCTTGTTTCTGATTGGCCATGTGAGGTCAAAACATTGTTTCTGCAAGGATGTTTTGGTTAGGTTGGACGTTGCGCTTTGTTAGGCAAAATGAACCTTATGTCCTCATGCATATCAAGTCAACTGACGTTAAAAATAAACTATAGTTTCAGTATAGGGTTAAGTCTGGACTTTACACCCCAGTTTTAAACAGAATTTATGCAGAGCGGGAGCAACATGAGGCCACAGGTAATCCACCTGCTAGCCAGCCAAAGGAAGGAATCTGTACATTGCTAGTTTATGTTTGTGTAGTTAGAAGTTTAAATGGTAAATGGACATGAGCTCTATTAGCGCTTTTCTTGTCTTCTGACTACTTAAAGTGCTTTTACGCTGCAAGTCAAAACGACGCATTCACACACTGATGTCAGAGGCTGCTCTGTAAAGTGACCATCTGAAGTAACTAATCCGTTCACACGCTACTGACAAAGCAGCAGGACCAACCTGAGGTTAAGTGTCTTGCCCAAGGACAGATTGGACATTGGCAGCAGGAGCTGTGGATCCAACAATCCTGCCTGCTTTGGACTCCACCTGTCCAGAATGTTAATAAAGAATGGATGTTACATATGTAACCTGCAGCTGTCGATGCGGCCAATTAGAAACTATACATTTCAATTTTACATTTTAATGACACATGTTGCCAACCATTGAAGCATCTCCTGTGCTGTGTTGTTGGAGGGTTTGATAAATAAATCACAGCATTCAGATGGTTATCATGCATATTATATGTTTAGTAAGAAAGAGCAGATGATTCTGCAGTGAGTAATGAGCTTTTTCAGTCTAGAGGCTCAATTATAAACACTTCCCCCTCCCACCTCCATTTTAAAAGTGTGAAGCCCGAGGAGACGTGGAGTGGAATTCCAACCAGGACGATGAAAGAGAATCTAATGAATCAAAACCAATCCTATTAGTTCCAGCCCACATCTCTAAACTGTGGTCCTTTTTCTGCACAACAATCCGGCGCATGATTTCACACAAGCTGGGGAACCTGAGGGGGGGGGGGGGGGGGGGGGGGCAAAGCAGGGTGGGATAGTGGATCTGAAACCTTACAACCTGGAGGGACTTGTTGCCTGTAATTGACCGCATGATTACCACAAAACATGATCTCAGCCCCTGCAGAAAGTGGCACTGGCAAACCAGCCATCTTAGGAGGAACTGAGACTGAAGGAAGGAGTTCAGTGGGCAGAGAAATCCTCTTTGCCTTCAACTCTCTATCGGCCTGTGTGAGAAGAGTCATACAGTTTTTCTCATCAGGTCGCAATGAAAAAAGGTGTTTCCAATATTTCTCTGCTGTCTTGAAATTGCCAAGTCAAGAACTCTGCGACGTCTGAGGCGTCCAAGGTCTGACAGTCCTCCTCCCTCATTCACACACTCTCTCTCTACCTATCCTTTTTTTATCCTTTCTTCTCCGTCCTCCCTGTCTTTCCTCTCCTCATTTTCATTTTTGAGACCGAACTCTGTCTTAGGGGAGTGGGAAAATGAGCAGAACAAAGCGTGTGGGGGTTTGAGGATCATTTGGAAACTGGGAGACAGTCTTTGTGGCGTAGCCAGCTGGACATATAAAAGGGACGGGTGGGTAGGGGGGGGCGGGTGAGAAAGAGAAAAGGGGGAGCGGTGCGGGGGGCAAGGAGGTGTGAGCAGAAAGCTCAGGGTGCTTGGTTTTGAGACTGTGGAGGGATCGGGGGTTTGCTGCTCTCGGGTAGATCCTGCATTCAGATGCACTCAAGCAGAACTCCCGGCTTGCCGTTCACATCCTCGACCATCTCGCCCCCTGTTTGTGATACCGTCACCGCCCCACCCGGCTCTCACAACACAACAACAACTGTCCCTTAAGGATTTCAGGAAAGGATTTTGGTGCACTTATCCCCAATAGAATGTTTTTCACTTCATGTTAAATCAAGCAGATGGCAATGTTTGCTGTCCTTTCAGGAAGTTTGGTCAATAAACTTGATGAGTGCTCCATGGGGTAAAACTAAAAATAAACGAGTTCATTTTAAATCCGTAACAGGCTCAGTTTAAATAAAGGTTTAATAGCAAGAAATGGATGCTTGGCAGACCTGAGGACATCAGAGTTCACAGGCAGGGTGCTTGTCAAAGCCCTGAAAAGGTTTGGGAAGGAACGCAGAGTTGAACCGAGTCCCGGTCACCAGAGTAACAAACTATGCAGATTTAAGGCCAGGAAACGTTTTTTTTCTCAGCGCTGCTTGATGTGCTCTATTATGCACTTTTATATATACCAGGGATGCTATCATTAACACACACTGGATGGGGGGTAAAATCCTCAAACTGAGATATTGGTGCCGCTCTTTTACCTCTCTCTCTCTCTCTTTCAATCTCAGGAGGGATTTGCGTCTCGGTGAGATGATGAAGGACCACATTAGAGGTCAGGTCGCACACCAAAAGGCCCTCTGCTGCTCGGACACGACGTCCCGTCGAGGGGCCGAAACTCACCCTATGGGGAGGTCCGTTTTGACAGTGTTGGGGAGATGATTGAGCATTGACCAAGATTGGAAAGGCAGTGGCGACAATGATCAAAGAAGATGGCCACAATAGTTGAACATGGGTGGTCAAAGTGATCCACAGAGCATGCTCAGATGTGTTCGGACGCCTATAAACCTACAATGTATGTTTTCACATGTTAGCTACTGAGCTGTCCTAACTTTAAGTTTAGTGACATAAAAGATCAACACTAAGAAAACTGAAGTTAAACTATAAAAATACTTTGTTTAAATACATAGTTTGAAATATTGTGTCATCATAGACATTGCCTGATATTTGCCACATTTTACCTGTAGAAGTGCATGACTTACTGCGGTACAGTTTTTTTTTTTTTTTGAGCCTTACAGTTTATTAACAATACTTTGCCTTAATATTGACCCAAACGCCCTTTAAGGGTAAGTATATAAATATTGATAAAGAATATCACATTTTAGAAGTTTCTGTTAATAACAACTTCACTGCTCTGTTTTATTGTCTCTCTTGAGGTTCCATGTTGTAGTTTTGATTTCTAAAAGGAACAAACTGGAATCATTTTGTGTCCTATTGGACAAGACACTTAACCATGAATTGCTGCTGCTTCTTCGTCAGCGGCGTGTGAATGCATATGAATTCAATTAAAAAAAACGTTATTTGTCCCCGGGGGGCAATTCAAAGGCACACAAAGCAGTAAATGAAGGACAGTGCAGCTATACTAAAAATCTAACCAAGTGTCAAAAGACAAGTGCAAAGTTATGATACAAAATTACAAAGTTAGATACAAAAGAATGTCTAAGTAGACAAAGATCGGACTAAAGATGTAAACAGAAGTATAATTATGCAGTAGTGAACAGATGTACACAGAACTATAGTGCATATATATATATATATATATATGGATAAAGACATGAGAACGGCTATTAAACTTAGTTAAGTGGGATTAGTTACTTCTGTCTCATACACAGCAGCCTCTACCATCAGTGTATGAATGTGGAGTTGTGACATGTTGTAAAGGCTCTTTGTGCAGCCAAAAACTCTATACAAACAGAAGTTTGTTCATATAGTGTGTTGTTGTTTTATGTTAGTGAATGTTAAATCTTTTAGACACTCTTTATCTGCACAAAGGCCGAACAAATGGAGGGACAACAAATGGACATTGGCAACAGCTCTCCGGGCAGCTAATCACTTTCATGTTTTGTAGAACTATGTTGTTGTGTTTAATCAGCTCCCAGTATTTATCCAAATTTGACCACGTTTCTGCTCATGGAGCTTATTAGAAAAATGCAGAGGTTTTTTATTTTGGGTAGAATCAGTAATATCTGTTCAAAAAACAAACCAGTCTGCACAGTAAATTAAACATGTTTCCTTATTGTCTGATGATATTGTTAGGTCACTTTATGATTTAAGTCAGTAGTTATCTCACAGATTGGACCTTTAAATACAAAAGAAATTGAATTAAAAAACAGTGTTACTATAAAAGTCTGATTACTCAAATACTAATGTGTGTTTCGATGAGATGCCATCCCTTATGAGAGTAATTGTGCATGAACTGATCCAGCACAGAAAAAGAAATTTGAATGGAACCCCTTTTGTTTTGTTTATGGGCAGATTCAAAAGCAAACTGAATTGGGAGTATTATCCGTGTAAATTGGGGAAGTCCACCCGAAGCAGACAAAGTGACTGCGTTTGAAATTAAAGCAGAACTTTTCTAGCCGACAAGCCTGACTCTGTACTTTTGTTTTCTTCTCGAGATGATGTATGAGACTCATACTGTGCAGACAGGCAGCTACAAATTTGCTTGGCGAGTTGACTGGTGGGAGGCTGGGGGAGCTGAGAGAAAGAGAGGCCTTTGAACCCATTTAGTCTTTTTCAAGCTGTTTGTCAAAAGACACAACATTCATCTGGTCCCATCATTTACATCTCAACTGCTCAAAATGGAATCTTCTTGTGAAGGTCAAGAAATGCTCCTCGCTTTGAAAAATGTAACTACTGCAGACTGACTACTAATCCTGTCCATGTGTTAAAAATTAATAAAGCTATGATATGATACCGTACGATACAATACGACATGACACAATAACATGTGAAACATTATTACATGATACGATTCCATTTGATATGTTACAATACAATGTGATACGATGGGATATGACTTGACAAGAAACAATACAATATAAAACGATGATATGAAAAGATAAGAATTGATTTACTAAGATAAGATAGCATACAATATGACGTGATATGACACCATATGATATGATACGATACAAGAACATAAGATGTACCATACCATAAAACATGATTCGATACTTTACCATACAATGTGTCATTGTAAGATAACGATCGATGCGACACGATGCAATACAATACTTCACCATCTGACACAATATATTACGTCACAATACACTTTAAATGACCTTAATGGAAATGTCTCCTGGACTCCAAGGCTGCACACATAAAGCTCTTTACTAAACTACAAAAAACAAAACAACAATCAAAATTCAAACAGTAACAAAAATTTTTTTACCCAAATGTGTGCTCAAATACATCAAAAAAGTAGTTTTCGAATTGATAAAGCAAATGCAATGCTCGACGTGATATAACCCCCCCCCCCCCTCCAGTTTTGGATCTATCACGTAGTCTGAAGTTTGATTTGGGTAAAAGATCCGACCTGAGAAACAGACTTCTCTGTGTTCCCCCCTCCTATTCTCCTACAAAACGAATGGCACAGATGTTGTTGGACAAGACAGTACCCCTTGGTCCCCTCTCCCTCACTACTCGCTCAGCATGAGGTCTGAAACTTGTTTTTTTCATCATTGTTTCCCCCCTACTTCGCCCTCCTCGTGGGGGGGAGAAAGGGACCCACAGAGGAGGGAGACGGGTTGAGCAGGAGCAGCCAAATCAAACAGGGAGGGAGCAGGAGCACACAGCCATGTCTGAGGACCAAGACAACATGCTGTTTCACTATTTACTATTACCAAGTTGTATGTAGGACAGGTCACACAGTGGGGGGATGAACTGTACAGCAGTGTTGCTGTCGTAGGGCTCTTGGTGTTTCTGACTGAAGATGCAGCTCACTGCATGTCTCCTGTGGCTGTCCTGGTTCTTCACCTGGGCTGAGTACTCACACAGGTGCATGGGCCAGGACATTTGTGCATCACTGCCAGGACTGGATAAGAGGTCAAAGAGCCGGGTCAAGGAGCATGTGCGTCACAGAGCACACGGACAGCAGCACACACCTCACAGGAGGGGGCCGCACCGGAGAAAAGGTGAGCCCTTCACTCACACTACTTTTCACACTGACTCCCTGCAGGTGCTTTTTTTTAAATTTATGTTTTTTAATGCAAGTTCAGTGTATTGAGGTGTACAAGGAGGTTACTTTGCGGGAATAAAGAGACCTGCATCCAACAAAGACATTTGAGAAATGTAATCTCTCATAAATCATTTATTTAAATATATATTTCGATCAATAAAGCTGGTTTCTCTGTTTTCATTCAAAATAAGTTCATCTCCTCTTTTCTTTTGTTTTTCACAGAACCAAAGACTTTTATGTAAAAAAGTAACTTTAATGAAACTATTTTCCTCCACTTGTCTTTAACACAAATATTGCAAAAGCTTGCCCATTCAATAGCAATACAGTAATTATAACCATATAGCATTGTTAAAGTTAATGTTTTATATGTGACAATGCTAATGCATGCATGAACTTTTTGTATTTTGTTAAGAAATGTGCAAACATGACCATACTATACTGTATATGATGCTATATAGTGAACTGAAGATGTTTGGGGTTTGTAAACATGCAACATGAACTGTGAGGTTGCTTGTAGATTAAATTTCACCAGTAACAAATCTTGCTCACAAGCAATCCTAATGTGATTTACTCCCCAAATAAGTTTATTTCAGCAGCTGTGAAGGCTAAAAACACAAATTATATTAAACGGTTGCTATGGAAACACACTGTGAATAATAGTGAAATGTCTGACAATTCTTGAAATGTTTAAATGTCATTTTGATGCCACTGAAAATCATTCGCTTGAGTCTATGAAAACAGTCTTTCAGGATCTAACAGTGTTTAGTGAAAAACATTTGTGAGTATTTACAAAAAAAACACAGCACGGGTCTTCACACTCATTGAGTTTCAGTTTGAAAAGTAATCACAGTGCTCATGTAGAAAATAAGTCAAACAAAAAGTCAGCATTCTTCATAGTGTAGTAGCTGTAGAAGGGTCAGTCAAAGTTCTGTAATTAAAAACGTACAACAAGAATACCCAATAAAAACAATCGCAAAGTCGCTCCGCTCTCAGTTCAATAGCTTGGCTTCAATATGGCAATTGTAATTGTGATGGAGTATGTTAAATTTGTGTCAGAGAGAAAAATGCATTGCATATGTGTACTAATGAAGATTTTGAGCTGCTTAAAGGTGCACGCATGGCATGTACAGAGGCTGCAGTCCTCAAAGTGGGCAGTCAGGGTTGAATCCGACCTGTAGCTCAATGTTCGCTCTCTCCTTTCAGACTCTGTTCTTCCTGGAATTCTTATATAAAAGCATAAAAGCCCCACAATAAATAAATAAAAAATGCAGTCATTGGTTTGATTAGGCTCTGTCACAATAGAAATGCAGGCATACAATACATTTTTGCTTAAACCAGCAAAAAGTCAGTCCTTCATGTTGACCCTAATTGTTTATTCCTTTACAAAAAAAAACACTTTGATAACACTCAGAATTTACTCTGAAGTCACTTTTTATCACATTCCTCACTCTCGCTGACACATTCTTTCTTTTTCTCTCTCCATCCCGCCCTCTTTGCCTCGTTCCAAAACTTCCCCCGACCTTTGCTCCTCCGTCTGAAAAAAGACTCCTCGGCACATCTCAGTGCAGCAGCATTCCCATGGGTTGTGTTGAGCCGGGACTCATCCTTCATCCTCTCTAAAGCTTTTGTTGCAGCCTGAAAGCTGGCCGATGCCGGGGCCATCAAGCCCAAGTTGTTGGATCAATATAAACATCCATCACTTAGCCCCGGGTCTTTCTGAGACGCACAAAGAACAGCTCACCAGACAATGTGTTATTTATGTGAGCCATTGCAGGGAATGAACTGGCTAGTTCACTTATTTGTGGCTCGCTCTCTTTGCTGTGATGGAATTTGGAAGTAACTCAGGAAGGTGTTTGGTTTATTTTAGCCATTCCAAAGATTTCTGCTAGTTTGCGTTTTTTCTTCTTTTTTTTTTGTACATTTAGAATGTCATTAATTGAATGGAACTATTCCTGAACTTTTCAGAGCTGACTTCTCAATTATGATTTTCCACAGCAGATACTAAGAATACTTAATAGTTTTAGCTACCTTTAATAATAATAATAATAATAATAATGATAATAATATGATATAAATGAAGATGAATAATGAGAAGGCAAATTGGTAAAAGAACAAGATATAAACAGAATAAATCGTATTCTCTCCCCTTCCTATAGACTTCACTGGATGGACAATATAGTGAACTCATCCTCACAAGAAAAAAAAACTTGTTTCTGACACAACTCGCCGACTACACCAATAATTAATGATGATTATTTAATAATTATATTGCCAATGCTATCACAAAATTAACATGTGAAGCGATGTCATAAATAATAATCAATGATAGAGGATTTCAATCACAATGAACATTGTACTTAGTGTATTTCAAATTAAGTATATAATAATAGTAGTTACGTTTAAAGTTCTGTGTTTGTTTTAAACATTATATTTCTGCCCCAAGTCATTAACTGTGCATAGCCTATAGTGTCATTAAAAGGGGGAACAAGTCCTTCCAAACAGCATTTAGATTTCTATCAAAATGCCTATTTCAAACTTTCATATATTCTGCTGTATATTGTGGTAGGAGATTGACTTGGATGTGCTTTTATTGTATTCGTTGAAAACGTCGTAACATCCTAAAATATAAGTTAATGGTCTGCACAAAATGAAAATATCCTGGCTCTTTGTTGTGGAGACTCAAGAAAATGGCTTTCCTGCTTTGATACCTAAAGCTGCATGCACATTGAACACATCCTCTCAATGCATTTATTGTGCTTTAGTGCCACATCCCATAAGCAACATGAATAGTTTAATCTAAAAAATAGTTTAATGAAGTTTATAATGACGTTGAGGCATTGTGCTTCTCTGCACCTCTCTGTCATCAGAATTTGTCTTGGACTCATCCTGCGTCTCAAGTGATTCTCTGCCCTTCTCTTTTGTAGGTTAGTAGCTTTTAGCTGTTTTTACAAGGTGTAGGTTGGCCTTTACACCGATAGTTCACCTACTGTTCCATTGTTTGTAAATCCCTAGTTTGCATTTATTAAGCTACATAATCACTTGTACAAACAGACACTTTGTTAGACATAAACATTGTGCTGTTACTTATTTTGATACAGTTTCAACAGATCTACTAAGAGACCCCCATATATTTACTAAATTGTGCAGCTTTGAACAGCAACAGGTCTTCATGCATTGTGGGTATACATTATGTTTGACACACAAGACTCTTTTTTCACTTGACATCCAAAAAATAAATCAACTTGAGTTTCAAATTTATAACACAATTAAGACACCTTCATAGAGACCATCTCCCAACACAAACAACTACTGACAGTGTACTTGCAGCACTCATAGCCTTAGTGACAGATACTTAATTTCCTTCTATTGTTTAAAAACATGGGAGACTGAACTTCCTGCCTCCCGTTACTGTTCACAGGTTTACCAAACTGTTCAAAACAAACTCACACTCTGCAGGGATGGGATGTGGGCTTATGTTTATAGGATACATATCTTCACCTTTTAACAGATTTGTATTGATCTTTTTTCAACTTATTAATACAATGTAAGTGCAGTATATATATATATATATATATATATATATATATATATATATATATATATATATGTATATAAACAAGAAGTTGAACACCCACAGTCATTTAAACAGGAAAGTGTTTGTGATCCAAACTGTTCCACAAATACACCGCAGAGATTGTTTTACACTGACTTGTCAATAATCTGCAAGCAGTGTTTTTTCCAAGGTTAAGGTGTCTACCATATAGCTGCTGTTTTGTTGGGTGGCTGTGGTCAGTTGTCTTTCATCCTGAAAGTTGGGGGTTTGATTCCCAGCTCGTCTTAAAGTTCTTAATATAGTTCAGGCAACTGGCTTCTCTTCATATATTTTCTTTATAACTGTCAAAAACGTTGACTCTGTTCTTGTTTAACTGCGACTTAATTTTTTTTGTCAAAATGTTTCACTTTTTCTAAGTAATACTGCAGTCAAAAAAGATTTAATGCCCAAATAATTATAACAAGCGCTTCTGTCAAGTCTGATAATCAAAACGAGATTGACACTGGATATTTACAAACTACTTTTCAAATTAAAATTAACATCTTTTTTGTTGTTAGTATTTGCAATGTAAGGCTGCCAGGGTTAGTTTTATTTTGAAAAGCTATACCAACATGAAGCGTGATGTCATTACGTTACCTTTACGCTGATGTAGTTACTTGGTTACAGAGTAGAGAGGCAGATGAAGAGCGGATGAAGTTTGAGTTGACAGTAGTTAACAATGTTTGTAAACTAACTAAAAATCTAAATATTGTAGGCTTCCTGCTACTTTAGCAGAAACTTGTTGGAGTTAGACATTTATTTAGGATATGGACTTAACATTAAGGTAGTTTAAGTTTAATTAGGCTAATTTGTTCGGACACTAACGTTGGACTGTAAACTCTGCTGTTCATGATGACCGGGAGGTTGTTCATCAGCATGATAACCATGATAACCATATCTGCACTTCTTCTGTCAGGTGAGGAGGATACGTCGTAGATTTGTAGTCATTCATTTGTCGACTCAAACATTGCTTTCATTAATATCGCAAGCAAACTGTGTTAAATAGTCCTACAGATGACATGTCACTGGCCAATCAAAACGATGCTACGTTTGCATAACCTAACCTACGGTAGCTTAATTTACTTGAATAGACCTAAATTAAACATTAAACTTTATTTACTGTTAAAGTGTGACACTTGGTAAAAGTTGGATTTTCGAAGTTTTATTACCCTGTAAGATTCAACATAAAAAAATCCGACAATAGATCACAATGTTTTTTAAAAATGTCACACCAAAACAATAGATTAGATATCCAGTTTGAATTTTATTTCATTGAACTTTATTGGTTAAAATCATTTTCTCCCACAAGGGCTGAAAGGACAGAGAACCACATAACATTTTATTTTTGAATTAGGCCCATTTGAATGAATCTGGGTAAACCTGTATTCTTTGTTTATTTTTTATGGTGTATAAATTATAGGATAACGTGGAAGATGTCACTTACATTTCACATAATACAGCAAAGTTATTTTTTTAAACCTCAGACAAGTCACACTTCACTTCATCCACTAATGGATGAACTTCCTCACACTTCAACCCAACACAGCTCAGCATGTCTAACTCGCACAGGTGGAGTGTACCATGTGGGTCAGGGGGTTGGAGCCTGCTTTTGCTTTTTTTTTTTTGGGGGGGGGGGGGGGGTCATTGCAGGATCCTGCATGGAAGCGTCTCAATCACAACCTTATTCCTTAATATTTGCATTTACTCTCTGCCCTACAAAGGTTTTGACCCTGACATGCTCTTGTTTTGGTTGCTTCCTCTTTCTCATTTGTTTCAGTGACAGTGAGGCTATTGTGGGCTGAGGCATTTCCGGCTATAGTGATCAAATACACAGCTGGAGAAGTTGTTCTTGATTTTCCTGATCATTTCAAGGGGTTAATGTTTCAAAGTATTGGGATCCTGTTTGATACAACATTAAGAGGATGATTATCATCTTCGGGAGTCTGCTGTGTCTGCTTCTGGATTACACCGTCACACATACAACTTGTTTCAGTATTTCTTTATGCATGTCGGAAGCAAAATAAGTGACGGGTCAAATACTGAGGAATCACCTCTGCAGAGTTGTGATTAGAACTTTGTTTTAAGAAATCCCTCGTCATTGCAAACCAATCTCACATAAAAAATAACACCCTGATGTCTTTTGTTGTCCTGCGGATGTGCCGTTGATGAGGGGGGGAGCCCGCCTTTGTTCGAGCTGATGTTCCTGAGACCCTCAAACTTCCTCTGCTGTCAGGAAGCTCGGTCCTCCCGTTTCCTTCAGTGTGGTCATCCAACTTCACGGGAAGTTTGAACAATGGCATTCCTCTGCTGCTGGATGCAAACAGACGGTGTTTGTCGGCTGTTTGCAGTGGGTGTTGTGTTGCCGATGAAATGAGCTCAAACGTGAGGAGGCGTACTGCGAGGGGTTCATGTGTGGAGCTCTTCTATTGAGAAAAGGCTCAAACATATTTCAGACTCTTATCCATGGAACAGTGTGCAAACAGTCACTTAACAATTTTACTAAACAGTATTTTTCTCAGCTTGATATTTGCACAGATTGTGTGAGATACATCATATTGCTAAATACTAATAATAATAATCAAAGTTCACATATTCTGCAAATCTCGTATCGAAATAACTTATTTTGAGCAATTCAGACTGCTCTGTCTCTTTCACGTGCTGCAGCCTTGAGTTGAAAATATGACTGAATATCGGTCATTTAGTTAAAGTCTTTGTACGTTTCAATACTATTTATAATTTAGATTAAATAGAGTGTATCATTTTAAAGCCTGTGGTACTGAAAAGTATCCAAGTATTGAACGCCATCACCATATCATCACCATAATCCCATCCAAGCTGTTCTGTGACTTTTCTTTGTCACATCCACTTTTGCAGAACTACAACTTGCCACACACACTTTGTCTTTACAGTCTCCACATGTCTCTGTCTCCTCCTCAGGTTCCAGAGTTTGTGCAGAGGACACGGCACCCCGCATCATCCACCACCCCTCCGACGTGGTGGTGAAAGTGGGGAATCCGGCGAGGCTGTCGTGCCTGGCGGAGGGCGGCCCATCGACGACCATCCAGTGGCTGAGAAACGGACAGCCCGTAGAGACGATCAAGGGCGACAAACGTCTGCTGCCCATCGTTCTCCCGGAGGGGAGCCTTTTCTTTTTGAGCGTGGAAAAAGGAAGGCGGGATCAGTCGCAGGAAGGCGTCTACACCTGCGTGGCCACTAACAGCGCAGGCTCGACCCTCAGCCGTAACGCATCACTTTATATCGCCTGTAAGTGTGTTTTACCGTTGAAAACCTGCACATAAGCTGCTTAACCATCAGGTGACATTAAGTCTGACAGGTCTCATTCAGGTACAGTTTATATTTGATTGTTATGAATATTGTGTTCAGAAACAGTTCAGCTGTAATAATGAGCTGCAGTAAGTTATCCTCATCAGTGCTAAACCACAACAACACACAGTTATAAATGAAGATTGAATAAAGAGAATGGAGTTTAAAGTCTTGTCCATTTAAAAAGAACAGGAACGTTTTACTTAAAGTAAACGTCATTTAAGGCTAATTCCAGGCTTTTCAAAGACCTCACCTTGCTCCTGTAGTTTCACCATCGCTCTCCTCACTCATTAATCACTCACTCATGAAAAAAAAGGTGATTTTTTTTCCTCGCAGCATGTAAGTTATTGTGTTTGTGTTTGAGGAGAAACCGTCATGTTCAAAAGTGAACAGGTGCTCAATGTCGATATTTTATTGTATGAAACATTTGTATTTATTTATTGCTTTTTAACAGGAGAGGGATTGAGAGTTGAAACATCACACACACACACACACACACACACACATACAGAGAGCTGATAAAGACGGTGGTGGTAGCAGACGGCGCGGGGGGTGGGGTGCGGCTCCGAGGTCCATTGTCAATGTTTGCTGGAGAGAGGGGAGAGGTCAAACGGTGGTGCTAATTAACCCCAGACCCTCACTGTTTACTTATCAGAGCGTCGATAAGGCAGCGACACGCAGCAGCTGCCGTCTCCAGTGAAGCTGAAAGCTGGACGGTGTTTGAAAGTCCTGTCCAATCACACATGACTTACAGCTCCGCTCTCTGATAGACAAAAAAGAAAACAGAAGGGAAAAAGTCTTCTCTTGAAGTGGATGTTCAGAAATGTGCAAAATCAGCACAAGAGGGTCTTTTAAAAGAGTCTTTAAGGGCTTTTTTTGCCTTTATTGTAGAGATAGGACAGTGGATGAAATCAGCAATGAAGGAAATAGAGAGTGGGGAATGAAATGTGGGAAAGGAGCCACAGTTTGAATTTGAACCCGGGCCTCTGTACGTAATGAGTGGGCGCACACAAAGATGGTTCTTTTTAAATCAACTAGTAATAAAAACTATCAATTAATATTACTTAGACTAGAAACTGGGGTACCTATAGACCCCAGAAGTTTACTTCATCTATTGTTCAAATCTGTTCATGACTTTACTTCAAAGAAGTCCAGGATGACTTCACATCATCGTTTTCTCTTTTTGTTTGAATATGTTTCAAATCTCAGCGTATTAGGGTCGTTGGGAAACACAAGTCTGTCTGATAAAGTTAGTTATACATGAACTATGAATTGAGACTATGTTTGAGTCTTGCACAGTAAGTACTGCAGAGTATCTGTGCACTTTAAAGCAGACAGACAGAGAAGTGACAAACTAAATGAATGTAACGCTGTAAAGTGAAACTTCTTATTTCGGGGTCCTAAAGTAAGGTCTCAAAAATCCTAAAAAAAGAATCAGAATTTTAACAAGCCCTTTTATTTTGTGAATTAATGCACAAATTCAAGACAGCAGACACTTATTCATAGCCTGTATTTGATTCTGTTCATCTAATGACATGTAATATTGAAATGTGAAATGCAGCTGTAAATTAGCCTCATGCTAACTCTGGTGCAATGCGTCAAATGGTTACATTTATGTTTTTATTGCACACTGTCCCTCACAAATAAATACGCATGTTTAATTGCTCAGAGTTAACCTGACACTTCGGACTCTATGATTGGCTGTTGATTGGTCAGAACCCTCTGATTCTTGTACAGTGTTCATCCTACATATGAAGATAACGTGGATTAACTGAGTCTCGCCTGGACTCTTGTTGATGCAGCGTTGCAGGAGGAGTTCACAGTGCAGCCCAGAGATGTGGAGGTGGCAGAGGGGGAGGTGGCTGTCTTAATGTGCGGCCCTCCATTGGGACGCCCTGAACCGAATATCATCTGGAAGATGGATGGTTATCCCATCCGCAGCATGGATCAACATTACACTGTAAGCCCTCTGCCTCATCATGTGAATGAAGCTGCTTTTTAAATAGACGCCAATCTTACTGGTCTGAGCTAGTCACCTTTCCTACGGTGCAAATCTCAACTTTTCATTTTAGCATTTTTGTTAAAGCAGGAGGAGGAACAGAAAATGCACTGAAGTGTTCAGTTGTTAAAAAACATAACTCTCATAATAGATGGAAAAAGGAGACAAAATACAAGAAAAAACTTGGCAACCCTGGTAATGAACCTTTGTCCTCTTTCTGTTCAGTGTTTATGGAACAGAAACTTCTTTCTGATCGGTAAACAAACATCTCTTTAGAAGGGAGAAGAAGTCTAACATCGTACATATTCCATGTCAGAAAGAAACTATTGAAATATCTCAAATAGGAATTTTGCTGTAGCAAAACCTAAACCTAGATAATAGATAGATATAGATAGCATAGATAAGGCATCCACCATGTCATTGTTGTTTTACTCTTCTGTAGGTTTCAATACCATTTCTACATATTTCACTATGAATAGATGGATAAACTAAATAAAAGCTTTATTCCACGTACTATGTTGCGAATCTGGAAAATTTTAATGACGTTAAAAATCAGTTTTTTAATATGTACTGAACTGTGTACATGTGTGTGTCTGATTGTGCTGCAGATGCTGAGTGGGAAGCTCATCATTGCTCCTGCACAGAAGTATGACTCCGGTGTTTATGTGTGTGTGGCGAGCAACATCGCAGGCGTGAGAGAGAGCAGGGCGGCTCGGCTCAGTGTACTGGGTGAGTTAGCCCTCCTCTGATTTCACTTATTACTGCTTTAACAATACACGTATTATGTTGTCTCTATGTTGACAAGAAAACAAGTCCCTCCTACAAACAGACTTACATCCTGAAGCCTTATACAGTACATAAGGTTTATTCTTCTCCTGCTGCAGCCAAGCCCGGGTTGGTGCTGAAGCCAGAAAATGTGTCTGTGAAGACGGGAGAGTCTGCCCAGTTCTATTGCCAAGCTAAAGCTGACCCCCCACCTGCAGTGGTGTGGAGCAGAGAGCAGGGGCCTCTGCCTAATGGAAGGTACTTTATTCTTCCATGTACTGAAACAGAGTCCATGCACAGCGTAAACTCAGTGTGTGATCAGTTACTGCTGGATGCTTGCAGTCAGATAAATGTAACATGAGGAAGTATATACTTCTGTGCTGTGCTGGCCCTGTATGTCTGCAATACATCAAAATACTTTAAGAAACAGCATTGAAGATGAAGATGCATTTTTGGGTTTAGGCCTTTAACATGGATGGGAAACATGGGGGGAGAGAGAGGGGGGTGACATGCACCTCTGTACACTTGGCCTCTGCTTTACCAACCCAGCTAAAGCAGCATAGCTAAATGCTGTGTATGTCTCCAGGTATCTTGTAAACCTTGACCAGACTCTGCAGATCCATTACGTTACCTCTCAGGATGCGGGGAAGTACACCTGCACTGCTGCCAATGATGTAGGGGTGGCCACTGCCAGTGCATATCTGATAGTTGAAGGTAAGAAGACTGGGTAACACTTTACTTTACAGGTCTGCAAATTTTGTCGTAATTAGGTGATAAGTAGACAATTAAACAAACTTCATTTTTTAGTTCTTCGAAATTACCCCCAAATTTTATGACAATAGCACGTACCTTATTTGAAATAATGCCTGGATTTAATTGTATGCAATAATGATTACAGCTTATGGTAATCAATGACTGAGAGCAGCATTGTATGATTAACAAAAGAAGGTTAAGACTGGAACTCCTAAAAAAAGAAATGAGCGCTTTCATTCTAACTCAGACATGTATCAATCCTTCTGTAATCACATCAGCTGCTGTTCACAAAGTCACACTGAAGATATTCCACCATCTTCTTCATGAAATGAAACGTATTTCTTATTTCTTCACTCTACAGCAACTTGAATTTTAATGTACAAGCCCTGTAACACATTTTCTTCTTTAGTTTAGTGAGCATAACTTTCATGTCAGCGGGTTGTTTTTAGGTCCCTTTCACTCACAGGGTGAGGGTTATCAGACAAACAGTAAGGTCCTTTACCTGCTTTTGTAAAGTGTCTCGAGATAACGCCTGTTATGAATTGACGCTATATAAATAAAGATTGATTGATTGATTATCACAGGGAGCTTTGAGGTGCTGCTCTCACACATTACTGTACATTGTCACATTTGTCACAGCGGTGTCCTCAGTTTATTTTTTGATATACTTTCTCTGCACTTGGCACTGCTCTGCTCCAGCCTGCGTCATAGCAGTGCAGCGATCATGTTTGCTTACTTGCTTACAATTAAATTCAGGCAATATTCCAAAGAAGTTAGGTGCTAATTTGAAATTCTGGGGTAGTTTTAAAGAAATAATAAAAACGTTTGTCTAATTATCATCTAACCTTTTATGATGAAATTTGCGGACCTGTAAATTAAAGCATTACTGAAGACTGCAGGTATCCCAGAAATGTCACGTATCAGAAACAGACTTTCTTTCTTGACTTTTTGATTGCAATAGTCCCACATAAGCACGATTAGCAAATCAAAATCACAGCAGGCCAGGGTATCAACTTCAACTGTAAATCTAGTTTCTATAGATTCCAAACCTTAACCCTTTAAAGGGCAAGTGAATATTTTTGGTAATTTGCACAAACATTACATATGGCCACCCTTCTGCACCTCAGTACGGTCGAGAAGCATGTGATCCTCACTCAGCCAATCAGAAGAGATCACCCTACGTCACTGAACCTGCTATTGTGGTATTTGAACCAAATATGGTAACTTTGTCGATGTTTATTACACTTACAATTTTTGAAAAATGTTAAAACACAAATAAAGTTCTGTTATGTCCCTGAATAACACTCTGAGGTTGAATTTTTGAAATTCAAAGTATTTCAATGAGTGCCCTGTATAGGATTAAGGCCCCTCTACACACACACAGTTTTCATATGCAACCATTTTGTCAGTTAATAAATCAGTAACTCATGTACACTATAGGTAGATGAAACCCCTTTAGTTCTGTCAAGCTTTGTCCTGAGTGTTTCTCCTTTAAAGTGCATTTAATGAATAAATACAGTTGTGTTTCCAGAGCCGGCGAGTACTGTACAGAAAGACCTCCACAAAGAGCTGTCTGCCCTGAGAGTTGCTCTGGAAAACGTCACCATCATGACCCCTGGCTCTAATGTTTCCCAAGTGCAATGGAAGGTATGAGAAAAGAAAAGTGAAACATTGAAGAGAACGTAGATATATTGCATATTTCAGATGTGTGACCTGTGTGCTGTTTTTACTCCGTCCAGCTGCAGTCCCTTCCAGCCCAAATTCATTACCTCGATGGATTCGAGGTTCTGTATCGCTCCCTGCTGCCCGCCAGCTCAGACTGGGCAGCAAAGAAAGTGACGGTGCCCTGCTCCCAGACTCAGGTGGGCCCCTTAAAGAGAGGCTTCAAATACGAGTTTAAAGTTCGTCCTTATGGCGGGAACCTGTACGGTAGAGAGAGCAACACTCGGCACTTCAGAGTACCTGAAACAGGTACGCGTAAAGATCCTTTCTTTTTAAATACATACATGTGTTGTTTTTCTTCTGAACTTGAATATTAGGACAGAACAGTAACGTTGACCCTCTTTATTTAGTGCCCAGCGCCTCTCCACTGGCCGTGTCCATCACAGTGAGCCATGATCAGAATAACACCATCCACCTGAGCTGGGAGCCTCCTCCTCATGAAACACACAACGGTATCATACAGGGATACCAGGTACGCACCAAGGAGCACTTCCTCACATATGTTTACTTACTCACATGTTTTTCACTCTAATACTCAAATCTTTTTCTCTCTCTCCAGGTGTGGTGTGTGGAGTCTGACGAGCAGGTGTACCAGAACTGGACTGTGAACAGCGGCCAACACACCCTGGAAATCTCCACCCTGACGCCAGGAAAACGATACTGGATCACCCTCGCAGCTGTTAATGGAGCAGGAGTCGGAGCTCTGAGTGACCCGCATGGATTTGTCATCAGTGAGTTGAATGATTCTGTGTCAGGAAAGTGCAAGAAACAAATCAAGAAGATTTATTTGGACTCAATATCTGATCTTTTTTCTAGTTTTTTTTTTTTTTTTAATACTTTATTTTTCTTTCCATTGACAACATGCGCATCCCAAATCGTCCACAAGAAGTAACACATTTATCACATTTAATCAGCACCTAAAACTAACATGCACAGCCTTACTGTCACCCTTTTCACTTGCAGAAATCTCCTGACAAACTATTTCCCCAAGTAGCTGTATATGTCAAAGCCAAAGCCTGTTTGGTTAGGACAGTATATTCTCCAGATAATTCAGCTCAAACTCAATAGGAGGGGGAGTGACATTTCTTTACTGTTACTGCTGCACGGTGCATAGAGTGGCTGCACGCGACTGACCACTACGATCTGAGTGGACGTATTTAAACTTCTGCATTTAGTTTTCAGTTAGCCAGAATGTTCTCTGCACTTCTGTGGATGTTGTCATTCCACTGACTCCACACAGCATTGACATAAAGACAAATATTGTCATTATAGCGTTGTGTCGCGGACTCTGTTGCCTCGTCTGCGCCCCCTCCCGTCTGATAGGCTCCAGCTGTGAGGACCATACTGTATGTGAACAGCCAGGTTGGAGAATCTCTGGAGCAGTCCTCCCGAAATGATCTGCATATTATCAGGAGTAGATGCGTGAAAATTATTATTTGTTATACTAGTGCAGTAGCTGTGCAGAATGAGCTTGTTGGTAATGTGTTTGGTCAGAATGTGGCCGGTCAGGGAGGGTTAGATGCAATGTGTAGTGTTACAAAAAAAGTTACACGTTTCTGTTTAAAAGAGAGGACTACCGTAAGGAAAACGTTGAATAACAGCGAATCAAAGGGGAATCACACAACATGCCAAATGGGCCCATAAGTGTGATATAAGCAAACAAAGTTTCACAACATTGGCTGAGTGATTTTCACTTCAGGGCAGCCATAATAACTCTCAAATCTTAAAATGCACTACACCACCGAGATTTATTTCCTGAGATAACTATGTGACACATCATTAGCTTCTCTACCAAAAAAAAAAAACCCTCTGGGAATAAGGAGAGATACACATTTTGTTTATTTATAAAGAAATAAAAAAATAAAAATGACCCACCTCGGGTGCACTCATACGGGGCAATCCATCCCCTGCCCAATCACACTTCACCCCTAAAGTTCAGTTTGTTTGACTCGTGTGAGTGCTCTGATCCATACACACAGAACACAGAACATAGAACACTTCATTAGCCCTGGCACGCTTGGAAGAGGTGTGCTTAGGCCCATTATAGTTTATGCACGAGCACATGCACGCGTCGGGTACACAACGTGGACAGCCTAGTGTTGTGTCTGTATCTGACTAACATGACTTAGGATAAAACAGGTCAGTGAAGTAGCTCTCTTGTTCCCCATAAACAAAGCACACTTCCTGATAAGTTAAGCCATGCATGTGTTGTTTTACGATGGCATGTAAAGGCGGTAACCATGCTCAGGTGTGTGTGAACGCAGGCCAGCGGGGGAGTGGGGAGGGGCACAAACTCAGATTTCTTCTAAAGTAGAAAAGCAACAAAAATCTTTCCCAGTCACAACTCAACCAGAAAAAATCACTCTGCTTTATGTGACTTTATCCCGAGTACTTGGAATTTACTCCAGAAAAAATGTAGCTGCCCACATCAGACAATCCCCACAACTCATAACTCATAACTTGTCTGATGTTATTTATTTTTATTCTTGTTTTGAAAAGGTTTCAAATGTTCTAATCTAGTCTTTAGTGATTGATTCATAAATGTTACTGTTAATTATGTACCTTTAATCTCTTGATTTTATCATTTTGCACTTTCTGTGATTTTACTTTTAGCCTTCTCTGAGCTTTTTATGTTTCTGCTCTTTTCTTGTCTGTAATTCTTGATTTCAAAATATTTAAATGAATCTAAATCTGTCACAGCTCTAAGTCTTCTGTTTCTCTGCATATCAGATCAACCAGATAGTCCATTATATACTATCTCGATCTTCTTCGACTGGTGTATTTTGTTCTCTTTTTCATCCATCTCCTCACTTACTCATATCTAATCTTTTTTTTTATTTTTTGCTTCCCAGACCCACAAACAAGCAGCTCCCCTGACTCAGACAATAAAAGTCTGGCTCTGTACCGGGCCCTGCTTCAGGACCCCGTGTTCATTGGCAGCATTGGCGCCCTCTTGTGTTGTGGTTTGACGGTTGCAGCGGTCTGCCTGTGCAGGCGCCACAGCAGGACGGGCCGCCTGATACCAGGACATCACAGGTCTAAAGGTGAGTACACAGACAGCCACAGTGTTCACCCTAATTAAAGGGGCTTATGTAGTGAAGGGTCAGTTACAACCTGTAGGACGTCAGATTTATGAATATATCATGGAAAAAAAACTAAAGAATTTCGACATACATGTGTTGATACATTTTTTGACTTTTTCTACTTAGGTTTGCAGAGACTTGCCAGTGAAGATCTCATCATAAAACACAGGTAACATGGAGAGGATGGCTGTGTCATGTAATGCCACACAAGCTGTGTCATCCCATTTGACACTTTGAGTTTTTTGTAATGAGGAGTCCACACATGACATGGCTTCTTCCTACTAATACTATTTGTTCAAGAGATTTGTGCTGCCCCTCTGCAGGATGGCAGCTCCAGACTCCCCCTGGATCTCTGGAGGATGGAGACCTGCGTTCAACCAGAAGTATCAGGACCTGTGGGCCCAGGGTCAGAAACATCCAGGCCTCAGGAGTACCAGTGAGTGCTGGTCGCATATTAGCACAGAGAAGAAGTGTAAAAAATGACTGATTTCTCAATTTGATGTAGTTAAATACTCGTCCAGGCAGTCTAGGAGAAAATGCAGAACTTCTTTATAGAGTTAAAAGATGTAGAACTTTAATCGCAACAAACCTTATAACCATTAATATTCCTTTGTGTCTGTATGCTTCTGCCTCTGTGCTTCATTAGGCCTGCCAGTCTCATCCAAGAAGGACCCCAGCTGCCTGGACTCAGCTGTTCCCATTGTGACGGACAGTTGCGGGGTCTACGGCACTTTTTACGTAGACCTGATGGGAAACGGCCTGAAGACCTTCAGCAGTCCAAAGCGCTGCCCGAAAATGCCTCACGGTCTGCTCCATCAGCAAGGAACTGAGACCATCCAGATATTCTCTCAGCCTGTTGCAAAGAGCTCTTCCCTCGGTAGTCAAGAGGCGTTACCATGGAAACAGGCCATACGCCCCCAGCCCAAGATGGGTGTGCTGAGGGAGTCATGGGAGAAACACCACACTAAGCAAGGTGAGTGATGGAGGATGTGAGGTTATAACCTCTACTGCTGTTTATTCTTTTTCTATGCATTCAGCCTTTCTTTGTTCGTACCTCTGGATCAGGTCACGTCTGTAAAAATGAAAACTGATTGACAATAACACCTATGAAAGTCTGAGCATTCATAAAAGGCTTTGTGTCTGTCTCTTTAGCCATTGTTATGTTGAATATATAGTACGTGTCTTTGGTTAATAAGCTAACTGCGATTTTTAAAGATTTTGTGATATGCTGAAAATTGTGACACATGATATGATTATTCCACAAGGTTAAACTAAATCAAGAACTGTTTGTCAAATAAGAAAACATTACCAGCCTGTTCATCTCGCTTCAGTCTTTTGATTTCTACACCAGGGGAGTCGAGCCCACAGACGGACCTTCACTGTGATAAAATTCAAACCCTGTTAAAAGGCTGCATGCACCTCACGATCTGAACTGTTCAAATAAATTGTGCGAGCCCTTCAGCAAGTAAAAATGAGAAAAGCGTATTTGCTAAATAAAAATACAAGTAATATAATTGCATGACAAACATATGGATACTTAGGGTTTATGAATCGATGTGAAATCACCACTCAAAATATTGTGATACGATGCTGTATCGATTATTCCCCCATCTGCAGTAACAATGTTTATTTTTTATTTTCAATAGATGACCTTTTAGTTAGATGTCACAGGTTTTAAAAATATTAACGCATGTTAAGATAGCTGAAGAAATGAAATCAAGGAAAAACTTATAGCGAATGGTAAATGGACTTGAGCCTGTGTCGTGATTTTCTAAACTTTCCTGACTACTCTTTCACATCTACACGTTCACACTTTGATGGAAGAGGCTGCGATTAAAGTGTCCATCAGAAGTAACTAATCCCGTTACACAGACACATTCATACGCCACAGATGAAGCAGTGGGAGAAACTTGGGGTCAAGTGTATTGCTCAAAGACACATCGTGTATATGGCAGCAAGGGCTGGGGATCAGATCTCTAACGACCATCTCCCCCCAAAATGTAAAAAACCTTCTTTAATGGGCAATAGCAAATCTTGAAAAAATAACCTCTACCTTAAAGCTCAACTTGATCATTGAGTACAGTATTAACCACACTGCAATGCCACCATTTACATTGCAGACTTATTACTAATTACATAATTACATCATGTCGACATTTAACACATCGCGTTTCCGAGAAGATCTGTCTCTGTGTCAACAAAGAACATAGTTTCACTCATCTCCCCGCAGAGCTGCATGCAGTGAACAGCGTCCCCGTTGTGCCAACCAGGAACCAGGCGTGTCCATCGAATGTCTACAAACAGAGACTCAGTCACATACCATCAGGCAGACAAGGTACGACCTGATCTCCACATTGGCATGACTGTCTGTACACCAGCTTCTACATGACTCATGAAGTCATGCTCTATTTGTAACTATGATTCATCGGTAACATGTGAAAGTGAGCATGCATTATGTTATTTTTGTGCAGGTGGACATCCTGAGTGCAGTAAAGTAGCTTGCTGTCCTCGCCTGCTGCATTACTCTGCATCGTTACACCTCGTGGACATGCTGCCTCCACCACCACCTCTCCCCATAGAGGACATCACAGACACACACAGTCTCAGCTCAGATGAAGGGTACCTCTCTCACACACACACACACACACACACACACACACACACACAGCTCCGACTGGTGATGGGAAAGAGCGAACAATCAAACCTTTGAGAGGCACTTGTGATTGTCACTAGCCGGACTAGTTTCATGGTCAAGGTCATGTCAAGGTCAAAGGAAGAAGTTGTCAAAAAGAACTAAGCAGGCATCAGGGTCAATCAAGTTTTCCTGCTGATTAGTCAGATCACTCCTGGAATCAGAAAGCATCTCTGTAAAAGTCTTGAGGGACCTCACCCTTCACAAATGACCATTTATATTTTATTATAAAAAGACTCTCTAGATTAAAACCTGTGATGGAGACTTACAGAAAACTTTCAAATGGATGAGAGACAAAAGGGAAGACTGAATATACGTTTTGATGAGATATAAAAAGTTTTTGATCACGACACATGAAGAGGTTTTTTTTTTACTCTTGATCCCACTTCGACTTCCTGACCCCAGGCTTTCAACACACACGTTGCTTATTGCTTAAATCATTGGGGGGTTTTTTTCGTTTTTTTCTGCTGTGTTACAAGTAAACGTTAATTTCAGACCACATTAAGGCTTCATGTATGTGAAAGTGGACAGTTACAGAAAAGTCAGGATGAAATCTGTGCACAAAGTGAAGATATTATTTTTCTCAGACAGCCAGGTGAGCGTGAATTAACAAGGCTGGAAATTTATGCTAAATGCGTAACGCATGGATAAGAGATGGGCAGAGATACTGCAAGTTTGTTAGTCTTTAAAGTGAATCATGTCTTGAGGAAGAATGCTACTATATATACAGTATATATATATATATATATATATATATATATATATATATATATATAATTTTATTTTTTTACAATAATTAGACACTTCAGAGGACCCCATTTCAATTCCATGCGACCCCGTTTAAGGGTCTCGACCCCAAGGTTGTGAAACCCTGTCATATGTGACTCTACAGATCAGCAGTGTAATATGATACTGTGCAAACAAAGAAATTATTCTTGTCAACTGAAAATACGGGGATACAAGGACAGAGAATAAGTCCAGTACATGTTTCGCCTGCTCTTTCCTCAGTTCCAGTCGCTCTACCAAGCTAACAGTGGACACAGGCTCTCTACAGTCACTGTGCACTGCAGCAGGTCAACATGGGCAACCAGGACACAACCACAACAATAACAACAGCCACCCATCAACTGCATCATACTCCAGGTCAATGGATGACGGACAGGGCGGCACACTGACAGCTGAGGAGGCCTGTCAGTATCTGGAGCTCAGCCCAAAACCTGAGAGATGCAGGTACTGTAAATACAGGTGTAACTACTGACTGACCTAAAAACCATGATCCTACTACCTTCTTATGCTTGTTAGAGGCATTAGATGTACAGTATCTGAGTACAGCAGGTTTAAATGTGCAGCCTCAAAAGAAGCTCAAAGGCTTTTTTGATTATTTGCCACAAAGTTTAAGTTAAGATAACTTTCACTACATCAGCCCCAGTCTCTCCCTTCAGCACACTACTTCCCCTCCTCCCCAAAAATCTCCTGCAGTGTTCAGACCGGGGAAGCAATTTCTACAACTGATCTCCTTTCAGTTACACTTTTTTTTAATGTGTCTATTATATTATATTTTATGGAATTGTTGAGGGGGGACTTTCATTTTGCTTTCTTTAAATAAGAAACATCCATCAAAGGTGAATTCAATGTAATCAGTGGTTCATCCTCCTGTTTGGTGTGTCTCATTCTCATAATGTAGTGTCTCTCTGTCATCAGTATCCTGCCTGATCCTCGTCCCACCCTGTCCCAGCCCTTCTCCTCCACCCTGGGCTTCATCCGCGGGCCGGTCCGCTCCCCTCAGTTGGAGTCTGACCCGGTCATTGACGAACGCGACGCCCCACCGATAGGCCTGCGGCGTGCCCGCCTCCAGAGCTCACCTTCCTCGTGCTACAGTGAGTGGGACAGCTCACTGTGGAACACCTGGAGCTCGGTCATGGATGGAAACATGGCCAGTGCCCGCACCAGCCTCATCAGCTCTGTGGACAGCTGCTACACCAACGACAGCGCTAGCTTTGCCCACCTGCTGGCTGTGGCAGCAGAGACCATGAGTGGAGCCTCTTTGTCAGGTAAACAAGTTCAACGTTCATCAGAAAAACGACATGAATCCACAAATACAGGGATATCTTCATGTGGTTTTGAAGATGGAGGTCGAAACTAGAATTTAAATAGATTAGTTTTAATAATAGAAAATCATCATGATAACTCATCTGAGTCAAAGTACTGAATACATCTACATACTTTAATTACTTCTGTATCATTGTATCACAACTTCACCTTCTCCAGCTTCCAAGTCCTTATCAAACAACCACAGGAGTATCAAACTTTTAAATATTTAAAGCTTAGGGCAGGGCTTCCCAAAGTTTTCAGCTCGTTATCCCCAAAATCCCCCCCCCCCCCCCACACACACACACACACACACACACACACACACTGTCCCTGGAGGTGGAGATGTATAATGTAGCGTTCTGCCAGGCACACAGACGAATAAGCCCTTCCAAACACTGTTAACACGGAAGAGCAACACAAAAAACTACAACAGTACATTTGTAGTAGTTTATTATTAGAAAGGCTAAAAGCAGAAAACATTCAAAACTTCAGATATAGACACACAGGAGTGTTCATCTTTATGTGTAGAAAGAAGCAAACACCTTCATCAATGCCGTCATGAGCAAACTTCCATTTGAGGTATTTTTTTAGTAATAGTTACAATATGCTAATGTAAGTATTTTGAATGATTATTTTTTATGTCATTGTTTCATGGAAGACATCTTTGTGACCCCCACTTTGGGATCTACTGGATTTATTTACTAACGCAGTCTTTGGACTCTCGTTAATTATTATAGTAAAGGCTCTTGTAAAGTCTATAGTAAATGTCTAAAAACTATGTATTGTTCTGATCCAACAGAAACGAGTACAAACAAAACGAACGTTCAAGGCGGCAGTAGAACAGATACTTCTGTGTGCTGTGGGTAGACTTAGTGTGTTTTTTTTTAAACTCAACATATGTGTAACAATAATAAAACACTCTCTGTAGGGATCCTTTCTTTAGAGTGTCTGTGCAGCCATAGCAGCCAGTCTCACAGCTGCTAGCTGAAGCAATCTTAAAAAAAAAGAGTTATTAAATTGTATGTAAAAAGAAAGGGGACAACATAAGGAATCCCATTCACATGAACCAAAACAGTGCTGGTAGTTTCTGGCCACAAAGCCTCTGCATTTGTCCACCAGGTGGAGCCCTCTGTCTAAGTTAGAGCCGCTCTGCTTTCATGTGGCAGATATAACGTCAAACAAATCTATTGCAGACCATGAAATCTGAAGTGCATGTCTTAGTTTACCAATGGCATTGATGTTTGATATGACACATATAATGTTAAAAGAATAAAAAGCTCTCTTTTGGAGTTAGGAGTGCTCAGATAAGACTTTTTGGAAATCCAAGTCTGAAAAGTCTTTCTGTCTGTCTGTTGTTGTTACAGACTGAGACATTAAAGCAAATATCTGAGGTGGCCTCAGGCAATTACTTAAGACCTTTCAGGAGATTGAACGTCTCGATGAGTCATCCTTTCTTCCTGTGTCACCTCATCAGTCACTCTGCTCTCCCTCTGCAGGCAACAATCAGCCTTATTCCATCTGCAGTACGCTCTCTTTGGGCTCTGTTCTGCCTCAGCTCCTCTTCACACAGCTTCGCACTGTGAACTGAAAACCCTTTGTGTTTTCAGCGGGATTTTGCAGACTGACAGTGGCTGATGTTAAAGGTCAATAATGAGTCCAAAGATCACATTAAACTTGTGGCACACTTGCTAATTCAGGGTTGTGCTCATTATTCATCTTTTTATTAACCTCAGCCCTGTTTGATATATTTACATATACTTGACTTAAGAGTGATGACATTAATGAAAGGAATTGTGCCAGATTTGAACATGTGCCTGTTTGGCAAACTAACCTGTGGAGCAGCTGTAGATCAGCAACTCTCACATTCTGTGAGGTCGAATCACTTTTGTTTGTCAGTTGAGAGCAGTAACTTCACACATGTGCAGTGAGCCTTTTTAAAGCCTGAGCTCTCCGCTAATATCACCCAGTAAACCGTCTGATCACATGGTGTCTGATGACTTCTCCGCCATAGAACAGCTTTTGATGGCTTGGTGTGTGATTCATATAACCACATACGAACCAAGTCTGAAACAGAACATCTATCTCACATCCAGTAGAAGTGATGTTCATTGAAGTTGTTGTGATTTGAGGTATTAGCGTTTGGCATGCTGTGATGGAAAGTAGATCCAGCTGGTTTATTTCCTCTAATACGTTAGGTGAGGAAATGACTGAAGTGAAGCAAGTAGCTCTGGTTGGCTCACTGCACACGTGCAGCTCTCCATCGGTTCGAACCTCGTTTAATTTTTTCCAAAAGCATCTCCAGGATGTATCCTAGTTTTAGGGAGTTTAAGTTTCTGCTTGTTGAGCTTATCAGAAAAAACACTGAAGCTTAGCTCAGGTTGAGTTAGTAAAGTTAGAGTCAGTTTTGCACTACTCACCACTACACGATTATCTTATTTAGTCTCGGACATATTCGTCTCTAATTACTTGTTTATATTTAATGTCTACATTTGAGAGTCTAGGCCACCTAATTCCTTATGTATTAAACATACCTGGCCAATAAAGCTGATTCAGATTCTGATTGTGTCTGAACCAGTTCACCTGCCCGCAGACACCGCTCAGGTAGAGGCGTCCAAAATGGCCGCATGAGAGTGCCTTAAAGCCGCCTACCTTCTCTGGTCAAAACAAATACAGACCTGCCTGGATCGGAATCCAAACTTAAAGAGAAGCCAGCATTTCAACACAGCATGTTTCCTTCATGTCTGATCAGAGAGGAAGGTCGTGTTATGATTCAAGATATTTTACATATTGCTCCTTTGCGGGGAGAATTAAATTATCAATTAACTGCCACACAGAGGTCAATTAAAGTGTGCTTAAATTAAGTCCTTGCCTGAAGGATCGTCAGTGAGTCTAATCATTGAAAACGGGAGATCAGCAGGAACAGGCTGCGTCGTGGTTACAGACTGAAACTGTGTAATACAAACTGTCACACTCTCACATCCATTTGAAGATTTTCTTTAGCTTGCACCCTTCATCTTAAAAAAAAGCTTCTCTTGTGAGGTCTTTGAAATGCACCAGCATGCTAAGAGAGCAGAATGTGATGATGTGACTCGGCAATGTTTGTGTCTTTGCCTCAAACATATTAAAGAACAACATTTTAGTTTTATTCTCAGTGACAGACAGCCGCTTCAAAGGACTTTTGCTTTTCCCTCCCAGAGATCCAGAGTGGAAGCTTTCACTTCAGAGGTTTACAAATGTTTATTCTTCTCTAAAGGCAAAAAAAATAATGCTTTCCGTTGTAATTTAATCCCTCCACTTGTTGTGAAATTCATGTCAACATGACGTCCTCTCCTGCGTTGCAGACTTTTCTCCACCGGCCTCCCCGCTCAGCGCCTTGTATCCGTCGTTCAGAGGAGACGGCGACTCGTTCGGGGAGCTGGAGCCAGTTCCTGCCTGGGACTGGAGCATGGCCTGGATGGAGGAGATGGAGGCTCAGTACAGAGCGCACTATCCTGGAAGGAGCGGCAGACCCTTTGACACTTAGAGGCAACGCCAGAAGAGTATAAAAAAATCGAAATAACTGAATCACGCGGACTTCAGAAACATCGCCACGTCAAACTGCAAGAAAAGAAAACTGACTAATTGAATTAGTGGACATGCTGGAAATAGTTTAAGTCTGAATATGAAGGCTTTGACATGCAGCGTTTTCCCATTGACAAATAGATAATTGGAGCCAACTTTTGACTGATGTGTCACCCCTGCATGTCTTTTATTATTTCTGTTAACAGTTTTCCAGTTTACCTCACAGCAGTCCGGCTACTATTTTGCAAATGGCGTCCATCAAAAGTTTTTTCCCCGTCTCTGTATCCTCTCCTCTCATTAGAGAAGAGGATAATGAGATACTTCCCGTGGGATGTTCTCACCCTGCGTGTTTTTGAAAAGGCCAGAAAGACACAAAGACAGGATGCGAGCTGGTGAGAAAGCAGTCATTAGGCAGAAATAAAAACGTGCGGGAGATTTCCTCTCGGCACACTTTAATTTTTTATTATCATAGAGCTTTAGCTGTGATTTTATTATTTTATTGTGGATAAAAAATCTGCAAAACAAGGATTTCTTTTTACAATTTTTAAGTGTATATATCTATTCATCAGATTCAACAAATGTTATTTAAAGAGTTTTAAAAACATTCCAAATGATTTACTGTCATACTTTTTCTTTGGAGATTTATTTTATATTTTAGAATTGTTTTTGTCTTTTATCACCTCATTCACATTTTCTATGTTTCACATGTTTGCATTAGCCGACACACGATGTAGTTCAGAGTAGGGGTTGCTCAACTTCAAAAAAATGTTTTTTGTTTTTTTTAAGTCGATAGTATTGAGATAATGTTTGAGTGATGTCGACTAGTTGCTGATGAAAATATCAATTAAACCACAGGAGAATGAAAGACTGCAACCACAAAAATGTTCATACGAAAACATAATACGGTATGCTGCAAAGTGTGCAACAATAAGTGGTGTGCTACAACTCCTATAAAAGTGAGTGCAAAGAAGGAAAAGACACACTTAGGGAAGAAAATAAACTCAGGTAACTGTATGCTTTCCAGCCTGTCATAAGCCCTGAGTATACTTACTTTTAATTGCTAATGGTTTTGCAGGTCCTTTGAAAATAATGCTAAGCATCCACAGGATGCAATATATCTGTCACCACTAGGAGCAGTGTAGGGTTGTGAGGTAATGGGACTGAATGTGACAACATCAGAGACACCAGAGAGCTGCTACAAGAACGGTGGAAAGTTTAAAAGAAAAGTTGAAAGATCGAGTCTGAAACAATGCAATATATATATATATTTTATATTTTATGTGGTCAGATTTATGTGGTGCTCCTTCTAGAAGAATCCTCTAGCCACAAGCTTCGTCTTAAGTCAAGAATGTGAACGTTCATCATTGTCTAAGCGTGTGTGATTCAAAAGCAAGTAAATCTGTGCCTGTCGCCTTGCTCTGTCACAGTTTTAGATTTTCTTTTCTTCTCTGGTTTGCGTGCAAAAAGACAAGAGCATCTGCGTGAGCTGGATGAAGACTTTCCCACTTAGTTATTAGTGATTAGTTGACATCGGACAGATCGTGCCTTCACACAGCTGCAGATGTGACACAGTTAATAAGTCTTGAAATGTGTGCAACCCCTAGTTCAGAGCAGCAAAATAGAAAAAGATATATTTTAAAATAAAAGTAATTTCGTTCATATTAAATTGGACTGATGAAACTAACTGAACTTGAATTTTAGTGAGCATTCAACGTTAAGTATTGTATAAGTAAATGTGCTGTGTGCATAACTTAGTTTTTGCATGCCTAAATATTTGTTTATATAAATCCACTAATGGTAGAAGTATCAACATTTTGTAAGAATTTCTATTTCTATTTCCTTCACCTTAAAGTATAGGTATGTTTTTTATATTTTGAATAAAACCTTTGTTGGTTTCAAATCAAGTTTTTGGATTCATGATGTGTCCCAGACGAGTTATAGAATAAAGCTCCTGCCATGAAACATTTTGTATGCAAGTTGTTTTGATTTCTGGTGCCCCCCCCCCCCCCCCCCCCCCCCACCGTGATAAAATAGTGCCTTTTTAACACATTGCTGAAGTAACAAATAAGGTAACAAATAATCCCATTTTTTATTTCACAGTCCATTGTATCACACTTCGATTCCTGCCATAGAAATTAAAAATGTTTCAGCAGCATTTAGTTATTCTATGTGTGACACTTACCCCCGGCAGTGGGTTCAGACATTTATAATTATACATATAATATCATAATATTTAGCAAGTGCCAGTCTTTATGCTGGTGGTCTTGTTTGCTTTCAAAAGGTGTAAAAAGGCATCAGTATTCATTTTAGTCAGTTTCATAAACGGTTAAAAAGTCTTTGCAGGAACTTTAAAACACCCTCAAGCTTTAAATGATTCCAGAACACCACAGCCTTTTAAATATCCAACGTGCTGGATGGGTTTGTACCTCTGCTAAATAATTTTGCACTTTTAAACATGAGCTCTTCACTCTTTTCCATGAGAGTCACTGCTGCTGTGGATGAAGTGAAGTTCCTGTAAATAACACTGTGTAACTCTTTGGTTCTGTGGGAAGGAAATCATCGACGCCTGCTGTTCTTAATGGCTCTGTGAAGCAGGAAGGTGATGTTATAGCTGATCTGTTTGCCTTGATTAACCAAGAGTAACATTGCTGCTTTACCTAATAATGGCTTTTAATTACAGACCATTGGAGAGAATAATTAGACCTTAAACTGTGTTTATATACGGTAACAGGGAGGGTGTGAGTTTATAGCACGTGTAAAGACCCAATGATCACAAGTACTGTAGAAGTAGGTAAAATCATTTTAAACTATTCGTAGTTGTATTGATTGTTTTCCCAAGGTATCATTTCATCCTTTTTTTAAATATAGGGTTGAAGGGATAATGAATAAAAAGACTACAAGAGGTCCTAGAAATGGACCTTGGGTTACTCCACATTTAACTGCAGCAGGAGATGAACAGCAGTTTTGTATTCTAACTGAATGTCTTTTTCTCAGGAGGTGAACAATTTTTTCGCCAGTTCCCTGCCAGCTGACCAGACTCTGTGTAAGCAATGTTTCATTTGTCCGGCTGTGATATTGTTTGACTTAAATGTAAAGTATGATCATGTATGAACAATCAGCTTTAAACATGGGAAACATTTGTTATAAGCCTTAAGGAGGAAAAGCTGCTGATATTCTTGGAGATAATCTTATGTGATTTCCCCAACGGCTGTGTTGAGGATGAGTGTTTGTCATGCAGCTGCCCAGCAAATCACACTCTTTCTTTCAAACTAATCCGGGTCCTGTATCAGGGCTTCTTTGCGGTCAAATGAGACTGGGAGAGTGGAGCTAAGAAGTGCTTATCCTGTCTATTTCATTTAAAAGCTACAGGGGAGCAGCCAAGTCACAGACAGGACCCATGTGTGGACGATTTTTAAAGCCAAAACCCTGACATTGTCTTAAATGGAAAAAATACAAAGGAATATAAGGATGAGGGGGACATTTATTTTAAAGAGAAAAGGAAAAATGGGAGTACGCTATGATTTTGTGCCAAAGTTAGAATTAATTTATAGCTTTTTCCTCACTTATTTTGATTAACCAGCTGAATTAATTCACATTTATTGTCAGATAAAGTCAAGCAGACCTGCAATTAGAGACTTCAAACATGAATAATTAAGTCTGAGCAGGCTTTCTAGCTTTAAACTGTGTTAAATGATTGTGTCACAATCTTTATGCAGCACAGCAAGTGTTGGATTATTGGTGTGTGTGCGTGTGTGCGCGTACATGCCTGTTTGTGTGTGAATGTGTGTGTGTGTGTGTGTGTGTGTGTGTGTGTGTGTGTGTGTGTGTGTGTGTGTGTGTGTGTGTGTGTTTACTAGACTGCCAAAGGGATTATCCTTCATCTGTCTCCTTCACTAAAGGCCATATGTTTCTACATGAAGCCCCCAGCTCCTTTGAGCAGCACACACACATAAATACACACAGACCAGGCCACACACTATGAGGCTCACATGGTAATGAATAAACTGTACTACTGTACAGTATGTCTGCTTCGGCTTTTCTTATTAGTTCATATGCACGCACACACGCACACTCAATTACACACATACATAAGTGCACACACACTGCCCTTGGGAAATGTGCATCACAATTTGTTTTTGGTCTATGCCAAAGTACCAGCTTTGCATGGCATGTCAGACCACTGACCCATATTAGACATGGCCTGAAAGCATGCACGCGGACTCACTCATGTAGATTTACTGCCTGTCTGTCCTGTACTCTGTTATTTGACAAAATGGATAATTACCATTCTAAGACCATAAAATACGGTCAGCGCAGTGTGAGTGAGTTCAACTCTATAAAAAATCTCTGAAAACCTAAAGCAAAAGTAGAAAATATGATTTTAAAAAGGGGATACAACTTGAAAACATAGCAGCACCATTTTTTATTTGCCAATGTTTTTTTTTTTTAAACACAGATAATGTCAAAGAAGTCATAAATATCTTAAAACCACTTCAGCCAGACTAAAAAACCACTGATACTGGGAAGACGTCAAAGAATGTAGCATCTATCGATGATGCTATCACATTGGGGGAAAAAAGCTCCAAACCCTGGAGATCTAAAAATAAATCAAATAGAAACCATTTAGAATATTGTGAAATTCTTGAGAATTATTAACAGTTCAAAGACTTATTGGGTCAGGTTGAATATTTTTTATTTTAAAAAAAAAAATGTTTTAGATGGCTTCCTAAGTTAGTGAATTGACCCCTGAATAAGAGTCAGCCATGGTATGAGCAATTCAATTTCCCAATTGATAAGGAAAGGAGCTTCAGTTCAGAGCTTATTTAACCATCTCATTTAGTGTTGGGTACACTGGATATCCCTTTGGAAAGGAGAAAGAAAATATGAACCCAATTTCTTTGCTTCAACTTTATTTAAAGGAACTGACCTCTTGACTGTTCATTAAAACAAGCCATCAACATGAGCATACTATTTCAATGCCAATTGTCAATGAATTAATTATTTTTATCAATCAAATTCAATCAAACTTGTAATTCCTGTGATGCAAGGAGGGAGCAGAAACCTTTTGTAGACATGACAACTTTACAAGCTAATACTAAACCAGAACCAGTTTAGATTATATTAGGCTTATAGTATACACAAGAAATAAGACTTAAGTAATAAGTGCTAGTAATAATGGGTTTATTCATTTTTTTAGCTTTTCCTCTATTGTGGAGACAGGACATTGGATCAAGTCAGATATCTCGTAGAGAGAGTGGGGAATGACTAAGCAACAACCTCTGGTGTTGAAAAATGAAGCCAGTGGGGAAGTGCATAATCCTGCAGTTCGTTGACTGTCTGCTTGAGGCTGGCTCCAGGAACCCCTGAGGTCCACATCACAGCTAAAAAAAGCAGTTTTTTAACAGCATAAATGACCTTTTTTACAACATGCTACAAAAAAGGAAACAGGTCTGAGTAGTTATTGTCCTCATGGACACAAACTGAGACCTTTTGAGCTTGAAAACGAGACTTGTGTATTCCATAGTTAGGTGCGTAGCTGACATGATTTACATGTGGTCTTGATGCACTTTTTTGTCACTAACCAGTAGACCACTGGCGCCCCATAGGACTACATTAAATGAGATAGAATAAAACCATATTACTTTGCTCCATCAGTGTAGTAACATGAGGAATTAAATCACTCCCATTAGCTCCCTAGCACTGGATTTGACATTCTGTGCGACTAAATTAGTCCAAATAGAGCTATGAAACCTCACAGGTGTTTTCAGATCTTCTGACTGTCACTGCGGCTAAATGTTACCTCGTCCTGAGTGGACGTAATGGAAACAGAGACCGTTCCTGTGATGCTGTTAACCAAATATTTAGCTACATATAATAGGATGGATCTGAGGGGCAGAGTGACCGTCTCTGTGGTTAAAACTCATTAATCTGCCTGAGGTGCGTCGCACAACGGCAACACTGTTTGTACTGTCACACGTGGCAGCGGTTCAGGTGGCGGGGAGGCGCTCCCACTGATTGACAGCTGTGGTTAGCCGTGGTGTTGCATGCTAAACTGGTAATCATTCAATTAACTGGAAATCAATGGCACCCATAGCAGTGATCTGTTTCAATAATACCCTGTCAGTCACGCAGGGGCCAGTGCAAGACGGAAACACACACACACACACACACACACACACACACACACACACACAGTATCCTGCATATTTCACATCTAACGAAAGCCGTCTTAAAGCATTTTTAAGCCCGCTGTCACTATCATGTGAAACTATTTATAAAGTGTATTTTGAAGGCTGTTTCTTCTTCTGTCAATCTTGATATATGGTCAATTGTAAGTGGACCTTTCTATTCTTCTGACAGAGCTCTTTATCACGCAGGTCACACTTACACATTCATACATTGATGGCAGAAGCTGCTATGAAAAGTGGCCTACAGTATTAACAAATCCGTGTAGAGACTTTCACTAGCCAATGATGAAGTAGCGGGTTAGCTTACCATATACTATATTTTTGAAGTAACTTTATACGTTGTATTCAACAAATACAACCAGTCAACACTAGTTGACTCTAAGGCAGCTCACACGAGCTCCACATGATGAGTTATGTTCATTAAAAATTGTTCCAAATGTAGGCAGGAATTTCAGCTGAAATATAGCGTCTTGGTTCAGTCGCCATGCTTCAGTATGAGCATGAATTATCTTTGAATTAAACAGGTCCTGTCAGCCAAAGACTACAACTGTCTTTTAACCCTATTCATGTAAAAGATGATTATTACTTCAAACTTAATGGTAACACATAGATGACTTTACAACAGCTTGTAACTGTTGTATGTCTTGTCACCATACAAGCCCCTAAATCTTCCCCCCTCCTCATCTAGTGACCCTGCTGCCCACATAATGGCTTCATCTGAGCTCACGTCTGTATGCATTACATGAGCCAAAAAGTCACTAACATCCATCTTGGCTGTCACAGGGCAAATTAACATGGAAATTGGTGTGTTGCACTTTGGAACGAGAGAACGGGGCTTTAAACGACACCGGCTCCTCCCTTTCATCATTCCCTTTCTGTCTCTGTCTCTTTTTCCTCTCCTCTCAGACCGGCGGCCCTCTTCCTTCAGCCCCGGGTGGGCGTTTGGGCCCTGACACCAGTCTAATGAATGAGGTGGATGATTTATAGGATGGAGAGGCTTGAGGGGAGGTGAGGGGGGCGTAGAAAGGGTAAGGGGTGTCAGGTCACACTGTAGAAGGTCAATAACGTAAATCTTCTCATTGTCTTTCCTGTTGTTTTTTGCTCTTTTCGACAACTTGCTCGCACAACGCATTCTAATCTCTGTCTTTAGGTGCATATAAGGATGGACTTGGTCTTTGCAAAGAGCAGCAAAACCTGAGATGAAAACACTTTGACAGTGTAAGAGTGACATGTCGAGACTGATAAGACCTTAAGTTTAAAAATGAATGAATAATCCTTTCTAGAGTCTGATGAGCTGTGTGTCATCGCCCAGTCATTTCAAAACTATATGGGTTCTATATTTGACCTAATATCAATCAATCTGTTCTGTTCTGAGTTTCCCTTCATGACATCACAAAGGGCAGTAACCCCTCCCCCAGGTGGGTGACACTCCCACAGCGAGGTGTTTGTTCTGCCCTTCTGAGTCTGACTTTCTACTGTAAACAATTAGGCATGGTGCAAGCCATTCAAACCCTTCCAGTGAGGGGCGTGGTCAGACAGCTCATTTACATATTTAAAGTTACAAACGCAGAAACAGCCTGTTCTCAGCAGGGCTGAAATAGAGGGGTTTACAGGCATGATTATAGACGGGATCAGAGTGGATTTATAACTAGAAACTACACAAACAAGTTTTGTGGAGCTCTGAGACTTATTCAAAGTAGTTGATGTGGAGTATAATATGTGACCTTTACAAAAACTCTCAGACAGCTCAACTGACAAGTCAAAAGTAATTCACCAACGATCCTGAGGCATGAGCCCTCAGGAGCTCCCAGGAAAAGGTGTGTGTGCTGGTGAAGGTAAAGGCGACATTAACTCCAGTTATGAATCCAGATTATTTAATTTTTCCAGCCTTTATGCCAATGAAATAATGTTTCAAAAACATGTATCAGAGACATCAGTTATATCAAAATAATAAATTCTTATCAAATATGATTTATCACTCACATGGGGACTTCTGTTCTGTAACCTCTGTTTTTTTCTCCAAATCCGTAAAGCAGATTTTGCTTAAAACATGTGTCCTTTAACTTAAGCAGGATTATCACTGCAAGACTTTTACTTGTTTTATTCAGGGGTTAAATTGGGATTTACCGTGTGGGGGTTGCTCTGTGGGTTGCAGGCTGCTTTGGTTGCATAGACTTCAAAATCTGACTGACACAAACGATCAAAATATAACAAGATGAGACAATCCTTTAAACATATGAGCTTAACACAGACACTGTTGCTACTACAAACCCAAATCTAAGCCACTGTAAGTCTGCTATAGTCTAAGTCTGTTTGAGTCTTCTTCTATGCCACACATATTTCTAAATAAATAATAACATAGTAACATGACATAACATAATAACAAAGATAATAATAATACCAAGGAGAAGATGTATGTCTTATACACATTATCTTTGTGAATTTAAAAATGTGTTTCAAAAAACTGCAAATCAAAGAAGCCTTGTTATAATCTTTGGGTGTATATTGGACTGTGGCTCATGTGACACTCATGCCTTATTTATTTTCTATATGTTGAGTCCTTGAAAAGCACTCTGGGGCTGTAAAAAGTGCTATAAAATAAAACTTAACCTAATTACTAAGTAACATTATTTCAAATTAAAACATTGTTTCACCGGAAAAATGAACTCAGTTCACAACTGAGACATTTCAGTTCTGTCTTTTCTCCTCGTCTCACTAACAATGACAATGTAGCTTTTTAGAAAACCCACAGACAGTTAAAAAAGAGAAATCCTGGGGTCATTTGTGCACACCTCCTTGCTGCTGAGGTGGAGGGCGGAGCAGGCCTTGCATGAATGAGGATGGCGAGGGCTTTAGGAGACGACGCAGTTCGATAGTGGTGGCTTAACTGGAATGTCACACCTACACATTCACACCCATTCACACACTGGTGGCAGAGGTTGCTGTGTAGTGAAACCATCAGAAGTAACTAATCCCATTCAAACACATTCATACGCCACAGACGAAGCAGCAAGAGCAATTCGGGGTGAACAGTCTTGCCCAAGGACACATCGGACATGTTGCAGGAGCTGGTGATCAAGCCCTCGACCTTCCGTATGAGAGACAAAGTCACAGCCGCCCCTGTAGTAGCGCCGTATCACCTCTTGGAAGGCTGGGGCGCTCCGTCTATTTAAGAGCCTGGCTTCTGCTCACATTTAATCAGTGCAGGTAAATATGAGCAACCGTTTGTACCGAATCACTTTTCTCTGTCTGGGTCCAGGCGACCCAACAGGTTTAGCATCAGACTCAGCAGCCTCATATCTTTATATGAATACAATTAGATCAACAAGCCCCCATGGCCACTTAACAAAGGAGGTGGACCGTTTTTCATTAAGATATGTCTGATTGCAGGGGGAGTAATCAAAAACAAAACTGTCCAGATTTGTGGTCCTACTGTAAATTGCACTATGAGACCCTGAAGAGGCCTGTCAGTCACATATCAGTGCATTCATCAGGCTTTTCCACATCTTACATGCTCTTTTGAAGATTGGGTTTTATGTTTTCACGCTGCTGCCACCTTCATCACCTCCATCTGCGGACCAACACAAAGGCATGTGCTGCAGCATCTCATCAGAGAGCACTGAGAGAAGAAACACAACCCCAACTGCTCATGTTTATGTGGATCTCAGCATGTGTCGGAGCCTGTGAGTTAGTCAGCCTGTGTATGCTGGGACACGGAGGACTTGTGCCGAGCAGTGGAGGGTAATGCTCGCTCCTCTCAGGTGCACAGAGGGGAGAGAGAGTGTGTGTTGCTCTGTCAGAGGAGAGCGTTCAGTGATTTCATGCTTCTCAGCGCATAGAGCAGCACTCAGCCAGGTACAATGCTCTGTGAAGTTTGGGGAGGAATGAGGAAGAGGGGATTAGGAAACAAGGCACTTTTTGTTTTTATTTGTTTTGGTCTGAGTGAAGACTTTTGTTGCTACAGGGCTGGCATGGAGGGGAGAAGAGGCAAGATTAGAAGTCAAGTCAGTCATCTTTATTGTGCTGGACATGCAGAAGAATTGAAAAAATGTTTTTCTCTGAACCACGGTGTAAAGTAACGGTAAAAAAGATGTAAAAATATATTAAAAAAAAGGATAAAAATAAAAATACAGAATTTTTTAAAAAAAAGTGTAAAGATGTACATTTAAAAAAACAAACAAAACAGCAGCAACAAATGTGCATGGACTTGTAATAAAACAAAGTCGTATGTACAGTATATTAGCAAGGAAGGGTTTTTCTAAACAATGCATAAGGGAGAAGCCCACTCCAAATTGCTTCTCCATTAAATGTTTAATTAAAGGGCGACTCTGAAAATAGGTTTCTGTGCCCTTATCAAAGGATACACTCTTCATCCAAATGATGCCCCTATGCTTTACTGAGTGACGCCACCTTTAACAGACTCAGGCTCACTTTCTGCTAGCCGGTAGCTACCCTAATACACGGCCCCTTCTGTCTCACACCATTCATCCTTGTAGACTGATGTCCGGTTAGAGGCAGTGCATCATCGGGTTGTCTCCTGGAAAACTCTCTTTGTCTGTGTTTCATCTGAATAGTCCCGTGAAACCTTCCATGCCACAAGCCCAGCAGGCCTCGTCCCAGCAGCAGAAGCCAGGCTCTCAAGTAGACAAGGCTCCCCCAATCTTCAGTGAGGTGATCTAACACTACTACCACCAGACGCCCAACATCAACCACTGGACTGTGTTGCCCGACGCCTCGCCACCACCATTGGACTGTATCGCCCGCACAACCACGCTCATGCTCATTCATACACAGCCTGCTCCGACCTCCACCTCAGTGACAAGGAAGTGTGGACAACAGGAACAGAGAAACACAAAGGAGAAATCCTGCATGCATATTGTTCCATATATCTGTAAAGCGTTTCGAGATAACATTTGTTATGAATTGGTGCTATAAATAATGATTGATTGATGACACCTCTGGAAGGCCTCCCACCCCACCCTGTCCACACGCTGAACATCTATATCTTACCTAAAGCCACCATTCAGCAGTGACCGCCCAAAAAGCAGACCCAGGCTCTCCAGGTAGTGACCACACCAACAAAATGCAACTATTTCTTAAAGGAACTCGACTGGTTGTCTTAAAACATCTGACGCCAGAGGTTTGTGAGAAAATGAACCAACAATCAGGAAACATTTTCCTCATGGGTTAAGTTTCAACTCTTCTCCAATACATCAAAATGTTCATTACTATTATGATATATTTTAACGAAATAAATATATGATGAAGCAGGGTATGCTTAAGGCTTTTTGCATACAATCGTACATTTCTGTGTTGTTGAAATTGTTCTTTACATGGCAAACTGGAGTTATTGTAAGTCTATAAAAGTCAAAGTCTAACTAGTACTATCCTTCATCCTAGTCGATTCTGTGTTGTTGTATTGAAGACATTATGATTATCAAGCTGTGTGCAAAGATTATGTAGAGCTCGCTTGTGCTTTTTAATTAGTAGGCTGACGATTTAGTCTGATCCCTGAGAGTCTGATGTCACCCAGATACAACAGTTTAAATGAGTTACTCAGCGTTTGAAGTACTTGTGATTTTTTTTCAGCCACATTAACAAATGACAACATTTCCAGGAGACTGACTGACACATGACCTTCATGACCCTGGAGACCTGGATGACTATGTAACGTCCAGTTGTAAATGACCTTTCACAGTGAGCCTGTTTAGGACTATCAGAGGGATTTCCAGCAGAACTTGAAAGGACTTGAAGGCGTGTAATCAGTGGATCTTCAAGTATGAGGTATGATGCATTTAATTGCAAAATGAAATAAAAAAAAAATGCCAAAAGAAAAAAGTACATGACTCGTAAATGATCTTTATTTTTTATTTAAGTTTAAATGTGTTCATCTCTTGCATTAGACTTGAAATAGAGGTTCATGTTGTGGTTTTGGTTGCTTGTTGTATGTCCATAACGGCTGAGTGGAGGACATGAAGGAAAAAAAACCCAGAGGCCAGTTCTCCTTTAAAATGTTCCCCAAAGGTTTATTTTGAGTTCAGCAGACCAACCCACGTTTGTATTTGTTTCAGACATTTAATGCAGCAGAACAGGTTTCTGTTTGGAGTCTAGGCTACGACCTAACCACTCCTCACAGTTTTATTTTACATGCAGAAAATGTAGGAGTGATGGGATACTGTCGGAGTCTATACTTGTGCATGCTGGGGCGGTGTTGAACTAGAATGCAGTACTGCTGCAGGTCAGAGTTGGCGATGAAGGGGAGAGGAAGACATCTTACATAGATCTCTATTTGGAAGGAAGTGTTGTCAGGTGATTGTGGATAATGAAGAGTGAAATCAGTGCAGCTCCAGTTGACTGCCTGAACTCACTCAGTTTTTTTAAGTTAAGTTGGTATTTTACTATTTACTATTCATAAATTCTTCATAAACGTTGCATTGGTCGTGAAAACAGACTGAAATGAAAGGTAAGACATCATGAATAGATGTATCCCAACACTTCCTGAAGGGTGCTCCAAAAAAATAAGATAAGGCTCAGATCAGCAAATGTCTTTTATTTTACATTTACAAAACAACAAGAGTACAAAAAGGTCAGTCCACAGACATTTTGTTTGTTTGTTTTGGAAGGAGTATATGCAAATTCTATCTCACAACTGCAGCAAAAAGTTCCTCAGAAGAACGAGAAGAGAGAGGACGGGAGAGGGGTTACAATCAAACTTTCATAAAGCCTGTCAGTCTGCTGGCACACGGGAACTTCCTGCTGCAGAGCAACCAGAGAAACATAGAAAAGTTTGACATTCTTAGCGGACTACATGGGCGGAGGGAGAACCCGCTCGTTTTGGTTTTCTGACCAGCAAACACACTTTGTGCTTCATTTTTTCTGTTGTTTTTCCATCACAACAAGAGAGTGCAACAGTAGTTAATGCGTTTCCAAAAAAAGTATACATTTTGACCAAAAAGAAAAAGGTTGGCACATTCAAGAAGACATGAGCGTTTTTATAATAACAGACTTTTTTTTTTTCTACACTGTTTTCGTTTTTATCCTCATAAATACAATATACGTCTCTTTCCCTGTACCCACAAAAGAACAGTACAGACACAGGTATTTACAAATCAAGGAGAGCTCATAAATAATCAGAGTAATACCAAAAAACAAGATGGACGGTCCGTCATTCTTTCATTCACAGCATTGAGTCCAAACTCTTCTTCTTGTCCAGCTTATTGTGTCCACAGTGGGAGGATGGAGGAGGATGGAGGCAGCCCAGGTTCACGAACAGAGTCACAGGTGTCCTTATCTCATTTCCTAGAAAGACAGACATATTTTAACATCATTAAAAAACTCACAAACGTGTTTGTAGCTACAGCATAGTAAGCGTGCACGCTGCTCGCTGCATTAGGACCGCCCACTTTCTGAACTAAATCAATGCACCTCAGAGTTTTCCGTGCTCGGCGTCCTTCACACAAAAACACCTTCAGCATCCGCCGTTTAACGTCGCCGTGCTCTCTTCAACTTTGGGAAAACACAGCAACACTCATCACTGTCACGTCTCCCTCTCCTACCAATCAAAACCAAGAAGGGGCGGGACTTCTGAAGTCAACTTTGTTAACAGTGGTGGAGGAGAAACTATTCGGACTCGTCTCTTTAAGGGAGCAAATTCAAGGTCCAACTAACGTCTGCAGCGACGGACTCATCTATACTTGGTCTCACTATGACGTCTTGTCTTTGTCTTGTTAAGGATAGTATAGCTAGTATAGATGGTATCTGCTCTGAATCAGAGGTCCATCTACTAATAATAATAATCCATCTTCTTCTTCCACCATATTCTACTTGAAATGTGTTTCTCAAAGCAGCCTCTTAACATCTCCTCTCTCAGCTTCCTGAGGACACGGAGACATTTTCATGTAGCGTACGCCGTGTTATATATTAAATATACATGAATCCTCAGATGTTGTTAACGACAAAGAGGAACTGTATTAAACTTAGACTATGACAGTGTTTATATTTAAGTTAGCACTCTACAGACTTTAAAACATTCTTGGACTAAAGAAACTTTCAGAGGAGAGTGAACCTCCGCAGCTTCAGGAGACATCGAGATGAAATATTCAAAGAGGAGATCCTCATTTTTTTTTGTCGGTGTATATCGTGGTGCGTAACAGAACACTGCATACAGCCATCATCGAAGAAATAGGCTGAAACTGAATGTTTCTGAGCAGTTAACCTCGATCCACGCAGGTTTTTTAAACTCTCTAACAACAATGAGAAACTGATCCTTTTTGCTTTTTCAGGGCGTACTCACACCAGGCAGTCCGTACCGTGCCCGAGCCAATTCACCCTCAAGGTCCAGCTTTTTTCACCAGAGTGATTGCTTCGTTCTCTACCCTTCCTTGGCCCTGGCATGCTTGGAAAAGGTGTGTTTCGACACTCTACAGTTCATGCACGATCACAGGCACTGGCACGAAACGCTGACAGACTTCCGTCATCAAGAAATCCCTGGAGTGTTCTGCTTGTATCTGACTAAAGTGACTCAAAATGAGCCGGAAAGCCACTAAAGTAGCTGTCTGGTTCTCCTTGGTTCTGTCTTGGTCCAGGAGCAGTGTGTGTGTGTGTGTGTGTGTGGGGGGGGGGGGACACCTGGACCTTGTGTGAGTTAGCCCTTAACCAGAAAAAGCCATTTCAACACTCTTATCCCAGAAGTTGTTTTTGATTAGCCAGTTTTAGAGTACAAACAGACAGACTGGCAGTGGAGCAGAGACTCCCGTAACTCGCCGCCCCCCTAGCAGCCGCCCGGGGGTCCAAGAGAGAGATAAGAGTCAGCAACACCACAGGAAGTCAGGGAAACCTGATCCAGACTTCCTGTGGAAACACCTCCAAATTTATGACTCAGGAGGTCACACTTTCATGTTCTGTGGAAGGCGTGAAAAGGGCGGGACGGGTCAGGTAGGCTCATTAACAGGGAGGTCAGATAGTCCTGACTGCTCAGCGGGGGTGACCTGAGAGGAACAAGATGGACAGAAGCTGTGTGTGTGTGTGTGTGTGTGTGTGTGTGTATATGTGTGACTTTTACTGGTTTCTTTGCTACACTCCCATGTCAGATGTGTTGTCGAGGTCACCATGGAGCGACCCGTGACGGAGACATCCTCTCTCTCTCTCTCTCAGTCTGTCTGCACACAGGCAGCTTTATGAAGACGCCTCGGGTAACAGTGTGTACATTTAACATTTAACAACTTGAGCTCTTAAAGAAGCATCAAAGCTACTTCACTGTCTGTTTCTCATAAACACCAGCTCATGATGGCTTACACAGTAAAACTGGTTAACTGCTCCGATGCCTTTAAGTTAAGTCCAATCATCAGTGAGGTCACTTAACAACAGCACTGAGGTGTACAGTACAGAGAGATACACAGTGGTTTTTTAAGTCTATTACGTTTAGATGAGGACTCTGTGTTGTTACATAGTGAATGAATAATGCACAAAATAAACCAAAAAAGAGTTACTTATTTGTTTTAAACTTTTAAATTTCAAGAACTAAAATAAAAAAATAGTTCACTAAAAATTATTTTGCTGACTTTAAGTAATTTCAAGATTGAAATCAGAATAACTTAAACTGGCAGATCTCAATTGACTTGAAGCCTTTGACTCCATCCTAAAAGACAAAAACACGAGACCATTTAGAAATGTTATCTGTGTTCAAAACTTCGACACTAAATCTGCGAACCAATTTGTACATTGTTGTTGTTTTGTACTCTTAACTTGTTGCTACTGAACTGTTCCTAATCACGTCATGTTTACGATGACATGTGCTGGCCAGCTCGTCCCTGTGTAAGAGATCCTGATATCTTCATCACCTGGTTAAATGAAGGTTCAATACATTCAAACATGGTAACACTTTTAATAAAGGTCAAAATGTCCACCATTTACTAGCTCATGCTAGCATGCTAATTAGCAGCTGAGCTAGTAAGTCAATAACTAAAAGTTTGCCTTCCTGATTCCTGCTCATTTAGTTAGAACATTGTTGAGCACCGATTATGATGCTGACGTGCTGAGGCGGCAGGGGCTCAGTCTGCAGGGCTGACTCACCGGTCAGCGTCTCACACGTGGACATTTTTTCACGTGTTTAGAGGACGCTCGACATGGAGGGTTCATGGCTGTTTTCTCTACCTACAGGAACGTTGAGGGGACACTCACTCTACACTCACTCTATTCCCCCGCAGAGCGGCCCGTTCGCCGACTCGCCTCGTTCTGCTGTTGAAGACAGCAGCCCGTTGTGAGGGAGCCTGCGGGGGGGTGCATTTAAAGGAGCGCTCCGACAGTGAAGAGCTGTCTCTGAAGTGCATGCAGAGAGAGAGACAGAGAGAGAGAGGGGGAGAGTGGTGGGCGTGCGCACTTAACACAGTTTCTTACTGTAAAAACCTATTCTGAGTCAACGGTAATGGTAGAGCTGTATGTAAGTGTGTGTGTGTGTGTGTGTGTGTGTGTGTGTGTGTGTGTGTGGGCAACCTGGGACTGCGAAGGCTCTTTTCATGCACCCACACGTATAAGATTATGTGTGTTTTATGGAGCGTGAGTAATGATATGTAGATAAAACTAAACCACATGAACGTCTCCATGGCTCTCTTTGTTCCCAGGACTCATGAATATCTAAAAGCATCAATTATTCAAAACCGTTTGAGGTGGAGAAGAGAACGTTTCTGCACAAGTTACAAAATCGTCAGTGTTGCTTTAGCGTTTACCTCGCTGTGTTTTCTGGCGGAGTTGAGGCCCCGGGAGCCCGTGGAGCCCCTGGAGGAGGAGCTTCCTGTGGTCGAGCAGTTACTGGACATCTGACTCCTGGAGAGGTACGCGGCCTTAGAGCTGCCGTACGCCACCAGGTCCTCATCTGAAGACGAGAAACAAAGACGGGGTTAAGACAGAGGCCTCTGAGTCTGCTGTTTGAAAGAAATAAACGTGTGGAAGTGGAAACAAATGTACGACTGCAGCTTCTAAGCCCCTGAAAGAGAGACTTAGGAAAGGCTGTTGATATGTCAGGATTTGTATGATCAGAAACGGAGACTTTTATAAAGTGATGACATAGACACCCACATCAGCGTGTCGATTGGATCATGTCACTCTGACCTGTCTCTTCCTGTTTCATCACACGCCTATCTTTACTCTTTCCTGGAAGGCAACAAACGCTCTGACTTGCAGAAATTAATTCATCATGAATGGCTCATTATGGGAGCAGCTGACCTTGTTGGTCTGCGTCAGCTGCTGTTGTATGGTTAACTTCAGCACTTTAAAATGTTGCTACTGACTAAACGTGACGGAGGAAAGCCGTGAGGTCAGCGCTGTTTGAGTGACACGACGGTAGATTAGTGTCTTTTTGCCGGCCACTCAAACAACCTACAGCGAGGTGATCTGCCACGACAACCACCTTCAGACTGTGTCGTCCCCAAAAACCACCACCGTCCTCATTCATGCACGGCCTGCCCCTGACCGCCACCTCAAGAGGCATGCGAGTGTGGACAACAGGAACACGCGGAACGCAAGCTTCCTGCATCTCAACCCAAACACTCTTTCGTGGAGCGTCCGGAGATAACACCTGTTATGAATTAGCTCTCTAAAAATAATGATTGACGGATTCATGTGAAAAGTCTACAGACATCTTGTTACGCACCGAGATTAGTTCTCGAATTCTTATCTGGACAGAGATTGCTTTTAAAACTCTGTTTTGAAAAGGAAACACAGCAGCTTTAATCAGTGCTGAAGAAAATCTGCTTTTCTCCAGCTGATTTGTTCTGTGCTGAATGCCTTTTTTGAATTCCTCTATTTGTCCATATTTCATTCTGGCATAGGGTTCGGTCATCGTCTATTAGCTCTGGCTAACAGCGAGGCATCTTTGTCGTAGGAATTCGGGCATGTGCCTGCCTTGTCACAGTTGCATTCATGAACAATGATTTGGCACACTGTCTCACTGAAGCTCCTTTCACTCGTGTGTTCCAGAACATTCTCCACCTGACGTTCTCCTCTCCCACGTGTCCCTCACAGCAGGAGATTTTTTTTTTTCTCACAGTGCGGGCTTCTTTGAAGGGAAGACCCGACTTCTAAAGGATGCTGCAGGAGTCACATTTTAACGTTGCAACATATCCAAGATGGCGGACGATGCAACAGAGTCTGACGCTTTGATGGCACTTTGTTTCCTCTTATGTTAAGTGTAACTGATCATCACGGTATCACTGAACGGGAGCAGGAACTAGCATGATTTTGCTGCTATCACCCCCAACTACTATACTATATATACTATATATATATATAATATAGATATACTATATTTTACTAGTGCAGGAAAAAGTCCTGATGAAGTTGGGGTGAAACATGCAGCCCTCTGTGTGACACGCAGCTCACCTGGAAAACTTCTGTAAACTAACAGGAGTGTGGTGCATGGGTGACAGGGGCTTAACACAAGTGTTACTAAAAGCTAGGCTTCACTTTAAAAATGGACACGTTGAACAATCTGAGTGTGGTTACAACAGTTAGACCTTTTCATTCCTAGAATAGTAGATGTTGCCAAAGCAGAAACCCACACGCTCTGAGCTCCATCGGATCCCGCGCTTCCTTGAAAATGAGCTGAAAAACGACGTGTGTGCTGAACTCGGTCTTACTGTCTGTGTGTCTCTGTCCCGACGCTTTACGCTGTTGGCTGCTGCTGCTGCTGTACTCGCTCCTCTCCAGGGACGACACGGCTCCGTTCACCACTTTACTGCTCTCCACACTCCCCTGAAGGCCCCGCAGCCTGTCCTCCTCTGGGGGGGGCTCCGGAGGTGGGGGCAGGTCTGAACACACACAAAGTGGAGGAAAAAGCATGCATGAAGAATTGGGTCAATATTCCTGATTTTAGCATTTTAGCTCATTTTAGTCCAGGTTTGTTACATAATATCCTCTTCATGCTCTAAAAACGGATCATTTTGTTTGTGTTTGGTTTTTTTTAATTGGCTATATCTGTGTTTCCAGTTTTGGAAAACTGAATTAATTAACTCTGACTTTGAGCTGGTAAAATGAAGGTTTTAATAGAACACAAGGCTTACATCTTACATTTGGAGCAGAGCTGTAGATATTTAATCACAGATTTGTGCTGCAGAATATGTGTGGGTACGTACTGGATTATTATGGGGTGTATATCCTCCCTCAATGACAAAGTGTACTGAACACACAGTCACAGTTATCATGGCATAACTCCAGTATGGATACGATGTTCTCGTTAACAGTACAGCTGCCAATGAATCCTGAGCGCATCTGGCTGCGACGTTTTAAAAACACTCGCAGAGAATTCAAGAAAATTGTAAATATGAACAAAGAAAAGTCAGAGATATTGTCTCCACTCACCTCCTTGTATGTCTCTTCTGTAAGCTGACGTCTTGGACACCTTTTTCTTCACTCGGGATTTCTGGTTTGGAGGAGTGCATGAATCTGCCGGGGAGCGACTGTGGACTGTGAGAGGAAAAGGAAAGAAAACAAAGGGCCATCATATATTCAGTATATACATTTATAATATTACAGAAAAAAAACAATGAAATGGTAAATTCACAAGAGCTTGTCCATGGTTCAAATGATTCTTTTATTCTATGAGTCTTGGGGATTTTAGCATTTTTATTAAAACATTTTTATTTATTTTATTTTTTTTTGGGGGGGGGGGGGGGGTTCTGTGCCTTGCTCAAGGGCACCCCCGCAATTCTCAGAAACTTGAACTGGACCCTTCTGTTTAAAACTCAAGTCCATACAGACTGAGCTACTGAGCTCTGCCCAGAATAGCCAATATATATTCTCAAGTTTTTTTTTTTGATTTCTGCATATTTTAAATAAACTTATCGATTCTTTTATAATTTCATGATTTAGTTTAATATGTCTCTGCTTTTTCTTCACAGACTGATTCTGTATTAGCACTTCTATAAAAGCATTTATTCATGCAAATATTTGAAATCCCAAACCATGAGTTCAAAGTGCAGCTTTCCTGTCCTGGTTTGCTTGTGTGAGCTTGTAAATGTGTGTGTGTGTGCGTGTGTGTGTGTGTGTGTGCTGCAGCAGTCTCTGTACCCGGTGTGTTGATGCTGACGCTGTCTTCATTCAGCGCTGGCCCCGGGCTGTTGAGGCAGCGGTGAGCGGGACTTTGGCACTGCAGCGTGCCAGCCTCTGATGAGCCGTGATGCTGTTGGCCGGAGAGGTTGGGGTTGGACTGGTTGAGCGGCGAGCTTGGCGCCTGGGGAACTGGCACCGGACCGCAGGGTAACCTTCTGCTGCGGGAAGGGAGGACAACATGTTACTGGAGAGGACAAACCGGAGGAATCAGAGGCTAAATATGGCACAGAGAGAAGAAGTATTCTTCCTGTGTTCTGGCTTTGTGATTTTGGCTCTTCTTTAAATTTGAACACTTCCTTGTTATTTATATGTTTAGTTTGTTATCTATCCAAGTAAGAACAGTAACATTAACAATGGGACATGAGGGTACATTTGTATTGTCGCCATAGGAACAAAAAAAGAAATGGGCAATTATGTCTGCTTCCCTGAATGTCATTTAATGTAGCACTTTATAAATATCTGCAGTGATTTCATGAACGAGTTCGATGTGCAAACACCTTCTTAAAAACACTTGCAAGCATTTTCACTGAAAGGATTTATTGCTTTTCACTTATTTTTTTCTGATGTTTTAAATGAGAAATGTTCAAGGTTTCACAGCTGCAAGTGTTCAAAATATAATAATGTTGATTGAGCCTCTGGGAAAACTATGATGAGCTTCATAAATCAACTTTCTGACATTTTATGACTTTAAACTACAAAAAAAAAAAAAAAAAATACAATCTGTGGATGAAGAGAGAGAAGACAGTGGACAGAGTCAGAAGTCAGGGAGAGAAAGAGAGAAAGAGAGAGAGAGAGAGAGAGAGTGGGGGAGGTCATGCGAGGAAGGAGCCACATGCCGGTCCTGAACCTTTGCCGCCCACCTGGAGGAGCGCACTAACCGCAACTCCACTACTCCACTACCCCACCGGCGCCTGTCCTCATTTGGAGGTTGTCATGGCTTGTGCTTTTCCCTTTTTAATTTCACAGAAATATATATATATTTTTTCCAGCTTTATTAGATAGAACAGCAGAAGAGAGACAGGACATGTAGGGAGGAGAGAGTCGGGGATGACTTACAGCAAAGGGTCGAGCTTGAATTCAAACCCACGGCTGCTGCCACGAGAACTATAAACTGTGTACATGGGTCGCGCCACATTACCGCTAGGCTATCAGTCGCCCCGTATTTTGTCTTTTAAAACCGAGTGGCAACCTCCAGCAGAAGATAGGAGACCTAAACTCCACCTGCCTGTTACTAGATTGAACGTTACTGCAGGCAGAGTCAGCATTTCCAATATGATGAACAACTGTTGGCTTTATAACGCCTCTTCACAAACCAATGGTTGACATCACTGAGACGACGTCCATTCTACAGTCTACGTTTAAAACCGACAGAGCGGAGCTTCAGATAGAAGTAGATGAGTAGACACAACCATCATGTAGCAGTTAAGTGCAGGGTTTGTAAACATACCGTGACAGCTGCTGGCTGTCGAGCTGGTTGAGGCGTGGGAGGTCGTGGGGGGCTCGGGTCTCCTCGTGGGGCGAGGGCGTAAGTGTGGCGGTGGACTGGTGGCTGTAGGAAGTGGCTGGAGAGGAGGCGTTGTTCCTCTGAGGTGGAAGGGGTCCGTCCTCGCAGCCCTCCATCAGATAGGTCCTCTCTGGGAGGGGTGGGCACCACTCCTCATCGGAGCTACACACACACACACACACACACACACACACACACACACACACAGAGGTGTGACAGTGTGATGATACAGCGGGAGAACAGCGCTGGATCTTATCTTTGTGTGTGTTTTTTAAAGCGGAGAAGCCTGTTGCCTCTGTGCTGCCTTTAATTCCAGCTCACTATGAGGCCACTAAAAGATTAATGCTGTTCTTTCAGTCTCTGCTCGAGTTATAGGGCCTTGCCGTTGGCAAAACGGCAGGAGGCTAAGCTTCCACTTGGGTGGCAGCACTTCTGTGATCCTGAATGATCGTCTGCTTTGAGCTTTCAGGGAACGACTGTTGAGTAGGAACACAGCTAATTGTGTTCAAAGGTATAAAAAGGAGCTAAATTGCTGAGGCAATTGTCCACAGCTGATCTAATTCATGTTTTTTAAAGCCAGAGGCGTTAGAGCCGCGTGGAGTTCGATGCTAACTGTCCCTGCAGCAGTGTTGTGTTTGCTTATGGAGACGTCTGACTCACCCTATGTCCATATCCTCGTGCTCAGAGGGCAGCTCATCCTGCTCACACTGCTCCAGCTCTCCAATGGGAGGAGGAGGGGGCAACGACTCTATCCAGGTCAGAGACGGGGTCTTCACAGCTTTACCCATCGCCTTCTGCTTCGGCTTACCTGAAAAAGAAAAGGACAGAAACACCCTGAGTCACTCGAGGAAGCTACTTTGTGTTATTGATCGAGTAATGGGCTGAGGGTCTGACCTCCAGACAATTTGAATTACATTTATAAGGACTATTCTGGTAAGACAAAGAAATAAAATTAGATTTTTTGAAACAGTAAGTCTTCATTTCCTTGAAAAAAAAAGCCCCTTCTTGAGCAGCTCTTAAACTTCTATATACACTATAAACATGTGGGTGAGTTTAGACAGCCAGACAAACAGAAAAGGATACTTTGATGAAGTCTGATTGATCATTTCACCAAAACCTAATGATAACTTTTCCCCGCAGGTTGAACACGATACACACCGGCAAGTATGACGGATGCTGAGACACAGTCGTGTCAAAGGAGAGAAAATATACTTGTAGCGAGGCGAAACGCCACGTAAACAAAGCTTATTCCACAATGAGGGTGAACCTTTGCGTTGGCTTTTTGCGTGGGATTGACCTCCTTTCTGCTGGACAGGAAGTTGCCAAACATCGATGGTTAGCTTGTGCTAGCTTGCAGTGAAGGTACAAACAGTGAACGTGCACATCACGTCCTGCAGTGAGTGTGCACTTCTGGAGGGCGGTGAGCCAAGAAGGAGGGGCCCAGTTTGAATGCTGCGTTTACAAGCTGCAACGAATACTGTAACTGAGTGTGCCTTTAAGTAGTTTGAAAGATCTGTCCTTCCTGCTGAGAAATGCATTTTGTGTCTTTAGTAAGAAGCATCTTCCCAACACCGAGAAAAAGGAGCAGTGATACGTCAGGAGAGCTGTCGGGTCTAGAAAAGGGGCTCAGGGGATTAAAGATGCAATCGAAACTAAAATCGTGATGAGCTGGATCTGCTATGCTGCAACTACAACATGTATCTACACTGAACAAAGACACAAAAATCCCTCACCATTGCAGCGGTCCGGCTGGGCGTACTGAGCTCCGGAGGGTCCCGGTTGAGTGATCCAGTGGCCGTCATCCTGCTGCTCGCCGCTGTGTGCCGACGTCTGGGTCTGGGTGTTGTACGGCATGATGGATGTGGAGGCGTAGGGGGTCGTGGAGTTGTGCTGGGCGTAGGTGAAGTTATGCAGGTCCTCGCTGGTGGCGTCGATGGTGCTGTAGATCGGCCCTTCAGTGGAGCCTCCGATGCTGTACTTCTCCGTCTGATTCAGGTAGTTGGAAATGCCAGCTTCTACACGGGGACGGAGAAGATTATGGAGGGTGCTTTTGCTTTGTTAGGAATCAATCACACTGTTTAGTTTAAGACGTTTCCTACCATTGTAGTATCTCTCAGCTGTGCTGTGGTTGGTGCTGCAGCAGTTGACGGCCTCTTTGCCGCTGTGGACCAAGTTGGTGGTGGGCCAAGAGTCGGCCAGCCATGGATAGTTGCCCATGTTGCCACCCAGCACGCCCGGCCTGTGGAGACATCCTGGTTTTAATTGAAAGCATAGCATGGGACAGAATACAACAGCAACTATATGCAGATGACAATGAAACCAGCAGCACACTCAAGCTGCATATATAGATAAATGGTTTGAGCTGTCCTAAAACATAAAGCTTCAACTATGTGTTCATTTTTCAGTGCAGCTCCACACCAACCTCATCTATCATGGGCCTCATTTTTAATCTGTAAGGCTCAAGAGCACTTCCAATGAGTCACTGTGTCCCATCGTGTAAAAGTTGGTTTCAACTATTCTGTTAAACAAGTTAAATCTTTTTTTTAGAAAAGTCACGGTCAAGTCAACGTTGGCTGCAGCTCAGCTAGCAGCCTCCCACAGCTAAGTGTTAAACTGCTTTCATTAGTGTGTTTAAAGGCTGCATTTACAAGGTCTGTGAGGTTTGAAGAGGAGAAGACATCTGCAGATAATTTTACCCCCCGAACAAGACAAGAATCCTGTTCTTAAATCAAGATGAGCATCATCATTAAGCTCAACTTGCAGCCTAGTGTAACATCTTGTTTCTGCCCAATAACAACATTAGATAAACATGATATAAAACTGCTTTATTCATATTTTTCAAGATGTTAAAGGAAGAATGTGCAACTTTTTGATCCAGTAGATTTTGCTCTTGAGCACCAGCTTTCACTAAAACAACCCCCCCCACCCCCAAAAAAATTTGCACATAAGAATTATCGAATGGAACGCACCAGGATTAAGCACCATTAAGTCCAAGTGGCAGATAAAATTATCCTTTACTTGAGCAGCAAATTACCTGCGTCCTGCTTTGTTGTGTCAGCGGGATGATATTAGCACTCTTTAGTTAGCTCGTAGCTTCACAATGCACATAAATTGACACAGAATGAGCTTGATTTAAAAACACTTGTATCACAGCCAAATAAGCAGTGAGTATGTTCTTCGTATTTTCTCTAGTCATTGACTAAAACAGCTTTTAAACACAAGGGGACGAGCTGGCTCTGGATGTGTCCACGTAAACATGATGTAAACACGGCTTTGACAACAATACAGCTAGCGGGACTCTTGTCTCACTTATGACTCAGAGAGACACGTACAGAGGATATATTACATTTCTACTATACTTACGGGTGGATTGTCACACATTCTACCTTTAATCATCAGGTCTTTTTTTTCTTTAGAGAAGAGACTCTGAAGATAATCCACCTGCCAGTAAAGGTCTGTTAAAGATGAGCACTAAAGAGTCATTTTGAGACCTGCAAATACATCTATCTTAATATATCTTTATCAGATGTTATCTTGAAACACTGTACAAAAAGAGGTTAGACTGTACTCTCTGTTTTCTTTGTTGCATACCTTTTTAAGTAAGGAAACCTTACTTGACTTTAATTATTTCAGATACATAAAAGAATGAGGACAAGGTCTGAATGTGAGAAATATTCAATTACCTTCCATTGAGTCCTGATGCCTCTCCGTGTGGGAAACCAACTGCAGAAAAACAAACAAACAACAACATTGCGATGAAGAGGAGTGAACTGACCCAGGTGTGTAACATTTGAATGACTTACTTATGGACAGTGCTCACATGACTTAATTAATCTGTGTTTCTTATTTCAAATCAGTTCCTCTCTTTGGACGAGTCTGCAGTAGTTTAAAGTTTCCTCTGTAATCGTGTCTGTTACAGCTTCACTAAGAATATATGACTAAATTATTCATCTCTGTGTTCATGTAGTCATGTAAAAAATCTCAAAAAGCACGCACTGCTGCGGTAAAAAGAATGATGTCAACTATGTACTATGGTGTGTGTCTAAAGTCACGTGTAGAAACATTGAGGTGCCAGGCAGGCGCTACAGGCAAAATAGAGCCAATGTGAGATTCACAATGTAGTTAGCTTACCTTCACATTTAAAGTTAAATCATTCTGTTTAAGTTTTTTTAAGGTAAAATTATTTGGGCTCCAATCCGAATGCTTCTATCTATGACTAAGCTGCTCACATGAGACAGCCGCCACAAAGAGCCTCAGGTGAGTTCGTAACAACACATCACTTCACATCTCCATCACTCCTCCTCACCTGCTGGTGTGTAGGCAAAGGAGGCGGTGTAGTGACTCAGCTCCTTCCTCTTCTTGCGCCGGCAGTAGATCCAGACGCTAAAGCCCATGAGGATGACCCAGCAGGCTCCTCCGATGCCTGCGATGAACGCCGGCTGCTTGACAACATCAGTGATCTGCTCGGCCAGGCTCACGCTGCTTTCCTCGCCACTGTCACTGGTGCCACCGCCATCTCCACCGCCGCCTGACACAGAGGGCTGCTCTGCTGGTAACTCTGGGGGGGGGGAAACAAAAGAAGAAGGGAAGAGGGGAGATGATAAACTGTTGACTGTTGCCTTACTTCCAGCTGAAAAATGTAAACATATGGAGCTAACCATGTTGAAACTGAATGATACATGGAGCCCAATGTTAACACCAATAGAAAAAAACTAAGGTTATCAAAATGTTCGATTTTTTTTTTTAAACAACAGTGTGAGTTGATTGTTTGACCAAATGGGTGGGTGGGACTAAAACTCCTCTGGACAAGTTGTATATATGTGCAAATGTCATGGTATCTGATTAAGAGACACATTGACTGAACCCAAACTGTCAAAGAATTAATGTTGATAAAATTATGAAAATCAAAATATTAGGATCATCAAAGACATCAGACTTCATCCTCTGGGGATCAGGAGTGGATTTAATCCAACAGGAAGTGCAACGTTTAACGTTTCACATTGTTTTGTTAACTTGAGGTCACATGCAAACTACACTTCTGCACTATAACTAACACTAATAGTCTGTCTATAAACCCCTTGAAATATAAAAAAGTCTATCCTCTTCATCTTTTGCCTGCTCCACTTTTCAGAAAATATGTGCCTAAACAGGCCGTTTGGAGATTTTCCCTTCATGACATCACAAAGGGCCGTAGCCCCTCCCCCAGGTGGGTGACACTCCCACAGCGAGGTGTTTGTTCTGCCCTCTGAGTTTAAATTTCCACCGTAAAATATTGTGCAGGATGCAAGAAAGCCCACTCAATCCAAGCTCTTCTGAAGGGGGCGTGGTCATACACAGCTCATTTGCATATAAAGCTGCAGTCACAGAAACAGGATTTTTGGCTGCAAATTTCCCATGTTCTGGACTCCTCTTAGACTCATAATAAACTTGTTGAAAATGAGTTCAAAACGTGACCTCTAACTTTGTCCCTTCTAACATTCCTTCATCATCAAAGTGTTTAATTAGCACACCTCCATGTTGTCCATCTTTCTGTTTTTGTCACATTAGACTCACTGAAGAGGACGGACACCGGCTGGCTGTGAGTGCCGATACCGGCGCTGGTCACCGCTGCGACCTCCACCTGATAGAGCACCCCAGGCAGCAGACCTTTCAGCACCGTGGACAACGTGTTCCCGTCCACCGTCTTGTTGATGAAGTTTCGTGTCTGGTTGTCTCCACCTCCGCTGCCCACACACCAAACCTAACCAGAGACGTGGAGAGGTTTCTGTTATTCAGCTCATTCGCTCCCTGGCGGGATATTCTACATACTTTCAGTCTTGTGCTCCTTGTTTGTGTAAGAATTAGCATTTTTATTCACTGATGAAATACTCAACTATAGGCTGAAATATCTGATGTGTTAAAGGGACATCAAAGCTCAGTCCGATATTCCCTGCGCTGAACGTACAGTCGTCATTGAACTCGGCAGCTAACCAGAATGCTGAACTCTGCGTTTGAAGTCTCAGAAACACAGCCTTAAGATTTATTTTTCAGTCGAGGAATATTTTTGCGTGAACATCAAATGGACACTATATGAGGGTCATGTTCCTCTTTTTTTAACTGTCCTTCAAAAGCCCCAGCTTTCCTGGAGTCTACTTGTTTTTTTTCGTGTGATAATTACTGTAAGGATCGGGACGGCATTGATGCTTTTTTTTGTCCGACTTCCCTTAAAATTCGACAGTTGGTCGTGCTTTAAAAGGAAGGAAGTCATTTGTGCTGTTTTCTGTTTGGGTGTCGTTTCTGAATGCTTTGTGGTATTTGTGTGAGTGTTTGGAGCTCGCCGTCTTCATATAAAAAGCGATGATGGTAACTGATTGTAGATGTTGCTCTGTAAAGTGACCATCAGAAGTGACTGATCCATTCATACACATTCATACGCTGCTGTCGAAGCAGTAAGAGCAAATTGGAGTGAAGTGTTTTGCCCAAGACACATCAGACATGTAGTTGAGAGAGCTGGGATTTGGACCCATAACCTTCCAGTAAGGCGACCAATGACTCTACCAACTGAGCTCACAGCCGCCTTACTGACCACTGCTCATGTGTTCAATACGGCAACATGCGTTTACCCTGTACTCCTGGATGACCCCGTTCTGCATCTCGCTGGGCGGAGGCTCCCACGAGACGCTGATGCTGGAACTGTTGCTGAGCTTCACCGTTGCCACTGTGACACCTCTGGGTGGAGCGCTGGGGACTGTGGGGGTGAGACAGCATTTTTGTCATTTAATCGACCCACAAAACACTGATACCGCAGAAACTCGGACTGTCAGACTGTCTTCTGGGTAATAACAGAGATAAAAACAGGTGAAGGAACATGAAAGTGAGCTGCAGCAGGCGAGGAAATTAGGATTTATTGAGTGCTTTAAAAAGTTAATAACTTTCTTTTTTTCTAGACTTAGCTGCTCAGGCGGGTCGATTCAGAGTCTATGAGCCCTGATGGAAAAAAAAGAAAAAAAGACTGCTCCCTTGTTTTCAATCTAGAGTTTGGATCGACCAATATAAACATGTAGAGAACCTCCGGCTGCAGGAATCTCTGTGTGTGGAGGCTGAATATAATGGAGATCAATATAAATGAATTTAAGCAGAGGAGGATATAAAATTAACCTCGAAATGAGATAGCATCATGAAGATGTATGTGGTGTCAGACAGGCTAATGAAGAGAACCCTTTCAAGGCCTAACAATGTCAAACAAATTTAATGGGGTTTATTTTTAGCTCGCATTATTTTGTACCTTCTTCCGGGGTTCGAACCAGCAGTGTCCGGCTGTCTTTGCCCTGGAATTCATCAAAGTAGGGACGTATCTTTATCTCATACTCGGTGCCCTTGAGCAGGCTGGTGAGGACGGTGCTGCGCTCGGAGGGGGAGTTGATGTCCTGGAGGAGCCAGTTTCCCCCGACGGGTCTGTAGAAGAGCCGATAGCCCTGCACGTACTGAGACTGACGGTCCACCTGGAGGAAATGAGGGGAATTAGAAAAAGATGTCAGAGAGGGGAAATGACACAAAGCACAGAGAACCCTAGCTGAAGCCTTAAAATGTTTCTTCCCTAAATAAATCAGAGCTGCACTCACATTCCAGGAGACTCGGATGGACGCTGTTGTTAGCGTGATGGGCTCCTGCAGCTGCACGGCCACCTCTCCCAGCTCCCTCTGCACCTGCCTGTGGTCCACTCCCTGACCTGTGGGACTCACATCTGAAGAGGGAAAACACACATTTTCACTTCTCTGAAAAAGTCCTGCTGTTCATGCATCAACACGCCCCGCTGTGGTGTTTTATTTTTAAGAAAACTGGAGGGGAGTCATGTTTTATTTGGCGTGTTCGAGGTGTGGACTCACCTTGCGTTCTGACGGGCTCAGAGATGGGGCTCGGGTCGCTCAGGCCGTAGGCGTTAACAGCTCGCACGATGAAAAGGTAGATGGTGTTGGGGAGGAGGCCGGTGATGGTGTGAGTTTCTATCTTGACCATGTCGGCTACAGTCTGCCAGGTGCTGCCTGCTGATTGGCTGTGAAAGGACAGGGAAAAAGACTTACATTTCTGACATCAATAATATATTTACCAAACAAATGTGATACTCAAGGGTAATTCCATTGTATTGACAATGAGCCCTTTCATTTCATACAAGTTTGGATTCGCAGCTCAGTGTGAAAATGAAACTCATCAAGTTATTAAAAAAACAACTAAAAATGATTTTAATATGACGAGGATGTTCAGAGATATAATTTAAATGTTTTTAAAATGGGATAAATTTCAATGATCCACAAAAAAAGAAACCAAGAAGCTAAGAATAAGAGGAAGGAAGAAAGATTGAAGGAAAGAAAGGAAGGAAGGAAAAAAGGAAGAAGGAAGGAAACAAAGATGGAAGGAAGGAAAAAAGGAAGAAGGACGGAAACAAAGACGGAAGGAAAGAGGAAGAAAGAAAGAAGTAAGGAAGAAATATAGAAAAGTAGGAAGGAATAAAGAATAGAAAGGAAGGAAGGAAGAAAGAAGGAAGGAATCAAAGACATAAGAAAGGAAGGAAGGAAAGGAAAGGACAGAAAGAGAGAAAGTTTTGCTCTTTCGTCTCTTATTTATTTGCTGCTCTCTGAGCACCTGGTAAGTGAGAAAGGTCACTTGGCTTAGCTGAATAGCTTCTCTGTGGATCAGTGAATATGACCTTGACCTGATTTGACCTGTAATGGAGTACACATACAGGCTGCACAAGATTCCCCCAGCATTCAGGAGAGCTTTGCGACGCTGACTTGATGTGCAGCTTCAAAATTAACTTATGCATGAAAAGATCTCCAGGCGATAGCGGGAACTATTTTTAGCTTCCTCTAATATTGCTTATGTGGTAAACAATAGCAGATGTGAGCAAAGTCACTCAGTTCAGAGAAGTTTGTGTTCACCAGAAGATCTTCTCCAAATGAGACAATTTACTCTCCCGATGAATAATGTAATGAGGCTTGTAGGAAGGCACAGCTGCCATCAGGAAACGAGGGCATGTTTTCAGCCTTGTGGCACTCCCAGAGATGCATCACCCCTCAAACCCGGCTCCTTCTCTTCCTCCTCGTTGTGAATTTACTGTCACCTCTGCAGAGCCGCAATCACAGAGGCCTCCCAAACCATTTGTTTGACACTTTCAGATTCTCCCAAAGGGTACTGCGGGGGTTTATGCTGAACTAGCTTCAGTACTGAACATCACAATTACTCCTCTTTTGAGTGTGTACTGTACGCAGCCTGCCTGGTGCCAGCGCCGCATTCAAGGTTGAGCAGGGGACGCTCAGAGGGAGTTCACACACTCGCACACGAGGCTGCAGCCCCCAAAAAAAACAGAGAAAATGAATGCACACTCCCCCGGAGAAAAGAGTCTTCCTTTGTACATTAAATAAACACTTTAACACATTGCATACGCACACACACACACCAGCCTCTCTCTATGCTCCCGCAAACACCTCAGCACCTCAGGCAGGGCAATGTTATTGTAAGCATCCCAGCGGTCCCCTCCAGCTGCTTTAGAAGGAATCAGTCTGCGTTACTTGGAAACGCTCGGCGGCTGCTCAGGGCCACAGTGGACGTCTGGATCTGATTAAACTCTGCCGGTGTTCTCGTCCTTATTGAATAGGAAGGACACTTTTCCCCTCAACGCAGCCTATCTTCATCTGGAGGCCTCCATCAGTCCGCAGAGCCACCCGTCCTGCTCGGATAAATCTGATTTTTAAACCTTAATTAATCCAGGGTGAACGTGGTCTCATGTGGAACTTTAACTGAACGTTTCTCCTGAGGCGCAGTCCGATTCATGGATGTATATATAATTGTTGTACAGACAGACACAACAAGTTTGTTGTTGCCATGGAAACCCCCGGAAGTTACATCAAAGTCCGCTGTATAAGAAATGTAATATCAGATATAATTGGATACATTGTCTGTAAATGTATTCTCTCCCTCGGTGTGTTTTGCCCGTCTACGGTCAACTTCAGTTCGTTGTCTCATCGATTGTCATGATTGAGAGCCCCCTAGTGGCGGAATTTACAAACCTGGCCTTTAAAAGATTCAGAATTTTAACTATTATTTTCATATTTGTACTTTTTGTTTAAAGATGTATTTTATGTTCTTTATTCAGAGACAGAACAGTGGATTGAGTTAGATTTTGTAACGAGGGAGAGCACGGACAATGACGTGGGAAAGGGGCCAATGGAACCCGAGCCGTCTGCTTCGAGAACAGCCTCTGAACCTGAGCAAACTTACCAATCAAATTCCTGCGCTCTGATCAATCTTAACTTTGGCAGAATAAATCCTGGAACCTTCAGATGACGTTCAGCTTTGTTTTTGGAAATGTAACTTCACTTCTCTTGTACATTGAATAGTATTAATTAACTGAGTCTCCTCATGATAATAAGTAAATATGCAACCTTAACCGAGTTTAAAGGCCAGAAAAAAACATCAAAATGTAGAGGAAATGATGGGTGTGCACATTTACTGTGCTTTTATAAGCACATTAATCCTTTGAATCTGCGCTGAATTAAACAGATAGGAAGATACTTAGTACGAGTAAAAACGACCTTGATCGCTAAGGAAAGAGGAAGATTGTTTTTGACACCTGAATTCAAAAAAGGAAAGTGAAGGTTTTTTGACTTCATTTAATTAAACACCTTCATGTTTTGCCTTTAACCACCAGTGATTCTGAAAATACTCACAATAATACTGATGCCAGAAAGGAGGGTAAATATATCTTGGCTTGTTTAAGGTTTTTAAAAGAATATAAATGATTGACAAATTGGCATACACAGGGAAGACTAATCTTTTCATGGACAGAATAAAATGCAACAGTATTTTCTGCAGGTGTTCCTTGAACATGGTGTATATGGTAAGTATCAGATGTAAATAAAGGCCGGAAATGTTTTTATTTTTTCCCCCAAAGTGAAAGTGAAAGTGAAGTTGACCTTTGACCTTTTGAGAACTTGAGTCCGAACTTAAACATTTAAAGCTGATGAAATCATGATTCATGGTCCTAAAAGTGCAGCCCTGTCCAATTGGACATTTCTGCTAACTGAACCAGACCAGAGAGCATAATGCATCAAAATAAAAAATGTTCCTTAACAAGCTTGAGGTTTTTCTAAAATCTAGAAAAACGGAGTTTGTTTATGGTTGTTTCCATTCACTTTTGATGTGACGTATGGCAGATTCAGTAAAGCTCACCTGAAGGCCTCGATGATGTAGGAGGTGACGGCGGCTCCTCCCTCGTGTGCGTTGGGTTGCCAGGTCAGAGAGACGCTGTTCTTGGACACGTCTGTGACGATGGGTTTGTGTGGAGGACCTGGCAGCTGGAAGGGCTCCGTGGTCTGAGCTGCCGACGAGTCTGCGCTGTCTGCATGGCGAAGAAGAAAGACAGAAAGAAGAAGAAGAAGGAGAAAAGATGGCGGAGAGAGCGAGGAATAAAAGCACATCAGATTAAACTCAAACATCCCCCCTTCAGCATTCCTTGTTTCATAATGTCCTCTGTGTAATCCTGTTAATGTTGACTGAACATTTGCATCAGTGTCGCTGCAGGCTAACTTCCTCACTTCTCACACAATCTAATCACAATTTGGCTTTTCACGTCGACTATTAGAAGTTAACAAAGCATCGTGACGCTAACAGTCGAATAACAAACTCCGGTGTCATCAGAGCGCTTGTTAAGTCATTACTCCTCGCTCATTAAACGCCTCTAATGAAATCTCTGCAGCTTCAAACATCTGATGCACTAATGCCTGATGGGTGGTTGAGGAAATAAAAGGGGCACAGCTTCACAAAGCACTGTGTGATTCAGAGACACCGTGTGCTGTGGCTCACCTCAGGACCAAAGACAGTATTTGAGAATTGGATGCAGCTACAGGGTTGTCATATTTGGGTTTAGGACTAATAATTTTGAAAGGCTGGAGTTTAACCATCTCAGATTTTTACAGTGTTAAAGTCACCAGATATTAATGAGAGGTTACACTAACTACTCTGGTGGATTATAGCAAATGATTTTATTAGCAGAAACATGAACTTGTTGGTTGAGCTTTGAGGAAAAGTCACACATCCATTTAGTACTCTACCTTGAATGCACTCACGCTCTTACCGCCAACTTGTTTTTGTCATGGCTGTTAGCTAAAACAGTGAGTGTGCACAAAGAGAAGTGACAATCACAATCTCTGTTTTTGGACACATCTATTATTAGCTCAATAAAAGCGTCTCTTCTGAGGATCGTTGTCTGTTGTTTCATGCTTCTACTTCACAGAGCGGCCATTTGCACGTTTTCAAAATCACGCAGAGACAATTTACCTTTAACTGTGAGCACTCCACTCCAACTCGTCTCTCCGCTGGAGCTGGAAGCCACGCAGGTGTAAACCCCCGAGTCCGTTTCCTGGCAACCGAAAAAAAAGTGCATCATTAGTTCAGTGTGTTTATGAGCGTGAGTGTGTGTGTGTGTGTGTGACAGAGAGAGAGAGAGAGAGAGAGAGACTGTGTTGACACACTTATTAGCAGTGATTGAGACTAAATGTCATACCTCTCAGAGCCGAGTGTTTGCGCAGAGAATGCAGAGCAGAGAGAAGTTCAGGTGTATAAAATGTGGCAGAGCAGAGAGCTGATGTTCACACAGAGCGACCCAGCGACTCTTCACTTCAGAGACAGAGACTGGCTTTTTCACTATGAGTGAAGAGCAGCTGTTTACAACAAATAGTGTCGGAACAATAAACTTGAGGGATTCAAAATATGAAAAAACAACAACACGCAGCGCTGTTAGGATACGCGGCATCTCCACAACTTTTCAACCATCCGTTCATTCTCATGTTTTGAGGGATTCATTAGTGAAACTGGCTTCAAGCTTTAGGCGGAGAGAGACAATACTCTTCATAACTGTGCGTTTTATAAGAGTGAACAAGTCATTATTGGATTGGAGAAAGGATCCTTCAATATAAAATGTTGAGTTTCTGAACTGAAAGTGACATTTTTGATGTCTGGGAATTATAATTCAGCCAAGAGGAAAAAAAAAAGTGAAGTCCCCCCGTGCAGGGCTGAAATGATCCCCAGAGCTACATATTGTTTTGTTTTTCATACACTGTTTTAGACTGTTGGACGTTCGAGGCACGTGAGTCTCTATGGAGAGTATGAAGAGATGTTGAAGGACATCACAGATTTTAAGTGAGCTTGACTTTCAGCGCCATATTTGAAGTAAAATTCAGTTGAAAGGGAGTTCAAATCTGTCCATCATTATTATTCCATAGTAACTAACGGCTCTCTCGGGCATCCATTATTGTTGAATGCATATAACTTGTGCATTTTAATTTCTTTGATATAAGATCTGCTTGAATTGACTGCTTCTACTTTGACATTTTGTCAATCGTAGTTATTTCTAAAATGATATATACTCAGTGGAGTTATGTGAAGTCAAGCTGGTGGCTTTTATGTTCTTCATCCTTGATTTGTGCGCAGAGGAGGAGGAGGAGGAGGAGGAGGAGGACGGGGAGTTAAAGGATCAAAAGACAGAATTTCAATGACCAGCGAGAGTCTAAAATGTCTAAGGAGTCGGCTCTTTGTACCCAACAGCTACTTAGCATTCTGGACGGGCTATGAGCAGATGTAATTAAGAGGTGTGTGATAGATGTGCCTGTGTGTATGTGTGTGTGTGTCTGTGTGTGCTGGTTGTTAAATGTTTGGGGAGGCGAGCCAAAAGCGAGACGGGCTGTGAAATTGCTTACAACAGAGGAGATGTTGGGGGTCTCCACACGGGGGAATCTCTCAGTGGGACACTGAGGTGGAGACACCTCGACTCTGAATGTGAGTCTGTTGATTTAGCTTAATAGACAGATCAGTATCGCGTCTTCAGTTTGGAAACAGCAGCACAGTGTGAAGAATTGTTCAAACTTCAAAGTGCTTAGTTAGCCAGTAAACTACGTGCTTTCTTTAAAATGACTGCTGGATCTCTACATGTTATCAAAAGACAGAAAGCTGAGACGAGCTTTGGGTCGGATTAGCCTTCAACCGCACAGATTTATTTGTCTGTCATCAATCGAACCCATATGAAAACCAATAATTAGATGACCATATTTTTTTATTTTTTTCTGATGTTGCAAATGGTGAATGGACTTTAACACTTACACATCCACACACTGTAAAGTGTCCATCAGTGTAAACTAACCTATTCATTTACATTCAGTTCAGTAAATTGGGGGTCCAGTGTCTCGCCCAAATACACTTGGACATGCGATTGCAAAAGGTGGGACTCCAACCCCAGACTTTCCAAATGAGGGATGACCGACTCTACCACTGATCCACAGCTGCCCCACGCCAAGACACGATGGAACACACAATCACCTTCACCAGTTGATGCAGCCAAAAGAGGTGAAGTGTGATTAGGAGAGGAACTCAATATGACATCTTTAAGGGTTTCTTTAAATTCCGTGTGTTGAGTGTCGTAAATGTTTGATTTTAAATGACCGCAGAGATGGATGTGTGTAGTCCTGAAGACAACATTCATGCTTTTGGCTCTGAATTCTATCTGTGCCTGTTAAAGTTGAACATTTCTTGATGAGGAAATTTGATTTTGTTGGCGTAATTCGAGTTAAAAACTAAAGAGCTAACGAGCTAACGAGCTAAATAGCGGTTGCTGACTGGCTGCGAGAAATTCCTGTTCCAGTAATCTACAAAAACCAGGACTTCTAAAGCATGACTTTTACAACTTGCGTCAGCTTTACCACCTCAGGAAAAAGACAAATTCAAAGAAGCGCGCAATACCGTTGATCATGAGATTATCTTTTGGGCTTCCATTAGGAGAGATATAGGGGACAGGAAATGTGAGAAGAGAGTGGGGATGACCACACAGCGTCAGGAGTCGAACCCACGAACAGTGCGACAAGGGTTGTAGCGTCTGATGCACTTATCCCCTTTTTTCACCTTTTCAAACAGTCCCCTGTGGTCTAAATGAAACCTCTGTGCTGTGCTTTGGTAAAAATATAACATGAATGAAGCACCAGATGAGGTTTGTGACCCTGCATAAACCAGCTCTCTCTGAACGCTCCGTTTGGTGTGTGTGTCTCTTTAAGTCCTTTAATTGTCCCTGTAGACATCACTCTTTCGCTAGCGAGAGAATTTGCGGACCTGCACAAAAGATTTGCTCTAGGTTGGAGGTGGAGTCCATGGGTGGAGATACCAGGAGAGGGGAGGGTATATTTAACCACAATCCAACTTGTGATGTCACAAACTGAGAATATTTGAAACAGAGCATTTTTCTCTGTATTGTAAAACTTATGCAGAGCACAAGCAAAGAACTCGATGGATTTATTTCACATTTTGTGGGTCGTTAGGCACTCAGGTTAGCCAAATGTATGTTCAAAAACACTGTACAAGTGTTTTTCAAAAGATAGCCCCTTTAATTAAAGGTTGTTTTATCAGAATTTAATCTTGTGGATAAAAAACGAGATAAATTGGAGTTAAAGTGTGTGATATGTTACACTGTTCAATGTGGGGGCAAAGCGACAAATTGCTGGTATTTATATTTAAACTGCACATGCTGGGAATGCTTGCTCATTTTGTGTCTTTCTGTGCGTGTGCACAGGTGTGTGTGTGTGTGTGTGGGAGTGTTTGGGAACATTTTTAATTTGTTTTTAATCTCTTTTGCTGCAAGATGCTTCACTCCTCTGTACTTCATCAATTTGCAAGAAACACAATCAGTGTTCTCTACTTCTCTTATTCTGTGAGCACAGACGCATTACTCCCACTGAAAACCTCGTACATTATGCAGGAGGATGTGCAGAGCGGGAGCCAATCAGCGAGCGGCTCCACCATCCTCCTCGGCTGCGTCGCGGCCGTCTCATCAGTAACACTGACAGATGAATTACTCAGGACTAAGTGGCTTGTCAGAGCGTCCTGCTGGACAGGGGACAGGTGACTCTCCTCCCATTCAACTCCCTGCTCTGCCCCTCCTCTCTCTCTTTAGGCCCTGACCTTCAGTCGACCTGTGGGACAGCTGATGATACCTCTGTCTGAAGAGGGGGGGGGGCAGTTCCCCAGATGGTCCTGTTTGATCTGTGGATGGGGAACAGTACGGAGTGGGGGGGGGGACGGTTGGAGTAAACAGCCGGAACACCTGACTATTAATCAAGGCAGGCAGCTCTGAGCGCTGTGAGAAACAGATTGCTAAAAAATAGATGAGGGGAGAAGAAGAGGGGATGGCTGGAGGGAGGGGCTCCAGGCTTTAAGAAGGAATCTGAGAATATTTATTCACATTTTACAATTTGATCATTTGAATATGTCTTTGACTGGAAATCCTCTTTTGCAGGACGTTGGACTTTTTCTGGAAACCAATACTCCTGAATCGGGAGTTCTTGTCTTTATTCAGGCTAATTCCTGCATTTGCATAATTGTGGGCGTGGCTGGGGTTTCAGGCGGACGTGTTTCAGCTTTCTGCCAGGAGACGAAAGGCAAACCTCGCCAGCTTTCCCTTTCTAGATTATAAAGATAGTTATGTTGACGTTATGTTAGTCAACGTTTCTAATATCGCAACTGCCATCGTTTAGCTTCATAACTGCTCTTCAGAAACCAATTGCTGACATCACTGAGACTGCGTCCACGTATTATACAGTCTATGGTCCACGGCCAGAAAGCTGGTAATGAAGAATTTGACCACGTCCTGGCCCTTGCTGTCTGCCTTTGGCCCTGTCATAGGCACATTATTCCATCTGGCTTGTTCTTGTTCAAGGATTTGCTGTCTTTCTGCAGATGCTTATTCAGTCAGTTACGTCCATTTATGGCTTCCTCACCTTCATTCGTGTGCTGCTCAGCCTCATATAAACTTGCTTTCATGCCACCCATGCTTGTTTTCACTCCATTGATTAGGTCTAGAGTTTCTTAAATTCAGAACCATTTTCAGTCTTGTTTCACTCTCATATTTCCATGAGCAAATGATCCAACCAAAGTCTCTTTATTGGAGAATGTCAGTGACCTTTGACCAATGACATAGCATGCATATCTTAACTTACTTTATAAAGCAATGTGTTTTACAGATCCATGGAGGTCAAGACATTTTTGGAATTTAAAGCTTTTGGAAATATTCAGTGAACCCTTTATATTAGAGAGTTCTAAGGTCTAAAGGTCTCATGTGTTTTAGTGAGAACAGATCATGCTCCTTGTTGAATGTCCCTCACATGAACATCGAGCACGGTTACTTGATTCTGTTTTCTTATGCGGGGCGATAGTTCAAGCGTCGGTGCACAATGATTCTGTTTTGCAAATGCCTTCTTAAAACCGAGACTTTTTTTTAGTGTCTGTAAACTAACCCGAAAGTCCAATTCAGTTTGTTTTATGTATACACTTCTACCCTGCAGAAATCATCTGCCAATCAAATTGAGCGATGTGAACTTTGTCTCATTTTCCACCACCTGCTAACAAACCAGCTAGCCCGGGTATCAGCTGTCTGCACAAGACAAGCAAACAGAAGGTTGATAATGATGTCACAGGGTGTTTTTTGGAAGAGTGGAGAAGGGAAATGTAATTGCGAGCTCTAAAATATGCACACTGGGATTTAAAGTCAACACATGAACCTGATTTCCTGCTTTCACCTGTAATGTGTTTTCTTCTCCCTCTCCTCTGGCTTTTCTTTCTGCCTTTCTTCACTGAGCCGTCCACACAACGACTTTCATCCAACACCCACACAAACCATTTAGCAGAGAGGCAGCCTGAACCTCTCTTTAACCCCCCACCAGCCTCTTACACACCCACACATAAACACATACACACTACCCGTCTGTCCAGGACGTCTTGGCACCGGTGAGGGACAGCAGAGTGTGTGAGAGTGTGTGTGTCTGGCAGAGATCCCAGGGTAATGGCATCTTGTCGATGCCAGGGTTCGAGGAACAAACAGACCATCTGTCTCCCTCCTGGGGCCCAGATGAGATCGACTTATTTAGATTGATGATTTCAGGGTTAAATGTTTCTCGTTTTAAAGGCTGATTTCATTTTTCTTTCCTGTCACGCAAGAGGAAGACTGTGGTATTGTTTTGTGTTTAATCTGTTTTAGTCTCTCCTGATGAATTGTTTCATTTCCAAGCTCCAATAAAAGAGATGTTTCAGATTTATTTAAGCGATGGATAAATACGGAGGATTTTATGTGTAACATCCTCAGGAGAATAAAAGGTTATTACTTGTTGGGGTTTGGTAGAAGTAACTGCGAGATGTGCAATGTCACAATTTAAAGTACTTAGAAAATTGCATACACAGTCTTGCACGCTGTCTAACTTGGAACAACAAATATTGGCACATAAGTCCATTGCCAGGTAGACAGTACGCACATGTTTTTCGAAGGAAGTTTTCATGAAAAGAGTCATTTACAGCTAAAGGCAGCACCATTAAGCTGTTGAAAACAACCTGAATAAATGATTTGTACTTAAGCCACGCCTCTGATTAGTAAAGTAGCCAATCATAGACTTGGATTTTAGTTGTGATGGTAATGTATTTACATTATACTGGGCGGCATTTATAGCTGCATAACTTCAGGATTGCTGATTATCTGACACTTTTGTCTGTCTGAAAAATCTCCAGTCCTGAGCTTACTTTGTGACAGGTATGTTGACTAATGGGTCTCTGACTTTTTATCGAGCACCAGCAGCAGGTTGCATTTCCGTTTTTCGGGACTTGTTGAGACTGCTTTTGGACAGATTACCCGATATTTAGTAGAAATAATAAAAAATAAGAAATTGTAATAAATAAAAGTTGAACTTTTTGACTGTAGTGCTTTTTTTCTGGGGAAACTGAACGTGTCTCTGTACCTTTTTCACACACGCATTCCTGAAAATGTCTTGAAAATGTCAGGACAGACTATAAATGACATTCAAAAGTGGATATTTACACATCTAGTCAGATGGGTCAAGAGGCCGGACATGAAGAACAAAAATGGTCTTAATGTTTACAAGACATCCAAGATGGTAGACGAAGCAGAGTTCAATCCTATGACAGATATTATGGTGGTATGTGACGTTTCACATATTTACTGTATCAACAAAAAGAGCAGAAGGACGACTGCAATGTTCACTCACTAGTTGCGTGAGGTAAACATCATTCCACCCTTTTACATGGATATTATTATTTTATTATTATCAGCTCACCTCGACCTCATGCCCACATTTTATCAGAGGGCTTAAAAGTCCAGGTCAAGTCAAGGTAAACATTTCTAGAAATTTTCAGGAATTTGATGCATGTGTGAATACAGCTAACATCACTGTATTGTACCTGCAGATCTAAACTTTCATCAGTCTCAGCTGTTCTTATTATAACTAGAAACGCACCAGATTAAGATGCTGAAGAGATTTCCTTCCTGCTTCACATCAAAAACATTTTCATGAAAATGATAAGTACAGCTCCAGAGAAGCACAAGAGTACCTGTCATGTCTTTGTCCTGTCTTCCATAACCATTACAGCTTTGCGAAATAAATGGGGAAAAAAATGTCAACCCAGCTGCAATTTTTCAAAGTTTCTCTTTCCTGTTTCTTTTTTTAAGAGACGGACTCGAGTGTCCAATTACTGACAAGCCGGAAACTTAAGTGCACTGATCAACATCTCAAATAGAAAAGAAAAAAGTTTGGATGTCGTATCTGCGATCAAAAAGCCGTTACGAGCATTTGTTGTTATGTTTGCTGTAAAACAAACGCACAACCATCACTGAGGGCATGTCTGCTCTCCGTGCAGAGTCTGATCAAACGATACCAGAGCCTGCAGAGAAGCTTCAACGTGCGGTTTGAAAGCTTCAAACGGGCTCCAGAGCATGAACACGTCCAAGTCCCCAGCTGTCGACTTCCTTTATTCCTGCATGATGTAAACGCAGAAGATGATGTACATTATAGGCCTCCTACTCTATGACTATACCTCCCCTCGATCCTCTCCTCTCCTCTCCTCTCTTCTCCTCTCACTCAGCCTCCTGCTCCTCCATCTCTCTCTCTCTTTCATCCAGTCCTCACTCACAGTGATGTATCGAGGATTTAATTACGACTCTCAGCGATCGTTAATCATTGAGAACCCACAATCAATTGATGCTGCGGCCTCCTCGGCTCTCTCAGAGGCTGCGGTGACCTCAGGTGCTGCTTTCGTACCCAGGAGGGAAGTCTGCGCAGAAAGGATTTCATTAGCACGGAGGAGGGCGGTGCTAACGACCGCTAATGGCCTCGCACGCTCATTATCAGGGTGATCACGCCTCACAGATGCAGTTTTTGCTGCATTCCCAACCTCTCCTCCACTCATAAAATCCAATCATCTGAGTCAACTGTGGACATATACTTCATTTAAGAGCTTCATTCTTTCCCGGTAATTAAATTGAATATTGTTTTATCATGGCGAATATCTTTATTCCGTGTGGCCTGCATGGTGTTTGATGTGCAAATATTGATGCATGTTGATCGTGAACACATTTTAATGAGTTAACTTTCAGCTGTGATGCGATGGAATTAAAAGCAGTCGTTAAAAAACACTGACTTAGAGTCAGTTGAAGGTCTGCATGTAAAGAGGAAAATATCTTACTTTATCTGTCTGGGTATTCAATTTTACTTTGCAGGATTCTATTTTAAGAGGCTGCAGAAAAACAGCCATTATAACATCTTTTACAAGTCAAATCTCCACAAATAAAAACTAACCATCCCCTCCTTATTTCAGCTCTGTTCAGCCTTTACATAAATCCGCCTCATGCCTTTTTCCAGACACGCACTTCTGAAAGAAAATCTCAAGCCGCCCTCTGAGATCTTTCCTGACATGGCTGTTCACACTTCACGCACCGGACAGCAGGAGACTTTCCCCGTAAGACGGGAGGGGTCTCAGTAGGCAGGACGTTGAGTAGAAAAGAGGACGCGATAATGCAGCTGAAGACATAAATACGCGCCACCGCGCTTAACTCCAAGCAGCCAGGTGATGACTGTCGTGCTACATGTGTGTAAACAGTCAGGGAATCTTCAGACACTATACACACAGCAGTGAGTTTTACAATCTACAACAGCTTTTTACAGGTTGCAACAGCTCAGGATTAAACAACCAAAGCCAGTATTGGATGTTGGCCATTTGAAGCCAGGCTAGTTTTCTTTTACGAGTTGGTAAAAATAAGAAGTCACGCAACATGTTAGAAGTTAATTTACAAACACTGACAACTGTGCAATCATAAACTGCATGAGATTTTTTTTTTTTACCTGGAGGTTGGTGATTTGAAATGTGCCGTTGTCCATCAGGCTAATTCTCCCATCATTTCCCAGAATCCTCTGCCCGTCTTTCTCCCACTGGATGCTGGGGATGGGGTTTCCCATGATGTGGCAGTGTAACTGAGTAGTGGAACCAGGAGCTAGCGTGTGATTGGCTGGTCCCTGGCGGATTATGGGCGGGACGCGGTCCGATGGTGCTATAAGGGAATGAAAATGAAGTGAGTTGAGGTAAAGGGTCATAACTTTGCTCCCCCCTCGATGTCTTTTGAGGGTCACACAGCCACTTGATCGCAGCGTTTATGTAAAAACCTTCAGAACATTTTCTCCCTGAAGGATTCCTCTCTTAGGTCCTGCTCCAGTTCAACATGCAAATCCATGACATAGATTTTCCTCTGACAGGAATATGTTACTACAGTTGCCTTCTGTCAGAGTAAAGGACAACTTAACAGAATATTGAGTAGCACCATGTTTAAAGGCACAGTACGGAAATACCGCCGCCAGGAGGCTCTCTATCAAAACAATAAAAAAGGATGCTGTTGAGGCTGACGGGGAATCATGGGAGTTCTCTCTGTTACCCCCTAAAGATGAAAATGAACCCTGAGAATGTGTTTCTTCTTTTGTTTCACAGCAGCACATGCAGCAACAGTACGGCAGATTTTGGTAGCAGCTCCTGCTTCCTTATGTATCACACTTTAACGTAACGTTGGGTGTTTCCACGATAACGGTAAACATGTCATATCTGTCTTTGCAGCAGCCACGGCAGAACACGTCCTGTTATAATTGCTTTAGTTGAAAAAAAAAAAAAGGACCACTCTTTGGTAAAATACTGAAGGCGTTCCAAACACTAAAGATTATATGACTTTCTGAGATCCGTTTTAAAGTCGAGGACATGAAAAAGAAAACAAGAAGAAACAGAGGAAAAAGAATAAATGATGTATGCTGGGCTTACTTCAGCTGCAACACTTAGCTTCACATCAGGGGAATGTGACGTGGAATGAACACTTTGACACAAACAATAAAAAAAAACCATCCTTATTTGATGTGCAGCTGCAGCTTATGCCCGTTAAGATGCATATTCAACTAATGAAAGTGCAATTTAAAATGGAGACGACTTGGTGTAAGTGCTGTCTTTTTGCAGACTTGTGTATAGAAGAAGTGGTATGAATTCCTGCACATTCATAAAATGTAAAGGCTCTTTGTAACCGAACGCCCTTGGTATTCTTCTCTTTCTCACAAAGCGTTCAGCGACCGATGAAGAGCAGAAAGGAATGTTGCTGCATGCAAAGCAAGAGCAAACCCTCGTTAATATTCCCTGATATCATCAGCTCAATGAAAATATGTAAAGTCAACTGAGGAGTTAATATATTTAAAGCTGAACTGAATCCCTTGTTTGCTCCTTGAATGGGCGGATGCAGTGAGGGGAACATATGTAGCAGCAGGTTATTTTGCATAAAAACGATTGCCAGACGTCCCTTTAGGTTTCCATCAGATCAAGACTCCTGCTGCTCCATTTTCACATCAGATGGATTTGAAGGAGTTTATCTTTTTTGTATCAGGGCATGTGTGTGAGGGCGAGGACGGATCAACAGAATATTCCAAACGATGAGGCGCCGTGGTTTAGTGTGCATGGCCCATGTGTGCAGGCCGGTTCAAATCCGACCCGTGGGCTCCATTCTGCACATCATTCCCCATTCTCTCTCTCTCTCTCTTTCACTTATTTCTGGCTCTACCCACTGTCCTGTCTCTCCAACAAAAGGCATTAAAAGCCCAAAGATGAATCTAAAAAAAAAAAAAAAAAAACAATCTGCGCAATGATTAATCAATCAGGAGGCAAAGAGTGCAGTGTGTTTTAATACTTGTTCTCGTGTTTATGAGGGAAAGTATTAGTGAGTAAAATGAGTTGATAAGTGATAATAAAAGACCACAGGGGCGAGCGTGAATGATATCTATTCCACTGATTAATGTTCTACTACATTCATTATTTTCTTTTTACAAATGCCAACAACATTTAAATGATAATGTGTCAACGTGTGTCAAATTATAACAGTTGGAGGATAAAAGTCAGATATTAACACCATGTCAGACATCAACCCGTTCAGTTCAGTTCAGTTCGGTACGGTACGGATTTAATGGCGTAACTTCCACCGTCCGAAGTTTGAAGTTACACCAAAATAACCGATTCATCCCGGTGCAGAGTCATTTCAAGGCTCTTTCGGGGGTTTTTTGTGACGACTGAGAGCACTTTGCATCGTCCCATAGAAGACCTCAGAGGTGCACACCTCCTCCGTTGTCGCCCTGTGTTAACCCTTTCATGTCGTTCTTCTTCGTTGAATTAATTAGCGAGCTACGCTGTGTCGCCTTGCCATGATGTCACGCTATTAACAAGCGGACCAGCTAGCGTCACGTTTGCATGCGTTTAACACTCACCACTTTCCACCTCGAGCAGCGCTTTGGTCAGGATGCTGCCGGCCACACTGATGGCCTGACAGATGTAATATCCCGAGTCTGCCACCTGGACGTCTGCGATGGTCAGCTCGCCGCTCAGCGACACGGAGAAACGACCCGCCTGAGACGGCTCCTGGATGGGGAACAGCAGGATCTGCAGAAGAGAAAAATGTGTAGAGTGGTTTTTTTTTAATCACGATTTACCCATTCACAGTTTACTGCTTTTCATTGTAGGGTTGACACGCTACATTTACTACCACGCTTTTAATCAGAGATATTTAAAGAAAACTTCTCTGCTTCAGCTCGGCTTCATAATGAAGGATGTTTTGTCGATGGCAGACAAAGAAAATCCACTCGCAGCTTTATGAAGAGTCTGAAAACTCTCTTGAATATTCAGGGCTATAAGCTTTTTGTTCACATGTTCAGTTGGAATTAAAAGATACTTCAGGTCACTTGAGAATAAAGGAGAAATGGAGGACGGCTGATAACTGAAGCTATTTAAATTCAGACTAAAAGAGGGGCGGGGCCAGAGAGCATGGAAATATGAATGTGTGTCATTTAAATGGCAGACCCTGAGGTCAACTTTATGAATGTCTTGACCCTTAGTCTTTATGTAAATATGATAACAGCCTTTAACTAAAGGTGCAACAACATGTAGCCTCAGCAGAAAGAGGAACAAATGCAAAAGGTGGTTCATATGTAAAAAGCATCAAATAAAATCCATGGTCAAAACATACAAAACAAACATTAGTCGCTCGAACTGTTGGATGTATGTGTTGCTTTAGTCTAGTCTCCTATTAGTCAAGCTATCCTGCTTTGCTGCTGTAACACTGTAAATGTATCCATCTGCGAGATGAATACAGGATGATCTTAACTTAACACAGCCTGCAAAATAAATACATTTGGTCCGGGTGCAGAAACAGCTCCATCCATTTCACCACCTCCTTCAGGACCTGCGTCTAGATTATTACGGCTCACTGTTCATGATAGTTGACTGACCAGCGCTCAGTTTAATGACCTGTTCGCTCAGCCTTGGCTCAACAAGGTATTATACTATTTTCTGAAATCTACTTATTCTGATATTGATATCAAAACCTGCTCCGTTTGAGCAAACTTCCTAAGTGGGGCGTCATTTAAAAAAAAATCGGTTTATTTTGAAGGGACACCCGAAGGAATGAATGTCAGAAATGTTTAAATTATTGCAAACATCCCGTTTGGCCCCGTTGGTTCGTTCTGTTTGTGTGTTTTTTTAATAAGAACTAAACTCCTACTATCGTAACTGTTCTTCTGTGTGTTCCTGACAATGATAACAAGCTTAAAACAAGTTTCAGATCACATCATTTACATGTTAAGCAATCCTGCAGTTCTGTTGGGCAGTGATTAAACCCTCATAGAGGCAAATAAGGTGGTGAACAAACACATCTGGAATGACCTACACAAACACAACAATGGACATCATGTTCCTCACACCTTCACTCCGGTCGAGTTCAATACAGGACAGTGAGAAGAGTCAGCAACTGGGTAAAGAGAGTGTAAAGTCACATGCAGGAAAGGAGCCAAAGGTCTGACTGGGGCATCAACGACAAGGCTCCCGGTTCCCTGACCTGGTTGTGTCTCTGCAAAGTTTCACTTGTGTGTCCTCAGCAGATGAAGGAATTACATGTCATACTACAGTCGTGAAAAACCCGGAACCAAAGCAAAATTAAAAAAAAAAGATACCAGCAATAAGAAGACAAGAGAAGTAAGAGAAATAGAAGCAAGTGTACCATCACTTGTCTGACGTGGATACATTCTGCAAACCTTCAGAAATCATCATTAGCCCCACTATATGTCAAGTCGAGCTGTGATTCCTAACCACAGAAATGATGAGCTGACATGGACCATCAGTGACATTAACTCTGGGATTTATGACACTTTTGCAATGATCGAGTTTCACCTGCAGCTTAAAAGTAAATCACACTTTCTCATACAAAACAATTTCACCATTGTGCTTTTCCCCACCGTTTATCCCTGATCTTCTCTATTTTCCCGGAGTATAAATACGTGTCTTTCCTGGAGGTTATTCACACAAAGGAAGCCACTATTCACAACATGCTACCCCCACTCTTCCTCCGTGCTTTATCTCCCTCCTCCGCCCTTGTTCTCCTTCTCCCACACACCTTCTCCAGGCCTCTTTTTTTTCCACCCTCACTCTTCCCCTCTAATCTGTACCTGGGAGCCATGCTACTGGCACCCACGCACTCTCATCAGGCCTTTCAGTGCATTCCAACAGGCTGCCGTGCTTATCACGCGCTCGCCTTTCTCACACACGAAACCCACACAGACAAACACGCTTCTGAAGACACGTAGGCCTGTGCAGACTCACGCTTTGGTGAATAATGACCTGTGTGGATGATGGCAAAAATCAGGCGTGCTTGATTGTGTAGCTACCTGCGTGTACATGTGTGTGTGTGTGTGTGTGTGTGTGTGTGTGTGTGAACCACCCTGTCACTGAACTACAGCACACAGCAGTTACAAAAAAAAAAACAGACGACAGTAAAGAAGATGAAAGAAAGGAGGGATGCAGGGTCGCCTTAAAGCAACAGTGACGTGTAAAGAAACTAGCTTATGAATAAATCAGGCCTGGCGTTTCCATGGCTATTATATGATTGATATTAATGTTATTTAATTATTGAAAATGTGAAATCATCTACTTTGTATTTGTACCAGTTATCTCCTTAGCTGCTGTAGGCTTCAAGGTCATCATTCAGGTTAAATGTGTCTGTTGTAAGTGTGTCCAGTTAGAGGGTTTGTTTTTGCTTCAGGCTCAGACTGTTGTTCAAACTGTCTGACAAAATTACACAGGAAAGCTCCTGACAGAAAAATGACGTCTTTGTAAAGTGAAAGTGCTTTCAGTGTAAACAGGGAACAGTTGATACAACTTTCTTTTCAAAGCCACCAAACCCCATTAACAAAAAAAAAAACATTAATGTTTCATTAATTTGAACAGCCAGAGATTTGGAGTTTCTGGCCTTCTGCTGTCATGAGCACTTTGGTTTGTTTGTATTGAAGATTGAATTTGTTTCAGAGAGTGAGCTGTGATCTAACCGGATGTTTACACCTTGCACTAACTATTTGTAATTGATTGACAGATTGAAGAGTTCACTCTCCTGCCAAACATGCAAATAAGCTCCGTTCATTTGTAAAGACTAAATACATTCTAGGTCTTTATTGTCCCCACAGGGAAATTAGTTTGCAACAGGAAGCATACAAATGCTAAAAAACAACCCAACGAACATTAACACCAAGTGCATACATAATTTAGATAAAACCTGAACGCTCAGCACAGATAATCCAGCATCCTGATAAAAGAGAAAGTGCAAAGTGCAATAAACAAGAATTTAAAATTCAACTGAAGTGTAACAAACAAATAGCAGCAGATCCGATGCCTTTAACCACTGGCAGCCTGTACCGTCTGCCTGAGGGAAGAAGGCTAAACTATTCCACTGATTAATGTTCTACTATTAATGTTCTCTATTAAAATCTGTCGCCTGCCTGACCACCTGTAGAGGTAGATCAGCTGGACATGACTCCTCCCACCAACCTTGCTTGTCACTTTAACCTGGCTACCTCGTCGTTTTTTTTTGGCTAGAGCCAGATCACCATACCATAACGCAAAACAAAACAAACACTTTTAAAACAGGCTCATCATCTCAGAGGAAAAAAGTTAATAAATACAACCGCTTCCAAACCAGATTGGATAGATGAGTGCCAGACCCTCTCTGTATGTGTTCTGAGCTATCACATCTCAAACAGTCCCCAGGACACTTTGGAGTGTGCTCACGTTTTGAGGCTATCCACTTGTTGTCAGTCTCAGATCGCCAAAAACAGATATTGACACAAGCTGTAAACAACCTCGATTTGTAACACCACCTCATTGCTTTGCTATTCTAACTGTATTTTTGTGACAGTGCAGGGAGTTTCAGTGACCAGTGGGAGCTCTGTTAACCACCAGTCCTCCCCGCCACTCACTTTCCCAAAAAAAAAAAACAGCAACTGTCAGACACAAATTGACCATGAAACTGTGATGGATGCCTCAGAGGTTCAGAAAGGCTGTCATCCTCTGTGCAGTGGGAGATCAGAGCTGACTTTTCAAACATGTCACAGGAGCTCTCTTACCTGGCTGCCTTCTCTCTGCCAGAAAACAGCGGGCGGAGGGTTTCCTTTGGTTCCACAGAGGAAGGTTACGGTGCGACCTGGAGCTGTGATCTGGTCTCGCGGCCGAACGACGATCTGAGGGGGCACTGCGACAGAGAAGAGAGGGAGGAATGGTTATCAGAGCCTCCGAGAAATGAAATCTTTGTGTGTGTTGGTTGAGTGTGTGGCAGCTGTGGTGATGAGTGCAGTAATCTGTAACAGACCACCAGTGATGACAACAAGACATAAGTGACATCTCTCTCAGTCAACCTCTCCCTGTCTCTTTATCTCGCTTTCATACACACCTACACTCATTCACACACACACACACACACACACACACACACACACACACACACACACACAGACACACACACACATATAATCCCATCTACTGGAGGGACGCTCTCCAGTGATGGGCCGCCTATGAGAACAGCTTCGTAGAGGCTTGAAGCTGTCGTGTTGTATTCTTGTTTTCACATCAGGAATTTTGATTTGCAGGATGAGCCGTTCGGCGCACTCTGCAGACTTATCCTGGGATTACACAAACATGTGTTTCGCTCGTGGCCGGACATTTTGCCCACGTTTAGTTTGGGCATCGAGCATTGGAACACTATATAGTTGAGTTTTCAAATGAGGATCAGTATCGTAGTTCAACTTTAAGCTTTTCCTAACTTTTTCAGACATAAACATTCAGAGCACATAGACCGCTTTCAGAAAAACAGTGGAATGTGGAGTGCATTTAAATCTGCTGCAGCGGAATATACAAATGTGTCTCCCTTAAGTGAAACACTGTGCACATTTATTCAGACTGAACAAGGATTTCTCCTGCTTTCATTCCTGCTTGGTTCCTCAGTGCTCTGTTTCTTCCAGGATGGAGCCTGGAAAAAGACTGCTCTTGACCTTGAATCATTTGGCTTTGAATGATAAAACCTGGTATAGAGGGTTATTGATTAAGCTATAGGCCATGATAATCAATCTCCTGTGTTTAGCGCGGAACCTTCAGGAAGCTTCATTCAGGTTTGCGGGTCACCTTTCTGATCCCAGGCACCCGGCTAATCACAAGTCTTTGAAGTGAGATTGAAGGAAGGAGGGTTGTGTTTGTGGTTCTACACACATACACACAAACACACACACACTCCTTTGATTTCTATTGATTCTGTAGTAGGTGACAGGTCTCCCCCCCCCCCAGAGGGGGGGTGTGAATGCATAATGATGGCCTCCACCAGCAGCCCTAATTGATTTCTCCTCTTCCCACCTGATCTCCAGCTCCTCTTTCATTCTCCGTCTCAATTAGCAGCAAGACAAACAGACAGAGAGAAAGACAGAACCTTCAGGAAGAATAGAAGCAGGAACGCCCTGCACACACAGCGACTGAAAGAGTCACAGTGAAAGTGAATGAACAAAGACATGAGTTTCCACACAGCAGTCCGGTACGGATCGGTACAGTTTGGTTCCATTAAGCCCGATCCCGTTTGTGTTTCCACAGCGGCGTGTATGCCGGCTACCGATAGCCGCTGCGTAATAGCGTCACATGATAGCAGCTAATTGCTAACAGCTAACCGCTAACTAATAAACTCAACAAAGGAGAAAAATGCAACACAAACAAAACCAACACTGGAAGACATCCAACAGTTCATCTACTCTGTCCCTCACATGTGACTCTTTAGTCAAAAACGCAATCCAGCTTTGTTTCAGAGAAGGCTGTGTGCCGCGAGGAGAAATACAGACGTAAACAATCGGCTCTGTATGATTTAAACACAGCGTGGTTTTGTTTGCCGACGTAACACAGGAAGTGACGATTCATTCACCCAATCAACGGACTGCTGTGTTTAGCTCCACCTTTTCGGGTCGGCTTGACATTCTTGGCACCCCAACGGAAGGGTCCATAAAAGTAGGACGGTACAGATCGGTTATTTGGGAATCTTTCCCGGGATTAGTCTATGGAAATGCAGCAAAATGCGCCGTACTGAGACGAACCGATCCAAACCGCTCAGTGGAAACGGGGCTTTACTAGCTATGTGTTCTTTAATGCCAATTTAATTTGCACAAAGGAATCTGAATCTGCAAAGCCAATATTCTGAGCTACAAACGTGCACAACACACAGGTGTGTGCATGTGAGGTTTCTGCTGGATTATTTGTTTAAGGGAGCTCTTCTTGCTGTATACTTCACATGATGTAAGCATGCAATAATTTACTAAATCAATGACTAATGTAAGAATATGAAAATAGAAACTACGATGTTGCCTTTTGAAGTCTCGTTTTCTTTAACTGAGTTCGAACACAACATAACTTTAAGACGAGTCTGCTGACACAAGTTCAATCAGAGGAGGCAATTTCTCTTTCTTTGTGTAGTGAGGGTTAGAAATGGACTCAATGTTTTAACGAGGGGGAGAAAGATAGAACACTGTAAAGTCCTCTAACAATCAGGCGTGAACATTGTTTGGACCGTAGACTCTTTTAAACATGGATGTAATCTCAGTGACGTCACACGCTTGTTTCAGAAGAGGCGCTATGAAGCTGAATGATCCGCAGCCGCCATATTGGAAACGCTTTCTTCACCTGATGTTTGAACATTTTAAAAATGGATTTCTCTTTAAGCATTTCACATAATCTTCTTTTTTTCTTTCAACCAACCAAATCATCACTCAGAGCCAGTCCTTCATTATTCCTTCATCACTGTGTCAAGTTAACCTTAACTGTGCCTGAGTGTCTCTAATTGTCTTAAGTGTTACCTCACCTCTTGCCATGTTACATCACCACCAATTTAAAAAAAGAAATGAAGCTGAGCTGGACCCACCTGTCACTCAACTCATCCACGCCCCTTAGGATGCATCAAACATTTAGCTTTAATATGATCAATGTGGATCAGTTATAAAACATAGTGATTCCTTGGATTTTGCAGCCAGCCTCATGTGGACCATCATTTTTCAACAGCAGAGGTTGCAGCTTGCTCCTGTCCGGACCTGTCCGTTTTCCAGATGTAAACAGCAGGAGCTGTCCAAATGAGGAAAGCTGGGGGAGACGGAGAACTCCTCCTTTACGGATACTTTTTTTTTCTGTTTTCATCATCAGCAGGAATCACATGAGTAGGAAACAATGAACAGACAACCTGAGCGAGTAGAGAAAGGGCAAAGCTGTGTTTCTGTGCGAACTGCATCAACACACACACACACACACACACACACACACACACACAAACACACACTCACTGTGATTTGGTTTCAGACTATTAACTGGTTTATTTGGATATTGGCTCAATCAGACTTCATTCAAGGACCGCTGACACGGATAAACACTGTTTAATGTCTCGGCTTCATTCTCACATCAAGCTCCTCCAACTAATGCCAGAACATTTTAAGGTGTGCATTTTGTGTGTGTGAAAAAGGCTCAAGATAAACCAAGCGAAGTCTGTCAGGAAAACAGGTCTGCAGATGAAGGAGTAGAATGCAAATTCTCTCTGATGTGAAATGTCAGCGTGTGGTCTGGGTTTAGAATCACTGTCTGCAGGCCTCCTCTGTGGGACTTGCTCGCTGTTATCGCTCACCTGAGATGAGCGTGCACGCTTCATTTCACGCCCATCATACAAAATTTCATCCTCCCCGCCTCGGGGATTACGTTGCCTTTTGCTGTCCTGATGTCAGCTTCCACCTCGAGCGTCCTCGCACAGCAGGAGGAGCTCCATATGTCAGCCTCAGGATAAATCACAGCTCAGGAGGCCGTGTGTGAACCGGACAGGGTCATGTCCATGTTGACCCCCACTGACCCTAAAGGTCAAATCCACAAAAAAAAAAAAAAAAAAAAAAAAAAAGCTCCTCCGAGGTTAAGATGCCACTAACAGAGTGCTCATACTTCCTAGATAACTCCAGCATTTCATGATGAAACTGATGCAAGGCCTGAAATATCAAAGAAATGCGGTGTAATATACCCTCGGCTTATGTAACGCATCTCCGGGCCTGAGCACATTCAGCTGTGACAAACACACAGGAGAGAAGACACATCATCAGAGCACGGTGCCAAGCAGGAAATTTGACAAAAACTTGTCAACACCTGAGCATTTCCCTGTCGAGCCTGTAACAACGACATAACTCTGACCCAAATACGCCGACGCTCGAAATATTCAGGCTATTAAAATGCCGCTTTTTGGGCGCGCTACACAGCCTGTCTGGAGAATAACAATGTTTGATTTGAAGAGGCAAGTCGGCACACTGCCTGAGGCTGTAATAAATAATTAGCAATAATGGGTGCACTCGGCGCGACACTGAGCTTTAGATTTAGGGCAGGGAGAAACATTAGCATCCTCACATGGGACGGAAACAGAGCAGCTGAAATATACATGACAAAAATCAGCGAACAATGCATGTCGCTCGTGCAGCAGTTTAATATTCTGAGCTGCCACTTGTGGGTATGCGCGCTTTTTGAAGTGCCCTTAAATCTTTATCAATCACAATAGCACCTCAAATTTCCAGTTTTATAGAGTCTATAACCAGGTGTGCAGGAATGACGGCACATAAACTGATAACTGCAGGGAGGTGACAGAGAGGGAAATCAGGAAACTTCTAAATAAAGAATGAAACTCTTGAGACAGGAATTCAAAGGAGCCTGGAGACTTCTTTTATATGCTGGATATTGCCGGTGCTGCAGAACACATAACAAGGCTAACATGCCAAGAGGGAGGCAAAAATAGTCGAGGACTGCAAGTGAAATTTCCAGAGCGTTCACGATAAGAGCTGTCAAGACTGAAGGAGCGAAGACTGCTCTCAGTGAGAAGTGCCTGAACTCTTCCAAAGTCTCTGTGATGGGGATCAAATGTTCACATGCAAAAGGGAAGTCACAAGGTCAGTCCTTCCTGTCTGAATCGGTCCTCTAGGTAAAAGACTTCAAGGCCGAGGTTAGAAAATGTGGAGAGGGTTAGAAGAATTACTTAATGCAATTAGAGGAAGCATGATCTCCGTTCCTCCAGAGGCCTCGGTGGTAGACAGGCTTATGTGAACTGGCCTGCACGCTTGTTGTCGGCAGTGGGTCAGGCCGCCAGAGAAAGACTCAGAGAAACATGCTTCAGAGGTTTAGAGTGTGCCAGACATACGAGAGATAATCTCTTCAGAGTTATCTGCACATGAAGGGGGAATTTGATTTATTAGAATCATACTGCTGCTGTTTGAAGTCAGAGCTGCATCGATCATATGTTTGAGCAAGCTTTGGTTTTATTCCATACATTACTCATTATTATTATAAAAATATCAATGCTGGAATGGGTGGTGCAAGAGCATTTGAGCGTTTCTTTAGCTGCCTGATATGAAGACTTGCACAGTGTATTTAATCTGCCAGCAAGAAAATGGAAAGGGGCATCTGGATTTCATCCCTGGACAGTGTGTCATAATAGTGCGTGATTTAAGCACTAGCTTCCCTGAGGTAAATCAAACTGTCGTTGTTGTTGTTGTCATAGATGCTGGACGTCCCATAGTGACTTTTAAGTTTCGTTGCTGATTCAAGCTTGAATTGGGAGGGAACTTGATCAGTCAGCGACGCAGCGAATCAAAACAGAGTAGACCGACGTATCGACGGTCTCGGCTCCTTACCGCATGCTGTGCTCCCTGCGCGACAGATCAGAGCGTGTGATTTGTTCCTCTGCTGCTGTATGCAAACAGCATGTTTCTCAGTCACATACCGAAAGTAGACAAAGCGCTTACAAGCAAAGCATCTTACATCCTCTGCTCCCCCATCTGCACTTGACAAGTGATTTGCTTCAACATACTGAAGCTATCACACACAGGGGGAACACAAACACACACACACACACACACCACCACACACACACTCCCGGCAGGGGGTCCTGAGGGGCCTCGATCTGACAGGCAGCTGTCACAGTCCCACGCTGATGCAGACAGCGAGTTACACAAACATACACTCGAGTAAACACGCTCTCATGCTGCTGCAGTTTCATATAACCCCCAGTCTTTCTCAGACTTCTATCTATCTATCTATCTATCTATCTATCTATCTATCTATCTATCTATCTATCTATCTATCTATCTATCTATCTATCTATCTATCTATCTATCTATCTATCTATCTATCTATCTATCTATCTATCTATCTATCTATCTATCTATCTATCTATCTATCTATCTATCTATCTATCTATCTATCTATCTATCTAACTCACTCCTACTTATCCAATATCCGTTTCTGAATTGTCAGAGCTTAAACTAGGTGGAATCAGTAAGAGAGGCAGTGCTTTCATTTTTTTTTGCCTTTACGATATCGAAGCAGCCTCAGGCAGGACAAAGAAGTCAGTCCCTGCTGAGGGGGAAATGTAACAGCATATCATCAGAAGGACGGTCACCCTGTCTCCTCTCTGCAGATACACTCCCGACTACACAGCCTACAGCTGGGACCCCCACGAGCCCCCTACCCCAACCCCCACTGTGAGAGCTCTCGCCTGCCCCACATTATTCTCTGGACATGTCTGATGTTGAAGTCGTATCAACACGTCATAATAACCATCATTAACAAACTGATACTCCGTTGACTGTAGTTTAAAGTTGTATTAACATTGTATTCTAATGATAATTAACGTTTTAACATTAGGGTGTGTCAAAGTTACGCTGTACCATAACTAGACAATAACAATCACATTCTGATAATGTGAGGTGACTTTTTATGTTAAATGTCCCATATTCTGCTTTTAGATGCTCTTCAGTGTTTTCCAGGTGTCTTGTGCATGTTTAGACACATCTATGTGCACAAATGCAAAGTCCGCAAAAACGCAACCTCTCCTACGTCCTCCTGTTAGCAGCAGCAGCAGCAGCAGCAGCTGCGTGTTACGCTCAAACCCTTATCCCCCCCCCATCGGGGAAAATTGTCAGTGTGACGCCATGACAGTGTGACGTCACTGATCCAAGCCCATTGGTTCGTTTGTCCTCATGCTGCTCCGCTCAGAGCAACAGTCTGCATTCCCAATATGGTAAAAGGGGCGGGACATCTCAGAGAGCAATGCCGATCGACTGACCAATTACGAGGGAGCAGATCGGTTGACCCATAAGATCAGACTCGGCACACGTGGGGGGGGGGTTCACTTTCTTTGAACATTAGCGAATGTGAACGTTACTTTAGTCAACACATAAAATAGATGTGTGAACCCCAAAAAGAGCATAATATGGGTTAATGGACCTGTACTTGTGTAAGTGCTTTCACACAGCAGGTCACACCTACACATTAAAACACTGATGGCTGAGGTTTCTCTGTAAAGTCACCTTCAGTGTTAGCTCATCTATTCTTATGTGTACACCTCAGGTGAAGCAGCAGGATGGTTAAGAGTCTTGCCGAAGAACATGTGGCCGTGGAATCGAACCCCTGACCTTCCGGTTGAGAGACGACCGACTGAGCCACAGCCTCTCTACCTGTGCATTTGTCAACAACAGATGCACACAAACACTACACTTTCTCCAAGCACGCACTCCTTTAAAACACCCTTTTTCACATCTTGCTAAAACTGATCCTGAAACCATCACTTACTCCCTCTTCTGCCTTTTTTCCATTTCTGTTGTTGTGACATTTAAAAAAGGCAGCGTCTACAAAAAAAGAAAGAAAAAAAAAACAAACGAGAGAAATTGCAAATCCTTTCCCTTAAATTACATGTTTGTCTTCCACGAGTGGCGATAAGAGCTCACAGACTGTAGCAGGGAAGAAACAGCATTGTTATTTGTTTTGATTTGGTAATTCCCCCAATCCACAGCACACAAAAAGAAGCACTTAAAGTAGCTGACGGACGTCTGCCTGTTTCCCCCTGCTGAAGTGAGGAGGAAACCCTGTTAATTAACTATTAATATAGGAGTAGCGGCACAGAGAGACAGGGGGAATTAAACAGTCCGAGCATGCTTGATTTATCAGCTTTAGACTGCAGCACACATTCATTTTACAGTGTTTAGGATGTTTAGGGTTTTATCGCCTGTACTTCTTTTTCATTACATGTTTTACGCATTCAGGAGTGTTTGTGCTCTGCATTGAGTCGCCCTGTTATTGATGGGAGCTTTTCCTTTGTAGTAATAAAGCACAGCCTCGGTGTGCTGAAGCACGACCTGAAAATCAAAAGCTTCCGTCTCCCAGTGACTCCAGAGGTACTTAAATCCTAATTGATTATTCTCTGCCTCTAATTGAAAACATTTTACAGGAGGTTTTGTCTCCAACATGGCAACCCTAAATCCAGAAAGTGTCTGACTCACTTACCCATCCCGGAACACTGAACCTTAAAAAATAAGTGCATGATTCTTTAAAGATGAGGGATTGGACAAAACTATCACGTGATCACAAGTTGACTGGAAACACAATATGTCATTCAATATTAGGGAAAATAAATCTCCTGTATGTAGCAGTGTGCCTACATACAGGAGGATGTTCATTCATATCGTTATTGGCTCAAACTGTACAGGTTGTGGATTTTGTTTTACTTAATTACATGTATTTCTTTTTACCTTTGTTCGATAGCATAGTGGAGAATGACATTGATTTTGTTCATCTTTTTATTTCATTTTCCTATTTATTGTATTTTAGTTGTTTTTATTGTCTTTTTTATAGTGTGACTTCAGCCTGTACAGCACTTTGGTCCACCAAGGTCGTTTTAAATGTGCTCTAGAAATAAACTTTGATTGAGTGATTGATTGAATGACATGGAGAACAGAGAACCACACATCGGACCCACTTGAAGGACGACAGCCTCCACACACGAGGCTATCAGCGCCCCGTGAATGTTCATCTGTTTGGATTCTGACCAAATCTTGGGTTGAGGAAGCATTTTCAGTGTGGCGACTGCTTTTGATGGGCGTCCGAATCCAACTTCAGGAAGTGACCAAGAGGTGACATCACTAGAAACGACATGCATGTTTGATACAATCAACTCGAACCAGGAGAGCAGCTCGCGCTCTCGTCCTGTGTCTGTGGAGTGTGTGTGGAGGGATTTGATCACTATCTCTAAAATGTGTTCACTCTGTCAGAGACACACACACACACACACACACACACATGCATGCATGCAAAAATGGGATGAAATGGGATACTTACTGGATGGTCCGACTGTGATGGAGTGGTGTGGAGAGGAAAGTAAAAGAGAGGACAAATAAACAATGAATGAGGAGGAGATGACGAACGCATGATGATACTGGATGAAATATTTGAACAAAGACAGAGAGAAACTTTGGAGCCTCTGAGGTCTGTTTGAACGTACTCATCACATGAATTAACGAGGAGTCAATGAAGTTAAAGGAGGTCTGTTGTTTAAATGGAGCGATGCCGAAGGAAAGAAGAGGAGTATCGATGAACTGAGCGCTGACATACAGGTGAATGGAACAGATTGTGTTCTGATTGATCTGTGCTTTTGTGCAATAAAGTGTGTGTGTGTGTGGGTGTGTGTGTACTGTCCGTGTGTTTGTGTGTGTATGTGTTAGGTTCCTATTATCTGTAATACAGCAACTGCATGCGCCGATCAATCTCCATTTTCCGTAACGCTACCGCTGGGAATGACTGCTTCATTTCGCTGCAACAAGTGAAGAGCATCAGTGCATGTATAAGTGGGTATTGGTGAGTGTTTTCTGTTGTATCAGCTGCAGCGTATTTGTCATCATTAGAGTGTGCATGGTTACAGAGAGCGAGCGAGCACACGTGTGCGTTGACAGATGTCAGAAGTGTCGGTGCAGACTGGAGGGCTCGCTCACGGAATCAACTTTTCCAAAGTCAAACTCTAAATATTCCCTTTTATCATCGCAAATGACAGATTTCTCCTCAACACACTGACTTTATTCTAACGCTTTTGATCTCTCTCTCTCTCTCTCTCTCTCTCTCTGTCTCTGTCTCTCTGTCTCTCCAGAAGGATGACGAGCAGAGGCTTAATGCAACTTGAATTTTTTTGCTTCTTCACTTACACTTTCATTGAACAGCATGTAAGCAGTGCGGTAATATAGAAGGTTCAACCAGCTTTAGCGTCTGCCTGTCTGTCATCCTATTTACTGGACTTCTGTGGCAAAGTATCTCCCTGCATACAAATTCTGGACATTGACGATAACATTGAAAATGTTCTTGACAAAGAAAAAAAATGACTCAAATTATCTGCAAAAAGCTCCAAAATGGAACTCATCAAAGGAGAGGCATGAGAACAAGCTGATGGGCGAGATGTGTTGTGATGCGTCGCAGCTCAAGCGTCCATCTGTGCCAATCATTCATTCATGTATTCAGTGTTAAATGTTATGCAGTATTAAGTTAGACATTTGTTGAATGATTGAAGGATAAAGCTTTGATTTTTCTTCATATCTTTCTTCACTAACTGGAAATTGGTGAAAACACTGTTTCACTGTTGTTACCTTTCTGATGATCACAGTATTCACACAAAGGCCTGAGTCACAAAACGACTGCGTGACTTTCAGTCTAATTCATTAAACCCACGCAAAGGGTTACGTGCAACCCTCACTGTGCTGCAGAGCAGACATCGAATATGTGCTCCTGTGATGTTTGCAGATATTTAAATGATCTATATATGCATTTAATTGGTTGGGAAAAGATTCCCCTCAAAGCAAAGTCTAAGTCATAGTCATTGCAAAAATGGTATTATTCACAAACAGAGCTGCAGTTAGAGCGGAAAAATGAAGTGTCTTCTGAGAGTTGGCGATAACGACGCCACATTATTCATAATATTTATAAGGGAGGTCAAGTGCAACTAGTCCATGGCTGTTAGCAGCTCAACACTTCTTCATCGTGTGTGGAGACAGTCTGGAGCTGTTATAAACAGTGAGAGTGTATCAGTGTTGTCCCAGCTTGCTCCATCCAAGGAGGACGCTTTGTTTTAACTGGTGGAACTCATATCCCATTTTTCTTAGTAAGCTTGAAAAAAACATTGAGCTCCATCAGCGTGACAGCGCAGACTCTCTCTATAATCAGTCGCAAAAAAAAAAAAGTAAAGTGCATGGAGCCTGACAACTTTATGGCCGTGTTTGTGCCACAATATCATTTGCACAATATGCTTCAAGAATTAGATCTTGAGAGGGAGCAGATCGTGGGAGGAAAGATGCACACTTTTTGTTGCTAATTGTGGAAATCATCTGTTCTTAGTAAATTCCTGTCTCTTATGCTTTAATCATTAATTGATAGGAAGGCTTGTATGGGCGGTGCTAGTGGTGCAGTGAGTAGTACGTGCACCCCATGTATGGAGGCTGGAGTCTGCCAAGCGGGCAGCCCAGGTTCAAATTCCCCACTCTCGCTATCTGCTGTCCTATCTCTCCAATGAAGGTACAAACATGTTAAATGTAAATCATTTAACATGTTTGGCAAAAAATACACAATGACTGTGTGCAACAAGTTGATCCTGTCCAGTCACAATCTGTATCTGACTTCCCAAGTACTTAAACACATTTCTGAATTTGGAATTTTACATAAGTGTGTGTGTGTGTGTGTGTGTGTGTGTGTGTGTGTGTGTGTGTGTGTGTGTGTGTGTGTGTGTGTGTGTGTGTGTGTGTGGAGTGAGTGAGTCAGAGTGTGTCTCACCGTGAACTTGCAGGGTCCCCGACGCCTCGGCTTTGCCCACGCTGTTTTCTGACACGCAGGTGTAAGTACCCTCATCTTCACCTCTCACCTGTGTCAGACGCAGGCTGTTGTCACTGCGGATCTCAAATCTGAAAAGACATCGACGCACACACAAAAAATCACTTTCAACACTTTACCATGCGTCATTTCAATAAATCCAAGTGAAAGACACTGAATGTAGAGCCAGGAGGCTGTTTTTGTTAGTATCTAATAGCTGATATAGAGGTGACACTACGAGCTTTTCATTTGATTGGTAAATCTCAAACTGGTGTCGACATCTAAACAACTGTGAGGGTAAAACAACAACACGTTTAATAAGGAAGTGTTTATGCCTCGGTTTTCGGAAAAAGCTCCTTGTATTGTGCACAAAAAGAGAAATGCTCTAGGAGACAAAAAAGCTTTACACAACAGGAAAATAAGATCAGTGTGGATCTGAATCCAGCTGTCAACAAGGGAGCATTTTTCTTGATTTCCCCGGGGGTATCATTAAAAGTTTCCTCCAATCAAATCACAAAGTGATAGAAGGGAGAAAGTCTTTTTCTCACAGCAGCACAGATTTAGCCCGCACTAGCTTCATCAGTGAAGTCTGGTATTCTAACTGTCAGCTGAGGAAGCACAGATACAATCTGAAAAAGTCACTTCACTAATTGGACAGCTGTTTATTTAATGTTTTATTTGTTTCCTTCTACCAGGAATGTTCGCAAAAAATACAAAATCTTTTCGACTGGAACGTTGAGGTCATTGAGCTGCATAAGAAAAGCTTTAAATGTCACATTATGCTCTTTATTAACAAGTTTAAAAAGTCTCTGAGCTCCCCAAGACGTGTGTTAAGTGTCTCGTTCTAAATCCAACTCTGTATTTAATCATGCCTATAAACCCCTATATTTCAGCCCTGCTCAGAACAGGCTGTTTCTGTGTCTGTAGCTTTAAATATGTAAATGAGCCGTGTGTGACCACGCCCCCTCTGATAGGGGTCGTGTGGTTTTCTCGCTCAATTCCCTATCATTTATAATGAGAAAGCAGACTCAGAGAGCAGAGAGCAGAACAAACACCAAGCTGTGGGAGTGTCAAGCACCTGGGGGAGGGGCTACTGCCCTTTGTGATGTCACAAAGAAAAAAATCTCCAAAAGGCATGTCTAAGCACACATTCTCAAAAACATTGGTGCAGAAAAAAGACGGAGACAATGGACCATTCCCTCAATTAGGGGTCTGTAGACAGACTAGGGACACATTGTTCAAAAATCATGGTTTAGTATGTGTGTATTATTAGTATACCATCATGTGACCTTTAAGTAATTCAACAAAGAATAACACAAGAAGAAACATGACATCAAACAATAAATAACCTCACCATCAGGACATTTGACTTCTGAAATAACTTTGTTTATAAAAAGAACCCAACTGATGTGTTGGTGTACATGCAAAAGCAATCATTTTGTTTCTCCACAGGAGCTTTATTTCTGTCAATTTTCTATTAAGTCAAAACAGTGGGAACACATCCACTTTCAGAACACATTTATCTCAGTGCCTCTTTCTTATATCTCTTGACATTTATTAAAATCTCATTGACGAGGTAAAGATGCGGACAATTGTTATTGCTTGTTATGAGAAATGTAATTTATATTGCTAGGTAACAGGTAACAATGGCACATAGCATATATATTGTGTTGATATAGTGATTGTAAGGAGGTCAGATGGGTGTGGTTTCTGTCCTACCTGCCCCGGGGCAGCTCTCCCTCATCTCTCCGCCAGCGTACAGTCGGAGTCGGATCCCCGTGCACCTCACAGAAGAAGTCCACCGTGTCGTCTGCTAACACCACCTGGTTCACCGGCTGCTTGATGAAGACCGGACGCTCTGAAATCACACAGAGACGGAGAGTTCAAATGCTTGTGATGCTACTGCTTAAATTACAGGTTCCCTTTTTAACTGTAGGAGCAAAACGTAAGACTGCCCTTCAACAAAAAGCGCTTAACAAAACAAATCCATTAAATCTAATGTTTACTATATTTTATCTTGGATGATGTTTGTAAATCTTAAAATAATGATGCAGGGAGTTTGGGAATAATGAGTGAAAAGAGACAAAGAAGGGAGTAATGGAGCAGAAGAGGAGCGGGAGGTGAAGGCTTGGAGGGGTGAAGCATGCTGTGGAAAACTTTGCAGGAAAGATTGCTGCACCAGAGCTCAGTTTGAGTCTGAATATTTGATCAGAACCTCAAATGCATCCATCAAGACAAGAAGAAAGTGTATGATCAACACCTAAAATCACACTCAGAAACTGATGCAGAATTTTTGAATGACATATTATAAGAAGTTGGATTAAACTTAAATAGTGCCTGAAAGAGTATCCCACAGTTTGAGCTTCATACTGATGCGCCTATAGGCCTAATATAGATGTAATATGCATTGTAGAAGAAATACACCAGGGACAAATGTGCATGGAGATAATTATGCATTTTAAGCTCTTATTGCCATGATGAGCTTTTTTTTTTTTTTTTTAGCCGAGAAATTACCGCAGATGTGCACTGGCTATTATCTTGCAAATTTCCCAGACGGTAGCGATATCAATTTTAATAGAAAGTGTCAGGCCATGCATCCTCAGGAGCCACACATTGATAAATGAGTTGTTAAACACTGAGTTAAGGTTTACTGTTGCAGCACCGACCGCTAGCAGCTTCTGCAACATAGCGAGGTTTGAAAAGAAAAATTGAAAAAGAAAAATGTGTTTCGTTGGATCGATACATGCTTTGAGAGCGTTTATAAAGCTGCTCTGTTGGGAGAGAAAAAAAATCAAGGAGTCACAGAGAAGGATGGAGCAGAGAGGTCAGAGAGCAAAGCAATAAAAGGTAATCTGAAAGGAAACGTTCATCTTCTGCTACAACACGAGCAGAGGCGAGAACGTGCAGCCCAAGAGAATACATAAAGGTATGAAGACAGGCGGGAACAAGAGGCTGCTTGTGTTTGGTGAAATATAACAACCAAGGCACATCTCTAATCAAGGTACCTCACTTTAAATAACTCGTAAAAGGGAATACCGGCATGCCAGGAATGTTACGGCTGTAGCGCTATCTTTCAGGGTACAAGGATGTGATCAATGTACTCCCACTAAAAGAGTATGCAAGCCTCAGACAGGATAAGACAACATTATTGAAAGGGTGCTTAACATAGAGATCTTAGGAGCTTGGTGATTTAAAGGTTAAGCTCTGATCTAACGACACAATACAACAAACTCTCAAATTTGAGAGAAAATAACTCCTGGATTCCTAAAGGTAAAAATACTGTTTTAACAAAAAACATATTTAAATACAGAACCAAATCCATATCAATAAGAACTGGGTGCTGGAAAGAAATACAAGAAGAAAGGGAAGAGTGAGTCAGCACACTGAGAGCTGCTCCAAGTTGTATTAAATGAAGTGCTTTGGGGTTTTTTAAGAAGTATTTTTTTATTGCTTTTATGCCTTTAATTAGAGAAAGGACAGTGGATAGACTCAGAAAATGGGCAGAGAGAGAGAACAAGGGACAGAGTAGAGAACACCTTGGTGCCACAGGCTGGATTCAAACCTGGGGCTGCCTGCTCTTGAGGAGGCATTAACCGCTATGCTACAGGCGTCCTGCATTTAATGACATTCATCACAACATGTGACGTTTGGGGCCCTTGTGGTCTGATAAAAGGGCACGGGTCAGAAACATTACATGTGGGGATACGAATACTGTTTTAATCAATGGACTCTAAATGTAAATGACCTAACTTTAGTAAAAAGGTCTAACTCTGCTAAGCTACATAAAGTCCAAAACATTAACTCACTTCTGATAGGAAAAAACTTTATCTTCTAATCAACCTTTTTTCTACATAATTAAAGTAATACATCATTGATAAACTTTGCAATTATACATCAGAAAAAGGCTTTTGTGCATTTGAAAAAATAGCACCTTTTGATTTGTGACCCCTTTGTGCCCGTTTTATTCTTTCAACAGTACCTGTGATTGTGATCAAAAGGAATACAGTAGGAAAAATGACTCACCAAACACCACCAGCTCAGCGGGATCACTGTCTTTCTCTCCCACCATATTGGTTCCAACACATACGTACATGCCAGCATCACTTTTCCTGGTGTTTGAGATCATCAACTTGCCTCCTCGCATCTGAAAAGGATGGGAAGAATGAAAGAGAGAAATGGAGGAGAGGAGAGAGGCACAAAGGAAATGGATAAAATGGTAGAGGAGAGGAGGATGATTGTGAGGAAGATAAGGAGGAGGAGTAGAGCAAAGGTTGGGTTGAAGGAGAAAGAAGACAAATGGAGAACATTTAGAAACAGGATATTGAAGCATGTTAGACGAGAGAAAGGACACTCAGTCATTTCAGTGAGTCCCGACAGATGGATCCTCTGCTACTTCTTACGCTGTTTGACAATGGGACTAGCTCCAGGCCAATCGCCATGGAAACATCTTCCACTGTTGAGTTTGAAATGAAAACATTGATTGATGCTGTGTGAACATTGTGTGGTTTTTTAAACTGTTATTTGGCGCGTTACTTTAATTTGCTGTAACGTTATTAGTCCACATTTCTTTTACGTTAAGCGTATTAGGATGCTGGTTCTGCATCTTGATTGATTGATTTATTGAGTGATTGATTCAAGAATTTAATTATAGAAGTCAGTGCTGTTCAATAGCAAGCTTTCTCAATGCTGACGCGACTGAACGATTTTTAATCTGAGGCTCCTCGTCAATAACCAAAATCCTAAAGTTGTGATTTGTGAGAGGAAGTCGAAAAGAGGAAGGTCACTCAAGAAATTAAGCAAATGTTTTGTTATACAAAAAACATAATTCACAAACCTTAAATAACGCAAAAAAACATACTTATTTACACACCAGAAAAAAGCGAAAACGTGTTTCTGCTTCATATCACTTTTGTCAATCACTGACATACCATTGAGCTAAGTACAGTATGTCCATGTACGAAAACAATCCATAGATAAGAACTATAGTCAACTTACAGTGATCCTCTCATCTCGGTCATTGACCCGGATGTTGTTTCTCTTCCAAGAGATGGTGGGCTCAGGGTGGCCTCTGGGGGGGATACACTCCATGACGGCTGGCTCACCTGCTGCTACCACCACATCACTGGGTGTCTGACGGAAGTCGTCTCTCAGAACTGGGAAGAGAAGGAAGACATATGAGGCATGGTTAGATTATTGGTAAACTTCTATGCAGATGATAATGTGTTTCATCTAAAAGCTACTTGTACTAACTTGCTGCTGAAATGTAATTCTGTTGAGTGAACCTTTTTTTAATTATCCATCCAGGCACAAAAACCATTTTTTCTTTTTACCAGAGCCAAACCAATACACCTGTCAGCCCTCATCGATAAGCAGCCGTTGGCCTGAAGCCTAGTTACTTATGCGTCACGTGTCGGTGTAGACCCGACGCCGTCAGTGTGCATTTATAGTTCTGCATCAAGGGAACACATTGATCTGCAATGCAACGCGTAGTCAGGATTTTTTGGAGGTGTGCGTAGGGGCCACTGCGTAGGGTCCGGTCTGCGTAGGGGTCCACATCGACCGCGTAGCTACGCCGTCAACGTGACGCAGAAGTATAAACTAGACTTAGTGCCACAGTGTTAGCATGTAAGTCTTTTTTCAGTTTATGTTTTTACAAACTATGCTTTGGGTTTGTCCAGAAGAGCATCACAGATTTGAGAAACAAGAATTGTTAAACATCTTCAAGTTCTGGGTTTAGACAGAACGCAGACGATTACAGCTCCAAGACAAAAACAAAAACATGAGGAGACCTCTTCAAATTGTCCTTTAATCAGTATTTCTCCATGCATGGAAGTTATTCCACTCCATTGCCTGTTGATTTTAAACTCAGGCATACCTCTTTCTACTTAATGAGGTATTGATTTGGTGATCATCCAAAAAGCTAGTGTCTTAACGTCAGCCAACAGCAATTTGAGGTGAAAAAGGGGAGTAATTCCACCAAAAAATGGTTTGTAAACTCTTCCATTTGTTTTCTGTTGTTAGAAAATGAATATATGAACAGCTTTTTGTTTTCTGAAAACTAAAACTGCTTCTTTTTGTTTTCATTGTGTGTTACAATTAACATACCTAAACAGAAAAGTTTTTTTTTTGCAATGGTCTTCATTTTGTTTCCTGGATTTGTAGTCCTATTGGTGCACAGTTATTGCAAAGCCAGCTAGCTGCTCTGTCTGTTGAATAACACAAAGCAGAGCAGGACTTTGCTTTGGTTACTGTGTTACTGTAAATATAACACAGTGTGCATGTGTTTCCCTACGGACTTCATTGGCTGTATGTCATGTGTGCAGCATCACAGAGCATCAATAATAAAGGCTCTAGTGGCTGACTGACACACACACACACACACACACACACACACACACACACACACACACAGTAAATGAATTATTCAATCTGACTCACGCACCGCTGGCTCACGTGCATAAATACACGTGGAAATGTTGACAAAACAAGTCAACACTTAAACAAGTACATCAACAAAATCAACTGCAGAGAGCCTCTTTGAATACCAAATAAAGAGAATAACTACTGCTCTCTCTCTCTGTGTGTCTCCCTGGAGCCCATTCATAAAACATGACTCTCAGAGTCAGCCTGCCTATTTTCCCCCTGTAGACAACATATTGGGCCTGTTACCTGAAGGCATCAGGCTTTTCTCTCCCATTGAAATCCCCTGAGCTCTGCGACCTCTCAGATTACAGGTTTGAGGAGGCTTTTGTAGTCTTGGATGGAGGGCTGACAGGGCCAGTCTATACGAGGACGAGGCCAGAGCCATACACGACTACAGGCGGGGAAATTTCGCCTCAAGTCAAGGAGCAGCTCTTTCAAAATAGCGCTGGTGATTTATCATATTTCTACCCTCAAGTACTCCACTGAGTCATCTTTGAAGCGAAGGCTATGGCTATGCGATTTTAACATCAAGGAGTTGGTAGATGATTAATTAATTAATGCGAGAGGATCATTCAGATTATGGAAACCTCATTGATGATATCTATAAGTTATAGCAGCTTTAATGACTCAGACCTCTCCTGAATGTGCTGAGATCTGCATGACAGTCTCCATAAAGACGAGCAGAGAGAAGCTTCGGCCTAAACAGCCCGAGTCATGTTCTAGAGAGGGGTGTCCTAATGTGAACTCTTCACAGACTTTTGAACACCAGTACCACTGCCAGCCTCATATCAACTGTCCAACTCCCAGACTGGTGGGCCGTACTTTACCCAGAGTGAAGGAACTTTTGGATTGGGTTTGAAAAGCTGAAGAATTTTCTTGTTCATTAAATTATTGGTACAGTATGCTATGGTTGTCAGAATGTTCAATGCTTTAGCACTACTGGATAGCACGTGGCTGCTGCTGTCGAATGTGAGAGTACAGGCAATATATTTACCACTGATAATCAGCAAGACTGAATATAAAGCAGCACATGGCATTGTGTGTCAGTAAACATCTCCCTGAAGCATTTTCTCCTTGGTATCAATAAATGCTTATAGATCCTTATATATCCTGTGTATTCTATGAATGCATGTACTGTATATCTTGATCCATTGGGCTGGTATATGCTTGTTGTGTGCATGTGCAATAAACAGCACCAATGTCGCTGTAATGTCACAGCCTGGCAGGGGAGGGTCACTGGCTCATCTGATTAATGACACACCTCCACATCCTGACAGCAGCGACAGGCCAACAAAGCCCCGGGACATTACCATTATCATCAGCACCATATATATCCACATGTCTGTCCATCCATCTATCCCTGTGAACTCACGTACTCTCTGGCTTTTTTTTTTTTTTTTTACATTTGTTTATCTGAAATACCTGGGTTGGTGTGAGAAATGCTTTGTATCTCAATGTCAGGCTGTTCACTTGGAAAGCTCATTTTTCTTGCTGTCAAGATAGCGTGGCGTCCTCTCTGAATGAGGGCGAGCGTTTGGAGATAAATCAGCCCGTTTTGTTTGTAATCAAGGTCACAGGAGACGGGTGCATCAGTGTTTGAGGATAAAAGGAGGGTGTTTTTTTTTGTTTTTTTCTTCCATTTCCTCATTAGCTAACAGGGCCCGTGTGGCCTTTTCACTGTAAAATACAGATTCATTGTTGCCTCCTGAACAACTGTGTTTCTTTCTATTTTTTCTCTGTTTCTCCAACAGGGATCAAAATTGCCACTTATGGCTTTAGCTACACTCATATCCTGATGGCCAATTACTTAGCCACGGAGCATTTGTGGTACTTCAAATCCTATTGGTCCCTCCAATCCGGGGATGATATGCCAGACCACACCCCCCTGACCTTATCCATACCTGCCGCTGACATTTCCCCCGATCTCTATTCAAGGCTGATTACAGAACCCTGACTAAATTGTTATGGAACCTGTCCCGTCACGTAAGGCGAGGAGGGAAGTCAGACAGATTGTTGCACCCCGGGTCTGAATTACCATGCCACGGGGTTAAAGGAGAACCGTGATGACCTGTCACACCGCGCTCTCAGATCACGGCTCCAGGGGCCCCTGATCTCTCCCATTCTGTCTCTGCAGATCCGAGCGGAAAAGAGGGTATCTAGAAGTTTATTAGGCACTGGCAATTACCCACAAGGCCCTTTGGGGCCCATATTAAGTGGGTGCACTTTGACCTTTTCTTAAAACCCCTTCAACAAAGCCAAAGTAATCCTCACCACTGGGCCTGAACGGTGGGCTTTAATCAGAGCGCAGACACACAGTAACACACACAGGAAGAGATAGATATGCATAAATGTAGAAGTCTGGTTCGAATGATACTCTAAAAAAAGTAGCTACACAATATCTTCGTTACCATCCCAGATACTTGAGCTAAAGAGTATTTAAAAATAAGCCATACAATAATACCCATTTTTCTAGCACTCTGCATTTGGTGACATCATTTGTCTTCACATATATAAAAAGGCAAATAGTCAGTTGTGGTAAATGCTGCATGAAACATTCGTTGGATTATCTTGATAGTCAAACAGTTGTCTCATTGGCCTTTCATTTTAGCCTGAAATAGCATTTGAGGGTTGATGTTAATAAGGACCAGTAAAGAAAATCATGTATCAGTAATTATTAGATTCCTCATTTTTCAGCCAAATGACAGATGTGTTCTGGTTATATCATCTTACATGTGACACCTTAGACTTTTGGTTACTAATATTATACTGTTCCTCAGCTTGGACTTTTAGATGCACACTGAATCAGAGCATTGACACACACAGGGTGAGAGCTCAGTGTCATGTAGATGTTCTGTTTGGAATGAAACCATGAAAAGTGGCTTTAACATATCGTGTGGAAGCTGCCAAGGATCACTGTTGGTTCACCAAGGCAGCTACATTCATTGCTTCTTACAGTTTACTGTGGAAGCTTCTTAAACATCGTTTTTTCTGTCTGTGATGCCTCGCTGCGAAACCTATCGATAAGATCATATACTTTCCCAACTCTTATACAAATACATAAACAGACAGAAAATCTGCTTATGTACTTCAACTTTAACATTATTTTCCCAACTCTTATATAAATAACTAGAAGCAAATAATATTAAAACATTTTTTTAAATTGTCAGAGTAAAGGCTGAGTCTTTAATGTTTTCATTTGAGGATTTTTTTTCCTGCTTTTCTTACATTTTCACACTTTTTTGTTTACAGAACGATTTCCATTCTGTAAACGACATTCTAAGACATTTTTTTTATTTATTTTTTTGCAAGATATGTGTCTCCCTCACATTACGGTTATTGAATGATAGAAAACGATGCAAACGTGAGTGCATCGTGAGAGCTCTTTCCTTGCCTTGATCACATCACTTCCATGACATTAATCAAAATGAGATCTGTGGATTTCTCGTTCCAGCGTGTGATTCAAATTCCTGTCAGCCTGTATCTCAACACAATGACAAACACATTAGTCACTCTAACGACAACAAATGATTCCCATCTGCATGTAGCATTAATCAGCGTGTGATGCTCTGTACACTAATGGATGTGCGGATTTCAAATTACATGAATCATGACAGAAATTAGAAATCTCCGCAGAATCTAATCTATTCTGTGCATGTATGGCAGTCATATTCATCTGGGACCCTCTTAGACTTCTGTGATTTACCACAAGTGTAAAGAATCAGGACCCTGCTGTATCTCAGAGCGTCATTTGAGCATTTAATTGGACATTAAAAAAAAACACCTTTGGGGGAAGCTCAGGCTCACTTTTAATTAAATGGCCTTATCGCTGTTGTTAATGTTCCAAACACTGTGTGTGTGTGTGTGTGTGTGTGTGTGTGTAGGTGTGTGTGTGTAGGTGTGTGTGTGTGTGTGTGTGTGTGTGTGTGTGTGTGTGAAAGCACCCCCTTTACAATACATATTCAGATGGCAGAGAGAGAGATGACGGATGGTCCCTCTGCTGTCAGAGCAAACAGAGGGATAGAGGGAGGAGAAATCATGGAGAGCTTCCTCAGGTTCACGCTCTTTTGTCTGGGACTGAGCTGGTCATCTGTTCATGTTATCAACTGACACCTTGCCCTGACACGAAGCAATACGCTCTGGTGTGACCTCTGGATGGAGCACAAGATGTGGACATATTTTTAGCCTCTGGGTTTAAAAAGGGAAGCTAAGATTGTTGGGCTTTGAAACTGTCTTCTTATTAAAGGCCAGCAGGGGAAAGTTTGACTGGTCAGTCGTGGGAAAGGAGATGACAAAATGAGTCATTAGCTTTTCCTAATTATGATTGTTTTCCCAAGTGCTGCTTTGAAGACCAGAATGATGCTGATTTCCCATTCATTGGTTAAAAAAAAAAAAAAACACTCTATAGCCGGGAATGCTATACAGTGCTGTACAAACTAGAAAAAAATGTCTTGTTAAGTGTTCAGTTGTACTGCAAGAGACTCTCAGAAGACTGCTGCACATTTTCTGCGTAGGATAGTTTTGTTTACAAACTATTTTTTGCAAGTCATAATTAGCATCGCACAGTTAGCCGAAAGGGAATACCTGATGCATTGTGCAAACAGAACATGCACTACCAGCTGATGATTTAGTGTTTTATAATGGAAAGATCTCTTTCCCATACATGGCTACATATAGCTCGTAATTGCTAACCTCAAGGCTTTAAAACAGGACAAAAAAAATGCAGCTAACACAGTCAGTCTTTATGTGTAAGCCGCAATTCATGATAAAATGTATATCGAGACACTTTACAAACAGGTCTCGAACCAAGCCGTATATTTACAGAGACGCAACAAGAATCCACCGTGAGCAGAGCACTTAGCAACATTTAGCAAAGTCACAGTGGAAAGGAAAACCTCGAGCAGATCCAGACTCACGTTGGACGCCATCTGTTGAGACTGTTGGACTAACAGAAAGAGAGATGTTTGCTCTGATACATATATCATTCTTATCCTTTCATCAACCCTGATTAGATGTAGACGTAAACATCATTTCTCCTCTTTCTTGATGTGTAGCCTGTTCGCCAATAAAGTATTAGCCTTTGGGACCCACTGCTGGGACCTCCATCAGGAACCACCTTCCATCAGCCACTCTCATTATCCAGAGTGGACCCCCTCAGATCACTATCAACTACCATGGAACTGCTCACACAGGAAATTGGTGTGTGTTTCAGTGGTGAAGGGGAGGTGGGGGGGAGGTGGGGTCTGCAGAGGATGGAGGGGAGGTGGGAATCTCACAGTTGGAGACAGATGTCAGCGCCGCCTCTAAGCACCCATCGCCTCCCAGCCTCAGCCAATGCAAACACAGACGTTGGGCAGCACAGCAGCTGTAGCAGCAAATAAAGCGAAACACTGTCTGCATCCAATATGACTAGCTCAGTCCAATATATATGCTAGCTAATGTTCACACACTCAAAGTCAAGGAGTCCTTACATTTCCGTTATTAACATTTTCCAACTGCTGACCTAAAATGCCCCTCCTCTAAAAAATGACTCGCTTCAAAAAGTAATTCCATTTATCTTCAAGGTGCTGCTGTCTTTTGGCTCTTTGGCCTGAGAGTATTTTATGGCCCCGGGTAAATGACATAACATGTTTTAGCTCTCTGGAAATGCTTATATAGCTGACAGCGAAATGGACCCGGCTCTAAAGCTGAATGAATGGGAATCACAGCAGCGACAGGGCATTTCAATTACTCCTTCCATGAGTCCAGAGGGGTCACCTTCCTCTTCCTCCCAAGCGTTACCGCCTGCCCTTCACTTCAAGCACACACACACAATCACACATGCACACGCGCACACATAACCTGTTCATCAATGTCTGATGCATTTCACTCTCAAATCTACTCCCTCTATTATTTTCCTTTGTCCCTTCGCGGGTCAGCTGCTGAAGCCATTTAGGCCACCATCACTGCTGCTGCTTAGTCCCCCTAAGCTGAGTCCATTTAGCAGCCACGACAGCTGACCCCCTACCCCACCCACCATCTCCACCAAGAGACCCCCACCAATGTTCCAAGTAACCTCAGCTTATAGCTAAAAAGCAGCTGGCACAATGAACCACGATTAAAGAACATAGAATGTGTTTTCGATGCATAACTGCAAACAATTTGACCAAAAAAGTTAAGGTCCATTAAAAAAATAAAATCTTTTTGTGCAATTAAAGCCTGTGTCCACTAACTCAGTATTTTGCACTGACAGTTCCTATTTTCTATATAAAGCCAATTAAGTTCAGTGGTTTAGTACTCAGCGTCTTCAGACAGAAAAGGAGGAAATGCTTTTATATATAAGGGCTATTTTTTATTCCAGATCTAAAAAAGTGCTTCATTTGCCGCCATATTTTTTGGGGGGGATTTTCACTTTTTAATTTGTCCAAAAAACGGTATATTAGTTGGTTTGTAAATTTGAGCATTGGCCCAACAACAGCTCAGCAGTGAAACTCATCAGCATGTGAAAGGCTTTGGGGTTTTTTTTTTTTTTTCAGAGCAAACCTCAGGAAACCAATTATTAACCACCGGCCTTGGATAACACTGAAATTTAATCCCCAAGTCACTGTGATGCATTACAGGCGGGTCATAAGCTTGTTATTAGCAAAGATAAAGCTCTTTTTTTTCACATCATAATCAAATGGCAAACCAAAGCAAATTACATTTCACTTAATATCGATGTCATCCGCTGATATTGTTTATGAAGCTTGATTAAATAACAAAATGTTTTGCCACGGTTGCTTCATGAATCAAGAAATTGAATCAAGAGAATAAAAATGACAAGCCCCCCCTCCCCCCCCCCCCCATCTCCCCCTTAATGATACTGAGAAAAAAAATAGATGAGTTTATCTGTCAAGGTGCAACGTTTCACGGCTTTTTAAGCACTCCTAAATGCCGGGCCTGGCCCCTCCACAGTGTCTTGTCACACCCAGACGTGTTGGAAGGGGGGGGGGGGGGGGGGGGGGGGGGGGTACGGCTGGATGAGGAGCAGGCAGAAGGGACGGGTGGGGGTGATTCTTGGCAGTGGTTCAGTCTGAGGCCAATATGACCGTGGGCAGGAGGCACTCATTAGCAGCCACACAGACTCTCACAGGGAAGAAGGGTGCTCAAATGGGTAGGGTCTATTATGTGTGTGTGTGTGTGCACGTGTGTGTGTCTGTGAGTTTTAATGAAGCACATGGCCAGTTACATTCGGAGGAACAAAGGTGAAGGATGATCGGGCACCCTGTTAGCATGGACCGATAATCATGTGACAGCGAGATTACAGGTTTAAGCTGCTTCATGCTTTCATGGGAATGTGAACATAGATGTGGGAAAAATGATGCTTGATATGTTACAATAACACTGGAACTTATGGACTTTCACATGTTGTGAAGTATAGTGTGTGATACCAACGCAAACGTCCTTAAATTATAGGGATTCAACTGATGAAAACAGACTTTTAAGAGCAGTGCGATAGTAATTAGTTATTGGGCCCCTTCCAAAACCAACATTACAAGATGCCAGTTTGAAACAGTAGAGGAATAAATGTGTTACAGGACAAAGTGTTTATGAAACAGATTTAATACTTTTACAATTTATAAACAGCTTCTTTAAATTGTCGACGACATGAGGAAAAGTGGGAGAGTTACAAAGTCACAGTCATTTGAGTTTAAAGAAAGTTTAAATGTCCTTAAATCATCGAATTAAGGGGGAGGAGGTAAAAGGAGAAAAGAAGAGGAGCAAGGATTGGGCCCTGAGGTACACCAAGCTCAGCTATATTAAAGTAATACTTCTTTCAATTCCAATAAACAGTGCTAAACCCCAAAACTGTATTTATTTGACTCAAACAGACTTTAAACAGCATCCATCAGAGCTGGGTATTTTCCACAACGATTTGATTCTGATTCTTTGTGTCACGATTTGATTCCATATCAATTCAATTCAATATTGATTAATAGGCTTCGATGTCGATTTAATAACAGACGACATATATACCCAGAAAACTACTCACAGAACCTTCTGTTCTTCTGTTCTGTCATATAATTACGTTTGGAATAAACTGACTCAAAAACACAAGAAAAACAATTTTATTGTTGTATTAGTCTTTAATAAACAAAGACTAAAACATTACAGTACGCTCTAAAGTGCACATTTGTGTCAAAGATTGTAATGAACGTTGCACTGCTACCATGCAACACTCTCACAGTCCCACTGTAAGGGTCAAACATTCAGGTCTCCCGTGCTGTATGTATTTTTTTAAAGGGATGACATAAACATGTGAAATGCAACCCTGATCTATAATGAATTAATCTCTTGAATTAGATCTGAATCTATCTTCCAAAAGGGCACATCATTTTCTGCACTGGCTGCGTGTTTGGCACGACTTGGATTTCATGCTCTGGAGAAGTGTCCAATAATAACAGAATTCCTATGGATTCTGGGCCGCACCCAAGATTCTGTTATTACTTTGCAGGAAGAAATGAGGGCAGAACAAGCTGCTGCCAACATTTGTGTATTTGTCCTTAACGCACCATCAGTGCATTCTAGTGAGTGCAGCGTTGAGACTCATCTGGTCTATCCTGATGGTTCCATCAAGTTAAAGATGAAATATTATCTGTACTTTTGAAATGATGAATGATCACTGAGGAGTGCATAATCTTCCAGTGTTGCCTCTCCGTGTGTGTTTGTGTTCAGAACGCTATCCAAGATTCACAATCCAAAAGAACACGTTCGAAACAGCTTTAGGCACTTCAAGCTGATCGAAATATCAATATTTAAAAAAGGGGGGTTGAAAAAACTTTTTGTCTGTCTGCTCCCATTAACCTTTATGCATGAAAAACCAATAAAGCCAATTTACTGTAAATACAAATGAGTATACATTCACACACACACCGACCTTCAGACACATTTCTCTTCGCTTGCATGTAAATCCTTCCAATCTCCCAGCTTGGGGAGTGTTCACCTATGTGTATCTCAGCTGCAGGTTCCCATCCCATTTCTGAGCTGGTGCTGTTGCTCCGGCTGTGCTCACCCACCCAGCAACCTTGAGGTTAATCCACCGCAAACCTCCTCTGGCATGCCACGCCGGCCCTGTGTGTGTGGGGGGGGCAGAGACAGTCCATGTGCTTTTCTGCCAGTTTCTCATCTATGTGCTTCATCTCTGCAATTCCTGATGGGATACACACACGACTCCTCCAACCTCTGAAGACCTGCAGACCAAAACCCAGCAGAGTATGGACTCTGTAATACTCTGAGTATTAAAAAAGCAACACTGCGGCTCCCCAGCTCCTGGATTTTCCAAGAAAGTGAAAGTAGTTCTGAATCCAACCCAGAAATGTGTAAGTCGAATTAGATTCAGCTGTTCAAGATCAGACGTTGAATAATCATTCCTCTTCTATTTTCTAGTTCATATAAGTCCAACATCAGCCAGCGAGAGTGTCTTATCTACCAGTAAGATATACTGTACTGTTATTGGTGTTTTAAGTGAAATAGCTGTTGATTTAACAATGAAAATTGAAGTGAATTAGCTAGCAAGCTAACGTTAGCAGCAGTTGGGCTTGCAGATCCAGAAGCTCTGACAATGACCACGAAAGTGATAATGAGTGGAGTCAACATTAGACCATTACTTTAATTCATTTGAATGGTACTTCGGCCAGGAGTGCCTTTGGAGACCTCTGTCGATAATTCAGCCCCCCCGTATAAATAACGAGTCATTGCAAATATGTGCATGAGAAAGATGAAAGTCTGACATGCTGTTGTTCCTTTACCTTCACGCACAAAACAGAGATTACAGTCGACAGGACCAACGATTTTACACTGAAACTGAAGGATGCAGGATCCTATTGAGAGTGAGACATATCAAATAGACAGAACATGCGATAAAATAGACCTCCGTGGTTGGCTCCAGAACCCTAATGACTCTTGGGCGAGATGATGATTTGTCTACGTCAACGCTATCGTGGGGCTGACCCTGACTTCTGACCTACTGCAGCGGAGAGCGGGGATCGATGTTATCACATTATCAAAGCGCAGTGTTTAAGATTTATTTCTCCCTCCCTTTAGTCTCTCAATTGAAAGAGATCATAAAGAGTGAAGGCTGTGACCCCCCACCACCCCCCCAAGTCAGGAGGTGCTAGATGGAGTACAGTGAAGGTGAACGGTTGTTTCATGTTCACATGTCAAATCCATCATCTTAATGAAGCTGTGAGCTTATCTCTTCAAACGTGGAGGATTTCAGAACAAACATTTATACATTTCATGACTTAAGTTACTTATGTCATAAATCTCATGATGCTGTTGTGTTGAAGCTTGCACGAGTCTCCTCTCTGATCCAAACAGGCACATGCCCTTCAGGGAGCATACAGAGATGCTCCTGAAAGCCCTCATGCATCTTGTTTTAAAAGCAAATATATGCTGTAAATGACAGAGATAGAGACATACCACATTTCTTCATGAAATATTCAAACAAGTTTGACAATACTTAATTCTGCCTGAATGGCTGCCTGATCCTAAAAAAAAAGCTGAATAAATAATCAGGTGAATCTGTTTAGTGTCTGATTGACAGGCTGGAAAAAACAGCTTATATGCCCCTTTGTAAAAGAAAGATCCGCCACACACCAAAAGCAAAAGCAAAAAAAAAAAAACACATGCACACTTTGAAGTGGAATTTAAAGAAACACTTTTGCTTGAATTGGAAATGTGCCACGTCTTTAGAAACTGAGAAAAAGAGGAGATGAAACAGCATTTGGATGGGAGTTGTTTGGCGAGGAAAAAGCCCGTGGAGAGATTCAGAGGAAAAATAATCCGGACTGCATGCTAAGAAGGAGGGGGAGGAGGATGGCAAACCCCAACATCCATACGTGCACTTAATTGTTTTTAATTCAAGCCATATGTCAGTATGACGTGGGATATGGATTATAAGATGTGGAGGGCTGCCTGTGTATGTGTTGCACTTCAAGGAATAGAGGACAGCTCCCTATGCTCAGAGATCCCTATGTGGGGTAATTTTTCTTTAAAAGGTACTGTATATATTGATTCAGTCTTACTGGACGCTTCATGTGTATGGATAACCGACTGTTGCATTACTGTAACTCCCTAAATGAAAGATCTACCTATCTATTGACCAATCATCCATCCATCCATCCATCCATCCATCTGGCTATCATGGCTGGCTGGTGTTAAGCGTTAAACACAAAGAAGTAAAGAGGAAGTAATGTATGCATGTCACTGCTAAGGAGAGCTGAACAAAACAACAACAAACCTCCAGCCCACCCTCCACCAATCAACCATTAACATCCACCCCAGGACCCTGAGGGTCCCCTATAACAATACCATTTCAAAGGTGGTCAGACTCCTGTGTGTGTGGTCAGCTAATAAAGCAATTGTCTGGCCCTGAAAAGAGGATTACTATAATCTAGTAATGGCTGGTATTGTGCGGCCTATAGCAGCGGGGTAAGAGGGTCACTGAGAATCGCTGAGAAGCCTATTGTGAGCCCCCCCCCCCAACCATCCAATCGCTCGCCTTGGGACTGCCCCCAGCTGACCTAACGGCCCAACCAAGGCTACTGTAGTTCACCCATCTGGAACACCAGAAACACTGTTTAACCCGACCTCGAGGGGAACAGGTCGGAAAGGTGCCTGATGACAATGGGTGCCCCCACCCAAAACTCAAACACTCACACAGCCTATCAATTATTGACGACATTAAAGAAGCCCAGTCTGACAATGAAGCAGTTCAAGGGAAGTTTCAACAGGCGGATCTCGACTTTGTTGAAACCTGCGACAGAACTCAAGATCACTGGGAAGGAATCTGGGGATATACGTTCAGTTGAAATGTATAAAAGATCCTTTTACGATATATTTATTCAACATCATGTAACTGGCCTACCCAATAACAGCTGAAAAATATATTGTATTGGTAAAGCGACTTGTAATAAGAGGAATGATGCCTTTTTTTCCACCGTGCATCCTGAAGTTATGCATGGATGGATGTTATACTGTACCGTAAAACTGGACTTAGCCATGTCACAGAAGGAGCTGTGGCAGCTTACAGACCATTAGTACTTCTAGTTAAACTCAGTCTTCTCAGATTAGACAACAAAGCCGGGGAGATTGCATGACTTTACCTTTCTTAATGCTTAACCCACTCAACCATGCCGTTATCTTTACCAGCCCAGCTCATGGGATTTCTTATCAACCCATAGCTGTTCTTGTGCTCAGTGGTTGCTTATTGTTGGCTTCCTTATGTATGCAGTTAGTGGTGGTGCCACAATACTCCAGTTTCAAAATTGAAAAGTCACAACTTGATTTGATGTAGATTGATCATTTTTCTCCACGTTTGTTGTTATTTGGTAACTTGAACAACTGGAGGCCTTCTGCCGACTGCGTGATTGTTCACATCATAACAACTCATGTTGCCACTCCATGAACATCAGAGAAGCGGAAGGGCTGTTCAGTTCTTTATGGCATGTTTTAGGTTGCAGTCTCAGAAAAGGGCAGCTGGTGGCTACTGGTGCTGTGTGGTCTCTGAGGTGTGAGTGTGGATGGACAAATAAACAAGACAATCATTCAGCTTTATTGATAGAATTTGAGATCATATTAGGGTAAGGTTGTAATTCTTCTGTTGGTCTGCCTGTGAGTTTGGAAAGCTAATAGCTACAATAAGAGCAACAACAGAACAGAACAGAACACCTGAACAGATTTCTGAAAACTCTCAACATCTTGCAAAGGCTGTCAATTGTCTCAGCAGGGTACCTTGTTATTTGCACACACCACACAAAGCCCTGTTATTGTTTCCGTTCAGTTGGATTGTTGGATCTAACAATATCCACTTTACCTGCTGTTGCTTGAGGGGTGAGAAAGGTGATGGAGGTGCGATCAGCGTCTTCCTGTCAGACACAAGATGACAGATGCCCTCTCCTCAGCTGTCCCTGTCTGCTAACACCACCGATAGTGGGCTTACAACCAACGCTTTTTTTCTCCCCCAAACACACGAATCTGTTCACAAGAGCTCGAGCAGATGGTCCGACCTTGTTTCCTGCCTCGTGCCCAGCACACTTCTTACCCAGGCATGTCCATGCCCCTGCACTGAGCAGGGGGGGGGGGAGTGGAGGGTGAGACGGGGGGGAGGGAAGAGCAACAGTTCCAATTTTCCACCCTGTCAACAAACTCCAAAAACAGATGGATCTTGGAGCAGAAATCCATTTAGCTCCACTTGAATGACTTAAGCCCCTGCTCGCTGACCTTTCCTAACTCTGAGGTGGGAGCGCGTCTTCAGGAGAAATGAATCTTGTACAAATACACACGAGTGGAAATCAATAAGCATTTTCCACAGCTGTTCGCCCTCGTATTTACCATTTGCAGATGGGTCAAATATACCTAAATCCCCCTGAAACATCTTTTCTAAAGCTTTCAACAGGTCTCTGTTCAACCATAACCAACCAAAGGTGAATACCTCTGACCACAGAAAAGATTGATTAAAATCAGAATCCGCTTGGGAAACACACCCTTAGCTGTTTTCATCCCATGAACTGGAAAGAATAAACGGGTGAAACTGTGACCGAGGTGACAAGCATACATACTAAAGCACGTTTAACGAGGCTGAGATTACAGATAAGGTAATCTCTATTGTTAAACATGCTCTCATTGCTCAAGAGGATGCTCCTGGTATGACAGACCTTCAACATGCATGGAGGAACGTAAGCTGCTTATTGAAATGCACAAGGTGACTCCTGTCGAATGCCATAATGCTAATTTAACATTTAGCACCAGTGATTCGGAATAGACTGATATTTCTGCCACTCAAATATTGATTTTCTTTTAGGGATTCATAAGGCACGGCGTTGGAGCTGAAAACATCGATTTAAATGTCTCAAACAAACCGTGCTTTTTTTCATGCTCAAGGAGTCCGTTACGAAGACAAACAAGATGATAAAGTACATCGTGTCACAGCCGTAAATCTTGGAAAACAATGGAAGGGAACATGGGAAGAGTTTGGTAAATGATGCACACTTAGATTTTTTGTTATACTTGAATATCTTTCCGAAGCCTTCAAAAGGTTCTTCATGATAGAATGTGTAACTTTTTGATCCAATAGATGTCGCCCTTAAGCAGCAGCACTAAATCAAAACAAATTGCTGTTTGGCCACACCTCCAACCCCTCTCCACTGGCGTTAGTACGAAGGAATTATGAATTAGAACAAACAATGATTGAGCACTGTTGAGCGCAAACGGTGGACAAAATTGTCTTTTGCTCGAGCTGTAACTGCCTGTGATTGTTGTGTTAGCAGGCTAATGTAAGCACACTTAGGCTCATAGCTTCATATTGCATAGACAATACAGCCTGCAGGACTCGGGCGTCTCACTCACTGTAGATACAGCCATGACTCAGAGAGACATTTACAGGATATTCTTGATTTCTGCTGTATTTATGTGTAAAATGTCCTTCTTGTAATTCCTTTAAGTAAGGGCAGGTGATGTTATACCATTACATCAGTGATGTTTCAAAGGTCCGCTTGTTCTCCTGAGGACTCACAATCCTTAGCTTGAAATACGACCAACTTCTATTATCAAGATAATTAAAAATTAAATAACTCGGGATCTAAAGGGATGCTCTCTTGAATATTTATAGCGAGAGTTACTGCTTCCAAAGAGGTTCCAATTGATACCGAACCTTTCATCAAATTAATATGTGCGCCAAAGATTTCGCTTGAGGGCAACCATGAGAATTTGTCCACGCACTGTAAAAATGATTTGTCCTGTAGGTGAGGAATTGTTTAATATGCAGGGAGTTTAGGACTTCAAATGACTCACCCAGTCGCTTAATGAACTGACCAATAATTAAAACGACCTTCCTAAAAGCTAGAATTGATTAAACAACAACTAGAATGAGTTTCTCACCAATTGGAGCTTCTACTTTGCGTGGTGTTTTGAATAGTTCAATGCTCCCGTTTTATAACTGAGGAACACGTTGTCATTTGTTTCAAACGTAGACTGCAATGCAGATAAAAACGTATTACTATCATTGATTTGTTGTCTTATGACTTGATGCATGTTGTTTCCAACTTGGAAGATAAGATGTTCCAGGCCACTTCTTTCAAGGAGACCTATTACTCTCTCGCGACATTGATCAGGTCAGTCTGGGACACATGTGGAGTAGGGTCGTAGCTCAAAAACCCCTCCAGTAGTTGTCGCAAGGTAAATTTGAGGGAAGTCACCGACGTCAGGTTCCATGGCCCAGTCTTGTGAACTTCTTCTAATGTCTCGGTCAGAGCAGCATGAAGCCACGTTCAGGGATTACGCCAACAACTGTGTGTTTTTTGCCAAGGTTTAGTATGGACATCAACATCGTAACATGTACAGCATGTATTGACATATGGATCAGCAGATCTCCTTTAAGCTAGCTGTATTGACATCACTGAAATTGACCAGTTGGAGCTGTCCTGAAGCTACTGTAACTGAGCTGTGTGTTCACACATGAAGCTACTAAACCCTAATCTGCTGTTCAATAAGCACAATCAAACCCTATACCACAACTGATTGGTCCATTAAGGACAATGTATTGTCCCAATACTACAATAACTACAGTAATAGTCAGTTTGATGCTTAGAAAAGCTCAATAGTGTGGTTTACATTCACTCACACACTCATTTTAGTGCTTTGTAAACAGCGTCTTCCTCTGTTTCTTTTCCACGCTCCTGTTTATCTGCTCGGTAATGACGCTCTGATTGCGTTCGATTGATTTGTTTGAACCACGTATCGATCCAGTTGGCCTCTCCCGCTCACTGTCTGTCATTAATAATGCCTGAAACTCCCTCCATGTATCTCTCCCTCTGTCCGTGCTCCCCTTGTTATTTGTGATGAATGGACGGATCCGTTCCGAGCTCTCCTCTCTGCTGATTTAAGCTCCTCATTCCAACATGTCCGCCGTTTGCCAAACTTATCCGCACGCTGCCACTTCTCGTCACGTTGTAGTTTTTGTCTTTTGTTCTTTCTCCACTGATTCCATGACTGACTGTTCCTCTACTAGTATCCTATACAGGTACATCCAGTGCTACTTTCACAGTCCATCTAAATACACAGCTGCAGGAACAAAAGGTTCACCATTCCAATTGTTGCTAACTGCGATGTCATGTCTTAAAGAAGAGTCATTTAAAATCATTCACACAGCTGGAAGGTAAAAGATTTCTTTTATTATGAGGATAATTTTGAAATTGCAACCACATAAACGTACGAGTATGACATCACGACTCAAAATATAGACGCCTTAGCTTTTTGTTGTTGTAAAAAGAATGAAGGCTCTTAAAACTGTACAATAAAAAGAAACTATCTCCTGTGGGCGCTGCTGTGAGGTCTGTTTTAAATCTTTCCCTGTTGTGACAAACAAACGACGAACAACAACGAAGCAGATTCACCTGAAAAGCCGTGGTTTGCTCCTCTCACACGCAGGTGCACACTATCTCTGCCGGGATCTTTCCATTTCCAGTTTGTCCAAAGCATTATCTCCTGTGCCTCGTGTCTTTGTGTCTGATAAGCTCTGAAACTGGACGCGCCTCATATTTCTTCCTCTTAATTCCTTCCCTGAAGCAAATCACCAACATCATACAGCCTCTTGTGTAGCTTTGCTGGAGGGCAACTATTAGCCTCGATGAGCACAAAGACCAGGGTCATTTACATCCATGACAAATGACTCTCCATTCATTTAATAGATTAACACTTAGGCAAGAACACATGCAAAATAAGATTCACTATCCCTTAGATTGTATGTGTTTAAATGTCCTGGAAACATAGCAAAACAGTTCAACACATCCTGTTAGTCTTTAATCTACATTTAAACAAAATATGTTTCATCACAACCATGTTGAAACCTCATTTACAACAAGCTGGGATCATGACAAACCCTCTAAACATCCATGGTGTGGGCCGCTGATAGGCTAGGGGTTATGTTGCGCGCCTGGTGTACAGAGGCTATAGTCGCCATCACAGCGGCCATGGGTTCGAATCCGACTTCACCCTTTGCTGCATGTCATTCCCCCCATATTCTCTCTCCCTAACATTTCCGATCTGGCTTCAGCTGTCCAATCCAATGAAGGCAAAACGGACCAAAAGTATCTTTAAGTCCATGGTGCATCCACGTCCGAGTCTAAGGATTCATTCATTTCAATACAACCCATATTCACCCTAATCTCTAGTTTTAACCATTAATCAGTGATGGGTTTAGGATAAAAAAAAATATCCTTAAACAATGAAAAGTGATCAATTCAGTTCATCTGTCTCTTTATATATATATATATATATATATATATATATATATATATATAAAAACCCTGAAACTAGTCAGAGACCATCACAGCGGACAAAGAGAAACAGAAAGTCAGCACATTCAGGAGACTGGAATCAGAACATGTTTCTTGCATTGTTGGAAAAATGACTAAAAATACCGATTTGTTGTCAAATGTGTCTTTTGATCGACTCATTGTTTCAGATCTTTACGACACCGCCGACTGCAGTCCTCCGAGCTGAATCAGCAGTCTGACACGGCCTTCAAATTCACACTGCAACAATTGGGCTCTTTATTGTTCTCCACTGTCGTTAAACTGTCGGGGGGGGGGGGGGGGGGGGGGGGGGGGCTCTTCCTCACACCACCTGTTGTCAACGCCTCACCCGACCCCACCCCCCCTGACCCTTTCTGACACGCACACACAAACACTGGTAACACTCGCCTGTAGCGTGGTCTAATTAATTCGTGTGTATCCTCCGGGAGAGGGTTTGGCTGCTGGTCTGGCTCAGTGACCAGCAGACGGTGGGATCATACAGAGGGGGTTAAGCCAGGGGCCC